>NC_135245.1:11689323-12411823 GCF_947623445.1 Clavelina lepadiformis | reverse complement strand
CGTCAAGGGGTCCATCGGACTGAAGGAGACATGCAGACGCGGATGATACTTACAATGGCATCGTTAACGACTGGGGTTCGATCCACGACGGGACTGCCGATGCATACGGGACGTAAATCGTTTCGCATTGATTTTTAGAAAAAAGAAGAGCAAAAGCTCAGATTGACTTACCTTATTCAAATAGAATACCGCCAAGGTGCTGCCGCAGTGTTTTATACCGCTCGTCTTTTTTTGCTCTTGTTTCATTCAGCATACCCGCTATAAAATGCTAGGTTTATTCAATAGCTCCGCCACTAAGGGGCAGCATTTTTGCTGGCTAATGGGTTTTAATAAGAATATTACCAACAAAGCTAATATTCCACATAAAGGTAAACCACGTATGAAAGGAAGAATCGTAAAATATTGTGCTCTTTTCCGACGTCTTGATAATTTTATTTATTGCGCTTTCCCAAGGGAACAAAACACTGCAGACTCCATCACTGTGTCAGCTACAGTTTAGTTACTGATTTTCGTTGAGAAAACATGAAGCCAGAGCCTCCTACTTTCAACTTACCTCGAGCATGTGTAGAATGACTTCAAACTAACTTGCTTTTGTTTTAAAGTCATCTTCAGTACTGACTTTGGCAAGTTTTACAGTTGACGACGGCACGGAGCTTAGAGGAAGGTATGGGAATTGATATCTAGGTGGCACGACACGAAAAGCAAAGCGCTGGCCGGAACAGTCAACGGCAGCAAAGCGACGAGCCGTCAAGGGGTCCATCGGACTGAAGGAGACATGCAGACGCGGATGATACTTACAATGGCATCGTTAACGACTGGGGTTCGATCCACGACGGGACTGCCGATGCATACGGGACGTAAATCGTTTCGCATTGATTTTTAGAAAAAAGAAGAGCAAAAGCTCAGATTGACTTACCTTATTCAAATAGAATACCGCCAAGGTGCTGCCGCAGTGTTTTATACCGCTCGTCCTTTTTTGCTCTTGTTTCATTCAGCATACCCGCTATAAAATGCTAGGTTTATTCAATAGCTCCGCCACTAAGGGGCAGCATTTTTGCTGGCTAATGGGTTTTAATAAGAATATTACCAACAAAGCTAATATTCCACATAAAGGTAAACCACGTATGAAAGGAAGAATCGTAAAATATTGTGCTCTTTTCCGACGTCTTGATAATTTTATTTATTGCGCTTTCCCAAGGGAACAAAACACTGCAGACTCCATCACTGTGTCAGCTACAGTTTAGTTACTGATTTTCGTTGAGAAAACATGAAGCCAGAGCCTCCTACTTTCAACTTACCTCGAGCATGTGTAGAATGACTTCAAACTAACTTGCTTTTGTTTTAAAGTCATCTTCAGTACTGACTTTGGCAAGTTTTACAGTTGACGACGGCACGGAGCTTAGAGGAAGGTATGGGAATTGATATCTAGGTGGCACGACACGAAAAGCAAAGCGCTGGCCGGAACAGTCAACGGCAGCAAAGCGACGAGCCGTCAAGGGGTCCATCGGACTGAAGGAGACATGCAGACGCGGATGATACTTACAATGGCATCGTTAACGACTGGGGTTCGATCCACGACGGGACTGCCGATGCATACGGGACGTAAATCGTTTCGCATTGATTTTTAGAAAAAAGAAGAGCAAATTGGTTTGTTTATTTGCACGCTAGTTCTTAACACGCAAATAATAAAAAAAAAACAAACAAAAGGTACACGGAACAAAATATGAGAATACACGAAAAACAACTATTTACACAGTATAGTTTTTCGGTTCATGATTTTCAAATTGATACCAAAGGTGACCCACCTTCACTTCTAATAATCACACATAGCAACATAATCGCAATCAATTACGAAATACACCATTTGTTTATGTGCCATGCGGCAATGCTTGACAAGATATATACATAGTCGAAAAAACTTTAAAGGCACGAACATAGCGATGTAAAGACAATATACAATACAAATTACACTACGATTGAGTTTATACGATTACGGTGGCATTAAATCATTCAGTTTAAAAGCGGGGTCCAAACGCAATTCGAGCCTCCCACCTTCTACCATTTGATTGAATCTGTATTTAAATGCCCGGTCTATGCTTGTCACCAATTTGTCAAGGGTTGGAGGAGATTTGTTCTCATATATAGATTTGTTCCTAATTTTCCATATTTGGTGTTTAACCATGGTGATCAATGTGCTCAAAGTCTGGTCCATTATTTCGTTTTCGATCCGTTTAAAGTTAAAACTTTCCAAGTCCTCGATTTTTGTCATAGCCGGGTTTAGGTTGGCGAATTTTTGCGCAAACGTTTTTACTGTATCCCAAAGTCGCTTTATCTTGTCGCATTTTCGGAAAGTGTGGTAGTCGGTATCTGGACCAATGCCGCAAAATGCGCACGATGTATCAGAGTTTATTTGGAAAAAACCGCATTTTCCCCTAAAGGGTAGTAGATTCCATGCGCATCTGTAGTTGAAGGTTTTCAAATAATTTGGTAAAAACGGGTTATGAATCCTAGCCCATTTAACTCGGTTTTTTTCACTCGACTGCGTTTCTGGAGTGCTTTCTTTGATTATTCGTCTATACGTGTTTCCTAGTTTTGGACTGACTAATTCAACTTTACTTAGTTTGTATTTTTCAACAATTTCCCGGATTTTCCAATAATAGGGACTTGGTTGTGCGATGTGCGGGATACTGTTTAGTTTCTGGACATCGAGTACATTAGCTAAAACGTGTCCTAATTGGTACTCCACATATCTATCGTGTGTTGACATTGGCTCGTTCATCACTCTGCCGAGGCAATACTTTTGTATCGATTTGACATAAGTCAGATCGGCGTAGACTTGGATGTTTGGCATTCGGTAGCCGCCTTCTAAATTATTGCGTTGTAAAATATCGATAGAAACAGTTGTTTCTTTGCCTTGCACGTACTGCAGAACATGATTATTTAATTTCCCAATTATGTCTTGGTCTGGGGGGTATGTTTTGGCAACCTGAGTAATTACTGGCAGGATTTTTGATTTTAATAAAACTGCTTTAGCTTCATAGGTGGCATAGTTTGTGCTCAAACTTTTTAGTTGCTCTTTTACCTTTGGAATTAAGTTTTCCCATTGTTGGCGTTCTATAACATTTCCGATTTCATATCCCAATAACTCTATACTTGTGTTTGTCCAGGATAGTTTGGGCAAGAGTGGGTTGTCTACCGGCTGATTCACAGCTAATCCTTTGGTTTTAGCTTCGTTTAAGGTTAAGCCAGATGCTTTTGAAAATCTGTCGACTAAATCGAGCGCGAGATGGATATCAGCAGGGTTTTTAAAACACAACGTTGTGTCATCAGCGTAATTTACGCATTTTACTTCTTTTCTGTCGCTTAACTGAGGACCTTTGATATGTGCAGTGTCATTGAGCTTAGACATTAAAGGCTCTACCGCTATTAAAAACAAGTGGAGGCTTAAGGGGTCTCCTTGTCTCACGCCTCGGTTCAATTTAAAATCTTTTGACAGGTGTCCGTTTAAAATTATTTTCGCGACGCTATCGCTATACAGATCTCTTATGCATGCACATAGTGTTTCTGGGAACCGCATTTCAGTCAACACTCTCATTAACCAATTATGTTCTATTGAATCGAAGGCTTTTTTAAAATCAAGGGATAAAAAATACAGGTTTTGCATTTTTCTTTTCGCATTATCATGTAAATCTCTTAAAAGGATCGTGGCTTCTGATAATTGTTTACCTTTTGTGGCGTACTGATGCTCATGTATCACTTCTTTGAGAGTTTCCCTTATTCTATTTGCCAGTATTTTTGTATATATTTTGTAGTCTAAGTTTAACAGGGTAATTGGTCGGTAGTTGTCTAGGTCTGCATCATCGCCTTTTTTATAAATTAGAGTTATGGCACCTTTCTTAATTTCTTTGGGGATTTTTTTCTCTTTAAACCAGTGTTTAAAGATTTCGCTCATTTTGTCACCTATTATATTCCAACAGGTTTTATAAAATTCACCGCTTAGTCCGTCCGGCCCAGGCGATTTCCCATTTGCAAGAGTCTTGACAACGTTTTGGATTTCGGCATTGCTTATTTCACAATCTAATTTTAGAGCACTTTCGTGCGAAATATGGCGCAGATTGCTCGAAATGAAAAAATCTTGTATTTCTACATCTGTTTTTCTTGACGAGTATAACTTGGTATAATAATTTTTTGTGGTTCGTAGCATTTCTCCCGGTACGCTGGTGGGCAAGCCGTTTTTGTCATATATTTCTTCGATATATGTTTGTGAACGTTTTTTATTAAAATGTGCAAAAAATTCCCGTGAGCCAATTTTTTCTTTACTTTCTCTGTTTTTTAAGATCGATTCATAAATTCGTTTCTTTCTATAATTTCTTAGTTCTCGTTTCGCTTCAACATATTTACAGTGGTTGGCCGGGTTGTCACCGAGTCGACTTTGTGCGGATTTCAAATTAGTCACTAAGTAATCTTCATACATTTTTCTTTCAGCGTGTCGGCCTTTTGTAAATTCCACAATTAATGCTTTTAACCTACGTTTGGTGTCCGTCCACCAATCACTGGGGGTTTTATATAAAAA
This sequence comes from Clavelina lepadiformis, assembly GCF_947623445.1. Taxonomy (NCBI): domain Eukaryota; kingdom Metazoa; phylum Chordata; class Ascidiacea; order Aplousobranchia; family Clavelinidae; genus Clavelina; species Clavelina lepadiformis. Next base: position 12,407,250 of record NC_135245.1, on the reverse strand, counting down.
TTCTTGCAGCGTGCACCATTGTTTCCATTTGCATTCTAAAACTTCGAGAAATTCCTTATCTGCATAAGTTTGCGTATTATTCTTCCAGAGGCCGATACCTCTAGGAGGAGGGGCGGCGACATTTAAGTTTATTGTTATTTTTTCGTGGTCTGTCAAATGAGACGGTTGCTGGCTAATTTCTGTTGCGTGGAGATATTTTGACAGATAAAATCTGTCAAGGCGCGATTTGCTGATTCCGTTCTGCCACGTATAAATTTTCTTTTGGCCGTATATTTCCCGAAAATGATCTTTTAGATCATATGTTTCGCAGAGTTTCATTAGTTCGGTTTTTTTATATCGATTTCGAAGAGGGGGATGTTTGTCTAAAGTCAGGTCGTCGACAATATTAAAGTCGCCGGCTAGGACTGTGGGCAATTTTCCATCGACATACTGGTACATTTGTTTAAAAAATCTATCGTTTTCGCGAATATCTCCGGAATTTACGTTTGGTGCGTAAATATTTATTACTTTTAAAAGGTGACCATGTATTGATAAAACCGCACTGATTATTCTACCCTCTACGTCGTGATTTACTTCTTTGAATGTAATTGCAGGGTGATTGATTAGAATTGCGACTCCCTTGTCTTGGAATTTCTTTTTGGGTGCCGAATTAAAAAGCGCTTTTGACTCACCCCATTCCTTGCACCAATCATTTTCTTTATCAGGGGGACATTTGGTTTCTTGTAGTAGAAAAATGTGGGCCTTATCTTTCTTTAAGGTGCTAAAAAGCTCTGCACGTTTTGCCTTATCATTTAACCCGTGGCAGTTTAGGGTGCAAATTTTAAGGTAGCAAGTCATTGTTTTTGAAGTGATAAAAGTTGATTCCAGATAAAAAAACGTTCGTTCTACTGATATAAAAAATAACGGTGTAGGTTTTAACATAAAAAACAATGTCCAGATTACAAAACACTTTACAAAAATACACATTTTTTAAATGGGCTATTGTTTTGATGTAGTTAAACATTAATAAATCGTCGTGTTTAGAAAAGTTGCGTCTGGCACGTATTGGTGATCGCAATTGTCACACTTTTTTTGTCTCAGGCTATTTGCGCATTTTTCGTTGTTTTCTATACAGTTACATCTGTAGTAGACCAACTTACACGAATGACAAAATGTTTTTTCACGTCCTACTGGTTTCGGTATTAAATTGTTACATTCGCAGAGTATTGTACCTTTTTCCTGTTCCTCTGGAATGCTGTATTCTGTCGGGTCTTCATCTGAGTTGTCGGTGGTGTCTTCATCGTCCTTGTGTTTCCTGCTGGGAGGTTTGTCCTTTGTTGAGTTTTGGGAGCTGCCAGAGTCCCTTTCCCTTCTTTTTAGACCTTTATTTGTTCTTTCAGCTGTGAGTTGGCTTCTGTTTTCTTTTGTTTCCCTGATTGAACCGTCAAAATGATCAATTTCTTGGTTGATATTTTTGTTACCTGTTTTGGATTTGTCCTCGTTTGGCGTAGAGTGAATCATCGGGTTATCAAGTTTTGGAAATGTCTCTTCACATGGAATGTACGGTCGTTCGAGCATTGGCGAGCTTTCATCGGAAGACTGATCCGATGCTCTTGTGGTCTTTGAGTTTTCTGATTCCCACGCTTGCGAAGTCACAACTCTCCGTTGTTGCCTGTACGGGCAGTCTTTTGCGATGTGGTCGTCTTCGGCGCAGCGACTGCATGTTTTTTTTTGACCTTCATAATTCAGCATGAATCTGTAATGTCCGAAGTAAATGAAAGATGGTGGCTTGAATTCTCTTAATAGAGCCTTCTTGACTGTAAAGATTCTCCTTCCGTCTTTTTTTTGTCTCGTTCTATCTCGACCGTAGGTGGCTGGTTTCGAGATTCCTAGGCTTGCAAGAGCTTCTCTAATACTTTCTTGGGGGAAGTTAGGCGGTACCCATGAGACAGTTAACTCCGCATGTTCGTCACCATGAGCTATTGCACTGTTGATCCCTTCTACTTGTTCTAGTGCATTTGCCAATTTTATTGCTCCTTTCTTGTTTTCAACAGTGAAATCGACGATGCTTCCAGGGCGTTGAACTATGCCTTCAATTGCGCTTAGTGGCATTTTAATCGAAGTGAGTAGTTGATATATCTCTCCTCGTTTCATTGGTTGGGCGAACTTTGCAGTCACTTCACATTCTCTGCTGTAGTTTTCTGGAACTTTGAAAACCCACTGACTTTTCTTTTTGACCTTGTCTGCGTAGGTCATATTGTCTTACTAGTCCTGAAAAGGACTTTTTGGTAAGTAAGACTGGTTCTTGTTTTAAAGTTTTCAAACAAAACACTAAATATTGCTGTCTTTAGCTAGAATGATTCAACTTTCTAAAGATCCTATACAAGACCTTAACATGACATAATCGAACAACAAAACTAATAGCTCAGATTGAATTACCTTATTCAAATAGAATACCGCCAAGGTGCTGCCGCAGTGTTTTATACCGCTCGTCCTTTTTTGCTCTTGTTTCATTCAGCATACCCGCTATAAAATGCTAGGTTTATTCAATAGCTCCGCCACTAAGGGGCAGCATTTTTGCTGGCTAATGGGTTTTAATAAGAATATTACCAACAAAGCTAATATTCCACATAAAGGTAAACCACGTATGAAAGGAAGAATCGTAAAATATTGTGCTCTTTTCCGACGTCTTGATAATTTTATTTATTGCGCTTTCCCAAGGGAACAAAACACTGCAGACTCCATCACTGTGTCAGCTACAGTTTAGTTACTGATTTTCGTTGAGAAAACATGAAGCCAGAGCCTCCTACTTTCAACTTACCTCGAGCATGTGTAGAATGACTTCAAACTAACTTGCTTTTGTTTTAAAGTCATCTTCAGTACTGACTTTGGCAAGTTTTACAGTTGACGACGGCACGGAGCTTAGAGGAAGGTATGGGAATTGATATCTAGGTGGCACGACACGAAAAGCAAAGCGCTGGCCGGAACAGTCAACGGCAGCAAAGCGACGAGCCGTCAAGGGGTCCATCGGACTGAAGGAGACATGCAGACGCGGATGATACTTACAATGGCATCGTTAACGACTGGGGTTCGATCCACGACGGGACTGCCGATGCATACGGGACGTAAATCGTTTCGCATTGATTTTTAGAAAAAAGAAGAGCAAAAGCTCAGATTGACTTACCTTATTCAAATAGAATACCGCCAAGGTGCTGCCGCAGTGTTTTATACCGCTCGTCCTTTTTTGCTCTTGTTTCATTCAGCATACCCGCTATAAAATGCTAGGTTTATTCAATAGCTCCGCCACTAAGGGGCAGCATTTTTGCTGGCTAATGGGTTTTAATAAGAATATTACCAACAAAGCTAATATTCCACATAAAGGTAAACCACGTATGAAAGGAAGAATCGTAAAATATTGTGCTCTTTTCCGACGTCTTGATAATTTTATTTATTGCGCTTTCCCAAGGGAACAAAACACTGCAGACTCCATCACTGTGTCAGCTACAGTTTAGTTACTGATTTTCGTTGAGAAAACATGAAGCCAGAGCCTCCTACTTTCAACTTACCTCGAGCATGTGTAGAATGACTTCAAACTAACTTGCTTTTGTTTTAAAGTCATCTTCAGTACTGACTTTGGCAAGTTTTACAGTTGACGACGGCACGGAGCTTAGAGGAAGGTATGGGAATTGATATCTAGGTGGCACGACACGAAAAGCAAAGCGCTGGCCGGAACAGTCAACGGCAGCAAAGCGACGAGCCGTCAAGGGGTCCATCGGACTGAAGGAGACATGCAGACGCGGATGATACTTACAATGGCATCGTTAACGACTGGGGTTCGATCCACGACGGGACTGCCGATGCATACGGGACGTAAATCGTTTCGCATTGATTTTTAGAAAAAAGAAGAGCAAAAGCTCAGATTGACTTACCTTATTCAAATAGAATACCGCCAAGGTGCTGCCGCAGTGTTTTATACCGCTCGTCCTTTTTTGCTCTTGTTTCATTCAGCATACCCGCTATAAAATGCTAGGTTTATTCAATAGCTCCGCCACTAAGGGGCAGCATTTTTGCTGGCTAATGGGTTTTAATAAGAATATTACCAACAAAGCTAATATTCCACATAAAGGTAAACCACGTATGAAAGGAAGAATCGTAAAATATTGTGCTCTTTTCCGACGTCTTGATAATTTTATTTATTGCGCTTTCCCAAGGGAACAAAACACTGCAGACTCCATCACTGTGTCAGCTACAGTTTAGTTACTGATTTTCGTTGAGAAAACATGAAGCCAGAGCCTCCTACTTTCAACTTACCTCGAGCATGTGTAGAATGACTTCAAACTAACTTGCTTTTGTTTTAAAGTCATCTTCAGTACTGACTTTGGCAAGTTTTACAGTTGACGACGGCACGGAGCTTAGAGGAAGGTATGGGAATTGATATCTAGGTGGCACGACACGAAAAGCAAAGCGCTGGCCGGAACAGTCAACGGCAGCAAAGCGACGAGCCGTCAAGGGGTCCATCGGACTGAAGGAGACATGCAGACGCGGATGATACTTACAATGGCATCGTTAACGACTGGGGTTCGATCCACGACGGGACTGCCGATGCATACGGGACGTAAATCGTTTCGCATTGATTTTTAGAAAAAAGAAGAGCAAAAGCTCAGATTGACTTACCTTATTCAAATAGAATACCGCCAAGGTGCTGCCGCAGTGTTTTATACCGCTCGTCCTTTTTTGCTCTTGTTTCATTCAGCATACCCGCTATAAAATGCTAGGTTTATTCAATAGCTCCGCCACTAAGGGGCAGCATTTTTGCTGGCTAATGGGTTTTAATAAGAATATTACCAACAAAGCTAATATTCCACATAAAGGTAAACCACGTATGAAAGGAAGAATCGTAAAATATTGTGCTCTTTTCCGACGTCTTGATAATTTTATTTATTGCGCTTTCCCAAGGGAACAAAACACTGCAGACTCCATCACTGTGTCAGCTACAGTTTAGTTACTGATTTTCGTTGAGAAAACATGAAGCCAGAGCCTCCTAATTTCAACTTACCTCGAGCATGTGTAGAATGACTTCAAACTAACTTGCTTTTGTTTTAAAGTCATCTTCAGTACTGACTTTGGCAAGTTTTACAGTTGACGACGGCACGGAGCTTAGAGGAAGGTATGGGAATTGATATCTAGGTGGCACGACACGAAAAGCAAAGCGCTGGCCGGAACAGTCAACGGCAGCAAAGCGACGAGCCGTCAAGGGGTCCATCGGACTGAAGGAGACATGCAGACGCGGATGATACTTACAATGGCATCGTTAACGACTGGGGTTCGATCCACGACGGGACTGCCGATGCATACGGGACGTAAATCGTTTCGCATTGATTTTTAGAAAAAAGAAGAGCAAAAGCTCAGATTGACTTACCTTATTCAAATAGAATACCGCCAAGGTGCTGCCGCAGTGTTTTATACCGCTCGTCCTTTTTTGCTCTTGTTTCATTCAGCATACCCGCTATAAAATGCTAGGTTTATTCAATAGCTCCGCCACTAAGGGGCAGCATTTTTGCTGGCTAATGGGTTTTAATAAGAATATTACCAACAAAGCTAATATTCCACATAAAGGTAAACCACGTATGAAAGGAAGAATCGTAAAATATTGTGCTCTTTTCCGACGTCTTGATAATTTTATTTATTGCGCTTTCCCAAGGGAACAAAACACTGCAGACTCCATCACTGTGTCAGCTACAGTTTAGTTACTGATTTTCGTTGAGAAAACATGAAGCCAGAGCCTCCTACTTTCAACTTACCTCGAGCATGTGTAGCATGACTTCAAACTAACTTGCTTTTGTTTTAAAGTCATCTTCAGTACTGACTTTGGCAAGTTTTACAGTTGACGACGGCACGGAGCTTAGAGGAAGGTATGGGAATTGATATCTAGGTGGCACGACACGAAAAGCAAAGCGCTGGCCGGAACAGTCAACGGCAGCAAAGCGACGAGCCGTCAAGGGGTCCATCGGACTGAAGGAGACATGCAGACGCGGATGATACTTACAATGGCATCGTTAACGACTGGGGTTCGATCCACGACGGGACTGCCGATGCATACGGGACGTAAATCGTTTCGCATTGATTTTTAGAAAAAAGAAGAGCAAAAGCTCAGATTGACTTACCTTATTCAAATAGAATACCGCCAAGGTGCTGCCGCAGTGTTTTATACCGCTCGTCCTTTTTTGCTCTTGTTTCATTCAGCATACCCGCTATAAAATGCTAGGTTTATTCAATAGCTCCGCCACTAAGGGGCAGCATTTTTGCTGGCTAATGGGTTTTAATAAGAATATTACTAACAAAGCTAATATTCCACATAAAGGTAAACCACGTATGAAAGGAAGAATCGTAAAATATTGTGCTCTTTTCCGACGTCTTGATAATTTTATTTATTGCGCTTTCCCAAGGGAACAAAACACTGCAGACTCCATCACTGTGTCAGCTACAGTTTAGTTACTGATTTTCGTTGAGAAAACATGAAGCCAGAGCCTCCTACTTTCAACTTACCTCGAGCATGTGTAGAATGACTTCAAACTAACTTGCTTTTGTTTTAAAGTCATCTTCAGTACTGACTTTGGCAAGTTTTACAGTTGACGACGGCACGGAGCTTAGAGGAAGGTATGGGAATTGATATCTAGGTGGCACGACACGAAAAGCAAAGCGCTGGCCGGAACAGTCAACGGCAGCAAAGCGACGAGCCGTCAAGGGGTCCATCGGACTGAAGGAGACATGCAGACGCGGATGATACTTACAATGGCATCGTTAACGACTGGGGTTCGATCCACGACGGGACTGCCGATGCATACGGGACGTAAATCGTTTCGCATTGATTTTTAGAAAAAAGAAGAGCAAAAGCTCAGATTGACTTACCTTATTCAAATAGAATACCGCCAAGGTGCTGCCGCAGTGTTTTATACCGCTCGTCCTTTTTTGCTCTTGTTTCATTCAGCATACCCGCTATAAAATGCTAGGTTTATTCAATAGCTCCGCCACTAAGGGGCAGCATTTTTGCTGGCTAATGGGTTTTAATAAGAATATTACCAACAAAGCTAATATTCCACATAAAGGTAAACCACGTATGAAAGGAAGAATCGTAAAATATTGTGCTCTTTTCCGACGTCTTGATAATTTTATTTATTGCGCTTTCCCAAGGGAACAAAACACTGCAGACTCCATCACTGTGTCAGCTACAGTTTAGTTACTGATTTTCGTTGAGAAAACATGAAGCCAGAGCCTCCTACTTTCAACTTACCTCGAGCATGTGTAGAATGACTTCAAACTAACTTGCTTTTGTTTTAAAGTCATCTTCAGTACTGACTTTGGCAAGTTTTACAGTTGACGACGGCACGGAGCTTAGAGGAAGGTATGGGAATTGATATCTAGGTGGCACGACACGAAAAGCAAAGCGCTGGCCGGAACAGTCAACGGCAGCAAAGCGACGAGCCGTCAAGGGGTCCATCGGACTGAAGGAGACATGCAGACGCGGATGATACTTACAATGGCATCGTTAACGACTGGGGTTCGATCCACGACGGGACTGCCGATGCATACGGGACGTAAATCTTTTCGCATTGATTTTTAGAAAAAAGAAGAGCAAAAGCTCAGATTGACTTACCTTATTCAAATAGAATACCGCCAAGGTGCTGCCGCAGTGTTTTATACCGCTCGTCCTTTTTTGCTCTTGTTTCATTCAGCATACCCGCTATAAAATGCTAGGTTTATTCAATAGCTCCGCCACTAAGGGGCAGCATTTTTGCTGGCTAATGGGTTTTAATAAGAATATTACCAACAAAGCTAATATTCCACATAAAGGTAAACCACGTATGAAAGGAAGAATCGTAAAATATTGTGCTCTTTTCCGACGTCTTGATAATTTTATTTATTGCGCTTTCCCAAGGGAACAAAACACTGCAGACTCCATCACTGTGTCAGCTACAGTTTAGTTACTGATTTTCGTTGAGAAAACATGAAGCCAGAGCCTCCTAATTTCAACTTACCTCGAGCATGTGTAGAATGACTTCAAACTAACTTGCTTTTGTTTTAAAGTCATCTTCAGTACTGACTTTGGCAAGTTTTACAGTTGACGACGGCACGGAGCTTAGAGGAAGGTATGGGAATTGATATCTAGGTGGCACGACACGAAAAGCAAAGCGCTGGCCGGAACAGTCAACGGCAGCAAAGCGACGAGCCGTCAAGGGGTCCATCGGACTGAAGGAGACATGCAGACGCGGATGATACTTACAATGGCATCGTTAACGACTGGGGTTCGATCCACGACGGGACTGCCGATGCATACGGGACGTAAATCGTTTCGCATTGATTTTTAGAAAAAAGAAGAGCAAAAGCTCAGATTGACTTACCTTATTCAAATAGAATACCGCCAAGGTGCTGCCGCAGTGTTTTATACCGCTCGTCCTTTTTTGCTCTTGTTTCATTCAGCATACCCGCTATAAAATGCTAGGTTTATTCAATAGCTCCGCCACTAAGGGGCAGCATTTTTGCTGGCTAATGGGTTTTAATAAGAATATTACCAACAAAGCTAATATTCCACATAAAGGTAAACCACGTATGAAAGGAAGAATCGTAAAATACTGTGCTCTTTTCCGACGTCTTGATAATTTTATTTATTGCGCTTTCCCAAGGGAACAAAACACTGCAGACTCCATCACTGTGTCAGCTACAGTTTAGTTACTGATTTTCGTTGAGAAAACATGAAGCCAGAGCCTCCTACTTTCAACTTACCTCGAGCATGTGTAGAATGACTTCAAACTAACTTGCTTTTGTTTTAAAGTCATCTTCAGTACTGACTTTGGCAAGTTTTACAGTTGACGACGGCACGGAGCTTAGAGGAAGGTATGGGAATTGATATCTAGGTGGCACGACACGAAAAGCAAAGCGCTGGCCGGAACAGTCAACGGCAGCAAAGCGACGAGCCGTCAAGGGGTCCATCGGACTGAAGGAGACATGCAGACGCGGATGATACTTACAATGGCATCGTTAACGACTGGGGTTCGATCCACGACGGGACTGCCGATGCATACGGGACGTAAATCGTTTCGCATTGATTTTTAGAAAAAAGAAGAGCAAAAGCTCAGATTGACTTACCTTATTCAAATAGAATACCGCCAAGGTGCTGCCGCAGTGTTTTATACCGCTCGTCCTTTTTTGCTCTTGTTTCATTCAGCATACCCGCTATAAAATGCTAGGTTTATTCAATAGCTCCGCCACTAAGGGGCAGCATTTTTGCTGGCTAATGGGTTTTAATAAGAATATTACCAACAAAGCTAATATTCCACATAAAGGTAAACCACGTATGAAAGGAAGAATCGTAAAATATTGTGCTCTTTTCCGACGTCTTGATAATTTTATTTATTGCGCTTTCCCAAGGGAACAAAACACTGCAGACTCCATCACTGTGTCAGCTACAGTTTAGTTACTGATTTTCGTTGAGAAAACATGAAGCCAGAGCCTCCTAATTTCAACTTACCTCGAGCATGTGTAGAATGACTTCAAACTAACTTGCTTTTGTTTTAAAGTCATCTTCAGTACTGACTTTGGCAAGTTTTACAGTTGACGACGGCACGGAGCTTAGAGGAAGGTATGGGAATTGATATCTAGGTGGCACGACACGAAAAGCAAAGCGCTGGCCGGAACAGTCAACGGCAGCAAAGCGACGAGCCGTCAAGGGGTCCATCGGACTGAAGGAGACATGCAGACGCGGATGATACTTACAATGGCATCGTTAACGACTGGGGTTCGATCCACGACGGGACTGCCGATGCATACGGGACGTAAATCGTTTCGCATTGATTTTTAGAAAAAAGAAGAGCAAAAGCTCAGATTGACTTACCTTATTCAAATAGAATACCGCCAAGGTGCTGCCGCAGTGTTTTATACCGCTCGTCCTTTTTTGCTCTTGTTTCATTCAGCATACCCGCTATAAAATGCTAGGTTTATTCAATAGCTCCGCCACTAAGGGGCAGCATTTTTGCTGGCTAATGGGTTTTAATAAGAATATTACCAACAAAGCTAATATTCCACATAAAGGTAAACCACGTATGAAAGGAAGAATCGTAAAATATTGTGCTCTTTTCCGACGTCTTGATAATTTTATTTATTGCGCTTTCCCAAGGGAACAAAACACTGCAGACTCCATCACTGTGTCAGCTACAGTTTAGTTACTGATTTTCGTTGAGAAAACATGAAGCCAGAGCCTCCTACTTTCAACTTACCTCGAGCATGTGTAGAATGACTTCAAACTAACTTGCTTTTGTTTTAAAGTCATCTTCAGTACTGACTTTGGCAAGTTTTACAGTTGACGACGGCACGGAGCTTAGAGGAAGGTATGGGAATTGATATCTAGGTGGCACGACACGAAAAGCAAAGCGCTGGCCGGAACAGTCAACGGCAGCAAAGCGACGAGCCGTCAAGGGGTCCATCGGACTGAAGGAGACATGCAGACGCGGATGATACTTACAATGGCATCGTTAACGACTGGGGTTCGATCCACGACGGGACTGCCGATGCATACGGGACGTAAATCGTTTCGCATTGATTTTTAGAAAAAAGAAGAGCAAAAGCTCAGATTGACTTACCTTATTCAAATAGAATACCGCCAAGGTGCTGCCGCAGTGTTTTATACCGCTCGTCCTTTTTTGCTCTTGTTTCATTCAGCATACCCGCTATAAAATGCTAGGTTTATTCAATAGCTCCGCCACTAAGGGGCAGCATTTTTGCTGGCTAATGGGTTTTAATAAGAATATTACCAACAAAGCTAATATTCCACATAAAGGTAAACCACGTATAAAAGGAAGAATCGTAAAATATTGTGCTCTTTTCCGACGTCTTGATAATTTTATTTATTGCGCTTTCCCAAGGGAACAAAACACTGCAGACTCCATCACTGTGTCAGCTACAGTTTAGTTACTGATTTTCGTTGAGAAAACATGAAGCCAGAGCCTCCTACTTTCAACTTACCTCGAGCATGTGTAGAATGACTTCAAACTAACTTGCTTTTGTTTTAAAGTCATCTTCAGTACTGACTTTGGCAAGTTTTACAGTTGACGACGGCACGGAGCTTAGAGGAAGGTATGGGAATTGATATCTAGGTGGCACGACACGAAAAGCAAAGCGCTGGCCGGAACAGTCAACGGCAGCAAAGCGACGAGCCGTCAAGGGGTCCATCGGACTGAAGGAGACATGCAGACGCGGATGATACTTACAATGGCATCGTTAACGACTGGGGTTCGATCCACGACGGGACTGCCGATGCATACGGGACGTAAATCGTTTCGCATTGATTTTTAGAAAAAAGAAGAGCAAAAGCTCAGATTGACTTACCTTATTCAAATAGAATACCGCCAAGGTGCTGCCGCAGTGTTTTATACCGCTCGTCCTTTTTTGCTCTTGTTTCATTCAGCATACCCGCTATAAAATGCTAGGTTTATTCAATAGCTCCGCCACTAAGGGGCAGCATTTTTGCTGGCTAATGGGTTTTAATAAGAATATTACCAACAAAGCTAATATTCCACATAAAGGTAAACCACGTATGAAAGGAAGAATCGTAAAATATTGTGCTCTTTTCCGACGTCTTGATAATTTTATTTATTGCGCTTTCCCAAGGGAACAAAACACTGCAGACTCCATCACTGTGTCAGCTACAGTTTAGTTACTGATTTTCGTTGAGAAAACATGAAGCCAGAGCCTCCTACTTTCAACTTACCTCGAGCATGTGTAGAATGACTTCAAACTAACTTGCTTTTGTTTTAAAGTCATCTTCAGTACTGACTTTGGCAAGTTTTACAGTTGACGACGGCACGGAGCTTAGAGGAAGGTATGGGAATTGATATCTAGGTGGCACGACACGAAAAGCAAAGCGCTGGCCGGAACAGTCAACGGCAGCAAAGCGACGAGCCGTCAAGGGGTCCATCGGACTGAAGGAGACATGCAGACGCGGATGATACTTACAATGGCATCGTTAACGACTGGGGTTCGATCCACGACGGGACTGCCGATGCATACGGGACGTAAATCTTTTCGCATTGATTTTTAGAAAAAAGAAGAGCAAAAGCTCAGATTGACTTACCTTATTCAAATAGAATACCGCCAAGGTGCTGCCGCAGTGTTTTATACCGCTCGTCCTTTTTTGCTCTTGTTTCATTCAGCATACCCGCTATAAAATGCTAGGTTTATTCAATAGCTCCGCCACTAAGGGGCAGCATTTTTGCTGGCTAATGGGTTTTAATAAGAATATTACCAACAAAGCTAATATTCCACATAAAGGTAAACCACGTATGAAAGGAAGAATCGTAAAATATTGTGCTCTTTTCCGACGTCTTGATAATTTTATTTATTGCGCTTTCCCAAGGGAACAAAACACTGCAGACTCCATCACTGTGTCAGCTACAGTTTAGTTACTGATTTTCGTTGAGAAAACATGAAGCCAGAGCCTCCTAATTTCAACTTACCTCGAGCATGTGTAGAATGACTTCAAACTAACTTGCTTTTGTTTTAAAGTCATCTTCAGTACTGACTTTGGCAAGTTTTACAGTTGACGACGGCACGGAGCTTAGAGGAAGGTATGGGAATTGATATCTAGGTGGCACGACACGAAAAGCAAAGCGCTGGCCGGAACAGTCAACGGCAGCAAAGCGACGAGCCGTCAAGGGGTCCATCGGACTGAAGGAGACATGCAGACGCGGATGATACTTACAATGGCATCGTTAACGACTGGGGTTCGATCCACGACGGGACTGCCGATGCATACGGGACGTAAATCGTTTCGCATTGATTTTTAGAAAAAAGAAGAGCAAAAGCTCAGATTGACTTACCTTATTCAAATAGAATACCGCCAAGGTGCTGCCGCAGTGTTTTATACCGCTCGTCCTTTTTTGCTCTTGTTTCATTCAGCATACCCGCTATAAAATGCTAGGTTTATTCAATAGCTCCGCCACTAAGGGGCAGCATTTTTGCTGGCTAATGGGTTTTAATAAGAATATTACCAACAAAGCTAATATTCCACATAAAGGTAAACCACGTATGAAAGGAAGAATCGTAAAATATTGTGCTCTTTTCCGACGTCTTGATAAATTTATTTATTGCGCTTTCCCAAGGGAACAAAACACTGCAGACTCCATCACTGTGTCAGCTACAGTTTAGTTACTGATTTTCGTTGAGAAAACATGAAGCCAGAGCCTCCTACTTTCAACTTACCTCGAGCATGTGTAGAATGACTTCAAACTAACTTGCTTTTGTTTTAAAGTCATCTTCAGTACTGACTTTGGCAAGTTTTACAGTTGACGACGGCACGGAGCTTAGAGGAAGGTATGGGAATTGATATCTAGGTGGCACGACACGAAAAGCAAAGCGCTGGCCGGAACAGTCAACGGCAGCAAAGCGACGAGCCGTCAAGGGGTCCATCGGACTGAAGGAGACATGCAGACGCGGATGATACTTACAATGGCATCGTTAACGACTGGGGTTCGATCCACGACGGGACTGCCGATGCATACGGGACGTAAATCGTTTCGCATTGATTTTTAGAAAAAAGAAGAGCAAAAGCTCAGATTGACTTACCTTATTCAAATAGAATACCGCCAAGGTGCTGCCGCAGTGTTTTATACCGCTCGTCCTTTTTTGCTCTTGTTTCATTCAGCATACCCGCTATAAAATGCTAGGTTTATTCAATAGCTCCGCCACTAAGGGGCAGCATTTTTGCTGGCTAATGGGTTTTAATAAGAATATTACCAACAAAGCTAATATTCCACATAAAGGTAAACCACGTATGAAAGGAAGAATCGTAAAATATTGTGCTCTTTTCCGACGTCTTGATAATTTTATTTATTGCGCTTTCCCAAGGGAACAAAACACTGCAGACTCCATCACTGTGTCAGCTACAGTTTAGTTACTGATTTTCGTTGAGAAAACATGAAGCCAGAGCCTCCTACTTTCAACTTACCTCGAGCATGTGTAGAATGACTTCAAACTAACTTGCTTTTGTTTTAAAGTCATCTTCAGTACTGACTTTGGCAAGTTTTACAGTTGACGACGGCACGGAGCTTAGAGGAAGGTATGGGAATTGATATCTAGGTGGCACGACACGAAAAGCAAAGCGCTGGCCGGAACAGTCAACGGCAGCAAAGCGACGAGCCGTCAAGGGGTCCATCGGACTGAAGGAGACATGCAGACGCGGATGATACTTACAATGGCATCGTTAACGACTGGGGTTCGATCCACGACGGGACTGCCGATGCATACGGGACGTAAATCGTTTCGCATTGATTTTTAGAAAAAAGAAGAGCAAAAGCTCAGATTGACTTACCTTATTCAAATAGAATACCGCCAAGGTGCTGCCGCAGTGTTTTATACCGCTCGTCCTTTTTTGCTCTTGTTTCATTCAGCATACCCGCTATAAAATGCTAGGTTTATTCAATAGCTCCGCCACTAAGGGGCAGCATTTTTGCTGGCTAATGGGTTTTAATAAGAATATTACCAACAAAGCTAATATTCCACATAAAGGTAAACCACGTATGAAAGGAAGAATCGTAAAATATTGTGCTCTTTTCCGACGTCTTGATAATTTTATTTATTGCGCTTTCCCAAGGGAACAAAACACTGCAGACTCCATCACTGTGTCAGCTACAGTTTAGTTACTGATTTTCGTTGAGAAAACATGAAGCCAGAGCCTCCTACTTTCAACTTACCTCGAGCATGTGTAGAATGACTTCAAACTAACTTGCTTTTGTTTTAAAGTCATCTTCAGTACTGACTTTGGCAAGTTTTACAGTTGACGACGGCACGGAGCTTAGAGGAAGGTATGGGAATTGATATCTAGGTGGCACGACACGAAAAGCAAAGCGCTGGCCGGAACAGTCAACGGCAGCAAAGCGACGAGCCGTCAAGGGGTCCATCGGACTGAAGGAGACATGCAGACGCGGATGATACTTACAATGGCATCGTTAACGACTGGGGTTCGATCCACGACGGGACTGCCGATGCATACGGGACGTAAATCGTTTCGCATTGATTTTTAGAAAAAAGAAGAGCAAAAGCTCAGATTGACTTACCTTATTCAAATAGAATACCGCCAAGGTGCTGCCGCAGTGTTTTATACCGCTCGTCCTTTTTTGCTCTTGTTTCATTCAGCATACCCGCTATAAAATGCTAGGTTTATTCAATAGCTCCGCCACTAAGGGGCAGCATTTTTGCTGGCTAATGGGTTTTAATAAGAATATTACCAACAAAGCTAATATTCCACATAAAGGTAAACCACGTATGAAAGGAAGAATCGTAAAATATTGTGCTCTTTTCCGACGTCTTGATAATTTTATTTATTGCGCTTTCCCAAGGGAACAAAACACTGCAGACTCCATCACTGTGTCAGCTACAGTTTAGTTACTGATTTTCGTTGAGAAAACATGAAGCCAGAGCCTCCTACTTTCAACTTACCTCGAGCATGTGTAGAATGACTTCAAACTAACTTGCTTTTGTTTTAAAGTCATCTTCAGTACTGACTTTGGCAAGTTTTACAGTTGACGACGGCACGGAGCTTAGAGGAAGGTATGGGAATTGATATCTAGGTGGCACGACACGAAAAGCAAAGCGCTGGCCGGAACAGTCAACGGCAGCAAAGCGACGAGCCGTCAAGGGGTCCATCGGACTGAAGGAGACATGCAGACGCGGATGATACTTACAATGGCATCGTTAACGACTGGGGTTCGATCCACGACGGGACTGCCGATGCATACGGGACGTAAATCGTTTCGCATTGATTTTTAGAAAAAAGAAGAGCAAAAGCTCAGATTGACTTACCTTATTCAAATAGAATACCGCCAAGGTGCTGCCGCAGTGTTTTATACCGCTCGTCCTTTTTTGCTCTTGTTTCATTCAGCATACCCGCTATAAAATGCTAGGTTTATTCAATAGCTCCGCCACTAAGGGGCAGCATTTTTGCTGGCTAATGGGTTTTAATAAGAATATTACCAACAAAGCTAATATTCCACATAAAGGTAAACCACGTATGAAAGGAAGAATCGTAAAATATTGTGCTCTTTTCCGACGTCTTGATAATTTTATTTATTGCGCTTTCCCAAGGGAACAAAACACTGCAGACTCCATCACTGTGTCAGCTACAGTTTAGTTACTGATTTTCGTTGAGAAAACATGAAGCCAGAGCCTCCTACTTTCAACTTACCTCGAGCATGTGTAGAATGACTTCAAACTAACTTGCTTTTGTTTTAAAGTCATCTTCAGTACTGACTTTGGCAAGTTTTACAGTTGACGACGGCACGGAGCTTAGAGGAAGGTATGGGAATTGATATCTAGGTGGCACGACACGAAAAGCAAAGCGCTGGCCGGAACAGTCAACGGCAGCAAAGCGACGAGCCGTCAAGGGGTCCATCGGACTGAAGGAGACATGCAGACGCGGATGATACTTACAATGGCATCGTTAACGACTGGGGTTCGATCCACGACGGGACTGCCGATGCATACGGGACGTAAATCGTTTCGCATTGATTTTTAGAAAAAAGAAGAGCAAAAGCTCAGATTGACTTACCTTATTCAAATAGAATACCGCCAAGGTGCTGCCGCAGTGTTTTATACCGCTCGTCCTTTTTTGCTCTTGTTTCATTCAGCATACCCGCTATAAAATGCTAGGTTTATTCAATAGCTCCGCCACTAAGGGGCAGCATTTTTGCTGGCTAATGGGTTTTAATAAGAATATTACCAACAAAGCTAATATTCCACATAAAGGTAAACCACGTATGAAAGGAAGAATCGTAAAATATTGTGCTCTTTTCCGACGTCTTGATAATTTTATTTATTGCGCTTTCCCAAGGGAACAAAACACTGCAGACTCCATCACTGTGTCAGCTACAGTTTAGTTACTGATTTTCGTTGAGAAAACATGAAGCCAGAGCCTCCTACTTTCAACTTACCTCGAGCATGTGTAGAATGACTTCAAACTAACTTGCTTTTGTTTTAAAGTCATCTTCAGTACTGACTTTGGCAAGTTTTACAGTTGACGACGGCACGGAGCTTAGAGGAAGGTATGGGAATTGATATCTAGGTGGCACGACACGAAAAGCAAAGCGCTGGCCGGAACAGTCAACGGCAGCAAAGCGACGAGCCGTCAAGGGGTCCATCGGACTGAAGGAGACATGCAGACGCGGATGATACTTACAATGGCATCGTTAACGACTGGGGTTCGATCCACGACGGGACTGCCGATGCATACGGGACGTAAATCGTTTCGCATTGATTTTTAGAAAAAAGAAGAGCAAAAGCTCAGATTGACTTACCTTATTCAAATAGAATACCGCCAAGGTGCTGCCGCAGTGTTTTATACCGCTCGTCCTTTTTTGCTCTTGTTTCATTCAGCATACCCGCTATAAAATGCTAGGTTTATTCAATAGCTCCGCCACTAAGGGGCAGCATTTTTGCTGGCTAATGGGTTTTAATAAGAATATTACCAACAAAGCTAATATTCCACATAAAGGTAAACCACGTATGAAAGGAAGAATCGTAAAATATTGTGCTCTTTTCCGACGTCTTGATAATTTTATTTATTGCGCTTTCCCAAGGGAACAAAACACTGCAGACTCCATCACTGTGTCAGCTACAGTTTAGTTACTGATTTTCGTTGAGAAAACATGAAGCCAGAGCCTCCTACTTTCAACTTACCTCGAGCATGTGTAGAATGACTTCAAACTAACTTGCTTTTGTTTTAAAGTCATCTTCAGTACTGACTTTGGCAAGTTTTACAGTTGACGACGGCACGGAGCTTAGAGGAAGGTATGGGAATTGATATCTAGGTGGCACGACACGAAAAGCAAAGCGCTGGCCGGAACAGTCAACGGCAGCAAAGCGACGAGCCGTCAAGGGGTCCATCGGACTGAAGGAGACATGCAGACGCGGATGATACTTACAATGGCATCGTTAACGACTGGGGTTCGATCCACGACGGGACTGCCGATGCATACGGGACGTAAATCGTTTCGCATTGATTTTTAGAAAAAAGAAGAGCAAAAGCTCAGATTGACTTACCTTATTCAAATAGAATACCGCCAAGGTGCTGCCGCAGTGTTTTATACCGCTCGTCCTTTTTTGCTCTTGTTTCATTCAGCATACCCGCTATAAAATGCTAGGTTTATTCAATAGCTCCGCCACTAAGGGGCAGCATTTTTGCTGGCTAATGGGTTTTAATAAGAATATTACCAACAAAGCTAATATTCCACATAAAGGTAAACCACGTATGAAAGGAAGAATCGTAAAATATTGTGCTCTTTTCCGACGTCTTGATAATTTTATTTATTGCGCTTTCCCAAGGGAACAAAACACTGCAGACTCCATCACTGTGTCAGCTACAGTTTAGTTACTGATTTTCGTTGAGAAAACATGAAGCCAGAGCCTCCTACTTTCAACTTACCTCGAGCATGTGTAGAATGACTTCAAACTAACTTGCTTTTGTTTTAAAGTCATCTTCAGTACTGACTTTGGCAAGTTTTACAGTTGACGACGGCACGGAGCTTAGAGGAAGGTATGGGAATTGATATCTAGGTGGCACGACACGAAAAGCAAAGCGCTGGCCGGAACAGTCAACGGCAGCAAAGCGACGAGCCGTCAAGGGGTCCATCGGACTGAAGGAGACATGCAGACGCGGATGATACTTACAATGGCATCGTTAACGACTGGGGTTCGATCCACGACGGGACTGCCGATGCATACGGGACGTAAATCGTTTCGCATTGATTTTTAGAAAAAAGAAGAGCAAAAGCTCAGATTGACTTACCTTATTCAAATAGAATACCGCCAAGGTGCTGCCGCAGTGTTTTATACCGCTCGTCCTTTTTTGCTCTTGTTTCATTCAGCATACCCGCTATAAAATGCTAGGTTTATTCAATAGCTCCGCCACTAAGGGGCAGCATTTTTGCTGGCTAATGGGTTTTAATAAGAATATTACCAACAAAGCTAATATTCCACATAAAGGTAAACCACGTATGAAAGGAAGAATCGTAAAATATTGTGCTCTTTTCCGACGTCTTGATAATTTTATTTATTGCGCTTTCCCAAGGGAACAAAACACTGCAGACTCCATCACTGTGTCAGCTACAGTTTAGTTACTGATTTTCGTTGAGAAAACATGAAGCCAGAGCCTCCTACTTTCAACTTACCTCGAACATGTGTAGAATGACTTCAAACTAACTTGCTTTTGTTTTAAAGTCATCTTCAGTACTGACTTTGGCAAGTTTTACAGTTGACGACGGCACGGAGCTTAGAGGAAGGTATGGGAATTGATATCTAGGTGGCACGACACGAAAAGCAAAGCGCTGGCCGGAACAGTCAACGGCAGCAAAGCGACGAGCCGTCAAGGGGTCCATCGGACTGAAGGAGACATGCAGACGCGGATGATACTTACAATGGCATCGTTAACGACTGGGGTTCGATCCACGACGGGACTGCCGATGCATACGGGACGTAAATCGTTTCGCATTGATTTTTAGAAAAAAGAAGAGCAAAAGCTCAGATTGACTTACCTTATTCAAATAGAATACCGCCAAGGTGCTGCCGCAGTGTTTTATACCGCTCGTCCTTTTTTGCTCTTGTTTCATTCAGCATACCCGCTATAAAATGCTAGGTTTATTCAATAGCTCCGCCACTAAGGGGCAGCATTTTTGCTGGCTAATGGGTTTTAATAAGAATATTACCAACAAAGCTAATATTCCACATAAAGGTAAACCACGTATGAAAGGAAGAATCGTAAAATATTGTGCTCTTTTCCGACGTCTTGATAATTTTATTTATTGCGCTTTCCCAAGGGAACAAAACACTGCAGACTCCATCACTGTGTCAGCTACAGTTTAGTTACTGATTTTCGTTGAGAAAACATGAAGCCAGAGCCTCCTACTTTCAACTTACCTCGAGCATGTGTAGAATGACTTCAAACTAACTTGCTTTTGTTTTAAAGTCATCTTCAGTACTGACTTTGGCAAGTTTTACAGTTGACGACGGCACGGAGCTTAGAGGAAGGTATGGGAATTGATATCTAGGTGGCACGACACGAAAAGCAAAGCGCTGGCCGGAACAGTCAACGGCAGCAAAGCGACGAGCCGTCAAGGGGTCCATCGGACTGAAGGAGACATGCAGACGCGGATGATACTTACAATGGCATCGTTAACGACTGGGGTTCGATCCACGACGGGACTGCCGATGCATACGGGACGTAAATCGTTTCGCATTGATTTTTAGAAAAAAGAAGAGCAAAAGCTCAGATTGACTTACCTTATTCAAATAGAATACCGCCAAGGTGCTGCCGCAGTGTTTTATACCGCTCGTCCTTTTTTGCTCTTGTTTCATTCAGCATACCCGCTATAAAATGCTAGGTTTATTCAATAGCTCCGCCACTAAGGGGCAGCATTTTTGCTGGCTAATGGGTTTTAATAAGAATATTACCAACAAAGCTAATATTCCACATAAAGGTAAACCACGTATGAAAGGAAGAATCGTAAAATATTGTGCTCTTTTCCGACGTCTTGATAATTTTATTTATTGCGCTTTCCCAAGGGAACAAAACACTGCAGACTCCATCACTGTGTCAGCTACAGTTTAGTTACTGATTTTCGTTGAGAAAACATGAAGCCAGAGCCTCCTACTTTCAACTTACCTCGAGCATGTGTAGAATGACTTCAAACTAACTTGCTTTTGTTTTAAAGTCATCTTCAGTACTGACTTTGGCAAGTTTTACAGTTGACGACGGCACGGAGCTTAGAGGAAGGTATGGGAATTGATATCTAGGTGGCACGACACGAAAAGCAAAGCGCTGGCCGGAACAGTCAACGGCAGCAAAGCGACGAGCCGTCAAGGGGTCCATCGGACTGAAGGAGACATGCAGACGCGGATGATACTTACAATGGCATCGTTAACGACTGGGGTTCGATCCACGACGGGACTGCCGATGCATACGGGACGTAAATCGTTTCGCATTGATTTTTAGAAAAAAGAAGAGCAAAAGCTCAGATTGACTTACCTTATTCAAATAGAATACCGCCAAGGTGCTGCCGCAGTGTTTTATACCGCTCGTCCTTTTTTGCTCTTGTTTCATTCAGCATACCCGCTATAAAATGCTAGGTTTATTCAATAGCTCCGCCACTAAGGGGCAGCATTTTTGCTGGCTAATGGGTTTTAATAAGAATATTACCAACAAAGCTAATATTCCACATAAAGGTAAACCACGTATGAAAGGAAGAATCGTAAAATATTGTGCTCTTTTCCGACGTCTTGATAATTTTATTTATTGCGCTTTCCCAAGGGAACAAAACACTGCAGACTCCATCACTGTGTCAGCTACAGTTTAGTTACTGATTTTCGTTGAGAAAACATGAAGCCAGAGCCTCCTACTTTCAACTTACCTCGAGCATGTGTAGAATGAATTCAAACTAACTTGCTTTTGTTTTAAAGTCATCTTCAGTACTGACTTTGGCAAGTTTTACAGTTGACGACGGCACGGAGCTTAGAGGAAGGTATGGGAATTGATATCTAGGTGGCACGACACGAAAAGCAAAGCGCTGGCCGGAACAGTCAACGGCAGCAAAGCGACGAGCCGTCAAGGGGTCCATCGGACTGAAGGAGACATGCAGACGCGGATGATACTTACAATGGCATCGTTAACGACTGGGGTTCGATCCACGACGGGACTGCCGATGCATACGGGACGTAAATCGTTTCGCATTGATTTTTAGAAAAAAGAAGAGCAAAAGCTCAGATTGACTTACCTTATTCAAATAGAATACCGCCAAGGTGCTGCCGCAGTGTTTTATACCGCTCGTCCTTTTTTGCTCTTGTTTCATTCAGCATACCCGCTATAAAATGCTAGGTTTATTCAATAGCTCCGCCACTAAGGGGCAGCATTTTTGCTGGCTAATGGGTTTTAATAAGAATATTACCAACAAAGCTAATATTCCACATAAAGGTAAACCACGTATGAAAGGAAGAATCGTAAAATATTGTGCTCTTTTCCGACGTCTTGATAATTTTATTTATTGCGCTTTCCCAAGGGAACAAAACACTGCAGACTCCATCACTGTGTCAGCTACAGTTTAGTTACTGATTTTCGTTGAGAAAACATGAAGCCAGAGCCTCCTACTTTCAACTTACCTCGAGCATGTGTAGAATGACTTCAAACTAACTTGCTTTTGTTTTAAAGTCATCTTCAGTACTGACTTTGGCAAGTTTTACAGTTGACGACGGCACGGAGCTTAGAGGAAGGTATGGGAATTGATATCTAGGTGGCACGACACGAAAAGCAAAGCGCTGGCCGGAACAGTCAACGGCAGCAAAGCGACGAGCCGTCAAGGGGTCCATCGGACTGAAGGAGACATGCAGACGCGGATGATACTTACAATGGCATCGTTAACGACTGGGGTTCGATCCACGACGGGACTGCCGATGCATACGGGACGTAAATCGTTTCGCATTGATTTTTAGAAAAAAGAAGAGCAAAAGCTCAGATTGACTTACCTTATTCAAATAGAATACCGCCAAGGTGCTGCCGCAGTGTTTTATACCGCTCGTCCTTTTTTGCTCTTGTTTCATTCAGCATACCCGCTATAAAATGCTAGGTTTATTCAATAGCTCCGCCACTAAGGGGCAGCATTTTTGCTGGCTAATGGGTTTTAATAAGAATATTACCAACAAAGCTAATATTCCACATAAAGGTAAACCACGTATGAAAGGAAGAATCGTAAAATATTGTGCTCTTTTCCGACGTCTTGATAATTTTATTTATTGCGCTTTCCCAAGGGAACAAAACACTGCAGACTCCATCACTGTGTCAGCTACAGTTTAGTTACTGATTTTCGTTGAGAAAACATGAAGCCAGAGCCTCCTACTTTCAACTTACCTCGAGCATGTGTAGAATGACTTCAAACTAACTTGCTTTTGTTTTAAAGTCATCTTCAGTACTGACTTTGGCAAGTTTTACAGTTGACGACGGCACGGAGCTTAGAGGAAGGTATGGGAATTGATATCTAGGTGGCACGACACGAAAAGCAAAGCGCTGGCCGGAACAGTCAACGGCAGCAAAGCGACGAGCCGTCAAGGGGTCCATCGGACTGAAGGAGACATGCAGACGCGGATGATACTTACAATGGCATCGTTAACGACTGGGGTTCGATCCACGACGGGACTGCCGATGCATACGGGACGTAAATCGTTTCGCATTGATTTTTAGAAAAAAGAAGAGCAAAAGCTCAGATTGACTTACCTTATTCAAATAGAATACCGCCAAGGTGCTGCCGCAGTGTTTTATACCGCTCGTCCTTTTTTGCTCTTGTTTCATTCAGCATACCCGCTATAAAATGCTAGGTTTATTCAATAGCTCCGCCACTAAGGGGCAGCATTTTTGCTGGCTAATGGGTTTTAATAAGAATATTACCAACAAAGCTAATATTCCACATAAAGGTAAACCACGTATGAAAGGAAGAATCGTAAAATATTGTGCTCTTTTCCGACGTCTTGATAATTTTATTTATTGCGCTTTCCCAAGGGAACAAAACACTGCAGACTCCATCACTGTGTCAGCTACAGTTTAGTTACTGATTTTCGTTGAGAAAACATGAAGCCAGAGCCTCCTACTTTCAACTTACCTCGAGCATGTGTAGAATGAATTCAAACTAACTTGCTTTTGTTTTAAAGTCATCTTCAGTACTGACTTTGGCAAGTTTTACAGTTGACGACGGCACGGAGCTTAGAGGAAGGTATGGGAATTGATATCTAGGTGGCACGACACGAAAAGCAAAGCGCTGGCCGGAACAGTCAACGGCAGCAAAGCGACGAGCCGTCAAGGGGTCCATCGGACTGAAGGAGACATGCAGACGCGGATGATACTTACAATGGCATCGTTAACGACTGGGGTTCGATCCACGACGGGACTGCCGATGCATACGGGACGTAAATCGTTTCGCATTGATTTTTAGAAAAAAGAAGAGCAAAAGCTCAGATTGACTTACCTTATTCAAATAGAATACCGCCAAGGTGCTGCCGCAGTGTTTTATACCGCTCGTCCTTTTTTGCTCTTGTTTCATTCAGCATACCCGCTATAAAATGCTAGGTTTATTCAATAGCTCCGCCACTAAGGGGCAGCATTTTTGCTGGCTAATGGGTTTTAATAAGAATATTACCAACAAAGCTAATATTCCACATAAAGGTAAACCACGTATGAAAGGAAGAATCGTAAAATATTGTGCTCTTTTCCGACGTCTTGATAATTTTATTTATTGCGCTTTCCCAAGGGAACAAAACACTGCAGACTCCATCACTGTGTCAGCTACAGTTTAGTTACTGATTTTCGTTGAGAAAACATGAAGCCAGAGCCTCCTACTTTCAACTTACCTCGAGCATGTGTAGAATGACTTCAAACTAACTTGCTTTTGTTTTAAAGTCATCTTCAGTACTGACTTTGGCAAGTTTTACAGTTGACGACGGCACGGAGCTTAGAGGAAGGTATGGGAATTGATATCTAGGTGGCACGACACGAAAAGCAAAGCGCTGGCCGGAACAGTCAACGGCAGCAAAGCGACGAGCCGTCAAGGGGTCCATCGGACTGAAGGAGACATGCAGACGCGGATGATACTTACAATGGCATCGTTAACGACTGGGGTTCGATCCACGACGGGACTGCCGATGCATACGGGACGTAAATCGTTTCGCATTGATTTTTAGAAAAAAGAAGAGCAAAAGCTCAGATTGACTTACCTTATTCAAATAGAATACCGCCAAGGTGCTGCCGCAGTGTTTTATACCGCTCGTCCTTTTTTGCTCTTGTTTCATTCAGCATACCCGCTATAAAATGCTAGGTTTATTCAATAGCTCCGCCACTAAGGGGCAGCATTTTTGCTGGCTAATGGGTTTTAATAAGAATATTACCAACAAAGCTAATATTCCACATAAAGGTAAACCACGTATGAAAGGAAGAATCGTAAAATATTGTGCTCTTTTCCGACGTCTTGATAATTTTATTTATTGCGCTTTCCCAAGGGAACAAAACACTGCAGACTCCATCACTGTGTCAGCTACAGTTTAGTTACTGATTTTCGTTGAGAAAACATGAAGCCAGAGCCTCCTACTTTCAACTTACCTCGAGCATGTGTAGAATGACTTCAAACTAACTTGCTTTTGTTTTAAAGTCATCTTCAGTACTGACTTTGGCAAGTTTTACAGTTGACGACGGCACGGAGCTTAGAGGAAGGTATGGGAATTGATATCTAGGTGGCACGACACGAAAAGCAAAGCGCTGGCCGGAACAGTCAACGGCAGCAAAGCGACGAGCCGTCAAGGGGTCCATCGGACTGAAGGAGACATGCAGACGCGGATGATACTTACAATGGCATCGTTAACGACTGGGGTTCGATCCACGACGGGACTGCCGATGCATACGGGACGTAAATCGTTTCGCATTGATTTTTAGAAAAAAGAAGAGCAAAAGCTCAGATTGACTTACCTTATTCAAATAGAATACCGCCAAGGTGCTGCCGCAGTGTTTTATACCGCTCGTCCTTTTTTGCTCTTGTTTCATTCAGCATACCCGCTATAAAATGCTAGGTTTATTCAATAGCTCCGCCACTAAGGGGCAGCATTTTTGCTGGCTAATGGGTTTTAATAAGAATATTACCAACAAAGCTAATATTCCACATAAAGGTAAACCACGTATGAAAGGAAGAATCGTAAAATATTGTGCTCTTTTCCGACGTCTTGATAATTTTATTTATTGCGCTTTCCCAAGGGAACAAAACACTGCAGACTCCATCACTGTGTCAGCTACAGTTTAGTTACTGATTTTCGTTGAGAAAACATGAAGCCAGAGCCTCCTACTTTCAACTTACCTCGAGCATGTGTAGAATGACTTCAAACTAACTTGCTTTTGTTTTAAAGTCATCTTCAGTACTGACTTTGGCAAGTTTTACAGTTGACGACGGCACGGAGCTTAGAGGAAGGTATGGGAATTGATATCTAGGTGGCACGACACGAAAAGCAAAGCGCTGGCCGGAACAGTCAACGGCAGCAAAGCGACGAGCCGTCAAGGGGTCCATCGGACTGAAGGAGACATGCAGACGCGGATGATACTTACAATGGCATCGTTAACGACTGGGGTTCGATCCACGACGGGACTGCCGATGCATACGGGACGTAAATCGTTTCGCATTGATTTTTAGAAAAAAGAAGAGCAAAAGCTCAGATTGACTTACCTTATTCAAATAGAATACCGCCAAGGTGCTGCCGCAGTGTTTTATACCGCTCGTCCTTTTTTGCTTTTGTTTCATTCAGCATACCCGCTATAAAATGCTAGGTTTATTCAATAGCTCCGCCACTAAGGGGCAGCATTTTTGCTGGCTAATGGGTTTTAATAAGAATATTACCAACAAAGCTAATATTCCACATAAAGGTAAACCACGTATGAAAGGAAGAATCGTAAAATATTGTGCTCTTTTCCGACGTCTTGATAATTTTATTTATTGCGCTTTCCCAAGGGAACAAAACACTGCAGACTCCATCACTGTGTCAGCTACAGTTTAGTTACTGATTTTCGTTGAGAAAACATGAAGCCAGAGCCTCCTACTTTCAACTTACCTCGAGCATGTGTAGAATGACTTCAAACTAACTTGCTTTTGTTTTAAAGTCATCTTCAGTACTGACTTTGGCAAGTTTTACAGTTGACGACGGCACGGAGCTTAGAGGAAGGTATGGGAATTGATATCTAGGTGGCACGACACGAAAAGCAAAGCGCTGGCCGGAACAGTCAACGGCAGCAAAGCGACGAGCCGTCAAGGGGTCCATCGGACTGAAGGAGACATGCAGACGCGGATGATACTTACAATGGCATCGTTAACGACTGGGGTTCGATCCACGACGGGACTGCCGATGCATACGGGACGTAAATCGTTTCGCATTGATTTTTAGAAAAAAGAAGAGCAAAAGCTCAGATTGACTTACCTTATTCAAATAGAATACCGCCAAGGTGCTGCCGCAGTGTTTTATACCGCTCGTCCTTTTTTGCTCTTGTTTCATTCAGCATACCCGCTATAAAATGCTAGGTTTATTCAATAGCTCCGCCACTAAGGGGCAGCATTTTTGCTGGCTAATGGGTTTTAATAAGAATATTACCAACAAAGCTAATATTCCACATAAAGGTAAACCACGTATGAAAGGAAGAATCGTAAAATATTGTGCTCTTTTCCGACGTCTTGATAATTTTATTTATTGCGCTTTCCCAAGGGAACAAAACACTGCAGACTCCATCACTGTGTCAGCTACAGTTTAGTTACTGATTTTCGTTGAGAAAACATGAAGCCAGAGCCTCCTACTTTCAACTTACCTCGAGCATGTGTAGAATGACTTCAAACTAACTTGCTTTTGTTTTAAAGTCATCTTCAGTACTGACTTTGGCAAGTTTTACAGTTGACGACGGCACGGAGCTTAGAGGAAGGTATGGGAATTGATATCTAGGTGGCACGACACGAAAAGCAAAGCGCTGGCCGGAACAGTCAACGGCAGCAAAGCGACGAGCCGTCAAGGGGTCCATCGGACTGAAGGAGACATGCAGACGCGGATGATACTTACAATGGCATCGTTAACGACTGGGGTTCGATCCACGACGGGACTGCCGATGCATACGGGACGTAAATCGTTTCGCATTGATTTTTAGAAAAAAGAAGAGCAAAAGCTCAGATTGACTTACCTTATTCAAATAGAATACCGCCAAGGTGCTGCCGCAGTGTTTTATACCGCTCGTCCTTTTTTGCTCTTGTTTCATTCAGCATACCCGCTATAAAATGCTAGGTTTATTCAATAGCTCCGCCACTAAGGGGCAGCATTTTTGCTGGCTAATGGGTTTTAATAAGAATATTACCAACAAAGCTAATATTCCACATAAAGGTAAACCACGTATGAAAGGAAGAATCGTAAAATATTGTGCTCTTTTCCGACGTCTTGATAATTTTATTTATTGCGCTTTCCCAAGGGAACAAAACACTGCAGACTCCATCACTGTGTCAGCTACAGTTTAGTTACTGATTTTCGTTGAGAAAACATGAAGCCAGAGCCTCCTACTTTCAACTTACCTCGAGCATGTGTAGAATGACTTCAAACTAACTTGCTTTTGTTTTAAAGTCATCTTCAGTACTGACTTTGGCAAGTTTTACAGTTGACGACGGCACGGAGCTTAGAGGAAGGTATGGGAATTGATATCTAGGTGGCACGACACGAAAAGCAAAGCGCTGGCCGGAACAGTCAACGGCAGCAAAGCGACGAGCCGTCAAGGGGTCCATCGGACTGAAGGAGACATGCAGACGCGGATGATACTTACAATGGCATCGTTAACGACTGGGGTTCGATCCACGACGGGACTGCCGATGCATACGGGACGTAAATCGTTTCGCATTGATTTTTAGAAAAAAGAAGAGCAAAAGCTCAGATTGACTTACCTTATTCAAATAGAATACCGCCAAGGTGCTGCCGCAGTGTTTTATACCGCTCGTCCTTTTTTGCTCTTGTTTCATTCAGCATACCCGCTATAAAATGCTAGGTTTATTCAATAGCTCCGCCACTAAGGGGCAGCATTTTTGCTGGCTAATGGGTTTTAATAAGAATATTACCAACAAAGCTAATATTCCACATAAAGGTAAACCACGTATGAAAGGAAGAATCGTAAAATATTGTGCTCTTTTCCGACGTCTTGATAATTTTATTTATTGCGCTTTCCCAAGGGAACAAAACACTGCAGACTCCATCACTGTGTCAGCTACAGTTTAGTTACTGATTTTCGTTGAGAAAACATGAAGCCAGAGCCTCCTACTTTCAACTTACCTCGAGCATGTGTAGAATGACTTCAAACTAACTTGCTTTTGTTTTAAAGTCATCTTCAGTACTGACTTTGGCAAGTTTTACAGTTGACGACGGCACGGAGCTTAGAGGAAGGTATGGGAATTGATATCTAGGTGGCACGACACGAAAAGCAAAGCGCTGGCCGGAACAGTCAACGGCAGCAAAGCGACGAGCCGTCAAGGGGTCCATCGGACTGAAGGAGACATGCAGACGCGGATGATACTTACAATGGCATCGTTAACGACTGGGGTTCGATCCACGACGGGACTGCCGATGCATACGGGACGTAAATCGTTTCGCATTGATTTTTAGAAAAAAGAAGAGCAAAAGCTCAGATTGACTTACCTTATTCAAATAGAATACCGCCAAGGTGCTGCCGCAGTGTTTTATACCGCTCGTCCTTTTTTGCTCTTGTTTCATTCAGCATACCCGCTATAAAATGCTAGGTTTATTCAATAGCTCCGCCACTAAGGGGCAGCATTTTTGCTGGCTAATGGGTTTTAATAAGAATATTACCAACAAAGCTAATATTCCACATAAAGGTAAACCACGTATGAAAGGAAGAATCGTAAAATATTGTGCTCTTTTCCGACGTCTTGATAATTTTATTTATTGCGCTTTCCCAAGGGAACAAAACACTGCAGACTCCATCACTGTGTCAGCTACAGTTTAGTTACTGATTTTCGTTGAGAAAACATGAAGCCAGAGCCTCCTACTTTCAACTTACCTCGAGCATGTGTAGAATGACTTCAAACTAACTTGCTTTTGTTTTAAAGTCATCTTCAGTACTGACTTTGGCAAGTTTTACAGTTGACGACGGCACGGAGCTTAGAGGAAGGTATGGGAATTGATATCTAGGTGGCACGACACGAAAAGCAAAGCGCTGGCCGGAACAGTCAACGGCAGCAAAGCGACGAGCCGTCAAGGGGTCCATCGGACTGAAGGAGACATGCAGACGCGGATGATACTTACAATGGCATCGTTAACGACTGGGGTTCGATCCACGACGGGACTGCCGATGCATACGGGACGTAAATCGTTTCGCATTGATTTTTAGAAAAAAGAAGAGCAAAAGCTCAGATTGACTTACCTTATTCAAATAGAATACCGCCAAGGTGCTGCCGCAGTGTTTTATACCGCTCGTCCTTTTTTGCTCTTGTTTCATTCAGCATACCCGCTATAAAATGCTAGGTTTATTCAATAGCTCCGCCACTAAGGGGCAGCATTTTTGCTGGCTAATGGGTTTTAATAAGAATATTACCAACAAAGCTAATATTCCACATAAAGGTAAACCACGTATGAAAGGAAGAATCGTAAAATATTGTGCTCTTTTCCGACGTCTTGATAATTTTATTTATTGCGCTTTCCCAAGGGAACAAAACACTGCAGACTCCATCACTGTGTCAGCTACAGTTTAGTTACTGATTTTCGTTGAGAAAACATGAAGCCAGAGCCTCCTACTTTCAACTTACCTCGAGCATGTGTAGAATGACTTCAAACTAACTTGCTTTTGTTTTAAAGTCATCTTCAGTACTGACTTTGGCAAGTTTTACAGTTGACGACGGCACGGAGCTTAGAGGAAGGTATGGGAATTGATATCTAGGTGGCACGACACGAAAAGCAAAGCGCTGGCCGGAACAGTCAACGGCAGCAAAGCGACGAGCCGTCAAGGGGTCCATCGGACTGAAGGAGACATGCAGACGCGGATGATACTTACAATGGCATCGTTAACGACTGGGGTTCGATCCACGACGGGACTGCCGATGCATACGGGACGTAAATCGTTTCGCATTGATTTTTAGAAAAAAGAAGAGCAAAAGCTCAGATTGACTTACCTTATTCAAATAGAATACCGCCAAGGTGCTGCCGCAGTGTTTTATACCGCTCGTCCTTTTTTGCTCTTGTTTCATTCAGCATACCAGCTATAAAATGCTAGGTTTATTCAATAGCTCCGCCACTAAGGGGCAGCATTTTTGCTAGCTAATGGGTTTTAATAAGAATATTACCAACAAAGCTAATATTCCACATAAAGGTAAACCACGTATGAAAGGAAGAATCGTAAAATATTGTGCTCTTTTCCGACGTCTTGATAATTTTATTTATTGCGCTTTCCCAAGGGAACAAAACACTGCAGACTCCATCACTGTGTCAGCTACAGTTTAGTTACTGATTTTCGTTGAGAAAACATGAAGCCAGAGCCTCCTACTTTCAACTTACCTCGAGCATGTGTAGAATGACTTCAAACTAACTTGCTTTTGTTTTAAAGTCATCTTCAGTACTGACTTTGGCAAGTTTTACAGTTGACGACGGCACGGAGCTTAGAGGAAGGTATGGGAATTGATATCTAGGTGGCACGACACGAAAAGCAAAGCGCTGGCCGGAACAGTCAACGGCAGCAAAGCGACGAGCCGTCAAGGGGTCCATCGGACTGAAGGAGACATGCAGACGCGGATGATACTTACAATGGCATCGTTAACGACTGGGGTTCGATCCACGACGGGACTGCCGATGCATACGGGACGTAAATCGTTTCGCATTGATTTTTAGAAAAAAGAAGAGCAAAAGCTCAGATTGACTTACCTTATTCAAATAGAATACCGCCAAGGTGCTGCCGCAGTGTTTTATACCGCTCGTCCTTTTTTGCTCTTGTTTCATTCAGCATACCCGCTATAAAATGCTAGGTTTATTCAATAGCTCCGCCACTAAGGGGCAGCATTTTTGCTGGCTAATGGGTTTTAATAAGAATATTACCAACAAAGCTAATATTCCACATAAAGGTAAACCACGTATGAAAGGAAGAATCGTAAAATATTGTGCTCTTTTCCGACGTCTTGATAATTTTATTTATTGCGCTTTCCCAAGGGAACAAAACACTGCAGACTCCATCACTGTGTCAGCTACAGTTTAGTTACTGATTTTCGTTGAGAAAACATGAAGCCAGAGCCTCCTACTTTCAACTTACCTCGAGCATGTGTAGAATGACTTCAAACTAACTTGCTTTTGTTTTAAAGTCATCTTCAGTACTGACTTTGGCAAGTTTTACAGTTGACGACGGCACGGAGCTTAGAGGAAGGTATGGGAATTGATATCTAGGTGGCACGACACGAAAAGCAAAGCGCTGGCCGGAACAGTCAACGGCAGCAAAGCGACGAGCCGTCAAGGGGTCCATCGGACTGAAGGAGACATGCAGACGCGGATGATACTTACAATGGCATCGTTAACGACTGGGGTTCGATCCACGACGGGACTGCCGATGCATACGGGACGTAAATCGTTTCGCATTGATTTTTAGAAAAAAGAAGAGCAAAAGCTCAGATTGACTTACCTTATTCAAATAGAATACCGCCAAGGTGCTGCCGCAGTGTTTTATACCGCTCGTCCTTTTTTGCTCTTGTTTCATTCAGCATACCCGCTATAAAATGCTAGGTTTATTCAATAGCTCCGCCACTAAGGGGCAGCATTTTTGCTGGCTAATGGGTTTTAATAAGAATATTACCAACAAAGCTAATATTCCACATAAAGGTAAACCACGTATGAAAGGAAGAATCGTAAAATATTGTGCTCTTTTCCGACGTCTTGATAATTTTATTTATTGCGCTTTCCCAAGGGAACAAAACACTGCAGACTCCATCACTGTGTCAGCTACAGTTTAGTTACTGATTTTCGTTGAGAAAACATGAAGCCAGAGCCTCCTACTTTCAACTTACCTCGAGCATGTGTAGAATGACTTCAAACTAACTTGCTTTTGTTTTAAAGTCATCTTCAGTACTGACTTTGGCAAGTTTTACAGTTGACGACGGCACGGAGCTTAGAGGAAGGTATGGGAATTGATATCTAGGTGGCACGACACGAAAAGCAAAGCGCTGGCCGGAACAGTCAACGGCAGCAAAGCGACGAGCCGTCAAGGGGTCCATCGGACTGAAGGAGACATGCAGACGCGGATGATACTTACAATGGCATCGTTAACGACTGGGGTTCGATCCACGACGGGACTGCCGATGCATACGGGACGTAAATCGTTTCGCATTGATTTTTAGAAAAAAGAAGACCAAAAGCTCAGATTGACTTACCTTATTCAAATAGAATACCGCCAAGGTGCTGCCGCAGTGTTTTATACCGCTCGTCCTTTTTTGCTCTTGTTTCATTCAGCATACCCGCTATAAAATGCTAGGTTTATTCAATAGCTCCGCCACTAAGGGGCAGCAATTTTGCTGGCTAATGGGTTTTAATAAGAATATTACCAACAAAGCTAATATTCCACATAAAGGTAAACCACGTATGAAAGGAAGAATCGTAAAATATTGTGCTCTTTTCCGACGTCTTGATAATTTTATTTATTGCGCTTTCCCAAGGGAACAAAACACTGCAGACTCCATCACTGTGTCAGCTACAGTTTAGTTACTGATTTTCGTTGAGAAAACATGAAGCCAGAGCCTCCTACTTTCAACTTACCTCGAGCATGTGTAGAATGACTTCAAACTAACTTGCTTTTGTTTTAAAGTCATCTTCAGTACTGACTTTGGCAAGTTTTACAGTTGACGACGGCACGGAGCTTAGAGGAAGGTATGGGAATTGATATCTAGGTGGCACGACACGAAAAGCAAAGCGCTGGCCGGAACAGTCAACGGCAGCAAAGCGACGAGCCGTCAAGGGGTCCATCGGACTGAAGGAGACATGCAGACGCGGATGATACTTACAATGGCATCGTTAACGACTGGGGTTCGATCCACGACGGGACTGCCGATGCATACGGGACGTAAATCGTTTCGCATTGATTTTTAGAAAAAAGAAGAGCAAAAGCTCAGATTGACTTACCTTATTCAAATAGAATACCGCCAAGGTGCTGCCGCAGTGTTTTATACCGCTCGTCCTTTTTTGCTCTTGTTTCATTCAGCATACCCGCTATAAAATGCTAGGTTTATTCAATAGCTCCGCCACTAAGGGGCAGCATTTTTGCTGGCTAATGGGTTTTAATAAGAATATTACCAACAAAGCTAATATTCCACATAAAGGTAAACCACGTATGAAAGGAAGAATCGTAAAATATTGTGCTCTTTTCCGACGTCTTGATAATTTTATTTATTGCGCTTTCCCAAGGGAACAAAACACTGCAGACTCCATCACTGTGTCAGCTACAGTTTAGTTACTGATTTTCGTTGAGAAAACATGAAGCCAGAGCCTCCTACTTTCAACTTACCTCGAGCATGTGTAGAATGACTTCAAACTAACTTGCTTTTGTTTTAAAGTCATCTTCAGTACTGACTTTGGCAAGTTTTACAGTTGACGACGGCACGGAGCTTAGAGGAAGGTATGGGAATTGATATCTAGGTGGCACGACACGAAAAGCAAAGCGCTGGCCGGAACAGTCAACGGCAGCAAAGCGACGAGCCGTCAAGGGGTCCATCGGACTGAAGGAGACATGCAGACGCGGATGATACTTACAATGGCATCGTTAACGACTGGGGTTCGATCCACGACGGGACTGCCGATGCATACGGGACGTAAATCGTTTCGCATTGATTTTTAGAAAAAAGAAGAGCAAAAGCTCAGATTGACTTACCTTATTCAAATAGAATACCGCCAAGGTGCTGCCGCAGTGTTTTATACCGCTCGTCCTTTTTTGCTCTTGTTTCATTCAGCATACCCGCTATAAAATGCTAGGTTTATTCAATAGCTCCGCCACTAAGGGGCAGCATTTTTGCTGGCTAATGGGTTTTAATAAGAATATTACCAACAAAGCTAATATTCCACATAAAGGTAAACCACGTATGAAAGGAAGAATCGTAAAATATTGTGCTCTTTTCCGACGTCTTGATAATTTTATTTATTGCGCTTTCCCAAGGGAACAAAACACTGCAGACTCCATCACTGTGTCAGCTACAGTTTAGTTACTGATTTTCGTTGAGAAAACATGAAGCCAGAGCCTCCTACTTTCAACTTACCTCGAGCATGTGTAGAATGACTTCAAACTAACTTGCTTTTGTTTTAAAGTCATCTTCAGTACTGACTTTGGCAAGTTTTACAGTTGACGACGGCACGGAGCTTAGAGGAAGGTATGGGAATTGATATCTAGGTGGCACGACACGAAAAGCAAAGCGCTGGCCGGAACAGTCAACGGCAGCAAAGCGACGAGCCGTCAAGGGGTCCATCGGACTGAAGGAGACATGCAGACGCGGATGATACTTACAATGGCATCGTTAACGACTGGGGTTCGATCCACGACGGGACTGCCGATGCATACGGGACGTAAATCGTTTCGCATTGATTTTTAGAAAAAAGAAGAGCAAAAGCTCAGATTGACTTACCTTATTCAAATAGAATACCGCCAAGGTGCTGCCGCAGTGTTTTATACCGCTCGTCCTTTTTTGCTCTTGTTTCATTCAGCATACCCGCTATAAAATGCTAGGTTTATTCAATAGCTCCGCCACTAAGGGGCAGCATTTTTGCTGGCTAATGGGTTTTAATAAGAATATTACCAACAAAGCTAATATTCCACATAAAGGTAAACCACGTATGAAAGGAAGAATCGTAAAATATTGTGCTCTTTTCCGACGTCTTGATAATTTTATTTATTGCGCTTTCCCAAGGGAACAAAACACTGCAGACTCCATCACTGTGTCAGCTACAGTTTAGTTACTGATTTTCGTTGAGAAAACATGAAGCCAGAGCCTCCTACTTTCAACTTACCTCGAGCATGTGTAGAATGACTTCAAACTAACTTGCTTTTGTTTTAAAGTCATCTTCAGTACTGACTTTGGCAAGTTTTACAGTTGACGACGGCACGGAGCTTAGAGGAAGGTATGGGAATTGATATCTAGGTGGCACGACACGAAAAGCAAAGCGCTGGCCGGAACAGTCAACGGCAGCAAAGCGACGAGCCGTCAAGGGGTCCATCGGACTGAAGGAGACATGCAGACGCGGATGATACTTACAATGGCATCGTTAACGACTGGGGTTCGATCCACGACGGGACTGCCGATGCATACGGGACGTAAATCGTTTCGCATTGATTTTTAGAAAAAAGAAGAGCAAAAGCTCAGATTGACTTACCTTATTCAAATAGAATACCGCCAAGGTGCTGCCGCAGTGTTTTATACCGCTCGTCCTTTTTTGCTCTTGTTTCATTCAGCATACCCGCTATAAAATGCTAGGTTTATTCAATAGCTCCGCCACTAAGGGGCAGCATTTTTGCTGGCTAATGGGTTTTAATAAGAATATTACCAACAAAGCTAATATTCCACATAAAGGTAAACCACGTATGAAAGGAAGAATCGTAAAATATTGTGCTCTTTTCCGACGTCTTGATAATTTTATTTATTGCGCTTTCCCAAGGGAACAAAACACTGCAGACTCCATCACTGTGTCAGCTACAGTTTAGTTACTGATTTTCGTTGAGAAAACATGAAGCCAGAGCCTCCTACTTTCAACTTACCTCGAGCATGTGTAGAATGACTTCAAACTAACTTGCTTTTGTTTTAAAGTCATCTTCAGTACTGACTTTGGCAAGTTTTACAGTTGACGACGGCACGGAGCTTAGAGGAAGGTATGGGAATTGATATCTAGGTGGCACGACACGAAAAGCAAAGCGCTGGCCGGAACAGTCAACGGCAGCAAAGCGACGAGCCGTCAAGGGGTCCATCGGACTGAAGGAGACATGCAGACGCGGATGATACTTACAATGGCATCGTTAACGACTGGGGTTCGATCCACGACGGGACTGCCGATGCATACGGGACGTAAATCGTTTCGCATTGATTTTTAGAAAAAAGAAGAGCAAAAGCTCAGATTGACTTACCTTATTCAAATAGAATACCGCCAAGGTGCTGCCGCAGTGTTTTATACCGCTCGTCCTTTTTTGCTCTTGTTTCATTCAGCATACCCGCTATAAAATGCTAGGTTTATTCAATAGCTCCGCCACTAAGGGGCAGCATTTTTGCTGGCTAATGGGTTTTAATAAGAATATTACCAACAAAGCTAATATTCCACATAAAGGTAAACCACGTATGAAAGGAAGAATCGTAAAATATTGTGCTCTTTTCCGACGTCTTGATAATTTTATTTATTGCGCTTTCCCAAGGGAACAAAACACTGCAGACTCCATCACTGTGTCAGCTACAGTTTAGTTACTGATTTTCGTTGAGAAAACATGAAGCCAGAGCCTCCTACTTTCAACTTACCTCGAGCATGTGTAGAATGACTTCAAACTAACTTGCTTTTGTTTTAAAGTCATCTTCAGTACTGACTTTGGCAAGTTTTACAGTTGAAGACGGCACGGAGCTTAGAG
Source organism: Clavelina lepadiformis (assembly GCF_947623445.1). Lineage (NCBI taxonomy): Eukaryota > Metazoa > Chordata > Ascidiacea > Aplousobranchia > Clavelinidae > Clavelina > Clavelina lepadiformis. Next base: position 12,370,073 of record NC_135245.1, on the reverse strand, counting down.
GAAGGTATGGGAATTGATATCTAGGTGGCACGACACGAAAAGCAAAGCGCTGGCCGGAACAGTCAACGGCAGCAAAGCGACGAGCCGTCAAGGGGTCCATCGGACTGAAGGAGACATGCAGACGCGGATGATACTTACAATGGCATCGTTAACGACTGGGGTTCGATCCACGACGGGACTGCCGATGCATACGGGACGTAAATCGTTTCGCATTGATTTTTAGAAAAAAGAAGAGCAAAAGCTCAGATTGACTTACCTTATTCAAATAGAATACCGCCAAGGTGCTGCCGCAGTGTTTTATACCGCTCGTCCTTTTTTGCTCTTGTTTCATTCAGCATACCCGCTATAAAATGCTAGGTTTATTCAATAGCTCCGCCACTAAGGGGCAGCATTTTTGCTGGCTAATGGGTTTTAATAAGAATATTACCAACAAAGCTAATATTCCACATAAAGGTAAACCACGTATGAAAGGAAGAATCGTAAAATATTGTGCTCTTTTCCGACGTCTTGATAATTTTATTTATTGCGCTTTCCCAAGGGAACAAAACACTGCAGACTCCATCACTGTGTCAGCTACAGTTTAGTTACTGATTTTCGTTGAGAAAACATGAAGCCAGAGCCTCCTACTTTCAACTTACCTCGAGCATGTGTAGAATGACTTCAAACTAACTTGCTTTTGTTTTAAAGTCATCTTCAGTACTGACTTTGGCAAGTTTTACAGTTGACGACGGCACGGAGCTTAGAGGAAGGTATGGGAATTGATATCTAGGTGGCACGACACGAAAAGCAAAGCGCTGGCCGGAACAGTCAACGGCAGCAAAGCGACGAGCCGTCAAGGGGTCCATCGGACTGAAGGAGACATGCAGACGCGGATGATACTTACAATGGCATCGTTAACGACTGGGGTTCGATCCACGACGGGACTGCCGATGCATACGGGACGTAAATCGTTTCGCATTGATTTTTAGAAAAAAGAAGAGCAAAAGCTCAGATTGACTTACCTTATTCAAATAGAATACCGCCAAGGTGCTGCCGCAGTGTTTTATACCGCTCGTCCTTTTTTGCTCTTGTTTCATTCAGCATACCCGCTATAAAATGCTAGGTTTATTCAATAGCTCCGCCACTAAGGGGCAGCATTTTTGCTGGCTAATGGGTTTTAATAAGAATATTACCAACAAAGCTAATATTCCACATAAAGGTAAACCACGTATGAAAGGAAGAATCGTAAAATATTGTGCTCTTTTCCGACGTCTTGATAATTTTATTTATTGCGCTTTCCCAAGGGAACAAAACACTGCAGACTCCATCACTGTGTCAGCTACAGTTTAGTTACTGATTTTCGTTGAGAAAACATGAAGCCAGAGCCTCCTACTTTCAACTTACCTCGAGCATGTGTAGAATGACTTCAAACTAACTTGCTTTTGTTTTAAAGTCATCTTCAGTACTGACTTTGGCAAGTTTTACAGTTGACGACGGCACGGAGCTTAGAGGAAGGTATGGGAATTGATATCTAGGTGGCACGACACGAAAAGCAAAGCGCTGGCCGGAACAGTCAACGGCAGCAAAGCGACGAGCCGTCAAGGGGTCCATCGGACTGAAGGAGACATGCAGACGCGGATGATACTTACAATGGCATCGTTAACGACTGGGGTTCGATCCACGACGGGACTGCCGATGCATACGGGACGTAAATCGTTTCGCATTGATTTTTAGAAAAAAGAAGAGCAAAAGCTCAGATTGACTTACCTTATTCAAATAGAATACCGCCAAGGTGCTGCCGCAGTGTTTTATACCGCTCGTCCTTTTTTGCTCTTGTTTCATTCAGCATACCCGCTATAAAATGCTAGGTTTATTCAATAGCTCCGCCACTAAGGGGCAGCATTTTTGCTGGCTAATGGGTTTTAATAAGAATATTACCAACAAAGCTAATATTCCACATAAAGGTAAACCACGTATGAAAGGAAGAATCGTAAAATATTGTGCTCTTTTCCGACGTCTTGATAATTTTATTTATTGCGCTTTCCCAAGGGAACAAAACACTGCAGACTCCATCACTGTGTCAGCTACAGTTTAGTTACTGATTTTCGTTGAGAAAACATGAAGCCAGAGCCTCCTACTTTCAACTTACCTCGAGCATGTGTAGAATGACTTCAAACTAACTTGCTTTTGTTTTAAAGTCATCTTCAGTACTGACTTTGGCAAGTTTTACAGTTGACGACGGCACGGAGCTTAGAGGAAGGTATGGGAATTGATATCTAGGTGGCACGACACGAAAAGCAAAGCGCTGGCCGGAACAGTCAACGGCAGCAAAGCGACGAGCCGTCAAGGGGTCCATCGGACTGAAGGAGACATGCAGACGCGGATGATACTTACAATGGCATCGTTAACGACTGGGGTTCGATCCACGACGGGACTGCCGATGCATACGGGACGTAAATCGTTTCGCATTGATTTTTAGAAAAAAGAAGAGCAAAAGCTCAGATTGACTTACCTTATTCAAATAGAATACCGCCAAGGTGCTGCCGCAGTGTTTTATACCGCTCGTCCTTTTTTGCTCTTGTTTCATTCAGCATACCCGCTATAAAATGCTAGGTTTATTCAATAGCTCCGCCACTAAGGGGCAGCATTTTTGCTGGCTAATGGGTTTTAATAAGAATATTACCAACAAAGCTAATATTCCACATAAAGGTAAACCACGTATGAAAGGAAGAATCGTAAAATATTGTGCTCTTTTCCGACGTCTTGATAATTTTATTTATTGCGCTTTCCCAAGGGAACAAAACACTGCAGACTCCATCACTGTGTCAGCTACAGTTTAGTTACTGATTTTCGTTGAGAAAACATGAAGCCAGAGCCTCCTACTTTCAACTTACCTCGAGCATGTGTAGAATGACTTCAAACTAACTTGCTTTTGTTTTAAAGTCATCTTCAGTACTGACTTTGGCAAGTTTTACAGTTGAAGACGGCACGGAGCTTAGAGGAAGGTATGGGAATTGATATCTAGGTGGCACGACACGAAAAGCAAAGCGCTGGCCGGAACAGTCAACGGCAGCAAAGCGACGAGCCGTCAAGGGGTCCATCGGACTGAAGGAGACATGCAGACGCGGATGATACTTACAATGGCATCGTTAACGACTGGGGTTCGATCCACGACGGGACTGCCGATGCATACGGGACGTAAATCGTTTCGCATTGATTTTTAGAAAAAAGAAGAGCAAAAGCTCAGATTGACTTACCTTATTCAAATAGAATACCGCCAAGGTGCTGCCGCAGTGTTTTATACCGCTCGTCCTTTTTTGCTCTTGTTTCATTCAGCATACCCGCTATAAAATGCTAGGTTTATTCAATAGCTCCGCCACTAAGGGGCAGCATTTTTGCTGGCTAATGGGTTTTAATAAGAATATTACCAACAAAGCTAATATTCCACATAAAGGTAAACCACGTATGAAAGGAAGAATCGTAAAATATTGTGCTCTTTTCCGACGTCTTGATAATTTTATTTATTGCGCTTTCCCAAGGGAACAAAACACTGCAGACTCCATCACTGTGTCAGCTACAGTTTAGTTACTGATTTTCGTTGAGAAAACATGAAGCCAGAGCCTCCTACTTTCAACTTACCTCGAGCATGTGTAGAATGACTTCAAACTAACTTGCTTTTGTTTTAAAGTCATCTTCAGTACTGACTTTGGCAAGTTTTACAGTTGACGACGGCACGGAGCTTAGAGGAAAGTATGGGAATTGATATCTAGGTGGCACGACACGAAAAGCAAAGCGCTGGCCGGAACAGTCAACGGCAGCAAAGCGACGAGCCGTCAAGGGGTCCATCGGACTGAAGGAGACATGCAGACGCGGATGATACTTACAATGGCATCGTTAACGACTGGGGTTCGATCCACGACGGGACTGCCGATGCATACGGGACGTAAATCGTTTCGCATTGATTTTTAGAAAAAAGAAGAGCAAATTGGTTTGTTTATTTGCACGCTAGTTCTTAACACGCAAATAATAAAAAAAAACAAACAAAAGGTACACGGAACAAAATATGAGAATACACGAAAAACAACTATTTACACAGTATAGTTTTTCGGTTCATGATTTTCAAATTGATACCAAAGGTGACCCACCTTCACTTCTAATAATCACACATAGCAACATAATCGCAATCAAATACGAAATACACCATTTGTTTATGTGCCATGCGGCAATGCTTGACAAGATATATACATAGTCGAAAAAACTTTAAAGGCACGAACATAGCGATGTAAAGACAATATACAATACAAATTACACTACGATTGAGTTTATACGATTACGGTGGCATTAAATCATTCAGTTTAAAAGCGGGGTCCAAACGCAATTCGAGCCTCCCACCTTCTACCATTTGATTGAATCTGTATTTAAATGCCCGGTCTATGCTTGTCACCAATTTGTCAAGGGTTGGAGGAGATTTGTTCTCATATATAGATTTGTTCCTAATTTTCCATATTTGGTGTTTGACCATGGTGATCAATGTGCTCAAAGTCTGGTCCATTATTTCGTTTTCGATCCGTTTAAAGTTAAAACTTTCCAAGTCCTCGATTTTTGTCATAGCCGGGTTGAGGTTGGCGAATTTTTGCGCAAACGTTTTTACTGTATCCCAAAGTCGCTTTATCTTGTCGCATTTTCGGAAAGTGTGGTAGTCGGTATCTGGACCAATGCCGCAAAATGCGCACGATGTATCTGAGTTTATTTGGAAAAAACCGCATTTTCCCCTAAAGGGTAGTAGATTCCACGCGCATCTGTAGTTGAAGGTTTTCAAATAATTTGGTAAAAACGGGTTATGAATCCTAGCCCATTTAACTCGGTTTTTTTCACTCGACTGCGTTTCTGGAGTGCTTTCTTTGATTATTCGTCTATACGTGTTTCCTAGTTTTGGACTGGCTAATTCAACTTTACTTAGTTTGTATTTTTCAACAATTTCCCGGATTTTCCAATAATAGGGACTTGGTTGTGCGATGTGCGGGATACTGTTTAGTTTCTGGACATCGAGTACATTAGCTAAAACGTGTCCTAATTGGTACTCCACATATCTATCGTGTGTTGACATTGGCTCGTTCATCACTCTGCCGAGGCAATACTTTTGTATCGATTTGACATAAGTCAGATCGGCGTAGACTTGGATGTTTGGCATTCGGTAGCCGCCTTCTAACTTATTGCGTTGTAAAATATCGATAGAAACAGTTGTTTCTTTGCCTTGCACGTACTGCAGAACATGATTATTTAATTTCCCAATTATGTCTTGGTCTGGGGGGTATGTTTTGGCAACCTGAGTAATTACTGGCAGGATTTTTGATTTTAATAAAACTGCTTTAGCTTCATAGGTGGCATAGTTTGTGCTCAAACTTTTTAGTTGCTCTTTTACCTTTGGAATTAAGTTTTCCCATTGTTGGCGTTCTATAACATTTCCGATTTCATATCCCAATAACTCTATACTTGTGTTTGTCCAGGATAGTTTGGGCAAGAGTGGGTTGTCTATCGGCTGATTCACAGCTAATCCTTTGGTTTTAGCTTCGTTTAAGGTTAAGCCAGATGCTTTTGAAAATCTGTCGACTAAATCGAGCGCGAGATGGATATCAGCAGGGTTTTTAAAACACAACGTTGTGTCATCAGCGTAATTTACGCATTTTACTTCTTTTCTGTCGCTTAACTGAGGACCTTTGATATGTGCAGTGTCATTGAGCTTAGACATTAAAGGCTCTACCGCTATTAAAAACAAGTGCAGGCTTAAGGGGTCTCCTTGTCTCACGCCTCGGTTCAATTTAAAATCTTTTGACAGGTGTCCGTTTAAAATTATTTTCGCGACGCTATCGCTATACAGATCTCTTATGCATGCACATAGTGTTTCTGGGAACCGCATTTCAGTCAACACTCTCATTAACCAATTATGTTCTATTGAATCGAAGGCTTTTTTAAAATCAAGGGATAAAAAATACAGGTTTTGCATTTTTCTTTTCGCATTATCATGTAAATCTCTTAAAAGGATCGTGGCTTCTGATAATTGTTTACCTTTTGTGGCGTACTGATGCTCATGTATCACTTCTTTGAGAGTTTCCCTTATTCTATTTGCCAGTATTTTTGTATATATTTTGTAGTCTAAGTTTAACAGGGTAATTGGTCGGTAGTTGTCTAGGTCTGCATCATCGCCTTTTTTATAAATTAGAGTTATGGCACCTTTCTTAATTTCTTTGGGGATTTTTTTCTCTTTAAACCAGTGTTTAAAGATTTCGCTCATTTTGTCACCTATTATATTCCAACAGGTTTTATAAAATTCACCGCTTAGTCCGTCCGGCCCAGGCGATTTCCCATTTGCAAGAGTCTTGACAACGTTTTGGATTTCGGCATTGCTTATTTCACAATCTAATTTTAGAGCACTTTCGTGCGAAATATGGCGCAGATTGCTCGAAATGAAAAAATCTTGTATTTCTACATCTGTTTTTCTTGACGAGTATAACTTGGTATAATAATTTTTTGTGGTTCGTAGCATTTCTCCCGGTACGCTGGTGGGCAAGCCGTTTTTGTCATATATTTCTTCGATATATGTTTGTGAACGTTTTTTATTAAAATGTGCAAAAAATTCCCGTGAGCCAATTTTTTCTTTACTTTCTCTGTTTTTTAAGATCGATTCATAAATTCGTTTCTTTCTATAATTTCTTAGTTCTCGTTTCGCTTCGACATATTTACAGTGGTTGGCCGGGTTGTCACCGAGTCGACTTTGTGCGGATTTCAAATTAGTCACTAAGTAATCTTCATACATTTTTCTTTCAGCGTGTCGGCCTTTTGTAAATTCCACAATTAATGCTTTTAACCTACGTTTGGTGTCCGTCCACCAATCACTGGGGGTTTTATATAAAAATTCTTGCAGCGTGCACCATTGTTTCCATTTGCATTCTAAAACTTCGAGAAATTCCTTATCTGCATAAGTTTGCGTATTATTCTTCCAGAGGCCGATACCTCTAGGAGGAGGGGCGGCGACATTTAAGTTTATTGTTATTTTTTCGTGGTCTGTCAAATGAGACGGTTGCTGGCTAATTTCTGTTGCGTGGAGATATTTTGACAGATAAAATCTGTCAAGGCGCGATTTGCTGATTCCGTTCTGCCACGTATAAATTTTCTTTTGGCCGTATATTTCCCGAAAATGATCTTTTAGATCATATGTTTCGCAGAGTTTCATTAGTTCGGTTTTTTTATATCGATTTCGAAGAGGGGGATGTTTGTCTAAAGTCAGGTCGTCGACAATATTAAAGTCGCCGGCTAGGACTGTGGGCAATTTTCCATCGACATACTGGTACATTTGTTTAAAAAATCTATCGTTTTCGCGAATATCTCCGGAATTTACGTTTGGTGCGTAAATATTTATTACTTTTAAAAGGTGACCATGTATTGATAAAACCGCACTGATTATTCTACCCTCTACGTCGTGATTTACTTCTTTGAATGTAATTGCAGGGTGATTGATTAGAATTGCGACTCCCTTGTCTTGGAATTTCTTTTTGGGTGCCGAATTAAAAAGCGCTTTTGACTCACCCCATTCCTTGCACCAATCATTTTCTTTATCAGGGGGACATTTGGTTTCTTGTAGTAGAAAAATGTGGGCCTTATCTTTCTTTAAGGTGCTAAAAAGCTCTGCACGTTTTGCCTTATCATTTAACCCGTGGCAGTTTAGGGTGCAAATTTTAAGGTAGCAAGTCATTGTTTTTGAAGTGATAAAAGTTGATTCCAGATAAAAAAACGTTCGTTCTACTGATATAAAAAATAACGGTGTAGGTTTTAACATAAAAAACAATGTCCAGATTACAAAACACTTTACAAAAATACACATTTTTTAAATGGGCTATTGTTCTGATGTAGTTAAACATTAATAAATCGTCGTGTTTAGAAAAGTTGCGTCTGGTACGTATTGGTGATCGCAATTGTCACACTTTTTTTGTCTCAGGCTATTTGCGCATTTTTCGTTGTTTTCTATACAGTTACATCTGTAGTAGACCAACTTACACGAATGACAAAATGTTTTTTCACGTCCTACTGGTTTCGGTATTAAATTGTTACATTCGCAGAGTATTGTACCTTTTTCCTGTTCCTCTGGAATGCTGTATTCTGTCGGGTCTTCATCTGAGTTGTCGGTGGTGTCTTCATCGTCCTTGTGTTTCCTGCTGGGAGGTTTGTCCTTTGTCGAGTTTTGGGAGCTGCCAGAGTCCCTTTCCCTTCTTTTTAGACCTTTATTTGTTCTTTCAGCTGTGAGTTGGCTTCTGTTTTCTTTTGTTTCCCTGATTGAACCGTCAAAATGGTCAATTTCTTGGTTGATATTTTTGTTACCTGTTTTGGATTTGTCCTCGTTTGGCGTAGAGTGAATCATCGGGTTATCAAGTTTTGGAAATGTCTCTTCACATGGAATGTACGGTCGTTCGAGCATTGGCGAGCTTTCATCGGAAGACTGATCCGATGCTCTTGTGGTCTTTGAGTTTTCTGATTCCCACGCTTGCGAAGTCACAACTCTCCGTTGTTGCCTGTACGGGCAGACTTTTGCGATGTGGTCGTCTTCGGCGCAGCGACTGCATGTTTTTTTTTGACCTTCATAATTCAGCATGAATCTGTAATGTCCGAAGTAAATGAAAGATGGTGGCTTGACTTCTCTTAATAGAACCTTCTTGACTGTAAAGATTCTCCTTCCGTCTTTTTTTTGTCTCGTTCTATCTCGACCGTAGGTGGCTGGTTTCGAGATTCCTAGGCTTGCAAGAGCTTCTCTAATACTTTCTTGGGGGAAGTTAGGCGGTACCCATGAGACAGTTAACTCCGCATGTTCGTCACCATGAGCTATTGCACTGTTGATCCCTTCTACTTGTTCTAGTGCATTTGCCAATTTTATTGCTCCTTTCTTGTTTTCAACAGTAAAATCGACGATGCTTCCAGGGCGTTGAACTATGCCTTCAATTGCGCTTAGTGGCATTTTAATAGAAGTGAGTAGCTGATATATCTCTCCTCGTTTTATTGGTTGGGCGAACTTTGCAGTCACTTCACATTCTCTGCTGTAGTTTTCTGGAACTTTGAAAACCCACTGACTTTTCTTTTTGACCTTGTCTGCGTAGGTCATATTGTCTTACTAGTCCTGAAAAGGACTTTTTGGTAAGTAAGACTGGTTCTTGTTTTAAAGTTTTCAAACAAAACACTAAATATTGCTGTCTTTAGCTAGAATGATTCAACTTTCTAAAGATCCTATACAAGACCTTAACATGACATAATCGAACAACAAAACTAATAGCTCAGATTGAATTACCTTATTCAAATAGAATACCGCCAAGGTGCTGCCGCAGTGTTTTATACCGCTCGTCCTTTTTTGCTCTTGTTTCATTCAGCATACCCGCTATAAAATGCTAGGTTTATTCAATAGCTCCGCCACTAAGGGGCAGCATTTTTGCTGGCTAATGGGTTTTAATAAGAATATTACCAACAAAGCTAATATTCCACATAAAGGTAAACCACGTATGAAAGGAAGAATCGTAAAATATTGTGCTCTTTTCCGACGTCTTGATAATTTTATTTATTGCGCTTTCCCAAGGGAACAAAACACTGCAGACTCCATCACTGTGTCAGCTACAGTTTAGTTACTGATTTTCGTTGAGAAAACATGAAGCCAGAGCCTCCTACTTTCAACTTACCTCGAGCATGTGTAGAATGACTTCAAACTAACTTGCTTTTGTTTTAAAGTCATCTTCAGTACTGACTTTGGCAAGTTTTACAGTTGACGACGGCACGGAGCTTAGAGGAAGGTATGGGAATTGATATCTAGGTGGCACGACACGAAAAGCAAAGCGCTGGCCGGAACAGTCAACGGCAGCAAAGCGACGAGCCGTCAAGGGGTCCATCGGACTGAAGGAGACATGCAGACGCGGATGATACTTACAATGGCATCGTTAACGACTGGGGTTCGATCCACGACGGGACTGCCGATGCATACGGGACGTAAATCGTTTCGCATTGATTTTTAGAAAAAAGAAGAGCAAAAGCTCAGATTGACTTACCTTATTCAAATAGAATACCGCCAAGGTGCTGCCGCAGTGTTTTATACCGCTCGTCCTTTTTTGCTCTTGTTTCATTCAGCATACCCGCTATAAAATGCTAGGTTTATTCAATAGCTCCGCCACTAAGGGGCAGCATTTTTGCTGGCTAATGGGTTTTAATAAGAATATTACCAACAAAGCTAATATTCCACATAAAGGTAAACCACGTATGAAAGGAAGAATCGTAAAATATTGTGCTCTTTTCCGACGTCTTGATAATTTTATTTATTGCGCTTTCCCAAGGGAACAAAACACTGCAGACTCCATCACTGTGTCAGCTACAGTTTAGTTACTGATTTTCGTTGAGAAAACATGAAGCCAGAGCCTCCTACTTTCAACTTACCTCGAGCATGTGTAGAATGACTTCAAACTAACTTGCTTTTGTTTTAAAGTCATCTTCAGTACTGACTTTGGCAAGTTTTACAGTTGACGACGGCACGGAGCTTAGAGGAAGGTATGGGAATTGATATCTAGGTGGCACGACACGAAAAGCAAAGCGCTGGCCGGAACAGTCAACGGCAGCAAAACGACGAGCCGTCAAGGGGTCCATCGGACTGAAGGAGACATGCAGACGCGGATGATACTTACAATGGCATCGTTAACGACTGGGGTTCGATCCACGACGGGACTGCCGATGCATACGGGACGTAAATCGTTTCGCATTGATTTTTAGAAAAAAGAAGAGCAAAAGCTCAGATTGACTTACCTTATTCAAATAGAATACCGCCAAGGTGCTGCCGCAGTGTTTTATACCGCTCGTCCTTTTTTGCTCTTGTTTCATTCAGCATATCCGCTATAAAATGCTAGGTTTATTCAATAGCTCCGCCACTAAGGGGCAGCATTTTTGCTGGCTAATGGGTTTTAATAAGAATATTACCAACAAAGCTAATATTCCACATAAAGGTAAACCACGTATGAAAGGAAGAATCGTAAAATATTGTGCTCTTTTCCGACGTCTTGATAATTTTATTTATTGCGCTTTCCCAAGGGAACAAAACACTGCAGACTCCATCACTGTGTCAGCTACAGTTTAGTTACTGATTTTCGTTGAGAAAACATGAAGCCAGAGCCTCCTACTTTCAACTTACCTCGAGCATGTGTAGAATGACTTCAAACTAACTTGCTTTTGTTTTAAAGTCATCTTCAGTACTGACTTTGGCAAGTTTTACAGTTGACGACGGCACGGAGCTTAGAGGAAGGTATGGGAATTGATATCTAGGTGGCACGACACGAAAAGCAAAGCGCTGGCCGGAACAGTCAACGGCAGCAAAGCGACGAGCCGTCAAGGGGTCCATCGGACTGAAGGAGACATGCAGACGCGGATGATACTTACAATGGCATCGTTAACGACTGGGGTTCGATCCACGACGGGACTGCCGATGCATACGGGACGTAAATCGTTTCGCATTGATTTTTAGAAAAAAGAAGAGCAAAAGCTCAGATTGACTTACCTTATTCAAATAGAATACCGCCAAGGTGCTGCCGCAGTGTTTTATACCGCTCGTCCTTTTTTGCTCTTGTTTCATTCAGCATACCCGCTATAAAATGCTAGGTTTATTCAATAGCTCCGCCACTAAGGGGCAGCATTTTTGCTGGCTAATGGGTTTTAATAAGAATATTACCAACAAAGCTAATATTCCACATAAAGGTAAACCACGTATGAAAGGAAGAATCGTAAAATATTGTGCTCTTTTCCGACGTCTTGATAATTTTATTTATTGCGCTTTCCCAAGGGAACAAAACACTGCAGACTCCATCACTGTGTCAGCTACAGTTTAGTTACTGATTTTCGTTGAGAAAACATGAAGCCAGAGCCTCCTACTTTCAACTTACCTCGAGCATGTGTAGAATGACTTCAAACTAACTTGCTTTTGTTTTAAAGTCATCTTCAGTACTGACTTTGGCAAGTTTTACAGTTGACGACGGCACGGAGCTTAGAGGAAGGTATGGGAATTGATATCTAGGTGGCACGACACGAAAAGCAAAGCGCTGGCCGGAACAGTCAACGGCAGCAAAGCGACGAGCCGTCAAGGGGTCCATCGGACTGAAGGAGACATGCAGACGCGGATGATACTTACAATGGCATCGTTAACGACTGGGGTTCGATCCACGACGGGACTGCCGATGCATACGGGACGTAAATCGTTTCGCATTGATTTTTAGAAAAAAGAAGAGCAAAAGCTCAGATTGACTTACCTTATTCAAATAGAATACCGCCAAGGTGCTGCCGCAGTGTTTTATACCGCTCGTCCTTTTTTGCTCTTGTTTCATTCAGCATACCCGCTATAAAATGCTAGGTTTATTCAATAGCTCCGCCACTAAGGGGCAGCATTTTTGCTGGCTAATGGGTTTTAATAAGAATATTACCAACAAAGCTAATATTCCACATAAAGGTAAACCACGTATGAAAGGAAGAATCGTAAAATATTGTGCTCTTTTCCGACGTCTTGATAATTTTATTTATTGCGCTTTCCCAAGGGAACAAAACACTGCAGACTCCATCACTGTGTCAGCTACAGTTTAGTTACTGATTTTCGTTGAGAAAACATGAAGCCAGAGCCTCCTACTTTCAACTTACCTCGAGCATGTGTAGAATGACTTCAAACTAACTTGCTTTTGTTTTAAAGTCATCTTCAGTACTGACTTTGGCAAGTTTTACAGTTGACGACGGCACGGAGCTTAGAGGAAGGTATGGGAATTGATATCTAGGTGGCACGACACGAAAAGCAAAGCGCTGGCCGGAACAGTCAACGGCAGCAAAGCGACGAGCCGTCAAGGGGTCCATCGGACTGAAGGAGACATGCAGACGCGGATGATACTTACAATGGCATCGTTAACGACTGGGGTTCGATCCACGACGGGACTGCCGATGCATACGGGACGTAAATCGTTTCGCATTGATTTTTAGAAAAAAGAAGAGCAAAAGCTCAGATTGACTTACCTTATTCAAATAGAATACCGCCAAGGTGCTGCCGCAGTGTTTTATACCGCTCGTCCTTTTTTGCTCTTGTTTCATTCAGCATATCCGCTATAAAATGCTAGGTTTATTCAATAGCTCCGCCACTAAGGGGCAGCATTTTTGCTGGCTAATGGGTTTTAATAAGAATATTACCAACAAAGCTAATATTCCACATAAAGGTAAACCACGTATGAAAGGAAGAATCGTAAAATATTGTGCTCTTTTCCGACGTCTTGATAATTTTATTTATTGCGCTTTCCCAAGGGAACAAAACACTGCAGACTCCATCACTGTGTCAGCTACAGTTTAGTTACTGATTTTCGTTGAGAAAACATGAAGCCAGAGCCTCCTACTTTCAACTTACCTCGAGCATGTGTAGAATGACTTCAAACTAACTTGCTTTTGTTTTAAAGTCATCTTCAGTACTGACTTTGGCAAGTTTTACAGTTGACGACGGCACGGAGCTTAGAGGAAGGTATGGGAATTGATATCTAGGTGGCACGACACGAAAAGCAAAGCGCTGGCCGGAACAGTCAACGGCAGCAGAGCGACGAGCCGTCAAGGGGTCCATCGGACTGAAGGAGACATGCAGACGCGGATGATACTTACAATGGCATCGTTAACGACTGGGGTTCGATCCACGACGGGACTGCCGATGCATACGGGACGTAAATCGTTTCGCATTGATTTTTAGAAAAAAGAAGAGCAAAAGCTCAGATTGACTTACCTTATTCAAATAGAATACCGCCAAGGTGCTGCCGCAGTGTTTTATACCGCTCGTCCTTTTTTGCTCTTGTTTCATTCAGCATACCCGCTATAAAATGCTAGGTTTATTCAATAGCTCCGCCACTAAGGGGCAGCATTTTTGCTGGCTAATGGGTTTTAATAAGAATATTACCAACAAAGCTAATATTCCACATAAAGGTAAACCACGTATGAAAGGAAGAATCGTAAAATATTGTGCTCTTTTCCGACGTCTTGATAATTTTATTTATTGCGCTTTCCCAAGGGAACAAAACACTGCAGACTCCATCACTGTGTCAGCTACAGTTTAGTTACTGATTTTCGTTGAGAAAACATGAAGCCAGAGCCTCCTACTTTCAACTTACCTCGAGCATGTGTAGAATGACTTCAAACTAACTTGCTTTTGTTTTAAAGTCATCTTCAGTACTGACTTTGGCAAGTTTTACAGTTGACGACGGCACGGAGCTTAGAGGAAAGTATGGGAATTGATATCTAGGTGGCACGACACGAAAAGCAAAGCGCTGGCCGGAACAGTCAACGGCAGCAAAGCGACGAGCCGTCAAGGGGTCCATCGGACTGAAGGAGACATGCAGACGCGGATGATACTTACAATGGCATCGTTAACGACTGGGGTTCGATCCACGACGGGACTGCCGATGCATACGGGACGTAAATCGTTTCGCATTGATTTTTAGAAAAAAGAAGAGCAAATTGGTTTGTTTATTTGCACGCTAGTTCTTAACACGCAAATAATAAAAAAAAACAAACAAAAGGTACACGGAACAAAATATGAGAATACACGAAAAACAACTATTTACACAGTATATTTTTTCGGTTCATGATTTTCAAATTGATACCAAAGGTGACCCACCTTCACTTCTAATAATCACACATAGCAACATAATCGCAATCAAATACGAAATACACCATTTGTTTATGTGCCATGCGGCAATGCTTGACAAGATATATACATAGTCGAAAAAACTTTAAAGGCACGAACATAGCGATGTAAAGACAATATACAATACAAATTACACTACGATTGAGTTTATACGATTACGGTGGCATTAAATCATTCAGTTTAAAAGCGGGGTCCAAACGCAATTCGAGCCTCCCACCTTCTACCATTTGATTGAATCTGTATTTAAATGCCCGGTCTATGCTTGTCACCAATTTGTCAAGGGTTGGAGGAGATTTGTTCTCATATATAGATTTGTTCCTAATTTTCCATATTTGGTGTTTAACCATGGTGATCAATGTGCTCAAAGTCTGGTCCATTATTTCGTTTTCGATCCGTTTAAAGTTAAAACTTTCCAAGTCCTCGATTTTTGTCATAGCCGGGTTGAGGTTGGCGAATTTTTGCGCAAACGTTTTTACTGTATCCCAAAGTCGCTTTATCTTGTCGCATTTTCGGAAAGTGTGGTAGTCGGTATCTGGACCAATGCCGCAAAATGCGCACGATGTATCTGAGTTTATTTGGAAAAAACCGCATTTTCCCCTAAAGGGTAGTAGATTCCACGCGCATCTGTAGTTGAAGGTTTTCAAATAATTTGGTAAAAACGGGTTATGAATCCTAGCCCATTTAACTCGGTTTTTTTCACTCGACTGCGTTTCTGGAGTGCTTTCTTTGATTATTCGTCTATACGTGTTTCCTAGTTTTGGACTGGCTAATTCAACTTTACTTAGTTTGTATTTTTCAACAATTTCCCGGATTTTCCAATAATAGGGACTTGGTTGTGCGATGTGCGGGATACTGTTTAGTTTCTGGACATCGAGTACATTAGCTAAAACGTGTCCTAATTGGTACTCCACATATCTATCGTGTGTTGACATTGGCTCGTTCATCACTCTGCCGAGGCAATACTTTTGTATCGATTTGACATAAGTCAGATCGGCGTAGACTTGGATGTTTGGCATTCGGTAGCCGCCTTCTAACTTATTGCGTTGTAAAATATCGATAGAAACAGTTGTTTCTTTGCCTTGCACGTACTGCAGAACATGATTATTTAATTTCCCAATTATGTCTTGGTCTGGGGGGTATGTTTTGGCAACCTGAGTAATTACTGGCAGGATTTTTGATTTTAATAAAACTGCTTTAGCTTCATAGGTGGCATAGTTTGTGCTCAAACTTTTTAGTTGCTCTTTTACCTTTGGAATTAAGTTTTCCCATTGTTGGCGTTCTATAACATTTCCGATTTCATATCCCAATAACTCTATACTTGTGTTTGTCCAGGATAGTTTGGGCAAGAGTGGGTTGTCTATCGGCTGATTCACAGCTAATCCTTTGGTTTTAGCTTCGTTTAAGGTTAAGCCAGATGCTTTTGAAAATCTGTCGACTAAATCGAGCGCGAGATGGATATCAGCAGGGTTTTTAAAACACAACGTTGTGTCATCAGCGTAATTTACGCATTTTACTTCTTTTCTGTCGCTTAACTGAGGACCTTTGATATGTGCAGTGTCATTGAGCTTAGACATTAAAGGCTCTACCGCTATTAAAAACAAGTGCAGGCTTAAGGGGTCTCCTTGTCTCACGCCTCGGTTCAATTTAAAATCTTTTGACAGGTGTCCGTTTAAAATTATTTTCGCGACGCTATCGCTATACAGATCTCTTATGCATGCACATAGTGTTTCTGGGAACCGCATTTCAGTCAACACTCTCATTAACCAATTATGTTCTATTGAATCGAAGGCTTTTTTAAAATCAAGGGATAAAAAATACAGGTTTTGCATTTTTCTTTTCGCATTATCATGTAAATCTCTTAAAAGGATCGTGGCTTCTGATAATTGTTTACCTTTTGTGGCGTACTGATGCTCATGTATCACTTCTTTGAGAGTTTCCCTTATTCTATTTGCCAGTATTTTTGTATATATTTTGTAGTCTAAGTTTAACAGGGTAATTGGTCGGTAGTTGTCTAGGTCTGCATCAT
This sequence comes from Clavelina lepadiformis, assembly GCF_947623445.1. Lineage (NCBI taxonomy): Eukaryota > Metazoa > Chordata > Ascidiacea > Aplousobranchia > Clavelinidae > Clavelina > Clavelina lepadiformis. The sequence goes on along the minus strand of NC_135245.1, from coordinate 12,353,349 downwards.
CGCCTTTTTTATAAATTAGAGTTATGGCACCTTTCTTAATTTCTTTGGGGATTTTTTTCTCTTTAAACCAGTGTTTAAAGATTTCGCTCATTTTGTCACCTATTATATTCCAACAGGTTTTATAAAATTCACCGCTTAGTCCGTCCGGCCCAGGCGATTTCCCATTTGCAAGAGTCTTGACAACGTTTTGGATTTCGGCATTGCTTATTTCACAATCTAATTTTAGAGCACTTTCGTGCGAAATATGGCGCAGATTGCTCGAAATGAAAAAATCTTGTATTTCTACATCTGTTTTTCTTGACGAGTATAACTTGGTATAATAATTTTTTGTGGTTCGTAGCATTTCTCCCGGTACGCTGGTGGGCAAGCCGTTTTTGTCATATATTTCTTCGATATATGTTTGTGAACGTTTTTTATTAAAATGTGCAAAAAATTCCCGTGAGCCAATTTTTTCTTTACTTTCTCTGTTTTTTAAGATCGATTCATAAATTCGTTTCTTTCTATAATTTCTTAGTTCTCGTTTCGCTTCGACATATTTACAGTGGTTGGCCGGGTTGTCACCGAGTCGACTTTGTGCGGATTTCAAATTAGTCACTAAGTAATCTTCATACATTTTTCTTTCAGCGTGTCGGCCTTTTGTAAATTCCACAATTAATGCTTTTAACCTACGTTTGGTGTCCGTCCACCAATCACTGGGGGTTTTATATAAAAATTCTTGCAGCGTGCACCATTGTTTCCATTTGCATTCTAAAACTTCGAGAAATTCCTTATCTGCATAAGTTTGCGTATTATTCTTCCAGAGGCCGATACCTCTAGGAGGAGGGGCGGCGACATTTAAGTTTATTAATATTTTTTCGTGGTCTGTCAAATGAGACGGTTGCTGGCTAATTTCTGTTGCGTGGAGATATTTTGACAGATAAAATCTGTCAAGGCGCGATTTGCTGATTCCGTTCTGCCACGTATAAATTTTCTTTTGGCCGTATATTTCCCGAAAATGATCTTTTAGATCATATGTTTCGCAGAGTTTCATTAGTTCGGTTTTTTTATATCGATTTCGAAGAGGGGGATGTTTGTCTAAAGTCAGGTCGTCGACAATATTAAAGTCGCCGGCTAGGACTGTGGGCAATTTTCCATCGACATACTGGTACATTTGTTTAAAAAATCTATCGTTTTCGCGAATATCTCCGGAATTTACGTTTGGTGCGTAAATATTTATTACTTTTAAAAGGTGACCATGTATTGATAAAACCGCACTGATTATTCTACCCTCTACGTCGTGATTTACTTCTTTGAATGTAATTGCAGGGTGATTGATTAGAATTGCGACTCCCTTGTCTTGGAATTTCTTTTTGGGTGCCGAATTAAAAAGCGCTTTTGACTCACCCCATTCCTTGCACCAATCATTTTCTTTATCAGGGGGACATTTGGTTTCTTGTAGTAGAAAAATGTGGGCCTTATCTTTCTTTAAGGTGCTAAAAAGCTCTGCACGTTTTGCCTTATCATTTAACCCGTGGCAGTTTAGGGTGCAAATTTTAAGGTAGCAAGTCATTGTTTTTGAAGTGATAAAAGTTGATTCCAGATAAAAAAACGTTCGTTCTACTGATATAAAAAATAACGGTGTAGGTTTTAACATAAAAAACAATGTCCAGATTACAAAACACTTTACAAAAATACACATTTTTTAAATGGGCTATTGTTCTGATGTAGTTAAACATTAATAAATCGTCGTGTTTAGAAAAGTTGCGTCTGGTACGTATTGGTGATCGCAATTGTCACACTTTTTTTGTCTCAGGCTATTTGCGCATTTTTCGTTGTTTTCTATACAGTTACATCTGTAGTAGACCAACTTACACGAATGACAAAATGTTTTTTCACGTCCTACTGGTTTCGGTATTAAATTGTTACATTCGCAGAGTATTGTACCTTTTTCCTGTTCCTCTGGAATGCTGTATTCTGTCGGGTCTTCATCTGAGTTGTCGGTGGTGTCTTCATCGTCCTTGTGTTTCCTGCTGGGAGGTTTGTCCTTTGTCGAGTTTTGGGAGCTGCCAGAGTCCCTTTCCCTTCTTTTTAGACCTTTATTTGTTCTTTCAGCTGTGAGTTGGCTTCTGTTTTCTTTTGTTTCCCTGATTGAACCGTCAAAATGGTCAATTTCTTGGTTGATATTTTTGTTACCTGTTTTGGATTTGTCCTCGTTTGGCGTAGAGTGAATCATCGGGTTATCAAGTTTTGGAAATGTCTCTTCACATGGAATGTACGGTCGTTCGAGCATTGGCGAGCTTTCATCGGAAGACTGATCCGATGCTCTTGTGGTCTTTGAGTTTTCTGATTCCCACGCTTGCGAAGTCACAACTCTCCGTTGTTGCCTGTACGGGCAGACTTTTGCGATGTGGTCGTCTTCGGCGCAGCGACTGCATGTTTTTTTTTGACCTTCATAATTCAGCATGAATCTGTAATGTCCGAAGTAAATGAAAGATGGTGGCTTGACTTCTCTTAATAGAACCTTCTTGACTGTAAAGATTCTCCTTCCGTCTTTTTTTTGTCTCGTTCTATCTCGACCGTAGGTGGCTGGTTTCGAGATTCCTAGGCTTGCAAGAGCTTCTCTAATACTTTCTTGGGGGAAGTTAGGCGGTACCCATGAGACAGTTAACTCCGCATGTTCGTCACCATGAGCTATTGCACTGTTGATCCCTTCTACTTGTTCTAGTGCATTTGCCAATTTTATTGCTCCTTTCTTGTTTTCAACAGTAAAATCGACGATGCTTCCAGGGCGTTGAACTATGCCTTCAATTGCGCTTAGTGGCATTTTAATAGAAGTGAGTAGCTGATATATCTCTCCTCGTTTTATTGGTTGGGCGAACTTTGCAGTCACTTCACATTCTCTGCTGTAGTTTTCTGGAACTTTGAAAACCCACTGACTTTTCTTTTTGACCTTGTCTGCGTAGGTCATATTGTCTTACTAGTCCTGAAAAGGACTTTTTGGTAAGTAAGACTGGTTCTTGTTTTAAAGTTTTCAAACAAAACACTAAATATTGCTGTCTTTAGCTAGAATGATTCAACTTTCTAAAGATCCTATACAAGACCTTAACATGACATAATCGAACAACAAAACTAATAGCTCAGATTGAATTACCTTATTCAAATAGAATACCGCCAAGGTGCTGCCGCAGTGTTTTATACCGCTCGTCCTTTTTTGCTCTTGTTTCATTCAGCATACCCGCTATAAAATGCTAGGTTTATTCAATAGCTCCGCCACTAAGGGGCAGCATTTTTGCTGGCTAATGGGTTTTAATAAGAATATTACCAACAAAGCTAATATTCCACATAAAGGTAAACCACGTATGAAAGGAAGAATCGTAAAATATTGTGCTCTTTTCCGACGTCTTGATAATTTTATTTATTGCGCTTTCCCAAGGGAACAAAACACTGCAGACTCCATCACTGTGTCAGCTACAGTTTAGTTACTGATTTTCGTTGAGAAAACATGAAGCCAGAGCCTCCTACTTTCAACTTACCTCGAGCATGTGTAGAATGACTTCAAACTAACTTGCTTTTGTTTTAAAGTCATCTTCAGTACTGACTTTGGCAAGTTTTACAGTTGACGACGGCACGGAGCTTAGAGGAAGGTATGGGAATTGATATCTAGGTGGCACGACACGAAAAGCAAAGCGCTGGCCGGAACAGTCAACGGCAGCAAAGCGACGAGCCGTCAAGGGGTCCATCGGACTGAAGGAGACATGCAGACGCGGATGATACTTACAATGGCATCGTTAACGACTGGGGTTCGATCCACGACGGGACTGCCGATGCATACGGGACGTAAATCGTTTCGCATTGATTTTTAGAAAAAAGAAGAGCAAAAGCTCAGATTGACTTACCTTATTCAAATAGAATACCGCCAAGGTGCTGCCGCAGTGTTTTATACCGCTCGTCCTTTTTTGCTCTTGTTTCATTCAGCATACCCGCTATAAAATGCTAGGTTTATTCAATAGCTCCGCCACTAAGGGGCAGCATTTTTGCTGGCTAATGGGTTTTAATAAGAATATTACCAACAAAGCTAATATTCCACATAAAGGTAAACCACGTATGAAAGGAAGAATCGTAAAATATTGTGCTCTTTTCCGACGTCTTGATAATTTTATTTATTGCGCTTTCCCAAGGGAACAAAACACTGCAGACTCCATCACTGTGTCAGCTACAGTTTAGTTACTGATTTTCGTTGAGAAAACATGAAGCCAGAGCCTCCTACTTTCAACTTACCTCGAGCATGTGTAGAATGACTTCAAACTAACTTGCTTTTGTTTTAAAGTCATCTTCAGTACTGACTTTGGCAAGTTTTACAGTTGACGACGGCACGGAGCTTAGAGGAAGGTATGGGAATTGATATCTAGGTGGCACGACACGAAAAGCAAAGCGCTGGCCGGAACAGTCAACGGCAGCAAAACGACGAGCCGTCAAGGGGTCCATCGGACTGAAGGAGACATGCAGACGCGGATGATACTTACAATGGCATCGTTAACGACTGGGGTTCGATCCACGACGGGACTGCCGATGCATACGGGACGTAAATCGTTTCGCATTGATTTTTAGAAAAAAGAAGAGCAAAAGCTCAGATTGACTTACCTTATTCAAATAGAATACCGCCAAGGTGCTGCCGCAGTGTTTTATACCGCTCGTCCTTTTTTGCTCTTGTTTCATTCAGCATATCCGCTATAAAATGCTAGGTTTATTCAATAGCTCCGCCACTAAGGGGCAGCATTTTTGCTGGCTAATGGGTTTTAATAAGAATATTACCAACAAAGCTAATATTCCACATAAAGGTAAACCACGTATGAAAGGAAGAATCGTAAAATATTGTGCTCTTTTCCGACGTCTTGATAATTTTATTTATTGCGCTTTCCCAAGGGAACAAAACACTGCAGACTCCATCACTGTGTCAGCTACAGTTTAGTTACTGATTTTCGTTGAGAAAACATGAAGCCAGAGCCTCCTACTTTCAACTTACCTCGAGCATGTGTAGAATGACTTCAAACTAACTTGCTTTTGTTTTAAAGTCATCTTCAGTACTGACTTTGGCAAGTTTTACAGTTGACGACGGCACGGAGCTTAGAGGAAGGTATGGGAATTGATATCTAGGTGGCACGACACGAAAAGCAAAGCGCTGGCCGGAACAGTCAACGGCAGCAAAGCGACGAGCCGTCAAGGGGTCCATCGGACTGAAGGAGACATGCAGACGCGGATGATACTTACAATGGCATCGTTAACGACTGGGGTTCGATCCACGACGGGACTGCCGATGCATACGGGACGTAAATCGTTTCGCATTGATTTTTAGAAAAAAGAAGAGCAAAAGCTCAGATTGACTTACCTTATTCAAATAGAATACCGCCAAGGTGCTGCCGCAGTGTTTTATACCGCTCGTCCTTTTTTGCTCTTGTTTCATTCAGCATACCCGCTATAAAATGCTAGGTTTATTCAATAGCTCCGCCACTAAGGGGCAGCATTTTTGCTGGCTAATGGGTTTTAATAAGAATATTACCAACAAAGCTAATATTCCACATAAAGGTAAACCACGTATGAAAGGAAGAATCGTAAAATATTGTGCTCTTTTCCGACGTCTTGATAATTTTATTTATTGCGCTTTCCCAAGGGAACAAAACACTGCAGACTCCATCACTGTGTCAGCTACAGTTTAGTTACTGATTTTCGTTGAGAAAACATGAAGCCAGAGCCTCCTACTTTCAACTTACCTCGAGCATGTGTAGAATGACTTCAAACTAACTTGCTTTTGTTTTAAAGTCATCTTCAGTACTGACTTTGGCAAGTTTTACAGTTGACGACGGCACGGAGCTTAGAGGAAGGTATGGGAATTGATATCTAGGTGGCACGACACGAAAAGCAAAGCGCTGGCCGGAACAGTCAACGGCAGCAAAGCGACGAGCCGTCAAGGGGTCCATCGGACTGAAGGAGACATGCAGACGCGGATGATACTTACAATGGCATCGTTAACGACTGGGGTTCGATCCACGACGGGACTGCCGATGCATACGGGACGTAAATCGTTTCGCATTGATTTTTAGAAAAAAGAAGAGCAAAAGCTCAGATTGACTTACCTTATTCAAATAGAATACCGCCAAGGTGCTGCCGCAGTGTTTTATACCGCTCGTCCTTTTTTGCTCTTGTTTCATTCAGCATATCCGCTATAAAATGCTAGGTTTATTCAATAGCTCCGCCACTAAGGGGCAGCATTTTTGCTGGCTAATGGGTTTTAATAAGAATATTACCAACAAAGCTAATATTCCACATAAAGGTAAACCACGTATGAAAGGAAGAATCGTAAAATATTGTGCTCTTTTCCGACGTCTTGATAATTTTATTTATTGCGCTTTCCCAAGGGAACAAAACACTGCAGACTCCATCACTGTGTCAGCTACAGTTTAGTTACTGATTTTCGTTGAGAAAACATGAAGCCAGAGCCTCCTACTTTCAACTTACCTCGAGCATGTGTAGAATGACTTCAAACTAACTTGCTTTTGTTTTAAAGTCATCTTCAGTACTGACTTTGGCAAGTTTTACAGTTGACGACGGCACGGAGCTTAGAGGAAGGTATGGGAATTGATATCTAGGTGGCACGACACGAAAAGCAAAGCGCTGGCCGGAACAGTCAACGGCAGCAGAGCGACGAGCCGTCAAGGGGTCCATCGGACTGAAGGAGACATGCAGACGCGGATGATACTTACAATGGCATCGTTAACGACTGGGGTTCGATCCACGACGGGACTGCCGATGCATACGGGACGTAAATCGTTTCGCATTGATTTTTAGAAAAAAGAAGAGCAAAAGCTCAGATTGACTTACCTTATTCAAATAGAATACCGCCAAGGTGCTGCCGCAGTGTTTTATACCGCTCGTCCTTTTTTGCTCTTGTTTCATTCAGCATACCCGCTATAAAATGCTAGGTTTATTCAATAGCTCCGCCACTAAGGGGCAGCATTTTTGCTGGCTAATGGGTTTTAATAAGAATATTACCAACAAAGCTAATATTCCACATAAAGGTAAACCACGTATGAAAGGAAGAATCGTAAAATATTGTGCTCTTTTCCGACGTCTTGATAATTTTATTTATTGCGCTTTCCCAAGGGAACAAAACACTGCAGACTCCATCACTGTGTCAGCTACAGTTTAGTTACTGATTTTCGTTGAGAAAACATGAAGCCAGAGCCTCCTACTTTCAACTTACCTCGAGCATGTGTAGAATGACTTCAAACTAACTTGCTTTTGTTTTAAAGTCATCTTCAGTACTGACTTTGGCAAGTTTTACAGTTGACGACGGCACGGAGCTTAGAGGAAGGTATGGGAATTGATATCTAGGTGGCACGACACGAAAAGCAAAGCGCTGGCCGGAACAGTCAACGGCAGCAAAGCGACGAGCCGTCAAGGGGTCCATCGGACTGAAGGAGACATGCAGACGCGGATGATACTTACAATGGCATCGTTAACGACTGGGGTTCGATCCACGACGGGACTGCCGATGCATACGGGACGTAAATCGTTTCGCATTGATTTTTAGAAAAAAGAAGAGCAAAAGCTCAGATTGACTTACCTTATTCAAATAGAATACCGCCAAGGTGCTGCCGCAGTGTTTTATACCGCTCGTCCTTTTTTGCTCTTGTTTCATTCAGCATACCCGCTATAAAATGCTAGGTTTATTCAATAGCTCCGCCACTAAGGGGCAGCATTTTTGCTGGCTAATGGGTTTTAATAAGAATATTACCAACAAAGCTAATATTCCACATAAAGGTAAACCACGTATGAAAGGAAGAATCGTAAAATATTGTGCTCTTTTCCGACGTCTTGATAATTTTATTTATTGCGCTTTCCCAAGGGAACAAAACACTGCAGACTCCATCACTGTGTCAGCTACAGTTTAGTTACTGATTTTCGTTGAGAAAACATGAAGCCAGAGCCTCCTACTTTCAACTTACCTCGAGCATGTGTAGAATGACTTCAAACTAACTTGCTTTTGTTTTAAAGTCATCTTCAGTACTGACTTTGGCAAGTTTTACAGTTGACGACGGCACGGAGCTTAGAGGAAGGTATGGGAATTGATATCTAGGTGGCACGACACGAAAAGCAAAGCGCTGGCCGGAACAGTCAACGGCAGCAAAGCGACGAGCCGTCAAGGGGTCCATCGGACTGAAGGAGACATGCAGACGCGGATGATACTTACAATGGCATCGTTAACGACTGGGGTTCGATCCACGACGGGACTGCCGATGCATACGGGACGTAAATCGTTTCGCATTGATTTTTAGAAAAAAGAAGAGCAAAAGCTCAGATTGACTTACCTTATTCAAATAGAATACCGCCAAGGTGCTGCCGCAGTGTTTTATACCGCTCGTCCTTTTTTGCTCTTGTTTCATTCAGCATACCCGCTATAAAATGCTAGGTTTATTCAATAGCTCCGCCACTAAGGGGCAGCATTTTTGCTGGCTAATGGGTTTTAATAAGAATATTACCAACAAAGCTAATATTCCACATAAAGGTAAACCACGTATGAAAGGAAGAATCGTAAAATATTGTGCTCTTTTCCGACGTCTTGATAATTTTATTTATTGCGCTTTCCCAAGGGAACAAAACACTGCAGACTCCATCACTGTGTCAGCTACAGTTTAGTTACTGATTTTCGTTGAGAAAACATGAAGCCAGAGCCTCCTACTTTCAACTTACCTCGAGCATGTGTAGAATGACTTCAAACTAACTTGCTTTTGTTTTAAAGTCATCTTCAGTACTGACTTTGGCAAGTTTTACAGTTGACGACGGCACGGAGCTTAGAGGAAGGTATGGGAATTGATATCTAGGTGGCACGACACGAAAAGCAAAGCGCTGGCCGGAACAGTCAACGGCAGCAAAGCGACGAGCCGTCAAGGGGTCCATCGGACTGAAGGAGACATGCAGACGCGGATGATACTTACAATGGCATCGTTAACGACTGGGGTTCGATCCACGACGGGACTGCCGATGCATACGGGACGTAAATCGTTTCGCATTGATTTTTAGAAAAAAGAAGAGCAAAAGCTCAGATTGACTTACCTTATTCAAATAGAATACCGCCAAGGTGCTGCCGCAGTGTTTTATACCGCTCGTCCTTTTTTGCTCTTGTTTCATTCAGCATACCCGCTATAAAATGCTAGGTTTATTCAATAGCTCCGCCACTAAGGGGCAGCATTTTTGCTGGCTAATGGGTTTTAATAAGAATATTACCAACAAAGCTAATATTCCACATAAAGGTAAACCACGTATGAAAGGAAGAATCGTAAAATATTGTGCTCTTTTCCGACGTCTTGATAATTTTATTTATTGCGCTTTCCCAAGGGAACAAAACACTGCAGACTCCATCACTGTGTCAGCTACAGTTTAGTTACTGATTTTCGTTGAGAAAACATGAAGCCAGAGCCTCCTACTTTCAACTTACCTCGAGCATGTGTAGAATGACTTCAAACTAACTTGCTTTTGTTTTAAAGTCATCTTCAGTACTGACTTTGGCAAGTTTTACAGTTGACGACGGCACGGAGCTTAGAGGAAGGTATGGGAATTGATATCTAGGTGGCACGACACGAAAAGCAAAGCGCTGGCCGGAACAGTCAACGGCAGCAAAGCGACGAGCCGTCAAGGGGTCCATCGGACTGAAGGAGACATGCAGACGCGGATGATACTTACAATGGCATCGTTAACGACTGGGGTTCGATCCACGACGGGACTGCCGATGCATACGGGACGTAAATCGTTTCGCATTGATTTTTAGAAAAAAGAAGAGCAAAAGCTCAGATTGACTTACCTTATTCAAATAGAATACCGCCAAGGTGCTGCCGCAGTGTTTTATACCGCTCGTCCTTTTTTGCTCTTGTTTCATTCAGCATACCCGCTATAAAATGCTAGGTTTATTCAATAGCTCCGCCACTAAGGGGCAGCATTTTTGCTGGCTAATGGGTTTTAATAAGAATATTACCAACAAAGCTAATATTCCACATAAAGGTAAACCACGTATGAAAGGAAGAATCGTAAAATATTGTGCTCTTTTCCGACGTCTTGATAATTTTATTTATTGCGCTTTCCCAAGGGAACAAAACACTGCAGACTCCATCACTGTGTCAGCTACAGTTTAGTTACTGATTTTCGTTGAGAAAACATGAAGCCAGAGCCTCCTACTTTCAACTTACCTCGAGCATGTGTAGAATGACTTCAAACTAACTTGCTTTTGTTTTAAAGTCATCTTCAGTACTGACTTTGGCAAGTTTTACAGTTGACGACGGCACGGAGCTTAGAGGAAGGTATGGGAATTGATATCTAGGTGGAACGACACGAAAAGCAAAGCGCTGGCCGGAACAGTCAACGGCAGCAAAGCGACGAGCCGTCAAGGGGTCCATCGGACTGAAGGAGACATGCAGACGCGGATGATACTTACAATGGCATCGTTAACGACTGGGGTTCGATCCACGACGGGACTGCCGATGCATACGGGACGTAAATCGTTTCGCATTGATTTTTAGAAAATAGAAGAGCAAAAGCTCAGATTGACTTACCTTATTCAAATAGAATACCGCCAAGGTGCTGCCGCAGTGTTTTATACCGCTCGTCCTTTTTTGCTCTTGTTTCATTCAGCATACCCGCTATAAAATGCTAGGTTTATTCAATAGCTCCGCCACTAAGGGGCAGCATTTTTGCTGGCTAATGGGTTTTAATAAGAATATTACCAACAAAGCTAATATTCCACATAAAGGTAAACCACGTATGAAAGGAAGAATCGTAAAATATTGTGCTCTTTTCCGACGTCTTGATAATTTTATTTATTGCGCTTTCCCAAGGGAACAAAACACTGCAGACTCCATCACTGTGTCAGCTACAGTTTAGTTACTGATTTTCGTTGAGAAAACATGAAGCCAGAGCCTCCTACTTTCAACTTACCTCGAGCATGTGTAGAATGACTTCAAACTAACTTGCTTTTGTTTTAAAGTCATCTTCAGTACTGACTTTGGCAAGTTTTACAGTTGACGACGGCACGGAGCTTAGAGGAAGGTATGGGAATTGATATCTAGGTGGCACGACACGAAAAGCAAAGCGCTGGCCGGAACAGTCAACGGCAGCAAAGCGACGAGCCGTCAAGGGGTCCATCGGACTGAAGGAGACATGCAGACGCGGATGATACTTACAATGGCATCGTTAACGACTGGGGTTCGATCCACGACGGGACTGCCGATGCATACGGGACGTAAATCGTTTCGCATTGATTTTTAGAAAAAAGAAGAGCAAAAGCTCAGATTGACTTACCTTATTCAAATAGAATACCGCCAAGGTGCTGCCGCAGTGTTTTATACCGCTCGTCCTTTTTTGCTCTTGTTTCATTCAGCATATCCGCTATAAAATGCTAGGTTTATTCAATAGCTCCGCCACTAAGGGGCAGCATTTTTGCTGGCTAATGGGTTTTAATAAGAATATTACCAACAAAGCTAATATTCCACATAAAGGTAAACCACGTATGAAAGGAAGAATCGTAAAATATTGTGCTCTTTTCCGACGTCTTGATAATTTTATTTATTGCGCTTTCCCAAGGGAACAAAACACTGCAGACTCCATCACTGTGTCAGCTACAGTTTAGTTACTGATTTTCGTTGAGAAAACATGAAGCCAGAGCCTCCTACTTTCAACTTACCTCGAGCATGTGTAGAATGACTTCAAACTAACTTGCTTTTGTTTTAAAGTCATCTTCAGTACTGACTTTGGCAAGTTTTACAGTTGACGACGGCACGGAGCTTAGAGGAAGGTATGGGAATTGATATCTAGGTGGCACGACACGAAAAGCAAAGCGCTGGCCGGAACAGTCAACGGCAGCAGAGCGACGAGCCGTCAAGGGGTCCATCGGACTGAAGGAGACATGCAGACGCGGATGATACTTACAATGGCATCGTTAACGACTGGGGTTCGATCCACGACGGGACTGCCGATGCATACGGGACGTAAATCGTTTCGCATTGATTTTTAGAAAAAAGAAGAGCAAAAGCTCAGATTGACTTACCTTATTCAAATAGAATACCGCCAAGGTGCTGCCGCAGTGTTTTATACCGCTCGTCCTTTTTTGCTCTTGTTTCATTCAGCATACCCGCTATAAAATGCTAGGTTTATTCAATAGCTCCGCCACTAAGGGGCAGCATTTTTGCTGGCTAATGGGTTTTAATAAGAATATTACCAACAAAGCTAATATTCCACATAAAGGTAAACCACGTATGAAAGGAAGAATCGTAAAATATTGTGCTCTTTTCCGACGTCTTGATAATTTTATTTATTGCGCTTTCCCAAGGGAACAAAACACTGCAGACTCCATCACTGTGTCAGCTACAGTTTAGTTACTGATTTTCGTTGAGAAAACATGAAGCCAGAGCCTCCTACTTTCAACTTACCTCGAGCATGTGTAGAATGACTTCAAACTAACTTGCTTTTGTTTTAAAGTCATCTTCAGTACTGACTTTGGCAAGTTTTACAGTTGACGACGGCACGGAGCTTAGAGGAAGGTATGGGAATTGATATCTAGGTGGCACGACACGAAAAGCAAAGCGCTGGCCGGAACAGTCAACGGCAGCAAAGCGACGAGCCGTCAAGGGGTCCATCGGACTGAAGGAGACATGCAGACGCGGATGATACTTACAATGGCATCGTTAACGACTGGGGTTCGATCCACGACGGGACTGCCGATGCATACGGGACGTAAATCGTTTCGCATTGATTTTTAGAAAAAAGAAGAGCAAAAGCTCAGATTGACTTACCTTATTCAAATAGAATACCGCCAAGGTGCTGCCGCAGTGTTTTATACCGCTCGTCCTTTTTTGCTCTTGTTTCATTCAGCATACCCGCTATAAAATGCTAGGTTTATTCAATAGCTCCGCCACTAAGGGGCAGCATTTTTGCTGGCTAATGGGTTTTAATAAGAATATTACCAACAAAGCTAATATTCCACATAAAGGTAAACCACGTATGAAAGGAAGAATCGTAAAATATTGTGCTCTTTTCCGACGTCTTGATAATTTTATTTATTGCGCTTTCCCAAGGGAACAAAACACTGCAGACTCCATCACTGTGTCAGCTACAGTTTAGTTACTGATTTTCGTTGAGAAAACATGAAGCCAGAGCCTCCTACTTTCAACTTACCTCGAGCATGTGTAGAATGACTTCAAACTAACTTGCTTTTGTTTTAAAGTCATCTTCAGTACTGACTTTGGCAAGTTTTACAGTTGACGACGGCACGGAGCTTAGAGGAAGGTATGGGAATTGATATCTAGGTGGCACGACACGAAAAGCAAAGCGCTGGCCGGAACAGTCAACGGCAGCAAAGCGACGAGCCGTCAAGGGGTCCATCGGACTGAAGGAGACATGCAGACGCGGATGATACTTACAATGGCATCGTTAACGACTGGGGTTCGATCCACGACGGGACTGCCGATGCATACGGGACGTAAATCGTTTCGCATTGATTTTTAGAAAAAAGAAGAGCAAAAGCTCAGATTGACTTACCTTATTCAAATAGAATACCGCCAAGGTGCTGCCGCAGTGTTTTATACCGCTCGTCCTTTTTTGCTCTTGTTTCATTCAGCATATCCGCTATAAAATGCTAGGTTTATTCAATAGCTCCGCCACTAAGGGGCAGCATTTTTGCTGGCTAATGGGTTTTAATAAGAATATTACCAACAAAGCTAATATTCCACATAAAGGTAAACCACGTATGAAAGGAAGAATCGTAAAATATTGTGCTCTTTTCCGACGTCTTGATAATTTTATTTATTGCGCTTTCCCAAGGGAACAAAACACTGCAGACTCCATCACTGTGTCAGCTACAGTTTAGTTACTGATTTTCGTTGAGAAAACATGAAGCCAGAGCCTCCTACTTTCAACTTACCTCGAGCATGTGTAGAATGACTTCAAACTAACTTGCTTTTGTTTTAAAGTCATCTTCAGTACTGACTTTGGCAAGTTTTACAGTTGACGACGGCACGGAGCTTAGAGGAAGGTATGGGAATTGATATCTAGGTGGCACGACACGAAAAGCAAAGCGCTGGCCGGAACAGTCAACGGCAGCAGAGCGACGAGCCGTCAAGGGGTCCATCGGACTGAAGGAGACATGCAGACGCGGATGATACTTACAATGGCATCGTTAACGACTGGGGTTCGATCCACGACGGGACTGCCGATGCATACGGGACGTAAATCGTTTCGCATTGATTTTTAGAAAAAAGAAGAGCAAAAGCTCAGATTGACTTACCTTATTCAAATAGAATACCGCCAAGGTGCTGCCGCAGTGTTTTATACCGCTCGTCCTTTTTTGCTCTTGTTTCATTCAGCATACCCGCTATAAAATGCTAGGTTTATTCAATAGCTCCGCCACTAAGGGGCAGCATTTTTGCTGGCTAATGGGTTTTAATAAGAATATTACCAACAAAGCTAATATTCCACATAAAGGTAAACCACGTATGAAAGGAAGAATCGTAAAATATTGTGCTCTTTTCCGACGTCTTGATAATTTTATTTATTGCGCTTTCCCAAGGGAACAAAACACTGCAGACTCCATCACTGTGTCAGCTACAGTTTAGTTACTGATTTTCGTTGAGAAAACATGAAGCCAGAGCCTCCTACTTTCAACTTACCTCGAGCATGTGTAGAATGACTTCAAACTAACTTGCTTTTGTTTTAAAGTCATCTTCAGTACTGACTTTGGCAAGTTTTACAGTTGACGACGGCACGGAGCTTAGAGGAAGGTATGGGAATTGATATCTAGGTGGCACGACACGAAAAGCAAAGCGCTGGCCGGAACAGTCAACGGCAGCAAAGCGACGAGCCGTCAAGGGGTCCATCGGACTGAAGGAGACATGCAGACGCGGATGATACTTACAATGGCATCGTTAACGACTGGGGTTCGATCCACGACGGGACTGCCGATGCATACGGGACGTAAATCGTTTCGCATTGATTTTTAGAAAAAAGAAGAGCAAAAGCTCAGATTGACTTACCTTATTCAAATAGAATACCGCCAAGGTGCTGCCGCAGTGTTTTATACCGCTCGTCCTTTTTTGCTCTTGTTTCATTCAGCATACCCGCTATAAAATGCTAGGTTTATTCAATAGCTCCGCCACTAAGGGGCAGCATTTTTGCTGGCTAATGGGTTTTAATAAGAATATTACCAACAAAGCTAATATTCCACATAAAGGTAAACCACGTATGAAAGGAAGAATCGTAAAATATTGTGCTCTTTTCCGACGTCTTGATAATTTTATTTATTGCGCTTTCCCAAGGGAACAAAACACTGCAGACTCCATCACTGTGTCAGCTACAGTTTAGTTACTGATTTTCGTTGAGAAAACATGAAGCCAGAGCCTCCTACTTTCAACTTACCTCGAGCATGTGTAGAATGACTTCAAACTAACTTGCTTTTGTTTTAAAGTCATCTTCAGTACTGACTTTGGCAAGTTTTACAGTTGACGACGGCACGGAGCTTAGAGGAAGGTATGGGAATTGATATCTAGGTGGCACGACACGAAAAGCAAAGCGCTGGCCGGAACAGTCAACGGCAGCAAAGCGACGAGCCGTCAAGGGGTCCATCGGACTGAAGGAGACATGCAGACGCGGATGATACTTACAATGGCATCGTTAACGACTGGGGTTCGATCCACGACGGGACTGCCGATGCATACGGGACGTAAATCGTTTCGCATTGATTTTTAGAAAAAAGAAGAGCAAAAGCTCAGATTGACTTACCTTATTCAAATAGAATACCGCCAAGGTGCTGCCGCAGTGTTTTATACCGCTCGTCCTTTTTTGCTCTTGTTTCATTCAGCATACCCGCTATAAAATGCTAGGTTTATTCAATAGCTCCGCCACTAAGGGGCAGCATTTTTGCTGGCTAATGGGTTTTAATAAGAATATTACCAACAAAGCTAATATTCCACATAAAGGTAAACCACGTATGAAAGGAAGAATCGTAAAATATTGTGCTCTTTTCCGACGTCTTGATAATTTTATTTATTGCGCTTTCCCAAGGGAACAAAACACTGCAGACTCCATCACTGTGTCAGCTACAGTTTAGTTACTGATTTTCGTTGAGAAAACATGAAGCCAGAGCCTCCTACTTTCAACTTACCTCGAGCATGTGTAGAATGACTTCAAACTAACTTGCTTTTGTTTTAAAGTCATCTTCAGTACTGACTTTGGCAAGTTTTACAGTTGACGACGGCACGGAGCTTAGAGGAAGGTATGGGAATTGATATCTAGGTGGCACGACACGAAAAGCAAAGCGCTGGCCGGAACAGTCAACGGCAGCAAAGCGACGAGCCGTCAAGGGGTCCATCGGACTGAAGGAGACATGCAGACGCGGATGATACTTACAATGGCATCGTTAACGACTGGGGTTCGATCCACGACGGGACTGCCGATGCATACGGGACGTAAATCGTTTCGCATTGATTTTTAGAAAAAAGAAGAGCAAAAGCTCAGATTGACTTACCTTATTCAAATAGAATACCGCCAAGGTGCTGCCGCAGTGTTTTATACCGCTCGTCCTTTTTTGCTCTTGTTTCATTCAGCATATCCGCTATAAAATGCTAGGTTTATTCAATAGCTCCGCCACTAAGGGGCAGCATTTTTGCTGGCTAATGGGTTTTAATAAGAATATTACCAACAAAGCTAATATTCCACATAAAGGTAAACCACGTATGAAAGGAAGAATCGTAAAATATTGTGCTCTTTTCCGACGTCTTGATAATTTTATTTATTGCGCTTTCCCAAGGGAACAAAACACTGCAGACTCCATCACTGTGTCAGCTACAGTTTAGTTACTGATTTTCGTTGAGAAAACATGAAGCCAGAGCCTCCTACTTTCAACTTACCTCGAGCATGTGTAGAATGACTTCAAACTAACTTGCTTTTGTTTTAAAGTCATCTTCAGTACTGACTTTGGCAAGTTTTACAGTTGACGACGGCACGGAGCTTAGAGGAAGGTATGGGAATTGATATCTAGGTGGCACGACACGAAAAGCAAAGCGCTGGCCGGAACAGTCAACGGCAGCAGAGCGACGAGCCGTCAAGGGGTCCATCGGACTGAAGGAGACATGCAGACGCGGATGATACTTACAATGGCATCGTTAACGACTGGGGTTCGATCCACGACGGGACTGCCGATGCATACGGGACGTAAATCGTTTCGCATTGATTTTTAGAAAAAAGAAGAGCAAAAGCTCAGATTGACTTACCTTATTCAAATAGAATACCGCCAAGGTGCTGCCGCAGTGTTTTATACCGCTCGTCCTTTTTTGCTCTTGTTTCATTCAGCATACCCGCTATAAAATGCTAGGTTTATTCAATAGCTCCGCCACTAAGGGGCAGCATTTTTGCTGGCTAATGGGTTTTAATAAGAATATTACCAACAAAGCTAATATTCCACATAAAGGTAAACCACGTATGAAAGGAAGAATCGTAAAATATTGTGCTCTTTTCCGACGTCTTGATAATTTTATTTATTGCGCTTTCCCAAGGGAACAAAACACTGCAGACTCCATCACTGTGTCAGCTACAGTTTAGTTACTGATTTTCGTTGAGAAAACATGAAGCCAGAGCCTCCTACTTTCAACTTACCTCGAGCATGTGTAGAATGACTTCAAACTAACTTGCTTTTGTTTTAAAGTCATCTTCAGTACTGACTTTGGCAAGTTTTACAGTTGACGACGGCACGGAGCTTAGAGGAAGGTATGGGAATTGATATCTAGGTGGCACGACACGAAAAGCAAAGCGCTGGCCGGAACAGTCAACGGCAGCAAAGCGACGAGCCGTCAAGGGGTCCATCGGACTGAAGGAGACATGCAGACGCGGATGATACTTACAATGGCATCGTTAACGACTGGGGTTCGATCCACGACGGGACTGCCGATGCATACGGGACGTAAATCGTTTCGCATTGATTTTTAGAAAAAAGAAGAGCAAAAGCTCAGATTGACTTACCTTATTCAAATAGAATACCGCCAAGGTGCTGCCGCAGTGTTTTATACCGCTCGTCCTTTTTTGCTCTTGTTTCATTCAGCATACCCGCTATAAAATGCTAGGTTTATTCAATAGCTCCGCCACTAAGGGGCAGCATTTTTGCTGGCTAATGGGTTTTAATAAGAATATTACCAACAAAGCTAATATTCCACATAAAGGTAAACCACGTATGAAAGGAAGAATCGTAAAATATTGTGCTCTTTTCCGACGTCTTGATAATTTTATTTATTGCGCTTTCCCAAGGGAACAAAACACTGCAGACTCCATCACTGTGTCAGCTACAGTTTAGTTACTGATTTTCGTTGAGAAAACATGAAGCCAGAGCCTCCTACTTTCAACTTACCTCGAGCATGTGTAGAATGACTTCAAACTAACTTGCTTTTGTTTTAAAGTCATCTTCAGTACTGACTTTGGCAAGTTTTACAGTTGACGACGGCACGGAGCTTAGAGGAAGGTATGGGAATTGATATCTAGGTGGCACGACACGAAAAGCAAAGCGCTGGCCGGAACAGTCAACGGCAGCAAAGCGACGAGCCGTCAAGGGGTCCATCGGACTGAAGGAGACATGCAGACGCGGATGATACTTACAATGGCATCGTTAACGACTGGGGTTCGATCCACGACGGGACTGCCGATGCATACGGGACGTAAATCGTTTCGCATTGATTTTTAGAAAAAAGAAGAGCAAAAGCTCAGATTGACTTACCTTATTCAAATAGAATACCGCCAAGGTGCTGCCGCAGTGTTTTATACCGCTCGTCCTTTTTTGCTCTTGTTTCATTCAGCATACCCGCTATAAAATGCTAGGTTTATTCAATAGCTCCGCCACTAAGGGGCAGCATTTTTGCTGGCTAATGGGTTTTAATAAGAATATTACCAACAAAGCTAATATTCCACATAAAGGTAAACCACGTATGAAAGGAAGAATCGTAAAATATTGTGCTCTTTTCCGACGTCTTGATAATTTTATTTATTGCGCTTTCCCAAGGGAACAAAACACTGCAGACTCCATCACTGTGTCAGCTACAGTTTAGTTACTGATTTTCGTTGAGAAAACATGAAGCCAGAGCCTCCTACTTTCAACTTACCTCGAGCATGTGTAGAATGACTTCAAACTAACTTGCTTTTGTTTTAAAGTCATCTTCAGTACTGACTTTGGCAAGTTTTACAGTTGACGACGGCACGGAGCTTAGAGGAAGGTATGGGAATTGATATCTAGGTGGAACGACACGAAAAGCAAAGCGCTGGCCGGAACAGTCAACGGCAGCAAAGCGACGAGCCGTCAAGGGGTCCATCGGACTGAAGGAGACATGCAGACGCGGATGATACTTACAATGGCATCGTTAACGACTGGGGTTCGATCCACGACGGGACTGCCGATGCATACGGGACGTAAATCGTTTCGCATTGATTTTTAGAAAATAGAAGAGCAAAAGCTCAGATTGACTTACCTTATTCAAATAGAATACCGCCAAGGTGCTGCCGCAGTGTTTTATACCGCTCGTCCTTTTTTGCTCTTGTTTCATTCAGCATACCCGCTATAAAATGCTAGGTTTATTCAATAGCTCCGCCACTAAGGGGCAGCATTTTTGCTGGCTAATGGGTTTTAATAAGAATATTACCAACAAAGCTAATATTCCACATAAAGGTAAACCACGTATGAAAGGAAGAATCGTAAAATATTGTGCTCTTTTCCGACGTCTTGATAATTTTATTTATTGCGCTTTCCCAAGGGAACAAAACACTGCAGACTCCATCACTGTGTCAGCTACAGTTTAGTTACTGATTTTCGTTGAGAAAACATGAAGCCAGAGCCTCCTACTTTCAACTTACCTCGAGCATGTGTAGAATGACTTCAAACTAACTTGCTTTTGTTTTAAAGTCATCTTCAGTACTGACTTTGGCAAGTTTTACAGTTGACGACGGCACGGAGCTTAGAGGAAGGTATGGGAATTGATATCTAGGTGGCACGACACGAAAAGCAAAGCGCTGGCCGGAACAGTCAACGGCAGCAAAGCGACGAGCCGTCAAGGGGTCCATCGGACTGAAGGAGACATGCAGACGCGGATGATACTTACAATGGCATCGTTAACGACTGGGGTTCGATCCACGACGGGACTGCCGATGCATACGGGACGTAAATCGTTTCGCATTGATTTTTAGAAAAAAGAAGAGCAAAAGCTCAGATTGACTTACCTTATTCAAATAGAATACCGCCAAGGTGCTGCCGCAGTGTTTTATACCGCTCGTCCTTTTTTGCTCTTGTTTCATTCAGCATACCCGCTATAAAATGCTAGGTTTATTCAATAGCTCCGCCACTAAGGGGCAGCATTTTTGCTGGCTAATGGGTTTTAATAAGAATATTACCAACAAAGCTAATATTCCACATAAAGGTAAACCACGTATGAAAGGAAGAATCGTAAAATATTGTGCTCTTTTCCGACGTCTTGATAATTTTATTTATTGCGCTTTCCCAAGGGAACAAAACACTGCAGACTCCATCACTGTGTCAGCTACAGTTTAGTTACTGATTTTCGTTGAGAAAACATGAAGCCAGAGCCTCCTACTTTCAACTTACCTCGAGCATGTGTAGAATGACTTCAAACTAACTTGCTTTTGTTTTAAAGTCATCTTCAGTACTGACTTTGGCAAGTTTTACAGTTGACGACGGCACGGAGCTTAGAGGAAGGTATGGGAATTGATATCTAGGTGGCACGACACGAAAAGCAAAGCGCTGGCCGGAACAGTCAACGGCAGCAAAGCGACGAGCCGTCAAGGGGTCCATCGGACTGAAGGAGACATGCAGACGCGGATGATACTTACAATGGCATCGTTAACGACTGGGGTTCGATCCACGACGGGACTGCCGATGCATACGGGACGTAAATCGTTTCGCATTGATTTTTAGAAAAAAGAAGAGCAAAAGCTCAGATTGACTTACCTTATTCAAATAGAATACCGCCAAGGTGCTGCCGCAGTGTTTTATACCGCTGGTCCTTTTTTGCTCTTGTTTCATTCAGCATACCCGCTATAAAATGCTAGGTTTATTCAATAGCTCCGCCACTAAGGGGCAGCATTTTTGCTGGCTAATGGGTTTTAATAAGAATATTACCAACAAAGCTAATATTCCACATAAAGGTAAACCACGTATGAAAGGAAGAATCGTAAAATATTGTGCTCTTTTCCGACGTCTTGATAATTTTATTTATTGCGCTTTCCCAAGGGAACAAAACACTGCAGACTCCATCACTGTGTCAGCTACAGTTTAGTTACTGATTTTCGTTGAGAAAACATGAAGCCAGAGCCTCCTACTTTCAACTTACCTCGAGCATGTGTAGAATGACTTCAAACTAACTTGCTTTTGTTTTAAAGTCATCTTCAGTACTGACTTTGGCAAGTTTTACAGTTGACGACGGCACGGAGCTTAGAGGAAGGTATGGGAATTGATATCTAGGTGGCACGACACGAAAAGCAAAGCGCTGGCCGGAACAGTCAACGGCAGCAAAGCGACGAGCCGTCAAGGGGTCCATCGGACTGAAGGAGACATGCAGACGCGGATGATACTTACAATGGCATCGTTAACGACTGGGGTTCGATCCACGACGGGACTGCCGATGCATACGGGACGTAAATCGTTTCGCATTGATTTTTAGAAAAAAGAAGAGCAAAAGCTCAGATTGACTTACCTTATTCAAATAGAATACCGCCAAGGTGCTGCCGCAGTGTTTTATACCGCTCGTCCTTTTTTGCTCTTGTTTCATTCAGCATACCCGCTATAAAATGCTAGGTTTATTCAATAGCTCCGCCACTAAGGGGCAGCATTTTTGCTGGCTAATGGGTTTTAATAAGAATATTACCAACAAAGCTAATATTCCACATAAAGGTAAACCACGTATGAAAGGAAGAATCGTAAAATATTGTGCTCTTTTCCGACGTCTTGATAATTTTATTTATTGCGCTTTCCCAAGGGAACAAAACACTGCAGACTCCATCACTGTGTCAGCTACAGTTTAGTTACTGATTTTCGTTGAGAAAACATGAAGCCAGAGCCTCCTACTTTCAACTTACCTCGAGCATGTGTAGAATGACTTCAAACTAACTTGCTTTTGTTTTAAAGTCATCTTCAGTACTGACTTTGGCAAGTTTTACAGTTGACGACGGCACGGAGCTTAGAGGAAGGTATGGGAATTGATATCTAGGTGGCACGACACGAAAAGCAAAGCGCTGGCCGGAACAGTCAACGGCAGCAAAGCGACGAGCCGTCAAGGGGTCCATCGGACTGAAGGAGACATGCAGACGCGGATGATACTTACAATGGCATCGTTAACGACTGGGGTTCGATCCACGACGGGACTGCCGATGCATACGGGACGTAAATCGTTTCGCATTGATTTTTAGAAAAAAGAAGAGCAAAAGCTCAGATTGACTTACCTTATTCAAATAGAATACCGCCAAGGTGCTGCCGCAGTGTTTTATACCGCTCGTCCTTTTTTGCTCTTGTTTCATTCAGCATACCCGCTATAAAATGCTAGGTTTATTCAATAGCTCCGCCACTAAGGGGCAGCATTTTTGCTGGCTAATGGGTTTTAATAAGAATATTACCAACAAAGCTAATATTCCACATAAAGGTAAACCACGTATGAAAGGAAGAATCGTAAAATATTGTGCTCTTTTCCGACGTCTTGATAATTTTATTTATTGCGCTTTCCCAAGGGAACAAAACACTGCAGACTCCATCACTGTGTCAGCTACAGTTTAGTTACTGATTTTCGTTGAGAAAACATGAAGCCAGAGCCTCCTACTTTCAACTTACCTCGAGCATGTGTAGAATGACTTCAAACTAACTTGCTTTTGTTTTAAAGTCATCTTCAGTACTGACTTTGGCAAGTTTTACAGTTGACGACGGCACGGAGCTTAGAGGAAGGTATGGGAATTGATATCTAGGTGGCACGACACGAAAAGCAAAGCGCTGGCCGGAACAGTCAACGGCAGCAAAGCGACGAGCCGTCAAGGGGTCCATCGGACTGAAGGAGACATGCAGGCGCGGATGATACTTACAATGGCATCGTTAACGACTGGGGTTCGATCCACGACGGGACTGCCGATGCATACGGGACGTAAATCGTTTCGCATTGATTTTTAGAAAAAAGAAGAGCAAAAGCTCAGATTGACTTACCTTATTCAAATAGAATACCGCCAAGGTGCTGCCGCAGTGTTTTATACCGCTCGTCCTTTTTTGCTCTTGTTTCATTCAGCATACCCGCTATAAAATGCTAGGTTTATTCAATAGCTCCGCCACTAAGGGGCAGCATTTTTGCTGGCTAATGGGTTTTAATAAGAATATTACCAACAAAGCTAATATTCCACATAAAGGTAAACCACGTATGAAAGGAAGAATCGTAAAATATTGTGCTCTTTTCCGACGTCTTGATAATTTTATTTATTGCGCTTTCCCAAGGGAACAAAACACTGCAGACTCCATCACTGTGTCAGCTACAGTTTAGTTACTGATTTTCGTTGAGAAAACATGAAGCCAGAGCCTCCTACTTTCAACTTACCTCGAGCATGTGTAGAATGACTTCAAACTAACTTGCTTTTGTTTTAAAGTCATCTTCAGTACTGACTTTGGCAAGTTTTACAGTTGACGACGGCACGGAGCTTAGAGGAAGGTATGGGAATTGATATCTAGGTGGCACGACACGAAAAGCAAAGCGCTGGCCGGAACAGTCAACGGCAGCAAAGCGACGAGCCGTCAAGGGGTCCATCGGACTGAAGGAGACATGCAGACGCGGATGATACTTACAATGGCATCGTTAACGACTGGGGTTCGATCCACGACGGGACTGCCGATGCATACGGGACGTAAATCGTTTCGCATTGATTTTTAGAAAAAAGAAGAGCAAAAGCTCAGATTGACTTACCTTATTCAAATAGAATACCGCCAAGGTGCTGCCGCAGTGTTTTATACCGCTCGTCCTTTTTTGCTCTTGTTTCATTCAGCATACCCGCTATAAAATGCTAGGTTTATTCAATAGCTCCGCCACTAAGGGGCAGCATTTTTGCTGGCTAATGGGTTTTAATAAGAATATTACCAACAAAGCTAATATTCCACATAAAGGTAAACCACGTATGAAAGGAAGAATCGTAAAATATTGTGCTCTTTTCCGACGTCTTGATAATTTTATTTATTGCGCTTTCCCAAGGGAACAAAACACTGCAGACTCCATCACTGTGTCAGCTACAGTTTAGTTACTGATTTTCGTTGAGAAAACATGAAGCCAGAGCCTCCTACTTTCAACTTACCTCGAGCATGTGTAGAATGACTTCAAACTAACTTGCTTTTGTTTTAAAGTCATCTTCAGTACTGACTTTGGCAAGTTTTACAGTTGACGACGGCACGGAGCTTAGAGGAAGGTATGGGAATTGATATCTAGGTGGCACGACACGAAAAGCAAAGCGCTGGCCGGAACAGTCAACGGCAGCAAAGCGACGAGCCGTCAAGGGGTCCATCGGACTGAAGGAGACATGCAGACGCGGATGATACTTACAATGGCATCGTTAACGACTGGGGTTCGATCCACGACGGGACTGCCGATGCATACGGGACGTAAATCGTTTCGCATTGATTTTTAGAAAAAAGAAGAGCAAAAGCTCAGATTGACTTACCTTATTCAAATAGAATACCGCCAAGGTGCTGCCGCAGTGTTTTATACCGCTCGTCCTTTTTTGCTCTTGTTTCATTCAGCATACCCGCTATAAAATGCTAGGTTTATTCAATAGCTCCGCCACTAAGGGGCAGCATTTTTGCTGGCTAATGGGTTTTAATAAGAATATTACCAACAAAGCTAATATTCCACATAAAGGTAAACCACGTATGAAAGGAAGAATCGTAAAATATTGTGCTCTTTTCCGACGTCTTGATAATTTTATTTATTGCGCTTTCCCAAGGGAACAAAACACTGCAGACTCCATCACTGTGTCAGCTACAGTTTAGTTACTGATTTTCGTTGAGAAAACATGAAGCCAGAGCCTCCTACTTTCAACTTACCTCGAGCATGTGTAGAATGACTTCAAACTAACTTGCTTTTGTTTTAAAGTCATCTTCAGTACTGACTTTGGCAAGTTTTACAGTTGACGACGGCACGGAGCTTAGAGGAAGGTATGGGAATTGATATCTAGGTGGCACGACACGAAAAGCAAAGCGCTGGCCGGAACAGTCAACGGCAGCAAAGCGACGAGCCGTCAAGGGGTCCATCGGACTGAAGGAGACATGCAGACGCGGATGATACTTACAATGGCATCGTTAACGACTGGGGTTCGATCCACGACGGGACTGCCGATGCATACGGGACGTAAATCGTTTCGCATTGATTTTTAGAAAAAAGAAGAGCAAAAGCTCAGATTGACTTACCTTATTCAAATAGAATACCGCCAAGGTGCTGCCGCAGTGTTTTATACCGCTCGTCCTTTTTTGCTCTTGTTTCATTCAGCATACCCGCTATAAAATGCTAGGTTTATTCAATAGCTCCGCCACTAAGGGGCAGCATTTTTGCTGGCTAATGGGTTTTAATAAGAATATTACCAACAAAGCTAATATTCCACATAAAGGTAAACCACGTATGAAAGGAAGAATCGTAAAATATTGTGCTCTTTTCCGACGTCTTGATAATTTTATTTATTGCGCTTTCCCAAGGGAACAAAACACTGCAGACTCCATCACTGTGTCAGCTACAGTTTAGTTACTGATTTTCGTTGAGAAAACATGAAGCCAGAGCCTCCTACTTTCAACTTACCTCGAGCATGTGTAGAATGACTTCAAACTAACTTGCTTTTGTTTTAAAGTCATCTTCAGTACTGACTTTGGCAAGTTTTACAGTTGACGACGGCACGGAGCTTAGAGGAAGGTATGGGAATTGATATCTAGGTGGCACGACACGAAAAGCAAAGCGCTGGCCGGAACAGTCAACGGCAGCAAAGCGACGAGCCGTCAAGGGGTCCATCGGACTGAAGGAGACATGCAGGCGCGGATGATACTTACAATGGCATCGTTAACGACTGGGGTTCGATCCACGACGGGACTGCCGATGCATACGGGACGTAAATCGTTTCGCATTGATTTTTAGAAAAAAGAAGAGCAAAAGCTCAGATTGACTTACCTTATTCAAATAGAATACCGCCAAGGTGCTGCCGCAGTGTTTTATACCGCTCGTCCTTTTTTGCTCTTGTTTCATTCAGCATACCCGCTATAAAATGCTAGGTTTATTCAATAGCTCCGCCACTAAGGGGCAGCATTTTTGCTGGCTAATGGGTTTTAATAAGAATATTACCAACAAAGCTAATATTCCACATAAAGGTAAACCACGTATGAAAGGAAGAATCGTAAAATATTGTGCTCTTTTCCGACGTCTTGATAATTTTATTTATTGCGCTTTCCCAAGGGAACAAAACACTGCAGACTCCATCACTGTGTCAGCTACAGTTTAGTTACTGATTTTCGTTGAGAAAACATGAAGCCAGAGCCTCCTACTTTCAACTTACCTCGAGCATGTGTAGAATGACTTCAAACTAACTTGCTTTTGTTTTAAAGTCATCTTCAGTACTGACTTTGGCAAGTTTTACAGTTGACGACGGCACGGAGCTTAGAGGAAGGTATGGGAATTGATATCTAGGTGGCACGACACGAAAAGCAAAGCGCTGGCCGGAACAGTCAACGGCAGCAAAGCGACGAGCCGTCAAGGGGTCCATCGGACTGAAGGAGACATGCAGACGCGGATGATACTTACAATGGCATCGTTAACGACTGGGGTTCGATCCACGACGGGACTGCCGATGCATACGGGACGTAAATCGTTTCGCATTGATTTTTAGAAAAAAGAAGAGCAAAAGCTCAGATTGACTTACCTTATTCAAATAGAATACCGCCAAGGTGCTGCCGCAGTGTTTTATACCGCTCGTCCTTTTTTGCTCTTGTTTCATTCAGCATACCCGCTATAAAATGCTAGGTTTATTCAATAGCTCCGCCACTAAGGGGCAGCATTTTTGCTGGCTAATGGGTTTTAATAAGAATATTACCAACAAAGCTAATATTCCACATAAAGGTAAACCACGTATGAAAGGAAGAATCGTAAAATATTGTGCTCTTTTCCGACGTCTTGATAATTTTATTTATTGCGCTTTCCCAAGGGAACAAAACACTGCAGACTCCATCACTGTGTCAGCTACAGTTTAGTTACTGATTTTCGTTGAGAAAACATGAAGCCAGAGCCTCCTACTTTCAACTTACCTCGAGCATGTGTAGAATGACTTCAAACTAACTTGCTTTTGTTTTAAAGTCATCTTCAGTACTGACTTTGGCAAGTTTTACAGTTGACGACGGCACGGAGCTTAGAGGAAGGTATGGGAATTGATATCTAGGTGGCACGACACGAAAAGCAAAGCGCTGGCCGGAACAGTCAACGGCAGCAAAGCGACGAGCCGTCAAGGGGTCCATCGGACTGAAGGAGACATGCAGACGCGGATGATACTTACAATGGCATCGTTAACGACTGGGGTTCGATCCACGACGGGACTGCCGATGCATACGGGACGTAAATCGTTTCGCATTGATTTTTAGAAAAAAGAAGAGCAAAAGCTCAGATTGACTTACCTTATTCAAATAGAATACCGCCAAGGTGCTGCCGCAGTGTTTTATACCGCTCGTCCTTTTTTGCTCTTGTTTCATTCAGCATACCCGCTATAAAATGCTAGGTTTATTCAATAGCTCCACCACTAAGGGGCAGCATTTTTGCTGGCTAATGGGTTTTAATAAGAATATTACCAACAAAGCTAATATTC
Source organism: Clavelina lepadiformis (assembly GCF_947623445.1). Lineage (NCBI taxonomy): Eukaryota > Metazoa > Chordata > Ascidiacea > Aplousobranchia > Clavelinidae > Clavelina > Clavelina lepadiformis. The sequence goes on along the minus strand of NC_135245.1, from coordinate 12,325,446 downwards.
CACATAAAGGTAAACCACGTATGAAAGGAAGAATCGTAAAATATTGTGCTCTTTTCCGACGTCTTGATAATTTTATTTATTGCGCTTTCCCAAGGGAACAAAACACTGCAGACTCCATCACTGTGTCAGCTACAGTTTAGTTACTGATTTTCGTTGAGAAAACATGAAGCCAGAGCCTCCTACTTTCAACTTACCTCGAGCATGTGTAGAATGACTTCAAACTAACTTGCTTTTGTTTTAAAGTCATCTTCAGTACTGACTTTGGCAAGTTTTACAGTTGACGACGGCACGGAGCTTAGAGGAAGGTATGGGAATTGATATCTAGGTGGCACGACACGAAAAGCAAAGCGCTGGCCGGAACAGTCAACGGCAGCAAAGCGACGAGCCGTCAAGGGGTCCATCGGACTGAAGGAGACATGCAGACGCGGATGATACTTACAATGGCATCGTTAACGACTGGGGTTCGATCCACGACGGGACTGCCGATGCATACGGGACGTAAATCGTTTCGCATTGATTTTTAGAAAAAAGAAGAGCAAAAGCTCAGATTGACTTACCTTATTCAAATAGAATACCGCCAAGGTGCTGCCGCAGTGTTTTATACCGCTCGTCCTTTTTTGCTCTTGTTTCATTCAGCATACCCGCTATAAAATGCTAGGTTTATTCAATAGCTCCGCCACTAAGGGGCAGCATTTTTGCTGGCTAATGGGTTTTAATAAGAATATTACCAACAAAGCTAATATTCCACATAAAGGTAAACCACGTATGAAAGGAAGAATCGTAAAATATTGTGCTCTTTTCCGACGTCTTGATAATTTTATTTATTGCGCTTTCCCAAGGGAACAAAACACTGCAGACTCCATCACTGTGTCAGCTACAGTTTAGTTACTGATTTTCGTTGAGAAAACATGAAGCCAGAGCCTCCTACTTTCAACTTACCTCGAGCATGTGTAGAATGACTTCAAACTAACTTGCTTTTGTTTTAAAGTCATCTTCAGTACTGACTTTGGCAAGTTTTACAGTTGACGACGGCACGGAGCTTAGAGGAAGGTATGGGAATTGATATCTAGGTGGCACGACACGAAAAGCAAAGCGCTGGCCGGAACAGTCAACGGCAGCAAAGCGACGAGCCGTCAAGGGGTCCATCGGACTGAAGGAGACATGCAGACGCGGATGATACTTACAATGGCATCGTTAACGACTGGGGTTCGATCCACGACGGGACTGCCGATGCATACGGGACGTAAATCGTTTCGCATTGATTTTTAGAAAAAAGAAGAGCAAAAGCTCAGATTGACTTACCTTATTCAAATAGAATACCGCCAAGGTGCTGCCGCAGTGTTTTATACCGCTCGTCCTTTTTTGCTCTTGTTTCATTCAGCATACCCGCTATAAAATGCTAGGTTTATTCAATAGCTCCGCCACTAAGGGGCAGCATTTTTGCTGGCTAATGGGTTTTAATAAGAATATTACCAACAAAGCTAATATTCCACATAAAGGTAAACCACGTATGAAAGGAAGAATCGTAAAATATTGTGCTCTTTTCCGACGTCTTGATAATTTTATTTATTGCGCTTTCCCAAGGGAACAAAACACTGCAGACTCCATCACTGTGTCAGCTACAGTTTAGTTACTGATTTTCGTTGAGAAAACATGAAGCCAGAGCCTCCTACTTTCAACTTACCTCGAGCATGTGTAGAATGACTTCAAACTAACTTGCTTTTGTTTTAAAGTCATCTTCAGTACTGACTTTGGCAAGTTTTACAGTTGACGACGGCACGGAGCTTAGAGGAAGGTATGGGAATTGATATCTAGGTGGCACGACACGAAAAGCAAAGCGCTGGCCGGAACAGTCAACGGCAGCAAAGCGACGAGCCGTCAAGGGGTCCATCGGACTGAAGGAGACATGCAGACGCGGATGATACTTACAATGGCATCGTTAACGACTGGGGTTCGATCCACGACGGGACTGCCGATGCATACGGGACGTAAATCGTTTCGCATTGATTTTTAGAAAAAAGAAGAGCAAAAGCTCAGATTGACTTACCTTATTCAAATAGAATACCGCCAAGGTGCTGCCGCAGTGTTTTATACCGCTCGTCCTTTTTTGCTCTTGTTTCATTCAGCATACCCGCTATAAAATGCTAGGTTTATTCAATAGCTCCGCCACTAAGGGGCAGCATTTTTGCTGGCTAATGGGTTTTAATAAGAATATTACCAACAAAGCTAATATTCCACATAAAGGTAAACCACGTATGAAAGGAAGAATCGTAAAATATTGTGCTCTTTTCCGACGTCTTGATAATTTTATTTATTGCGCTTTCCCAAGGGAACAAAACACTGCAGACTCCATCACTGTGTCAGCTACAGTTTAGTTACTGATTTTCGTTGAGAAAACATGAAGCCAGAGCCTCCTACTTTCAACTTACCTCGAGCATGTGTAGAATGACTTCAAACTAACTTGCTTTTGTTTTAAAGTCATCTTCAGTACTGACTTTGGCAAGTTTTACAGTTGACGACGGCACGGAGCTTAGAGGAAGGTATGGGAATTGATATCTAGGTGGCACGACACGAAAAGCAAAGCGCTGGCCGGAACAGTCAACGGCAGCAAAGCGACGAGCCGTCAAGGGGTCCATCGGACTGAAGGAGACATGCAGACGCGGATGATACTTACAATGGCATCGTTAACGACTGGGGTTCGATCCACGACGGGACTGCCGATGCATACGGGACGTAAATCGTTTCGCATTGATTTTTAGAAAAAAGAAGAGCAAAAGCTCAGATTGACTTACCTTATTCAAATAGAATACCGCCAAGGTGCTGCCGCAGTGTTTTATACCGCTCGTCCTTTTTTGCTCTTGTTTCATTCAGCATACCCGCTATAAAATGCTAGGTTTATTCAATAGCTCCGCCACTAAGGGGCAGCATTTTTGCTGGCTAATGGGTTTTAATAAGAATATTACCAACAAAGCTAATATTCCACATAAAGGTAAACCACGTATGAAAGGAAGAATCGTAAAATATTGTGCTCTTTTCCGACGTCTTGATAATTTTATTTATTGCGCTTTCCCAAGGGAACAAAACACTGCAGACTCCATCACTGTGTCAGCTACAGTTTAGTTACTGATTTTCGTTGAGAAAACATGAAGCCAGAGCCTCCTACTTTCAACTTACCTCGAGCATGTGTAGAATGACTTCAAACTAACTTGCTTTTGTTTTAAAGTCATCTTCAGTACTGACTTTGGCAAGTTTTACAGTTGACGACGGCACGGAGCTTAGAGGAAGGTATGGGAATTGATATCTAGGTGGCACGACACGAAAAGCAAAGCGCTGGCCGGAACAGTCAACGGCAGCAAAGCGACGAGCCGTCAAGGGGTCCATCGGACTGAAGGAGACATGCAGACGCGGATGATACTTACAATGGCATCGTTAACGACTGGGGTTCGATCCACGACGGGACTGCCGATGCATACGGGACGTAAATCGTTTCGCATTGATTTTTAGAAAAAAGAAGAGCAAAAGCTCAGATTGACTTACCTTATTCAAATAGAATACCGCCAAGGTGCTGCCGCAGTGTTTTATACCGCTCGTCCTTTTTTGCTCTTGTTTCATTCAGCATACCCGCTATAAAATGCTAGGTTTATTCAATAGCTCCGCCACTAAGGGGCAGCATTTTTGCTGGCTAATGGGTTTTAATAAGAATATTACCAACAAAGCTAATATTCCACATAAAGGTAAACCACGTATGAAAGGAAGAATCGTAAAATATTGTGCTCTTTTCCGACGTCTTGATAATTTTATTTATTGCGCTTTCCCAAGGGAACAAAACACTGCAGACTCCATCACTGTGTCAGCTACAGTTTAGTTACTGATTTTCGTTGAGAAAACATGAAGCCAGAGCCTCCTACTTTCAACTTACCTCGAGCATGTGTAGAATGACTTCAAACTAACTTGCTTTTGTTTTAAAGTCATCTTCAGTACTGACTTTGGCAAGTTTTACAGTTGACGACGGCACGGAGCTTAGAGGAAGGTATGGGAATTGATATCTAGGTGGCACGACACGAAAAGCAAAGCGCTGGCCGGAACAGTCAACGGCAGCAAAGCGACGAGCCGTCAAGGGGTCCATCGGACTGAAGGAGACATGCAGACGCGGATGATACTTACAATGGCATCGTTAACGACTGGGGTTCGATCCACGACGGGACTGCCGATGCATACGGGACGTAAATCGTTTCGCATTGATTTTTAGAAAAAAGAAGAGCAAAAGCTCAGATTGACTTACCTTATTCAAATAGAATACCGCCAAGGTGCTGCCGCAGTGTTTTATACCGCTCGTCCTTTTTTGCTCTTGTTTCATTCAGCATACCCGCTATAAAATGCTAGGTTTATTCAATAGCTCCGCCACTAAGGGGCAGCATTTTTGCTGGCTAATGGGTTTTAATAAGAATATTACCAACAAAGCTAATATTCAACATAAAGGTAAACCACGTATGAAAGGAAGAATCGTAAAATATTGTGCTCTTTTCCGACGTCTTGATAATTTTATTTATTGCGCTTTCCCAAGGGAACAAAACACTGCAGACTCCATCACTGTGTCAGCTACAGTTTAGTTACTGATTTTCGTTGAGAAAACATGAAGCCAGAGCCTCCTACTTTCAACTTACCTCGAGCATGTGTAGAATGACTTCAAACTAACTTGCTTTTGTTTTAAAGTCATCTTCAGTACTGACTTTGGCAAGTTTTACAGTTGACGACGGCACGGAGCTTAGAGGAAGGTATGGGAATTGATATCTAGGTGGCACGACACGAAAAGCAAAGCGCTGGCCGGAACAGTCAACGGCAGCAAAGCGACGAGCCGTCAAGGGGTCCATCGGACTGAAGGAGACATGCAGACGCGGATGATACTTACAATGGCATCGTTAACGACTGGGGTTCGATCCACGACGGGACTGCCGATGCATACGGGACGTAAATCGTTTCGCATTGATTTTTAGAAAAAAGAAGAGCAAAAGCTCAGATTGACTTACCTTATTCAAATAGAATACCGCCAAGGTGCTGCCGCAGTGTTTTATACCGCTCGTCCTTTTTTGCTCTTGTTTCATTCAGCATACCCGCTATAAAATGCTAGGTTTATTCAATAGCTCCGCCACTAAGGGGCAGCATTTTTGCTGGCTAATGGGTTTTAATAAGAATATTACCAACAAAGCTAATATTCCACATAAAGGTAAACCACGTATGAAAGGAAGAATCGTAAAATATTGTGCTCTTTTCCGACGTCTTGATAATTTTATTTATTGCGCTTTCCCAAGGGAACAAAACACTGCAGACTCCATCACTGTGTCAGCTACAGTTTAGTTACTGATTTTCGTTGAGAAAACATGAAGCCAGAGCCTCCTACTTTCAACTTACCTCGAGCATGTGTAGAATGACTTCAAACTAACTTGCTTTTGTTTTAAAGTCATCTTCAGTACTGACTTTGGCAAGTTTTACAGTTGACGACGGCACGGAGCTTAGAGGAAGGTATGGGAATTGATATCTAGGTGGCACGACACGAAAAGCAAAGCGCTGGCCGGAACAGTCAACGGCAGCAAAGCGACGAGCCGTCAAGGGGTCCATCGGACTGAAGGAGACATGCAGACGCGGATGATACTTACAATGGCATCGTTAACGACTGGGGTTCGATCCACGACGGGACTGCCGATGCATACGGGACGTAAATCGTTTCGCATTGATTTTTAGAAAAAAGAAGAGCAAAAGCTCAGATTGACTTACCTTATTCAAATAGAATACCGCCAAGGTGCTGCCGCAGTGTTTTATACCGCTCGTCCTTTTTTGCTCTTGTTTCATTCAGCATACCCGCTATAAAATGCTAGGTTTATTCAATAGCTCCGCCACTAAGGGGCAGCATTTTTGCTGGCTAATGGGTTTTAATAAGAATATTACCAACAAAGCTAATATTCCACATAAAGGTAAACCACGTATGAAAGGAAGAATCGTAAAATATTGTGCTCTTTTCCGACGTCTTGATAATTTTATTTATTGCGCTTTCCCAAGGGAACAAAACACTGCAGACTCCATCACTGTGTCAGCTACAGTTTAGTTACTGATTTTCGTTGAGAAAACATGAAGCCAGAGCCTCCTACTTTCAACTTACCTCGAGCATGTGTAGAATGACTTCAAACTAACTTGCTTTTGTTTTAAAGTCATCTTCAGTACTGACTTTGGCAAGTTTTACAGTTGACGACGGCACGGAGCTTAGAGGAAGGTATGGGAATTGATATCTAGGTGGCACGACACGAAAAGCAAAGCGCTGGCCGGAACAGTCAACGGCAGCAAAGCGACGAGCCGTCAAGGGGTCCATCGGACTGAAGGAGACATGCAGACGCGGATGATACTTACAATGGCATCGTTAACGACTGGGGTTCGATCCACGACGGGACTGCCGATGCATACGGGACGTAAATCGTTTCGCATTGATTTTTAGAAAAAAGAAGAGCAAAAGCTCAGATTGACTTACCTTATTCAAATAGAATACCGCCAAGGTGCTGCCGCAGTGTTTTATACCGCTCGTCCTTTTTTGCTCTTGTTTCATTCAGCATACCCGCTATAAAATGCTAGGTTTATTCAATAGCTCCGCCACTAAGGGGCAGCATTTTTGCTGGCTAATGGGTTTTAATAAGAATATTACCAACAAAGCTAATATTCCACATAAAGGTAAACCACGTATGAAAGGAAGAATCGTAAAATATTGTGCTCTTTTCCGACGTCTTGATAATTTTATTTATTGCGCTTTCCCAAGGGAACAAAACACTGCAGACTCCATCACTGTGTCAGCTACAGTTTAGTTACTGATTTTCGTTGAGAAAACATGAAGCCAGAGCCTCCTACTTTCAACTTACCTCGAGCATGTGTAGAATGACTTCAAACTAACTTGCTTTTGTTTTAAAGTCATCTTCAGTACTGACTTTGGCAAGTTTTACAGTTGACGACGGCACGGAGCTTAGAGGAAGGTATGGGAATTGATATCTAGGTGGCACGACACGAAAAGCAAAGCGCTGGCCGGAACAGTCAACGGCAGCAAAGCGACGAGCCGTCAAGGGGTCCATCGGACTGAAGGAGACATGCAGACGCGGATGATACTTACAATGGCATCGTTAACGACTGGGGTTCGATCCACGACGGGACTGCCGATGCATACGGGACGTAAATCGTTTCGCATTGATTTTTAGAAAAAAGAAGAGCAAAAGCTCAGATTGACTTACCTTATTCAAATAGAATACCGCCAAGGTGCTGCCGCAGTGTTTTATACCGCTCGTCCTTTTTTGCTCTTGTTTCATTCAGCATACCCGCTATAAAATGCTAGGTTTATTCAATAGCTCCGCCACTAAGGGGCAGCATTTTTGCTGGCTAATGGGTTTTAATAAGAATATTACCAACAAAGCTAATATTCCACATAAAGGTAAACCACGTATGAAAGGAAGAATCGTAAAATATTGTGCTCTTTTCCGACGTCTTGATAATTTTATTTATTGCGCTTTCCCAAGGGAACAAAACACTGCAGACTCCATCACTGTGTCAGCTACAGTTTAGTTACTGATTTTCGTTGAGAAAACATGAAGCCAGAGCCTCCTACTTTCAACTTACGTCGAGCATGTGTAGAATGACTTCAAACTAACTTGCTTTTGTTTTAAAGTCATCTTCAGTACTGACTTTGGCAAGTTTTACAGTTGACGACGGCATGGAGCTTAGAGGAAGGTATGGGAATTGATATCTAGGTGGCACGACACGAAAAGCAAAGCGCTGGCCGGAACAGTCAACGGCAGCAAAGCGACGAGCCGTCAAGGGGTCCATCGGACTGAAGGAGACATGCAGACGCGGATGATACTTACAATGGCATCGTTAACGACTGGGGTTCGATCCACGACGGGACTGCCGATGCATACGGGACGTAAATCGTTTCGCATTGATTTTTAGAAAAAAGAAGAGCAAAAGCTCAGATTGACTTACCTTATTCAAATAGAATACCGCCAAGGTGCTGCCGCAGTGTTTTATACCGCTCGTCCTTTTTTGCTCTTGTTTCATTCAGCATACCCGCTATAAAATGCTAGGTTTATTCAATAGCTCCGCCACTAAGGGGCAGCATTTTTGCTGGCTAATGGGTTTTAATAAGAATATTACCAACAAAGCTAATATTCCACATAAAGGTAAACCACGTATGAAAGGAAGAATCGTAAAATATTGTGCTCTTTTCCGACGTCTTGATAATTTTATTTATTGCGCTTTCCCAAGGGAACAAAACACTGCAGACTCCATCACTGTGTCAGCTACAGTTTAGTTACTGATTTTCGTTGAGAAAACATGAAGCCAGAGCCTCCTACTTTCAACTTACCTCGAGCATGTGTAGAATGACTTCAAACTAACTTGCTTTTGTTTTAAAGTCATCTTCAGTACTGACTTTGGCAAGTTTTACAGTTGACGACGGCACGGAGCTTAGAGGAAGGTATGGGAATTGATATCTAGGTGGCACGACACGAAAAGCAAAGCGCTGGCCGGAACAGTCAACGGCAGCAAAGCGACGAGCCGTCAAGGGGTCCATCGGACTGAAGGAGACATGCAGACGCGGATGATACTTACAATGGCATCGTTAACGACTGGGGTTCGATCCACGACGGGACTGCCGATGCATACGGGACGTAAATCGTTTCGCATTGATTTTTAGAAAAAAGAAGAGCAAAAGCTCAGATTGACTTACCTTATTCAAATAGAATACCGCCAAGGTGCTGCCGCAGTGTTTTATACCGCTCGTCCTTTTTTGCTCTTGTTTCATTCAGCATACCCGCTATAAAATGCTAGGTTTATTCAATAGCTCCGCCACTAAGGGGCAGCATTTTTGCTGGCTAATGGGTTTTAATAAGAATATTACCAACAAAGCTAATATTCCACATAAAGGTAAACCACGTATGAAAGGAAGAATCGTAAAATATTGTGCTCTTTTCCGACGTCTTGATAATTTTATTTATTGCGCTTTCCCAAGGGAACAAAACACTGCAGACTCCATCACTGTGTCAGCTACAGTTTAGTTACTGATTTTCGTTGAGAAAACATGAAGCCAGAGCCTCCTACTTTCAACTTACCTCGAGCATGTGTAGAATGACTTCAAACTAACTTGCTTTTGTTTTAAAGTCATCTTCAGTACTGACTTTGGCAAGTTTTACAGTTGACGACGGCACGGAGCTTAGAGGAAGGTATGGGAATTGATATCTAGGTGGCACGACACGAAAAGCAAAGCGCTGGCCGGAACAGTCAACGGCAGCAAAGCGACGAGCCGTCAAGGGGTCCATCGGACTGAAGGAGACATGCAGACGCGGATGATACTTACAATGGCATCGTTAACGACTGGGGTTCGATCCACGACGGGACTGCCGATGCATACGGGACGTAAATCGTTTCGCATTGATTTTTAGAAAAAAGAAGAGCAAAAGCTCAGATTGACTTACCTTATTCAAATAGAATACCGCCAAGGTGCTGCCGCAGTGTTTTATACCGCTCGTCCTTTTTTGCTCTTGTTTCATTCAGCATACCCGCTATAAAATGCTAGGTTTATTCAATAGCTCCGCCACTAAGGGGCAGCATTTTTGCTGGCTAATGGGTTTTAATAAGAATATTACCAACAAAGCTAATATTCCACATAAAGGTAAACCACGTATGAAAGGAAGAATCGTAAAATATTGTGCTCTTTTCCGACGTCTTGATAATTTTATTTATTGCGCTTTCCCAAGGGAACAAAACACTGCAGACTCCATCACTGTGTCAGCTACAGTTTAGTTACTGATTTTCGTTGAGAAAACATGAAGCCAGAGCCTCCTACTTTCAACTTACCTCGAGCATGTGTAGAATGACTTCAAACTAACTTGCTTTTGTTTTAAAGTCATCTTCAGTACTGACTTTGGCAAGTTTTACAGTTGACGACGGCACGGAGCTTAGAGGAAGGTATGGGAATTGATATCTAGGTGGCACGACACGAAAAGCAAAGCGCTGGCCGGAACAGTCAACGGCAGCAAAGCGACGAGCCGTCAAGGGGTCCATCGGACTGAAGGAGACATGCAGACGCGGATGATACTTACAATGGCATCGTTAACGACTGGGGTTCGATCCACGACGGGACTGCCGATGCATACGGGACGTAAATCGTTTCGCATTGATTTTTAGAAAAAAGAAGAGCAAAAGCTCAGATTGACTTACCTTATTCAAATAGAATACCGCCAAGGTGCTGCCGCAGTGTTTTATACCGCTCGTCCTTTTTTGCTCTTGTTTCATTCAGCATACCCGCTATAAAATGCTAGGTTTATTCAATAGCTCCGCCACTAAGGGGCAGCATTTTTGCTGGCTAATGGGTTTTAATAAGAATATTACCAACAAAGCTAATATTCCACATAAAGGTAAACCACGTATGAAAGGAAGAATCGTAAAATATTGTGCTCTTTTCCGACGTCTTGATAATTTTATTTATTGCGCTTTCCCAAGGGAACAAAACACTGCAGACTCCATCACTGTGTCAGCTACAGTTTAGTTACTGATTTTCGTTGAGAAAACATGAAGCCAGAGCCTCCTACTTTCAACTTACCTCGAGCATGTGTAGAATGACTTCAAACTAACTTGCTTTTGTTTTAAAGTCATCTTCAGTACTGACTTTGGCAAGTTTTACAGTTGACGACGGCACGGAGCTTAGAGGAAGGTATGGGAATTGATATCTAGGTGGCACGACACGAAAAGCAAAGCGCTGGCCGGAACAGTCAACGGCAGCAAAGCGACGAGCCGTCAAGGGGTCCATCGGACTGAAGGAGACATGCAGACGCGGATGATACTTACAATGGCATCGTTAACGACTGGGGTTCGATCCACGACGGGACTGCCGATGCATACGGGACGTAAATCGTTTCGCATTGATTTTTAGAAAAAAGAAGAGCAAAAGCTCAGATTGACTTACCTTATTCAAATAGAATACCGCCAAGGTGCTGCCGCAGTGTTTTATACCGCTCGTCCTTTTTTGCTCTTGTTTCATTCAGCATACCCGCTATAAAATGCTAGGTTTATTCAATAGCTCCGCCACTAAGGGGCAGCATTTTTGCTGGCTAATGGGTTTTAATAAGAATATTACCAACAAAGCTAATATTCCACATAAAGGTAAACCACGTATGAAAGGAAGAATCGTAAAATATTGTGCTCTTTTCCGACGTCTTGATAATTTTATTTATTGCGCTTTCCCAAGGGAACAAAACACTGCAGACTCCATCACTGTGTCAGCTACAGTTTAGTTACTGATTTTCGTTGAGAAAACATGAAGCCAGAGCCTCCTACTTTCAACTTACCTCGAGCATGTGTAGAATGACTTCAAACTAACTTGCTTTTGTTTTAAAGTCATCTTCAGTACTGACTTTGGCAAGTTTTACAGTTGACGACGGCACGGAGCTTAGAGGAAGGTATGGGAATTGATATCTAGGTGGCACGACACGAAAAGCAAAGCGCTGGCCGGAACAGTCAACGGCAGCAAAGCGACGAGCCGTCAAGGGGTCCATCGGACTGAAGGAGACATGCAGACGCGGATGATACTTACAATGGCATCGTTAACGACTGGGGTTCGATCCACGACGGGACTGCCGATGCATACGGGACGTAAATCGTTTCGCATTGATTTTTAGAAAAAAGAAGAGCAAAAGCTCAGATTGACTTACCTTATTCAAATAGAATACCGCCAAGGTGCTGCCGCAGTGTTTTATACCGCTCGTCCTTTTTTGCTCTTGTTTCATTCAGCATACCCGCTATAAAATGCTAGGTTTATTCAATAGCTCCGCCACTAAGGGGCAGCATTTTTGCTGGCTAATGGGTTTTAATAAGAATATTACCAACAAAGCTAATATTCCACATAAAGGTAAACCACGTATGAAAGGAAGAATCGTAAAATATTGTGCTCTTTTCCGACGTCTTGATAATTTTATTTATTGCGCTTTCCCAAGGGAACAAAACACTGCAGACTCCATCACTGTGTCAGCTACAGTTTAGTTACTGATTTTCGTTGAGAAAACATGAAGCCAGAGCCTCCTACTTTCAACTTACCTCGAGCATGTGTAGAATGACTTCAAACTAACTTGCTTTTGTTTTAAAGTCATCTTCAGTACTGACTTTGGCAAGTTTTACAGTTGACGACGGCACGGAGCTTAGAGGAAGGTATGGGAATTGATATCTAGGTGGCACGACACGAAAAGCAAAGCGCTGGCCGGAACAGTCAACGGCAGCAAAGCGACGAGCCGTCAAGGGGTCCATCGGACTGAAGGAGACATGCAGACGCGGATGATACTTACAATGGCATCGTTAACGACTGGGGTTCGATCCACGACGGGACTGCCGATGCATACGGGACGTAAATCGTTTCGCATTGATTTTTAGAAAAAAGAAGAGCAAAAGCTCAGATTGACTTACCTTATTCAAATAGAATACCGCCAAGGTGCTGCCGCAGTGTTTTATACCGCTCGTCCTTTTTTGCTCTTGTTTCATTCAGCATACCCGCTATAAAATGCTAGGTTTATTCAATAGCTCCGCCACTAAGGGGCAGCATTTTTGCTGGCTAATGGGTTTTAATAAGAATATTACCAACAAAGCTAATATTCCACATAAAGGTAAACCACGTATGAAAGGAAGAATCGTAAAATATTGTGCTCTTTTCCGACGTCTTGATAATTTTATTTATTGCGCTTTCCCAAGGGAACAAAACACTGCAGACTCCATCACTGTGTCAGCTACAGTTTAGTTACTGATTTTCGTTGAGAAAACATGAAGCCAGAGCCTCCTACTTTCAACTTACCTCGAGCATGTGTAGAATGACTTCAAACTAACTTGCTTTTGTTTTAAAGTCGTCTTCAGTACTGACTTTGGCAAGTTTTACAGTTGACGACGGCACGGAGCTTAGAGGAAGGTATGGGAATTGATATCTAGGTGGCACGACACGAAAAGCAAAGCGCTGGCCGGAACAGTCAACGGCAGCAAAGCGACGAGCCGTCAAGGGGTCCATCGGACTGAAGGAGACATGCAGACGCGGATGATACTTACAATGGCATCGTTAACGACTGGGGTTCGATCCACGACGGGACTGCCGATGCATACGGGACGTAAATCGTTTCGCATTGATTTTTAGAAAAAAGAAGAGCAAAAGCTCAGATTGACTTACCTTATTCAAATAGAATACCGCCAAGGTGCTGCCGCAGTGTTTTATACCGCTCGTCCTTTTTTGCTCTTGTTTCATTCAGCATACCCGCTATAAAATGCTAGGTTTATTCAATAGCTCCGCCACTAAGGGGCAGCATTTTTGCTGGCTAATGGGTTTTAATAAGAATATTACCAACAAAGCTAATATTCAACATAAAGGTAAACCACGTATGAAAGGAAGAATCGTAAAATATTGTGCTCTTTTCCGACGTCTTGATAATTTTATTTATTGCGCTTTCCCAAGGGAACAAAACACTGCAGACTCCATCACTGTGTCAGCTACAGTTTAGTTACTGATTTTCGTTGAGAAAACATGAAGCCAGAGCCTCCTACTTTCAACTTACCTCGAGCATGTGTAGAATGACTTCAAACTAACTTGCTTTTGTTTTAAAGTCATCTTCAGTACTGACTTTGGCAAGTTTTACAGTTGACGACGGCACGGAGCTTAGAGGAAGGTATGGGAATTGATATCTAGGTGGCACGACACGAAAAGCAAAGCGCTGGCCGGAACAGTCAACGGCAGCAAAGCGACGAGCCGTCAAGGGGTCCATCGGACTGAAGGAGACATGCAGACGCGGATGATACTTACAATGGCATCGTTAACGACTGGGGTTCGATCCACGACGGGACTGCCGATGCATACGGGACGTAAATCGTTTCGCATTGATTTTTAGAAAAAAGAAGAGCAAATTGGTTTGTTTATTTGCACGCTAGTTCTTAACACGCAAATAATAAAAAAAAACAAACAAAAGGTACACGGAACAAAATATGAGAATACACGAAAAACAACTATTTACACAGTATAGTTTTTCGGTTCATGATTTTCAAATTGATACCAAAGGTGACCCACCTTCACTTCTAATAATCACACATAGCAACATAATCGCAATCAAATACGAAATACACCATTTGTTTATGTGCCATGCGGCAATGCTTGACAAGATATATACATAGTCGAAAAAACTTTAAAGGCACGAACATAGCGATGTAAAGACAATATACAATACAAATTACACTACGATTGAGTTTATACGATTACGGTGGCATTAAATCATTCAGTTTAAAAGCGGGGTCCAAACGCAATTCGAGCCTCCCACCTTCTACCATTTGATTGAATCTGTATTTAAATGCCCGGTCTATGCTTGTCACCAATTTGTCAAGGGTTGGAGGAGATTTGTTCTCATATATAGATTTGTTCCTAATTTTCCATATTTGGTGTTTAACCATGGTGATCAATGTGCTCAAAGTCTGGTCCATTATTTCGTTTTCGATCCGTTTAAAGTTAAAACTTTCCAAGTCCTCGATTTTTGTCATAGCCGGGTTGAGGTTGGCGAATTTTTGCGCAAACGTTTTTACTGTATCCCAAAGTCGCTTTATCTTGTCGCATTTTCGGAAAGTGTGGTAGTCGGTATCTGGACCAATGCCGCAAAATGCGCACGATGTATCTGAGTTTATTTGGAAAAAACCGCATTTTCCCCTAAAGGGTAGTAGATTCCACGCGCATCTGTAGTTGAAGGTTTTCAAATAATTTGGTAAAAACGGGTTATGAATCCTAGCCCATTTAACTCGGTTTTTTTCACTCGACTGCGTTTCTGGAGTGCTTTCTTTGATTATTCGTCTATACGTGTTTCCTAGTTTTGGACTGGCTAATTCAACTTTACTTAGTTTGTATTTTTCAACAATTTCCCGGATTTTCCAATAATAGGGACTTGGTTGTGCGATGTGCGGGATACTGTTTAGTTTCTGGACATCGAGTACATTAGCTAAAACGTGTCCTAATTGGTACTCCACATATCTATCGTGTGTTGACATTGGCTCGTTCATCACTCTGCCGAGGCAATACTTTTGTATCGATTTGACATAAGTCAGATCGGCGTAGACTTGGATGTTTGGCATTCGGTAGCCGCCTTCTAACTTATTGCGTTGTAAAATATCGATAGAAACAGTTGTTTCTTTGCCTTGCACGTACTGCAGAACATGATTATTTAATTTCCCAATTATGTCTTGGTCTGGGGGGTATGTTTTGGCAACCTGAGTAATTACTGGCAGGATTTTTGATTTTAATAAAACTGCTTTAGCTTCATAGGTGGCATAGTTTGTGCTCAAACTTTTTAGTTGCTCTTTTACCTTTGGAATTAAGTTTTCCCATTGTTGGCGTTCTATAACATTTCCGATTTCATATCCCAATAACTCTATACTTGTGTTTGTCCAGGATAGTTTGGGCAAGAGTGGGTTGTCTATCGGCTGATTCACAGCTAATCCTTTGGTTTTAGCTTCGTTTAAGGTTAAGCCAGATGCTTTTGAAAATCTGTCGACTAAATCGAGCGCGAGATGGATATCAGCAGGGTTTTTAAAACACAACGTTGTGTCATCAGCGTAATTTACGCATTTTACTTCTTTTCTGTCGCTTAACTGAGGACCTTTGATATGTGCAGTGTCATTGAGCTTAGACATTAAAGGCTCTACCGCTATTAAAAACAAGTGCAGGCTTAAGGGGTCTCCTTGTCTCACGCCTCGGTTCAATTTAAAATCTTTTGACAGGTGTCCGTTTAAAATTATTTTCGCGACGCTATCGCTATACAGATCTCTTATGCATGCACATAGTGTTTCTGGGAACCGCATTTCAGTCAACACTCTCATTAACCAATTATGTTCTATTGAATCGAAGGCTTTTTTAAAATCAAGGGATAAAAAATACAGGTTTTGCATTTTTCTTTTCGCATTATCATGTAAATCTCTTAAAAGGATCGTGGCTTCTGATAATTGTTTACCTTTTGTGGCGTACTGATGCTCATGTATCACTTCTTTGAGAGTTTCCCTTATTCTATTTGCCAGTATTTTTGTATATATTTTGTAGTCTAAGTTTAACAGGGTAATTGGTCGGTAGTTGTCTAGGTCTGCATCATCGCCTTTTTTATAAATTAGAGTTATGGCACCTTTCTTAATTTCTTTGGGGATTTTTTTCTCTTTAAACCAGTGTTTAAAGATTTCGCTCATTTTGTCACCTATTATATTCCAACAGGTTTTATAAAATTCACCGCTTAGTCCGTCCGGCCCAGGCGATTTCCCATTTGCAAGAGTCTTGACAACGTTTTGGATTTCGGCATTGCTTATTTCACAATCTAATTTTAGAGCACTTTCGTGCGAAATATGGCGCAGATTGCTCGAAATGAAAAAATCTTGTATTTCTACATCTGTTTTTCTTGACGAGTATAACTTGGTATAATAATTTTTTGTGGTTCGTAGCATTTCTCCCGGTACGCTGGTGGGCAAGCCGTTTTTGTCATATATTTCTTCGATATATGTTTGTGAACGTTTTTTATTAAAATGTGCAAAAAATTCCCGTGAGCCAAGTTTTTCTTTACTTTCTCTGTTTTTTAAGATCGATTCATAAATTCGTTTCTTTCTATAATTTCTTAGTTCTCGTTTCGCTTCGACATATTTACAGTGGTTGGCCGGGTTGTCACCGAGTCGACTTTGTGCGGATTTCAAATTAGTCACTAAGTAATCTTCATACATTTTTCTTTCAGCGTGTCGGCCTTTTGTAAATTCCACAATTAATGCTTTTAACCTACGTTTGGTGTCCGTCCACCAATCACTGGGGGTTTTATATAAAAATTCTTGCAGCGTGCACCATTGTTTCCATTTGCATTCTAAAACTTCGAGAAATTCCTTATCTGCATAAGTTTGCGTATTATTCTTCCAGAGGCCGATACCTCTAGGAGGAGGGGCGGCGACATTTAAGTTTATTGTTATTTTTTCGTGGTCTGTCAAATGAGACGGTTGCTGGCTAATTTCTGTTGCGTGGAGATATTTTGACAGATAAAATCTGTCAAGGCGCGATTTGCTGATTCCGTTCTGCCACGTATAAATTTTCTTTTGGCCGTATATTTCCCGAAAATGATCTTTTAGATCATATGTTTCGCAGAGTTTCATTAGTTCGGTTTTTTTATATCGATTTCGAAGAGGGGGATGTTTGTCTAAAGTCAGGTCGTCGACAATATTAAAGTCGCCGGCTAGGACTGTGGGCAATTTTCCATCGACATACTGGTACATTTGTTTAAAAAATCTATCGTTTTCGCGAATATCTCCGGAATTTACGTTTGGTGCGTAAATATTTATTACTTTTAAAAGGTGACCATGTATTGATAAAACCGCACTGATTATTCTACCCTCTACGTCGTGATTTACTTCTTTGAATGTAATTGCAGGGTGATTGATTAGAATTGCGACTCCCTTGTCTTGGAATTTCTTTTTGGGTGCCGAATTAAAAAGCGCTTTTGACTCACCCCATTCCTTGCACCAATCATTTTCTTTATCAGGGGGACATTTGGTTTCTTGTAGTAGAAAAATGTGGGCCTTATCTTTCTTTAAGGTGCTAAAAAGCTCTGCACGTTTTGCCTTATCATTTAACCCGTGGCAGTTTAGGGTGCAAATTTTAAGGTAGCAAGTCATTGTTTTTGAAGTGATAAAAGTTGATTCCAGATAAAAAAACGTTCGTTCTACTGATATAAAAAATAACGGTGTAGGTTTTAACATAAAAAACAATGTCCAGATTACAAAACACTTTACAAAAATACACATTTTTTAAATGGGCTATTGTTCTGATGTAGTTAAACATTAATAAATCGTCGTGTTTAGAAAAGTTGCGTCTGGTACGTATTGGTGATCGCAATTGTCACACTTTTTTTGTCTCAGGCTATTTGCGCATTTTTCGTTGTTTTCTATACAGTTACATCTGTAGTAGACCAACTTACACGAATGACAAAATGTTTTTTCACGTCCTACTGGTTTCGGTATTAAATTGTTACATTCGCAGAGTATTGTACCTTTTTCCTGTTCCTCTGGAATGCTGTATTCTGTCGGGTCTTCATCTGAGTTGTCGGTGGTGTCTTCATCGTCCTTGTGTTTCCTGCTGGGAGGTTTGTCCTTTGTCGAGTTTTGGGAGCTGCCAGAGTCCCTTTCCCTTCTTTTTAGACCTTTATTTGTTCTTTCAGCTGTGAGTTGGCTTCTGTTTTCTTTTGTTTCCCTGATTGAACCGTCAAAATGGTCAATTTCTTGGTTGATATTTTTGTTACCTGTTTTGGATTTGTCCTCGTTTGGCGTAGAGTGAATCATCGGGTTATCAAGTTTTGGAAATGTCTCTTCACATGGAATGTACGGTCGTTCGAGCATTGGCGAGCTTTCATCGGAAGACTGATCCGATGCTCTTGTGGTCTTTGAGTTTTCTGATTCCCACGCTTGCGAAGTCACAACTCTCCGTTGTTGCCTGTACGGGCAGTCTTTTGCGATGTGGTCGTCTTCGGCGCAGCGACTGCATGTTTTTTTTTGACCTTCATAATTCAGCATGAATCTGTAATGTCCGAAGTAAATGAAAGATGGTGGCTTGACTTCTCTTAATAGAACCTTCTTGACTGTAAAGATTCTCCTTCCGTCTTTTTTTTGTCTCGTTCTATCTCGACCGTAGGTGGCTGGTTTCGAGATTCCTAGGCTTGCAAGAGCTTCTCTAATACTTTCTTGGGGGAAGTTAGGCGGTACCCATGAGACAGTTAACTCCGCATGTTCGTCACCATGAGCTATTGCACTGTTGATCCCTTCTACTTGTTCTAGTGCATTTGCCAATTTTATTGCTCCTTTCTTGTTTTCAACAGTAAAATCGACGATGCTTCCAGGGCGTTGAACTATGCCTTCAATTGCGCTTAGTGGCATTTTAATAGAAGTGAGTAGCTGATATATCTCTCCTCGTTTCATTGGTTGGGCGAACTTTGCAGTCACTTCACATTCTCTGCTGTAGTTTTCTGGAACTTTGAAAACCCACTGACTTTTCTTTTTGACCTTGTCTGCGTAGGTCATATTGTCTTACTAGTCCTGAAAAGGACTTTTTGGTAAGTAAGACTGGTTCTTGTTTTAAAGTTTTCAAACAAAACACTAAATATTGCTGTCTTTAGCTAGAATGATTCAACTTTCTAAAGATCCTATACAAGACCTTAACATGACATAATCGAACAACAAAACTAATAGCTCAGATTGAATTACCTTATTCAAATAGAATACCGCCAAGGTGCTGCCGCAGTGTTTTATACCGCTCGTCCTTTTTTGCTCTTGTTTCATTCAGCATACCCGCTATAAAATGCTAGGTTTATTCAATAGCTCCGCCACTAAGGGGCAGCATTTTTGCTGGCTAATGGGTTTTAATAAGAATATTACCAACAAAGCTAATATTCCACATAAAGGTAAACCACGTATGAAAGGAAGAATCGTAAAATATTGTGCTCTTTTCCGACGTCTTGATAATTTTATTTATTGCGCTTTCCCAAGGGAACAAAACACTGCAGACTCCATCACTGTGTCAGCTACAGTTTAGTTACTGATTTTCGTTGAGAAAACATGAAGCCAGAGCCTCCTACTTTCAACTTACCTCGAGCATGTGTAGAATGACTTCAAACTAACTTGCTTTTGTTTTAAAGTCATCTTCAGTACTGACTTTGGCAAGTTTTACAGTTGACGACGGCACGGAGCTTAGAGGAAGGTATGGGAATTGATATCTAGGTGGCACGACACGAAAAGCAAAGCGCTGGCCGGAACAGTCAACGGCAGCAAAGCGACGAGCCGTCAAGGGGTCCATCGGACTGAAGGAGACATGCAGACGCGGATGATACTTACAATGGCATCGTTAACGACTGGGGTTCGATCCACGACGGGACTGCCGATGCATACGGGACGTAAATCGTTTCGCATTGATTTTTAGAAAAAAGAAGAGCAAAAGCTCAGATTGACTTACCTTATTCAAATAGAATACCGCCAAGGTGCTGCCGCAGTGTTTTATACCGCTCGTCCTTTTTTGCTCTTGTTTCATTCAGCATACCCGCTATAAAATGCTAGGTTTATTCAATAGCTCCGCCACTAAGGGGCAGCATTTTTGCTGGCTAATGGGTTTTAATAAGAATATTACCAACAAAGCTAATATTCCACATAAAGGTAAACCACGTATGAAAGGAAGAATCGTAAAATATTGTGCTCTTTTCCGACGTCTTGATAATTTTATTTATTGCGCTTTCCCAAGGGAACAAAACACTGCAGACTCCATCACTGTGTCAGCTACAGTTTAGTTACTGATTTTCGTTGAGAAAACATGAAGCCAGAGCCTCCTACTTTCAACTTACCTCGAGCATGTGTAGAATGACTTCAAACTAACTTGCTTTTGTTTTAAAGTCATCTTCAGTACTGACTTTGGCAAGTTTTACAGTTGACGACGGCACGGAGCTTAGAGGAAGGTATGGGAATTGATATCTAGGTGGCACGACACGAAAAGCAAAGCGCTGGCCGGAACAGTCAACGGCAGCAAAGCGACGAGCCGTCAAGGGGTCCATCGGACTGAAGGAGACATGCAGACGCGGATGATACTTACAATGGCATCGTTAACGACTGGGGTTCGATCCACGACGGGACTGCCGATGCATACGGGACGTAAATCGTTTCGCATTGATTTTTAGAAAAAAGAAGAGCAAAAGCTCAGATTGACTTACCTTATTCAAATAGAATACCGCCAAGGTGCTGCCGCAGTGTTTTATACCGCTCGTCCTTTTTTGCTCTTGTTTCATTCAGCATACCCGCTATAAAATGCTAGGTTTATTCAATAGCTCCGCCACTAAGGGGCAGCATTTTTGCTGGCTAATGGGTTTTAATAAGAATATTACCAACAAAGCTAATATTCCACATAAAGGTAAACCACGTATGAAAGGAAGAATCGTAAAATATTGTGCTCTTTTCCGACGTCTTGATAATTTTATTTATTGCGCTTTCCCAAGGGAACAAAACACTGCAGACTCCATCACTGTGTCAGCTACAGTTTAGTTACTGATTTTCGTTGAGAAAACATGAAGCCAGAGCCTCCTACTTTCAACTTACCTCGAGCATGTGTAGAATGACTTCAAACTAACTTGCTTTTGTTTTAAAGTCGTCTTCAGTACTGACTTTGGCAAGTTTTACAGTTGACGACGGCACGGAGCTTAGAGGAAGGTATGGGAATTGATATCTAGGTGGCACGACACGAAAAGCAAAGCGCTGGCCGGAACAGTCAACGGCAGCAAAGCGACGAGCCGTCAAGGGGTCCATCGGACTGAAGGAGACATGCAGACGCGGATGATACTTACAATGGCATCGTTAACGACTGGGGTTCGATCCACGACGGGACTGCCGATGCATACGGGACGTAAATCGTTTCGCATTGATTTTTAGAAAAAAGAAGAGCAAAAGCTCAGATTGACTTACCTTATTCAAATAGAATACCGCCAAGGTGCTGCCGCAGTGTTTTATACCGCTCGTCCTTTTTTGCTCTTGTTTCATTCAGCATACCCGCTATAAAATGCTAGGTTTATTCAATAGCTCCGCCACTAAGGGGCAGCATTTTTGCTGGCTAATGGGTTTTAATAAGAATATTACCAACAAAGCTAATATTCAACATAAAGGTAAACCACGTATGAAAGGAAGAATCGTAAAATATTGTGCTCTTTTCCGACGTCTTGATAATTTTATTTATTGCGCTTTCCCAAGGGAACAAAACACTGCAGACTCCATCACTGTGTCAGCTACAGTTTAGTTACTGATTTTCGTTGAGAAAACATGAAGCCAGAGCCTCCTACTTTCAACTTACCTCGAGCATGTGTAGAATGACTTCAAACTAACTTGCTTTTGTTTTAAAGTCATCTTCAGTACTGACTTTGGCAAGTTTTACAGTTGACGACGGCACGGAGCTTAGAGGAAGGTATGGGAATTGATATCTAGGTGGCACGACACGAAAAGCAAAGCGCTGGCCGGAACAGTCAACGGCAGCAAAGCGACGAGCCGTCAAGGGGTCCATCGGACTGAAGGAGACATGCAGACGCGGATGATACTTACAATGGCATCGTTAACGACTGGGGTTCGATCCACGACGGGACTGCCGATGCATACGGGACGTAAATCGTTTCGCATTGATTTTTAGAAAAAAGAAGAGCAAATTGGTTTGTTTATTTGCACGCTAGTTCTTAACACGCAAATAATAAAAAAAAACAAACAAAAGGTACACGGAACAAAATATGAGAATACACGAAAAACAACTATTTACACAGTATAGTTTTTCGGTTCATGATTTTCAAATTGATACCAAAGGTGACCCACCTTCACTTCTAATAATCACACATAGCAACATAATCGCAATCAAATACGAAATACACCATTTGTTTATGTGCCATGCGGCAATGCTTGACAAGATATATACATAGTCGAAAAAACTTTAAAGGCACGAACATAGCGATGTAAAGACAATATACAATACAAATTACACTACGATTGAGTTTATACGATTACGGTGGCATTAAATCATTCAGTTTAAAAGCGGGGTCCAAACGCAATTCGAGCCTCCCACCTTCTACCATTTGATTGAATCTGTATTTAAATGCCCGGTCTATGCTTGTCACCAATTTGTCAAGGGTTGGAGGAGATTTGTTCTCATATATAGATTTGTTCCTAATTTTCCATATTTGGTGTTTAACCATGGTGATCAATGTGCTCAAAGTCTGGTCCATTATTTCGTTTTCGATCCGTTTAAAGTTAAAACTTTCCAAGTCCTCGATTTTTGTCATAGCCGGGTTGAGGTTGGCGAATTTTTGCGCAAACGTTTTTACTGTATCCCAAAGTCGCTTTATCTTGTCGCATTTTCGGAAAGTGTGGTAGTCGGTATCTGGACCAATGCCGCAAAATGCGCACGATGTATCTGAGTTTATTTGGAAAAAACCGCATTTTCCCCTAAAGGGTAGTAGATTCCACGCGCATCTGTAGTTGAAGGTTTTCAAATAATTTGGTAAAAACGGGTTATGAATCCTAGCCCATTTAACTCGGTTTTTTTCACTCGACTGCGTTTCTGGAGTGCTTTCTTTGATTATTCGTCTATACGTGTTTCCTAGTTTTGGACTGGCTAATTCAACTTTACTTAGTTTGTATTTTTCAACAATTTCCCGGATTTTCCAATAATAGGGACTTGGTTGTGCGATGTGCGGGATACTGTTTAGTTTCTGGACATCGAGTACATTAGCTAAAACGTGTCCTAATTGGTACTCCACATATCTATCGTGTGTTGACATTGGCTCGTTCATCACTCTGCCGAGGCAATACTTTTGTATCGATTTGACATAAGTCAGATCGGCGTAGACTTGGATGTTTGGCATTCGGTAGCCGCCTTCTAACTTATTGCGTTGTAAAATATCGATAGAAACAGTTGTTTCTTTGCCTTGCACGTACTGCAGAACATGATTATTTAATTTCCCAATTATGTCTTGGTCTGGGGGGTATGTTTTGGCAACCTGAGTAATTACTGGCAGGATTTTTGATTTTAATAAAACTGCTTTAGCTTCATAGGTGGCATAGTTTGTGCTCAAACTTTTTAGTTGCTCTTTTACCTTTGGAATTAAGTTTTCCCATTGTTGGCGTTCTATAACATTTCCGATTTCATATCCCAATAACTCTATACTTGTGTTTGTCCAGGATAGTTTGGGCAAGAGTGGGTTGTCTATCGGCTGATTCACAGCTAATCCTTTGGTTTTAGCTTCGTTTAAGGTTAAGCCAGATGCTTTTGAAAATCTGTCGACTAAATCGAGCGCGAGATGGATATCAGCAGGGTTTTTAAAACACAACGTTGTGTCATCAGCGTAATTTACGCATTTTACTTCTTTTCTGTCGCTTAACTGAGGACCTTTGATATGTGCAGTGTCATTGAGCTTAGACATTAAAGGCTCTACCGCTATTAAAAACAAGTGCAGGCTTAAGGGGTCTCCTTGTCTCACGCCTCGGTTCAATTTAAAATCTTTTGACAGGTGTCCGTTTAAAATTATTTTCGCGACGCTATCGCTATACAGATCTCTTATGCATGCACATAGTGTTTCTGGGAACCGCATTTCAGTCAACACTCTCATTAACCAATTATGTTCTATTGAATCGAAGGCTTTTTTAAAATCAAGGGATAAAAAATACAGGTTTTGCATTTTTCTTTTCGCATTATCATGTAAATCTCTTAAAAGGATCGTGGCTTCTGATAATTGTTTACCTTTTGTGGCGTACTGATGCTCATGTATCACTTCTTTGAGAGTTTCCCTTATTCTATTTGCCAGTATTTTTGTATATATTTTGTAGTCTAAGTTTAACAGGGTAATTGGTCGGTAGTTGTCTAGGTCTGCATCATCGCCTTTTTTATAAATTAGAGTTATGGCACCTTTCTTAATTTCTTTGGGGATTTTTTTCTCTTTAAACCAGTGTTTAAAGATTTCGCTCATTTTGTCACCTATTATATTCCAACAGGTTTTATAAAATTCACCGCTTAGTCCGTCCGGCCCAGGCGATTTCCCATTTGCAAGAGTCTTGACAACGTTTTGGATTTCGGCATTGCTTATTTCACAATCTAATTTTAGAGCACTTTCGTGCGAAATATGGCGCAGATTGCTCGAAATGAAAAAATCTTGTATTTCTACATCTGTTTTTCTTGACGAGTATAACTTGGTATAATAATTTTTTGTGGTTCGTAGCATTTCTCCCGGTACGCTGGTGGGCAAGCCGTTTTTGTCATATATTTCTTCGATATATGTTTGTGAACGTTTTTTATTAAAATGTGCAAAAAATTCCCGTGAGCCAAGTTTTTCTTTACTTTCTCTGTTTTTTAAGATCGATTCATAAATTCGTTTCTTTCTATAATTTCTTAGTTCTCGTTTCGCTTCGACATATTTACAGTGGTTGGCCGGGTTGTCACCGAGTCGACTTTGTGCGGATTTCAAATTAGTCACTAAGTAATCTTCATACATTTTTCTTTCAGCGTGTCGGCCTTTTGTAAATTCCACAATTAATGCTTTTAACCTACGTTTGGTGTCCGTCCACCAATCACTGGGGGTTTTATATAAAAATTCTTGCAGCGTGCACCATTGTTTCCATTTGCATTCTAAAACTTCGAGAAATTCCTTATCTGCATAAGTTTGCGTATTATTCTTCCAGAGGCCGATACCTCTAGGAGGAGGGGCGGCGACATTTAAGTTTATTGTTATTTTTTCGTGGTCTGTCAAATGAGACGGTTGCTGGCTAATTTCTGTTGCGTGGAGATATTTTGACAGATAAAATCTGTCAAGGCGCGATTTGCTGATTCCGTTCTGCCACGTATAAATTTTCTTTTGGCCGTATATTTCCCGAAAATGATCTTTTAGATCATATGTTTCGCAGAGTTTCATTAGTTCGGTTTTTTTATATCGATTTCGAAGAGGGGGATGTTTGTCTAAAGTCAGGTCGTCGACAATATTAAAGTCGCCGGCTAGGACTGTGGGCAATTTTCCATCGACATACTGGTACATTTGTTTAAAAAATCTATCGTTTTCGCGAATATCTCCGGAATTTACGTTTGGTGCGTAAATATTTATTACTTTTAAAAGGTGACCATGTATTGATAAAACCGCACTGATTATTCTACCCTCTACGTCGTGATTTACTTCTTTGAATGTAATTGCAGGGTGATTGATTAGAATTGCGACTCCCTTGTCTTGGAATTTCTTTTTGGGTGCCGAATTAAAAAGCGCTTTTGACTCACCCCATTCCTTGCACCAATCATTTTCTTTATCAGGGGGACATTTGGTTTCTTGTAGTAGAAAAATGTGGGCCTTATCTTTCTTTAAGGTGCTAAAAAGCTCTGCACGTTTTGCCTTATCATTTAACCCGTGGCAGTTTAGGGTGCAAATTTTAAGGTAGCAAGTCATTGTTTTTGAAGTGATAAAAGTTGATTCCAGATAAAAAAACGTTCGTTCTACTGATATAAAAAATAACGGTGTAGGTTTTAACATAAAAAACAATGTCCAGATTACAAAACACTTTACAAAAATACACATTTTTTAAATGGGCTATTGTTCTGATGTAGTTAAACATTAATAAATCGTCGTGTTTAGAAAAGTTGCGTCTGGTACGTATTGGTGATCGCAATTGTCACACTTTTTTTGTCTCAGGCTATTTGCGCATTTTTCGTTGTTTTCTATACAGTTACATCTGTAGTAGACCAACTTACACGAATGACAAAATGTTTTTTCACGTCCTACTGGTTTCGGTATTAAATTGTTACATTCGCAGAGTATTGTACCTTTTTCCTGTTCCTCTGGAATGCTGTATTCTGTCGGGTCTTCATCTGAGTTGTCGGTGGTGTCTTCATCGTCCTTGTGTTTCCTGCTGGGAGGTTTGTCCTTTGTCGAGTTTTGGGAGCTGCCAGAGTCCCTTTCCCTTCTTTTTAGACCTTTATTTGTTCTTTCAGCTGTGAGTTGGCTTCTGTTTTCTTTTGTTTCCCTGATTGAACCGTCAAAATGGTCAATTTCTTGGTTGATATTTTTGTTACCTGTTTTGGATTTGTCCTCGTTTGGCGTAGAGTGAATCATCGGGTTATCAAGTTTTGGAAATGTCTCTTCACATGGAATGTACGGTCGTTCGAGCATTGGCGAGCTTTCATCGGAAGACTGATCCGATGCTCTTGTGGTCTTTGAGTTTTCTGATTCCCACGCTTGCGAAGTCACAACTCTCCGTTGTTGCCTGTACGGGCAGTCTTTTGCGATGTGGTCGTCTTCGGCGCAGCGACTGCATGTTTTTTTTTGACCTTCATAATTCAGCATGAATCTGTAATGTCCGAAGTAAATGAAAGATGGTGGCTTGACTTCTCTTAATAGAACCTTCTTGACTGTAAAGATTCTCCTTCCGTCTTTTTTTTGTCTCGTTCTATCTCGACCGTAGGTGGCTGGTTTCGAGATTCCTAGGCTTGCAAGAGCTTCTCTAATACTTTCTTGGGGGAAGTTAGGCGGTACCCATGAGACAGTTAACTCCGCATGTTCGTCACCATGAGCTATTGCACTGTTGATCCCTTCTACTTGTTCTAGTGCATTTGCCAATTTTATTGCTCCTTTCTTGTTTTCAACAGTAAAATCGACGATGCTTCCAGGGCGTTGAACTATGCCTTCAATTGCGCTTAGTGGCATTTTAATAGAAGTGAGTAGCTGATATATCTCTCCTCGTTTCATTGGTTGGGCGAACTTTGCAGTCACTTCACATTCTCTGCTGTAGTTTTCTGGAACTTTGAAAACCCACTGACTTTTCTTTTTGACCTTGTCTGCGTAGGTCATATTGTCTTACTAGTCCTGAAAAGGACTTTTTGGTAAGTAAGACTGGTTCTTGTTTTAAAGTTTTCAAACAAAACACTAAATATTGCTGTCTTTAGCTAGAATGATTCAACTTTCTAAAGATCCTATACAAGACCTTAACATGACATAATCGAACAACAAAACTAATAGCTCAGATTGAATTACCTTATTCAAATAGAATACCGCCAAGGTGCTGCCGCAGTGTTTTATACCGCTCGTCCTTTTTTGCTCTTGTTTCATTCAGCATACCCGCTATAAAATGCTAGGTTTATTCAATAGCTCCGCCACTAAGGGGCAGCATTTTTGCTGGCTAATGGGTTTTAATAAGAATATTACCAACAAAGCTAATATTCCACATAAAGGTAAACCACGTATGAAAGGAAGAATCGTAAAATATTGTGCTCTTTTCCGACGTCTTGATAATTTTATTTATTGCGCTTTCCCAAGGGAACAAAACACTGCAGACTCCATCACTGTGTCAGCTACAGTTTAGTTACTGATTTTCTTTGAGAAAACATGAATCCAGAGCCTCCTACTTTCAACTTACCTCGAGCATGTGTAGAATGACTTCAAACTAACTTGCTTTTGTTTTAAAGTCATCTTCAGTACTGACTTTGGCAAGTTTTACAGTTGACGACGGCACGGAGCTTAGAGGAAGGTATGGGAATTGATATCTAGGTGGCACGACACGAAAAGCAAAGCGCTGGCCGGAACAGTCAACGGCAGCAAAGCGACGAGCCGTCAAGGGGTCCATCGGACTGAAGGAGACATGCAGACGCGGATGATACTTACAATGGCATCGTTAACGACTGGGGTTCGATCCACGACGGGACTGCCGATGCATACGGGACGTAAATCGTTTCGCATTGATTTTTAGAAAAAAGAAGAGCAAAAGCTCAGATTGACTTACCTTATTCAAATAGAATACCGCCAAGGTGCTGCCGCAGTGTTTTATACCGCTCGTCCTTTTTTGCTCTTGTTTCATTCAGCATACCCGCTATAAAATGCTAGGTTTATTCAATAGCTCCGCCACTAAGGGGCAGCATTTTTGCTGGCTAATGGGTTTTAATAAGAATATTACCAACAAAGCTAATATTCCACATAAAGGTAAACCACGTATGAAAGGAAGAATCGTAAAATATTGTGCTCTTTTCCGACGTCTTGATAATTTTATTTATTGCGCTTTCCCAAGGGAACAAAACACTGCAGACTCCATCACTGTGTCAGCTACAGTTTAGTTACTGATTTTCGTTGAGAAAACATGAAGCCAGAGCCTCCTACTTTCAACTTACCTCGAGCATGTGTAGAATGACTTCAAACTAACTTGCTTTTGTTTTAAAGTCATCTTCAGTACTGACTTTGGCAAGTTTTACAGTTGACGACGGCACGGAGCTTAGAGGAAGGTATGGGAATTGATATCTAGGTGGCACGACACGAAAAGCAAAGCGCTGGCCGGAACAGTCAACGGCAGCAAAGCGACGAGCCGTCAAGGGGTCCATCGGACTGAAGGAGACATGCAGACGCGGATGATACTTACAATGGCATCGTTAACGACTGGGGTTCGATCCACGACGGGACTGCCGATGCATACGGGACGTAAATCGTTTCGCATTGATTTTTAGAAAAAAGAAGAGCAAAAGCTCAGATTGACTTACCTTATTCAAATAGAATACCGCCAAGGTGCTGCCGCAGTGTTTTATACCGCTCGTCCTTTTTTGCTCTTGTTTCATTCAGCATACCCGCTATAAAATGCTAGGTTTATTCAATAGCTCCGCCACTAAGGGGCAGCATTTTTGCTGGCTAATGGGTTTTAATAAGAATATTACCAACAAAGCTAATATTCCACATAAAGGTAAACCACGTATGAAAGGAAGAATCGTAAAATATTGTGCTCTTTTCCGACGTCTTGATAATTTTATTTATTGCGCTTTCCCAAGGGAACAAAACACTGCAGACTCCATCACTGTGTCAGCTACAGTTTAGTTACTGATTTTCGTTGAGAAAACATGAAGCCAGAGCCTCCTACTTTCAACTTACCTCGAGCATGTGTAGAATGACTTCAAACTAACTTGCTTTTGTTTTAAAGTCATCTTCAGTACTGACTTTGGCAAGTTTTACAGTTGACGACGGCACGGAGCTTAGAGGAAGGTATGGGAATTGATATCTAGGTGGCACGACACGAAAAGCAAAGCGCTGGCCGGAACAGTCAACGGCAGCAAAGCGACGAGCCGTCAAGGGGTCCATCGGACTGAAGGAGACATGCAGACGCGGATGATACTTACAATGGCATCGTTAACGACTGGGGTTCGATCCACGACGGGACTGCCGATGCATACGGGACGTAAATCGTTTCGCATTGATTTTTAGAAAAAAGAAGAGCAAAAGCTCAGATTGACTTACCTTATTCAAATAGAATACCGCCAAGGTGCTGCCGCAGTGTTTTATACCGCTCGTCCTTTTTTGCTCTTGTTTCATTCAGCATACCCGCTATAAAATGCTAGGTTTATTCAATAGCTCCGCCACTAAGGGGCAGCATTTTTGCTGGCTAATGGGTTTTAATAAGAATATTACCAACAAAGCTAATATTCCACATAAAGGTAAACCACGTATGAAAGGAAGAATCGTAAAATATTGTGCTCTTTTCCGACGTCTTGATAATTTTATTTATTGCGCTTTCCCAAGGGAACAAAACACTGCAGACTCCATCACTGTGTCAGCTACAGTTTAGTTACTGATTTTCGTTGAGAAAACATGAAGCCAGAGCCTCCTACTTTCAACTTACCTCGAGCATGTGTAGAATGACTTCAAACTAACTTGCTTTTGTTTTAAAGTCATCTTCAGTACTGACTTTGGCAAGTTTTACAGTTGACGACGGCACGGAGCTTAGAGGAAGGTATGGGAATTGATATCTAGGTGGCACGACACGAAAAGCAAAGCGCTGGCCGGAACAGTCAACGGCAGCAAAGCGACGAGCCGTCAAGGGGTCCATCGGACTGAAGGAGACATGCAGACGCGGATGATACTTACAATGGCATCGTTAACGACTGGGGTTCGATCCACGACGGGACTGCCGATGCATACGGGACGTAAATCGTTTCGCATTGATTTTTAGAAAAAAGAAGAGCAAAAGCTCAGATTGACTTACCTTATTCAAATAGAATACCGCCAAGGTGCTGCCGCAGTGTTTTATACCGCTCGTCCTTTTTTGCTCTTGTTTCATTCAGCATACCCGCTATAAAATGCTAGGTTTATTCAATAGCTCCGCCACTAAGGGGCAGCATTTTTGCTGGCTAATGGGTTTTAATAAGAATATTACCAACAAAGCTAATATTCCACATAAAGGTAAACCACGTATGAAAGGAAGAATCGTAAAATATTGTGCTCTTTTCCGACGTCTTGATAATTTTATTTATTGCGCTTTCCCAAGGGAACAAAACACTGCAGACTCCATCACTGTGTCAGCTACAGTTTAGTTACTGATTTTCGTTGAGAAAACATGAAGCCAGAGCCTCCTACTTTCAACTTACCTCGAGCATGTGTAGAATGACTTCAAACTAACTTGCTTTTGTTTTAAAGTCATCTTCAGTACTGACTTTGGCAAGTTTTACAGTTGACGACGGCACGGAGCTTAGAGGAAGGTATGGGAATTGATATCTAGGTGGCACGACACGAAAAGCAAAGCGCTGGCCGGAACAGTCAACGGCAGCAAAGCGACGAGCCGTCAAGGGGTCCATCGGACTGAAGGAGACATGCAGACGCGGATGATACTTACAATGGCATCGTTAACGACTGGGGTTCGATCCACGACGGGACTGCCGATGCATACGGGACGTAAATCGTTTCGCATTGATTTTTAGAAAAAAGAAGAGCAAAAGCTCAGATTGACTTACCTTATTCAAATAGAATACCGCCAAGGTGCTGCCGCAGTGTTTTATACCGCTCGTCCTTTTTTGCTCTTGTTTCATTCAGCATACCCGCTATAAAATGCTAGGTTTATTCAATAGCTCCGCCACTAAGGGGCAGCATTTTTGCTGGCTAATGGGTTTTAATAAGAATATTACCAACAAAGCTAATATTCCACATAAAGGTAAACCACGTATGAAAGGAAGAATCGTAAAATATTGTGCTCTTTTCCGACGTCTTGATAATTTTATTTATTGCGCTTTCCCAAGGGAACAAAACACTGCAGACTCCATCACTGTGTCAGCTACAGTTTAGTTACTGATTTTCGTTGAGAAAACATGAAGCCAGAGCCTCCTACTTTCAACTTACCTCGAGCATGTGTAGAATGACTTCAAACTAACTTGCTTTTGTTTTAAAGTCATCTTCAGTACTGACTTTGGCAAGTTTTACAGTTGACGACGGCACGGAGCTTAGAGGAAGGTATGGGAATTGATATCTAGGTGGCACGACACGAAAAGCAAAGCGCTGGCCGGAACAGTCAACGGCAGCAAAGCGACGAGCCGTCAAGGGGTCCATCGGACTGAAGGAGACATGCAGACGCGGATGATACTTACAATGGCATCGTTAACGACTGGGGTTCGATCCACGACGGGACTGCCGATGCATACGGGACGTAAATCGTTTCGCATTGATTTTTAGAAAAAAGAAGAGCAAAAGCTCAGATTGACTTACCTTATTCAAATAGAATACCGCCAAGGTGCTGCCGCAGTGTTTTATACCGCTCGTCCTTTTTTGCTCTTGTTTCATTCAGCATACCCGCTATAAAATGCTAGGTTTATTCAATAGCTCCGCCACTAAGGGGCAGCATTTTTGCTGGCTAATGGGTTTTAATAAGAATATTACCAACAAAGCTAATATTCCACATAAAGGTAAACCACGTATGAAAGGAAGAATCGTAAAATATTGTGCTCTTTTCCGACGTCTTGATAATTTTATTTATTGCGCTTTCCCAAGGGAACAAAACACTGCAGACTCCATCACTGTGTCAGCTACAGTTTAGTTACTGATTTTCGTTGAGAAAACATGAAGCCAGAGCCTCCTACTTTCAACTTACCTCGAGCATGTGTAGAATGACTTCAAACTAACTTGCTTTTGTTTTAAAGTCATCTTCAGTACTGACTTTGGCAAGTTTTACAGTTGACGACGGCACGGAGCTTAGAGGAAGGTATGGGAATTGATATCTAGGTGGCACGACACGAAAAGCAAAGCGCTGGCCGGAACAGTCAACGGCAGCAAAGCGACGAGCCGTCAAGGGGTCCATCGGACTGAAGGAGACATGCAGACGCGGATGATACTTACAATGGCATCGTTAACGACTGGGGTTCGATCCACGACGGGACTGCCGATGCATACGGGACGTAAATCGTTTCGCATTGATTTTTAGAAAAAAGAAGAGCAAAAGCTCAGATTGACTTACCTTATTCAAATAGAATACCGCCAAGGTGCTGCCGCAGTGTTTTATACCGCTCGTCCTTTTTTGCTCTTGTTTCATTCAGCATACCCGCTATAAAATGCTAGGTTTATTCAATAGCTCCGCCACTAAGGGGCAGCATTTTTGCTGGCTAATGGGTTTTAATAAGAATATTACCAACAAAGCTAATATTCCACATAAAGGTAAACCACGTATGAAAGGAAGAATCGTAAAATATTGTGCTCTTTTCCGACGTCTTGATAATTTTATTTATTGCGCTTTCCCAAGGGAACAAAACACTGCAGACTCCATCACTGTGTCAGCTACAGTTTAGTTACTGATTTTCGTTGAGAAAACATGAAGCCAGAGCCTCCTACTTTCAACTTACCTCGAGCATGTGTAGAATGACTTCAAACTAACTTGCTTTTGTTTTAAAGTCATCTTCAGTACTGACTTTGGCAAGTTTTACAGTTGACGACGGCACGGAGCTTAGAGGAAGGTATGGGAATTGATATCTAGGTGGCACGACACGAAAAGCAAAGCGCTGGCCGGAACAGTCAACGGCAGCAAAGCGACGAGCCGTCAAGGGGTCCATCGGACTGAAGGAGACATGCAGACGCGGATGATACTTACAATGGCATCGTTAACGACTGGGGTTCGATCCACGACGGGACTGCCGATGCATACGGGACGTAAATCGTTTCGCATTGATTTTTAGAAAAAAGAAGAGCAAAAGCTCAGATTGACTTACCTTATTCAAATAGAATACCGCCAAGGTGCTGCCGCAGTGTTTTATACCGCTCGTCCTTTTTTGCTCTTGTTTCATTCAGCATACCCGCTATAAAATGCTAGGTTTATTCAATAGCTCCGCCACTAAGGGGCAGCATTTTTGCTGGCTAATGGGTTTTAATAAGAATATTACCAACAAAGCTAATATTCCACATAAAGGTAAACCACGTATGAAAGGAAGAATCGTAAAATATTGTGCTCTTTTCCGACGTCTTGATAATTTTATTTATTGCGCTTTCCCAAGGGAACAAAACACTGCAGACTCCATCACTGTGTCAGCTACAGTTTAGTTACTGATTTTCGTTGAGAAAACATGAAGCCAGAGCCTCCTACTTTCAACTTACCTCGAGCATGTGTAGAATGACTTCAAACTAACTTGCTTTTGTTTTAAAGTCATCTTCAGTACTGACTTTGGCAAGTTTTACAGTTGACGACGGCACGGAGCTTAGAGGAAGGTATGGGAATTGATATCTAGGTGGCACGACACGAAAAGCAAAGCGCTGGCCGGAACAGTCAACGGCAGCAAAGCGACGAGCCGTCAAGGGGTCCATCGGACTGAAGGAGACATGCAGACGCGGATGATACTTACAATGGCATCGTTAACGACTGGGGTTCGATCCACGACGGGACTGCCGATGCATACGGGACGTAAATCGTTTCGCATTGATTTTTAGAAAAAAGAAGAGCAAAAGCTCAGATTGACTTACCTTATTCAAATAGAATACCGCCAAGGTGCTGCCGCAGTGTTTTATACCGCTCGTCCTTTTTTGCTCTTGTTTCATTCAGCATACCCGCTATAAAATGCTAGGTTTATTCAATAGCTCCGCCACTAAGGGGCAGCATTTTTGCTGGCTAATGGGTTTTAATAAGAATATTACCAACAAAGCTAATATTCCACATAAAGGTAAACCACGTATGAAAGGAAGAATCGTAAAATATTGTGCTCTTTTCCGACGTCTTGATAATTTTATTTATTGCGCTTTCCCAAGGGAACAAAACACTGCAGACTCCATCACTGTGTCAGCTACAGTTTAGTTACTGATTTTCGTTGAGAAAACATGAAGCCAGAGCCTCCTACTTTCAACTTACGTCGAGCATGTGTAGAATGACTTCAAACTAACTTGCTTTTGTTTTAAAGTCATCTTCAGTACTGACTTTGGCAAGTTTTACAGTTGACGACGGCATGGAGCTTAGAGGAAGGTATGGGAATTGATATCTAGGTGGCACGACACGAAAAGCAAAGCGCTGGCCGGAACAGTCAACGGCAGCAAAGCGACGAGCCGTCAAGGGGTCCATCGGACTGAAGGAGACATGCAGACGCGGATGATACTTACAATGGCATCGTTAACGACTGGGGTTCGATCCACGACGGGACTGCCGATGCATACGGGACGTAAATCGTTTCGCATTGATTTTTAGAAAAAAGAAGAGCAAAAGCTCAGATTGACTTACCTTATTCAAATAGAATACCGCCAAGGTGCTGCCGCAGTGTTTTATACCGCTCGTCCTTTTTTGCTCTTGTTTCATTCAGCATACCCGCTATAAAATGCTAGGTTTATTCAATAGCTCCGCCACTAAGGGGCAGCATTTTTGCTGGCTAATGGGTTTTAATAAGAATATTACCAACAAAGCTAATATTCCACATAAAGGTAAACCACGTATGAAAGGAAGAATCGTAAAATATTGTGCTCTTTTCCGACGTCTTGATAATTTTATTTATTGCGCTTTCCCAAGGGAACAAAACACTGCAGACTCCATCACTGTGTCAGCTACAGTTTAGTTACTGATTTTCGTTGAGAAAACATGAAGCCAGAGCCTCCTACTTTCAACTTACCTCGAGCATGTGTAGAATGACTTCAAACTAACTTGCTTTTGTTTTAAAGTCATCTTCAGTACTGACTTTGGCAAGTTTTACAGTTGACGACGGCACGGAGCTTAGAGGAAGGTATGGGAATTGATATCTAGGTGGCACGACACGAAAAGCAAAGCGCTGGCCGGAACAGTCAACGGCAGCAAAGCGACGAGCCGTCAAGGGGTCCATCGGACTGAAGGAGACATGCAGACGCGGATGATACTTACAATGGCATCGTTAACGACTGGGGTTCGATCCACGACGGGACTGCCGATGCATACGGGACGTAAATCGTTTCGCATTGATTTTTAGAAAAAAGAAGAGCAAAAGCTCAGATTGACTTACCTTATTCAAATAGAATACCGCCAAGGTGCTGCCGCAGTGTTTTATACCGCTCGTCCTTTTTTGCTCTTGTTTCATTCAGCATACCCGCTATAAAATGCTAGGTTTATTCAATAGCTCCGCCACTAAGGGGCAGCATTTTTGCTGGCTAATGGGTTTTAATAAGAATATTACCAACAAAGCTAATATTCCACATAAAGGTAAACCACGTATGAAAGGAAGAATCGTAAAATATTGTGCTCTTTTCCGACGTCTTGATAAATTTATTTATTGCGCTTTCCCAAGGGAACAAAACACTGCAGACTCCATCACTGTGTCAGCTACAGTTTAGTTACTGATTTTCGTTGAGAAAACATGAAGCCAGAGCCTCCTACTTTCAACTTACCTCGAGCATGTGTAGAATGACTTCAAACTAACTTGCTTTTGTTTTAAAGTCATCTTCAGTACTGACTTTGGCAAGTTTTACAGTTGACGACGGCACGGAGCTTAGAGGAAGGTATGGGAATTGATATCTAGGTGGCACGACACGAAAAGCAAAGCGCTGGCCGGAACAGTCAACGGCAGCAAAGCGACGAGCCGTCAAGGGGTCCATCGGACTGAAGGAGACATGCAGGCGCGGATGATACTTACAATGGCATCGTTAACGACTGGGGTTCGATCCACGACGGGACTGCCGATGCATACGGGACGTAAATCGTTTCGCATTGATTTTTAGAAAAAAGAAGAGCAAAAGCTCAGATTGACTTACCTTATTCAAATAGAATACCGCCAAGGTGCTGCCGCAGTGTTTTATACCGCTCGTCCTTTTTTGCTCTTGTTTCATTCAGCATACCCGCTATAAAATGCTAGGTTTATTCAATAGCTCCGCCACTAAGGGGCAGCATTTTTGCTGGCTAATGGGTTTTAATAAGAATATTACCAACAAAGCTAATATTCCACATAAAGGTAAACCACGTATGAAAGGAAGAATCGTAAAATATTGTGCTCTTTTCCGACGTCTTGATAATTTTATTTATTGCGCTTTCCCAAGGGAACAAAACACTGCAGACTCCATCACTGTGTCAGCTACAGTTTAGTTACTGATTTTCGTTGAGAAAACATGAAGCCAGAGCCTCCTACTTTCAACTTACCTCGAGCATGTGTAGAATGACTTCAAACTAACTTGCTTTTGTTTTAAAGTCATCTTCAGTACTGACTTTGGCAAGTTTTACAGTTGACGACGGCACGGAGCTTAGAGGAAGGTATGGGAATTGATATCTAGGTGGCACGACACGAAAAGCAAAGCGCTGGCCGGAACAGTCAACGGCAGCAAAGCGACGAGCCGTCAAGGGGTCCATCGGACTGAAGGAGACATGCAGGCGCGGATGATACTTACAATGGCATCGTTAACGACTGGGGTTCGATCCACGACGGGACTGCCGATGCATACGGGACGTAAATCGTTTCGCATTGATTTTTAGAAAAAAGAAGAGCAAAAGCTCAGATTGACTTACCTTATTCAAATAGAATACCGCCAAGGTGCTGCCGCAGTGTTTTATACCGCTCGTCCTTTTTTGCTCTTGTTTCATTCAGCATACCCGCTATAAAATGCTAGGTTTATTCAATAGCTCCGCCACTAAGGGGCAGCATTTTTGCTGGCTAATGGGTTTTAATAAGAATATTACCAACAAAGCTAATATTCCACATAAAGGTAAACCACGTATGAAAGGAAGAATCGTAAAATATTGTGCTCTTTTCCGACGTCTTGATAATTTTATTTATTGCGCTTTCCCAAGGGAACAAAACACTGCAGACTCCATCACTGTGTCAGCTACAGTTTAGTTACTGATTTTCGTTGAGAAAACATGAAGCCAGAGCCTCCTACTTTCAACTTACCTCGAGCATGTGTAGAATGACTTCAAACTAACTTGCTTTTGTTTTAAAGTCATCTTCAGTACTGACTTTGGCAAGTTTTACAGTTGACGACGGCACGGAGCTTAGAGGAAGGTATGGGAATTGATATCTAGGTGGCACGACACGAAAAGCAAAGCGCTGGCCGGAACAGTCAACGGCAGCAAAGCGACGAGCCGTCAAGGGGTCCATCGGACTGAAGGAGACATGCAGGCGCGGATGATACTTACAATGGCATCGTTAACGACTGGGGTTCGATCCACGACGGGACTGCCGATGCATACGGGACGTAAATCGTTTCGCATTGATTTTTAGAAAAAAGAAGAGCAAAAGCTCAGATTGACTTACCTTATTCAAATAGAATACCGCCAAGGTGCTGCCGCAGTGTTTTATACCGCTCGTCCTTTTTTGCTCTTGTTTCATTCAGCATACCCGCTATAAAATGCTAGGTTTATTCAATAGCTCCGCCACTAAGGGGCAGCATTTTTGCTGGCTAATGGGTTTTAATAAGAATATTACCAACAAAGCTAATATTCCACATAAAGGTAAACCACGTATGAAAGGAAGAATCGTAAAATATTGTGCTCTTTTCCGACGTCTTGATAATTTTATTTATTGCGCTTTCCCAAGGGAACAAAACACTGCAGACTCCATCACTGTGTCAGCTACAGTTTAGTTACTGATTTTCGTTGAGAAAACATGAAGCCAGAGCCTCCTACTTTCAACTTACCTCGAGCATGTGTAGAATGACTTCAAACTAACTTGCTTTTGTTTTAAAGTCATCTTCAGTACTGACTTTGGCAAGTTTTACAGTTGACGACGGCACGGAGCTTAGAGGAAGGTATGGGAATTGATATCTAGGTGGCACGACACGAAAAGCAAAGCGCTGGCCGGAACAGTCAACGGCAGCAAAGCGACGAGCCGTCAAGGGGTCCATCGGACTGAAGGAGACATGCAGGCGCGGATGATACTTACAATGGCATCGTTAACGACTGGGGTTCGATCCACGACGGGACTGCCGATGCATACGGGACGTAAATCGTTTCGCATTGATTTTTAGAAAAAAGAAGAGCAAAAGCTCAGATTGACTTACCTTATTCAAATAGAATACCGCCAAGGTGCTGCCGCAGTGTTTTATACCGCTCGTCCTTTTTTGCTCTTGTTTCATTCAGCATACCCGCTATAAAATGCTAGGTTTATTCAATAGCTCCGCCACTAAGGGGCAGCATTTTTGCTGGCTAATGGGTTTTAATAAGAATATTACCAACAAAGCTAATATTCCACATAAAGGTAAACCACGTATGAAAGGAAGAATCGTAAAATATTGTGCTCTTTTCCGACGTCTTGATAATTTTATTTATTGCGCTTTCCCAAGGGAACAAAACACTGCAGACTCCATCACTGTGTCAGCTACAGTTTAGTTACTGATTTTCGTTGAGAAAACATGAAGCCAGAGCCTCCTACTTTCAACTTACCTCGAGCATGTGTAGAATGACTTCAAACTAACTTGCTTTTGTTTTAAAGTCATCTTCAGTACTGACTTTGGCAAGTTTTACAGTTGACGACGGCACGGAGCTTAGAGGAAGGTATGGGAATTGATATCTAGGTGGCACGACACGAAAAGCAAAGCGCTGGCCGGAACAGTCAACGGCAGCAAAGCGACGAGCCGTCAAGGGGTCCATCGGACTGAAGGAGACATGCAGGCGCGGATGATACTTACAATGGCATCGTTAACGACTGGGGTTCGATCCACGACGGGAGTGCCGATGCATACGGGACGTAAATCGTTTCGCATTGATTTTTAGAAAAAAGAAGAGCAAAAGCTCAGATTGACTTACCTTATTCAAATAGAATACCGCCAAGGTGCTGCCGCAGTGTTTTATACCGCTCGTCCTTTTTTGCTCTTGTTTCATTCAGCATACCCGCTATAAAATGCTAGGTTTATTCAATAGCTCCGCCACTAAGGGGCAGCATTTTTGCTGGCTAATGGGTTTTAATAAGAATATTACCAACAAAGCTAATATTCCACATAAAGGTAAACCACGTATGAAAGGAAGAATCGTAAAATATTGTGCTCTTTTCCGACGTCTTGATAATTTTATTTATTGCGCTTTCCCAAGGGAACAAAACACTGCAGACTCCATCACTGTGTCAGCTACAGTTTAGTTACTGATTTTCGTTGAGAAAACATGAAGCCAGAGCCTCCTACTTTCAACTTACCTCGAGCATGTGTAGAATGACTTCAAACTAACTTGCTTTTGTTTTAAAGTCATCTTCAGTACTGACTTTGGCAAGTTTTACAGTTGACGACGGCACGGAGCTTAGAGGAAGGTATGGGAATTGATATCTAGGTGGCACGACACGAAAAGCAAAGCGCTGGCCGGAACAGTCAACGGCAGCAAAGCGACGAGCCGTCAAGGGGTCCATCGGACTGAAGGAGACATGCAGGCGCGGATGATACTTACAATGGCATCGTTAACGACTGGGGTTCGATCCACGACGGGACTGCCGATGCATACGGGACGTAAATCGTTTCGCATTGATTTTTAGAAAAAAGAAGAGCAAAAGCTCAGATTGACTTACCTTATTCAAATAGAATACCGCCAAGGTGCTGCCGCAGTGTTTTATACCGCTCGTCCTTTTTTGCTCTTGTTTCATTCAGCATACCCGCTATAAAATGCTAGGTTTATTCAATAGCTCCGCCACTAAGGGGCAGCATTTTTGCTGGCTAATGGGTTTTAATAAGAATATTACCAACAAAGCTAATATTCCACATAAAGGTAAACCACGTATGAAAGGAAGAATCGTAAAATATTGTGCTCTTTTCCGACGTCTTGATAATTTTATTTATTGCGCTTTCCCAAGGGAACAAAACACTGCAGACTCCATCACTGTGTCAGCTACAGTTTAGTTACTGATTTTCGTTGAGAAAACATGAAGCCAGAGCCTCCTACTTTCAACTTACCTCGAGCATGTGTAGAATGACTTCAAACTAACTTGCTTTTGTTTTAAAGTCATCTTCAGTACTGACTTTGGCAAGTTTTACAGTTGACGACGGCACGGAGCTTAGAGGAAGGTATGGGAATTGATATCTAGGTGGCACGACACGAAAAGCAAAGCGCTGGCCGGAACAGTCAACGGCAGCAAAGCGACGAGCCGTCAAGGGGTCCATCGGACTGAAGGAGACATGCAGGCGCGGATGATACTTACAATGGCATCGTTAACGACTGGGGTTCGATCCACGACGGGACTGCCGATGCATACGGGACGTAAATCGTTTCGCATTGATTTTTAGAAAAAAGAAGAGCAAAAGCTCAGATTGACTTACCTTATTCAAATAGAATACCGCCAAGGTGCTGCCGCAGTGTTTTATACCGCTCGTCCTTTTTTGCTCTTGTTTCATTCAGCATACCCGCTATAAAATGCTAGGTTTATTCAATAGCTCCGCCACTAAGGGGCAGCATTTTTGCTGGCTAATGGGTTTTAATAAGAATATTACCAACAAAGCTAATATTCCACATAAAGGTAAACCACGTATGAAAGGAAGAATCGTAAAATATTGTGCTCTTTTCCGACGTCTTGATAATTTTATTTATTGCGCTTTCCCAAGGGAACAAAACACTGCAGACTCCATCACTGTGTCAGCTACAGTTTAGTTACTGATTTTCGTTGAGAAAACATGAAGCCAGAGCCTCCTACTTTCAACTTACCTCGAGCATGTGTAGAATGACTTCAAACTAACTTGCTTTTGTTTTAAAGTCATCTTCAGTACTGACTTTGGCAAGTTTTACAGTTGACGACGGCACGGAGCTTAGAGGAAGGTATGGGAATTGATATCTAGGTGGCACGACACGAAAAGCAAAGCGCTGGCCGGAACAGTCAACGGCAGCAAAGCGACGAGCCGTCAAGGGGTCCATCGGACTGAAGGAGACATGCAGGCGCGGATGATACTTACAATGGCATCGTTAACGACTGGGGTTCGATCCACGACGGGACTGCCGATGCATACGGGACGTAAATCGTTTCGCATTGATTTTTAGAAAAAAGAAGAGCAAAAGCTCAGATTGACTTACCTTATTCAAATAGAATACCGCCAAGGTGCTGCCGCAGTGTTTTATACCGCTCGTCCTTTTTTGCTCTTGTTTCATTCAGCATACCCGCTATAAAATGCTAGGTTTATTCAATAGCTCCGCCACTAAGGGGCAGCATTTTTGCTGGCTAATAGGTTTTAATAAGAATATTACCAACAAAGCTAATATTCCACATAAAGGTAAACCACGTATGAAAGGAAGAATCGTAAAATATTGTGCTCTTTTCCGACGTCTTGATAATTTTATTTATTGCGCTTTCCCAAGGGAACAAAACACTGCAGACTCCATCACTGTGTCAGCTACAGTTTAGTTACTGATTTTCGTTGAGAAAACATGAAGCCAGAGCCTCCTACTTTCAACTTACCTCGAGCATGTGTAGAATGACTTCAAACTAACTTGCTTTTGTTTTAAAGTCATCTTCAGTACTGACTTTGGCAAGTTTTACAGTTGACGACGGCACGGAGCTTAGAGGAAGGTATGGGAATTGATATCTAGGTGGCACGACACGAAAAGCAAAGCGCTGGCCGGAACAGTCAACGGCAGCAAAGCGACGAGCCGTCAAGGGGTCCATCGGACTGAAGGAGACATGCAGGCGCGGATGATACTTACAATGGCATCGTTAACGACTGGGGTTCGATCCACGACGGGACTGCCGATGCATACGGGACGTAAATCGTTTCGCATTGATTTTTAGAAAAAAGAAGAGCAAAAGCTCAGATTGACTTACCTTATTCAAATAGAATACCGCCAAGGTGCTGCCGCAGTGTTTTATACCGCTCGTCCTTTTTTGCTCTTGTTTCATTCAGCATACCCGCTATAAAATGCTAGGTTTATTCAATAGCTCCGCCACTAAGGGGCAGCATTTTTGCTGGCTAATGGGTTTTAATAAGAATATTACCAACAAAGCTAATATTCCACATAAAGGTAAACCACGTATGAAAGGAAGAATCGTAAAATATTGTGCTCTTTTCCGACGTCTTGATAATTTTATTTATTGCGCTTTCCCAAGGGAACAAAACACTGCAGACTCCATCACTGTGTCAGCTACAGTTTAGTTACTGATTTTCGTTGAGAAAACATGAAGCCAGAGCCTCCTACTTTCAACTTACCTCGAGCATGTGTAGAATGACTTCAAACTAACTTGCTTTTGTTTTAAAGTCATCTTCAGTACTGACTTTGGCAAGTTTTACAGTTGACGACGGCACGGAGCTTAGAGGAAGGTATGGGAATTGATATCTAGGTGGCACGACACGAAAAGCAAAGCGCTGGCCGGAACAGTCAACGGCAGCAAAGCGACGAGCCGTCAAGGGGTCCATCGGACTGAAGGAGACATGCAGGCGCGGATGATACTTACAATGGCATCGTTAACGACTGGGGTTCGATCCACGACGGGAGTGCCGATGCATACGGGACGTAAATCGTTTCGCATTGATTTTTAGAAAAAAGAAGAGCAAAAGCTCAGATTGACTTACCTTATTCAAATAGAATACCGCCAAGGTGCTGCCGCAGTGTTTTATACCGCTCGTCCTTTTTTGCTCTTGTTTCATTCAGCATACCCGCTATAAAATGCTAGGTTTATTCAATAGCTCCGCCACTAAGGGGCAGCATTTTTGCTGGCTAATGGGTTTTAATAAGAATATTACCAACAAAGCTAATATTCCACATAAAGGTAAACCACGTATGAAAGGAAGAATCGTAAAATATTGTGCTCTTTTCCGACGTCTTGATAATTTTATTTATTGCGCTTTCCCAAGGGAACAAAACACTGCAGACTCCATCACTGTGTCAGCTACAGTTTAGTTACTGATTTTCGTTGAGAAAACATGAAGCCAGAGCCTCCTACTTTCAACTTACCTCGAGCATGTGTAGAATGACTTCAAACTAACTTGCTTTTGTTTTAAAGTCATCTTCAGTACTGACTTTGGCAAGTTTTACAGTTGACGACGGCACGGAGCTTAGAGGAAGGTATGGGAATTGATATCTAGGTGGCACGACACGAAAAGCAAAGCGCTGGCCGGAACAGTCAACGGCAGCAAAGCGACGAGCCGTCAAGGGGTCCATCGGACTGAAGGAGACATGCAGGCGCGGATGATACTTACAATGGCATCGTTAACGACTGGGGTTCGATCCACGACGGGACTGCCGATGCATACGGGACGTAAATCGTTTCGCATTGATTTTTAGAAAAAAGAAGAGCAAAAGCTCAGATTGACTTACCTTATTCAAATAGAATACCGCCAAGGTGCTGCCGCAGTGTTTTATACCGCTCGTCCTTTTTTGCTCTTGTTTCATTCAGCATACCCGCTATAAAATGCTAGGTTTATTCAATAGCTCCGCCACTAAGGGGCAGCATTTTTGCTGGCTAATGGGTTTTAATAAGAATATTACCAACAAAGCTAATATTCCACATA
Source organism: Clavelina lepadiformis (assembly GCF_947623445.1). Classification (NCBI taxonomy): domain Eukaryota; kingdom Metazoa; phylum Chordata; class Ascidiacea; order Aplousobranchia; family Clavelinidae; genus Clavelina; species Clavelina lepadiformis. The sequence goes on along the minus strand of NC_135245.1, from coordinate 12,281,257 downwards.
AAGGTAAACCACGTATGAAAGGAAGAATCGTAAAATATTGTGCTCTTTTCCGACGTCTTGATAATTTTATTTATTGCGCTTTCCCAAGGGAACAAAACACTGCAGACTCCATCACTGTGTCAGCTACAGTTTAGTTACTGATTTTCGTTGAGAAAACATGAAGCCAGAGCCTCCTACTTTCAACTTACCTCGAGCATGTGTAGAATGACTTCAAACTAACTTGCTTTTGTTTTAAAGTCATCTTCAGTACTGACTTTGGCAAGTTTTACAGTTGACGACGGCACGGAGCTTAGAGGAAGGTATGGGAATTGATATCTAGGTGGCACGACACGAAAAGCAAAGCGCTGGCCGGAACAGTCAACGGCAGCAAAGCGACGAGCCGTCAAGGGGTCCATCGGACTGAAGGAGACATGCAGGCGCGGATGATACTTACAATGGCATCGTTAACGACTGGGGTTCGATCCACGACGGGACTGCCGATGCATACGGGACGTAAATCGTTTCGCATTGATTTTTAGAAAAAAGAAGAGCAAAAGCTCAGATTGACTTACCTTATTCAAATAGAATACCGCCAAGGTGCTGCCGCAGTGTTTTATACCGCTCGTCCTTTTTTGCTCTTGTTTCATTCAGCATACCCGCTATAAAATGCTAGGTTTATTCAATAGCTCCGCCACTAAGGGGCAGCATTTTTGCTGGCTAATGGGTTTTAATAAGAATATTACCAACAAAGCTAATATTCCACATAAAGGTAAACCACGTATGAAAGGAAGAATCGTAAAATATTGTGCTCTTTTCCGACGTCTTGATAATTTTATTTATTGCGCTTTCCCAAGGGAACAAAACACTGCAGACTCCATCACTGTGTCAGCTACAGTTTAGTTACTGATTTTCGTTGAGAAAACATGAAGCCAGAGCCTCCTACTTTCAACTTACCTCGAGCATGTGTAGAATGACTTCAAACTAACTTGCTTTTGTTTTAAAGTCATCTTCAGTACTGACTTTGGCAAGTTTTACAGTTGACGACGGCACGGAGCTTAGAGGAAGGTATGGGAATTGATATCTAGGTGGCACGACACGAAAAGCAAAGCGCTGGCCGGAACAGTCAACGGCAGCAAAGCGACGAGCCGTCAAGGGGTCCATCGGACTGAAGGAGACATGCAGGCGCGGATGATACTTACAATGGCATCGTTAACGACTGGGGTTCGATCCACGACGGGACTGCCGATGCATACGGGACGTAAATCGTTTCGCATTGATTTTTAGAAAAAAGAAGAGCAAAAGCTCAGATTGACTTACCTTATTCAAATAGAATACCGCCAAGGTGCTGCCGCAGTGTTTTATACCGCTCGTCCTTTTTTGCTCTTGTTTCATTCAGCATACCCGCTATAAAATGCTAGGTTTATTCAATAGCTCCGCCACTAAGGGGCAGCATTTTTGCTGGCTAATGGGTTTTAATAAGAATATTACCAACAAAGCTAATATTCCACATAAAGGTAAACCACGTATGAAAGGAAGAATCGTAAAATATTGTGCTCTTTTCCGACGTCTTGATAATTTTATTTATTGCGCTTTCCCAAGGGAACAAAACACTGCAGACTCCATCACTGTGTCAGCTACAGTTTAGTTACTGATTTTCGTTGAGAAAACATGAAGCCAGAGCCTCCTACTTTCAACTTACCTCGAGCATGTGTAGAATGACTTCAAACTAACTTGCTTTTGTTTTAAAGTCATCTTCAGTACTGACTTTGGCAAGTTTTACAGTTGACGACGGCACGGAGCTTAGAGGAAGGTATGGGAATTGATATCTAGGTGGCACGACACGAAAAGCAAAGCGCTGGCCGGAACAGTCAACGGCAGCAAAGCGACGAGCCGTCAAGGGGTCCATCGGACTGAAGGAGACATGCAGGCGCGGATGATACTTACAATGGCATCGTTAACGACTGGGGTTCGATCCACGACGGGACTGCCGATGCATACGGGACGTAAATCGTTTCGCATTGATTTTTAGAAAAAAGAAGAGCAAAAGCTCAGATTGACTTACCTTATTCAAATAGAATACCGCCAAGGTGCTGCCGCAGTGTTTTATACCGCTCGTCCTTTTTTGCTCTTGTTTCATTCAGCATACCCGCTATAAAATGCTAGGTTTATTCAATAGCTCCGCCACTAAGGGGCAGCATTTTTGCTGGCTAATGGGTTTTAATAAGAATATTACCAACAAAGCTAATATTCCACATAAAGGTAAACCACGTATGAAAGGAAGAATCGTAAAATATTGTGCTCTTTTCCGACGTCTTGATAATTTTATTTATTGCGCTTTCCCAAGGGAACAAAACACTGCAGACTCCATCACTGTGTCAGCTACAGTTTAGTTACTGATTTTCGTTGAGAAAACATGAAGCCAGAGCCTCCTACTTTCAACTTACCTCGAGCATGTGTAGAATGACTTCAAACTAACTTGCTTTTGTTTTAAAGTCATCTTCAGTACTGACTTTGGCAAGTTTTACAGTTGACGACGGCACGGAGCTTAGAGGAAGGTATGGGAATTGATATCTAGGTGGCACGACACGAAAAGCAAAGCGCTGGCCGGAACAGTCAACGGCAGCAAAGCGACGAGCCGTCAAGGGGTCCATCGGACTGAAGGAGACATGCAGGCGCGGATGATACTTACAATGGCATCGTTAACGACTGGGGTTCGATCCACGACGGGACTGCCGATGCATACGGGACGTAAATCGTTTCGCATTGATTTTTAGAAAAAAGAAGAGCAAAAGCTCAGATTGACTTACCTTATTCAAATAGAATACCGCCAAGGTGCTGCCGCAGTGTTTTATACCGCTCGTCCTTTTTTGCTCTTGTTTCATTCAGCATACCCGCTATAAAATGCTAGGTTTATTCAATAGCTCCGCCACTAAGGGGCAGCATTTTTGCTGGCTAATGGGTTTTAATAAGAATATTACCAACAAAGCTAATATTCCACATAAAGGTAAACCACGTATGAAAGGAAGAATCGTAAAATATTGTGCTCTTTTCCGACGTCTTGATAAATTTATTTATTGCGCTTTCCCAAGGGAACAAAACACTGCAGACTCCATCACTGTGTCAGCTACAGTTTAGTTACTGATTTTCGTTGAGAAAACATGAAGCCAGAGCCTCCTACTTTCAACTTACCTCGAGCATGTGTAGAATGACTTCAAACTAACTTGCTTTTGTTTTAAAGTCATCTTCAGTACTGACTTTGGCAAGTTTTACAGTTGACGACGGCACGGAGCTTAGAGGAAGGTATGGGAATTGATATCTAGGTGGCACGACACGAAAAGCAAAGCGCTGGCCGGAACAGTCAACGGCAGCAAAGCGACGAGCCGTCAAGGGGTCCATCGGACTGAAGGAGACATGCAGGCGCGGATGATACTTACAATGGCATCGTTAACGACTGGGGTTCGATCCACGACGGGACTGCCGATGCATACGGGACGTAAATCGTTTCGCATTGATTTTTAGAAAAAAGAAGAGCAAAAGCTCAGATTGACTTACCTTATTCAAATAGAATACCGCCAAGGTGCTGCCGCAGTGTTTTATACCGCTCGTCCTTTTTTGCTCTTGTTTCATTCAGCATACCCGCTATAAAATGCTAGGTTTATTCAATAGCTCCGCCACTAAGGGGCAGCATTTTTGCTGGCTAATGGGTTTTAATAAGAATATTACCAACAAAGCTAATATTCCACATAAAGGTAAACCACGTATGAAAGGAAGAATCGTAAAATATTGTGCTCTTTTCCGACGTCTTGATAATTTTATTTATTGCGCTTTCCCAAGGGAACAAAACACTGCAGACTCCATCACTGTGTCAGCTACAGTTTAGTTACTGATTTTCGTTGAGAAAACATGAAGCCAGAGCCTCCTACTTTCAACTTACCTCGAGCATGTGTAGAATGACTTCAAACTAACTTGCTTTTGTTTTAAAGTCATCTTCAGTACTGACTTTGGCAAGTTTTACAGTTGACGACGGCACGGAGCTTAGAGGAAGGTATGGGAATTGATATCTAGGTGGCACGACACGAAAAGCAAAGCGCTGGCCGGAACAGTCAACGGCAGCAAAGCGACGAGCCGTCAAGGGGTCCATCGGACTGAAGGAGACATGCAGACGCGGATGATACTTACAATGGCATCGTTAACGACTGGGGTTCGATCCACGACGGGACTGCCGATGCATACGGGACGTAAATCGTTTCGCATTGATTTTTAGAAAAAAGAAGAGCAAAAGCTCAGATTGACTTACCTTATTCAAATAGAATACCGCCAAGGTGCTGCCGCAGTGTTTTATACCGCTCGTCCTTTTTTGCTCTTGTTTCATTCAGCATACCCGCTATAAAATGCTAGGTTTATTCAATAGCTCCGCCACTAAGGGGCAGCATTTTTGCTGGCTAATGGGTTTTAATAAGAATATTACCAACAAAGCTAATATTCCACATAAAGGTAAACCACGTATGAAAGGAAGAATCGTAAAATATTGTGCTCTTTTCCGACGTCTTGATAATTTTATTTATTGCGCTTTCCCAAGGGAACAAAACACTGCAGACTCCATCACTGTGTCAGCTACAGTTTAGTTACTGATTTTCGTTGAGAAAACATGAAGCCAGAGCCTCCTACTTTCAACTTACCTCGAGCATGTGTAGAATGACTTCAAACTAACTTGCTTTTGTTTTAAAGTCATCTTCAGTACTGACTTTGGCAAGTTTTACAGTTGACGACGGCACGGAGCTTAGAGGAAGGTATGGGAATTGATATCTAGGTGGCACGACACGAAAAGCAAAGCGCTGGCCGGAACAGTCAACGGCAGCAAAGCGACGAGCCGTCAAGGGGTCCATCGGACTGAAGGAGACATGCAGGCGCGGATGATACTTACAATGGCATCGTTAACGACTGGGGTTCGATCCACGACGGGACTGCCGATGCATACGGGACGTAAATCGTTTCGCATTGATTTTTAGAAAAAAGAAGAGCAAAAGCTCAGATTGACTTACCTTATTCAAATAGAATACCGCCAAGGTGCTGCCGCAGTGTTTTATACCGCTCGTCCTTTTTTGCTCTTGTTTCATTCAGCATACCCGCTATAAAATGCTAGGTTTATTCAATAGCTCCGCCACTAAGGGGCAGCATTTTTGCTGGCTAATGGGTTTTAATAAGAATATTACCAACAAAGCTAATATTCCACATAAAGGTAAACCACGTATGAAAGGAAGAATCGTAAAATATTGTGCTCTTTTCCGACGTCTTGATAATTTTATTTATTGCGCTTTCCCAAGGGAACAAAACACTGCAGACTCCATCACTGTGTCAGCTACAGTTTAGTTACTGATTTTCGTTGAGAAAACATGAAGCCAGAGCCTCCTACTTTCAACTTACCTCGAGCATGTGTAGAATGACTTCAAACTAACTTGCTTTTGTTTTAAAGTCATCTTCAGTACTGACTTTGGCAAGTTTTACAGTTGACGACGGCACGGAGCTTAGAGGAAGGTATGGGAATTGATATCTAGGTGGCACGACACGAAAAGCAAAGCGCTGGCCGGAACAGTCAACGGCAGCAAAGCGACGAGCCGTCAAGGGTTCCATCGGACTGAAGGAGACATGCAGGCGCGGATGATACTTACAATGGCATCGTTAACGACTGGGGTTCGATCCACGACGGGACTGCCGATGCATACGGGACGTAAATCGTTTCGCATTGATTTTTAGAAAAAAGAAGAGCAAAAGCTCAGATTGACTTACCTTATTCAAATAGAATACCGCCAAGGTGCTGCCGCAGTGTTTTATACCGCTCGTCCTTTTTTGCTCTTGTTTCATTCAGCATACCCGCTATAAAATGCTAGGTTTATTCAATAGCTCCGCCACTAAGGGGCAGCATTTTTGCTGGCTAATGGGTTTTAATAAGAATATTACCAACAAAGCTAATATTCCACATAAAGGTAAACCACGTATGAAAGGAAGAATCGTAAAATATTGTGCTCTTTTCCGACGTCTTGATAATTTTATTTATTGCGCTTTCCCAAGGGAACAAAACACTGCAGACTCCATCACTGTGTCAGCTGCAGTTTAGTTACTGATTTTCGTTGAGAAAACATGAAGCCAGAGCCTCCTACTTTCAACTTACCTCGAGCATGTGTAGAATGACTTCAAACTAACTTGCTTTTGTTTTAAAGTCATCTTCAGTACTGACTTTGGCAAGTTTTACAGTTGACGACGGCACGGAGCTTAGAGGAAGGTATGGGAATTGATATCTAGGTGGCACGACACGAAAAGCAAAGCGCTGGCCGGAACAGTCAACGGCAGCAAAGCGACGAGCCGTCAAGGGGTCCATCGCACTGAAGGAGACATGCAGGCGCGGATGATACTTACAATGGCATCGTTAACGACTGGGGTTCGATCCACGACGGGACTGCCGATGCATACGGGACGTAAATCGTTTCGCATTGATTTTTAGAAAAAAGAAGAGCAAAAGCTCAGATTGACTTACCTTATTCAAATAGAATACCGCCAAGGTGCTGCCGCAGTGTTTTATACCGCTCGTCCTTTTTTGCTCTTGTTTCATTCAGCATACCCGCTATAAAATGCTAGGTTTATTCAATAGCTCCGCCACTAAGGGGCAGCATTTTTGCTGGCTAATGGGTTTTAATAAGAATATTACCAACAAAGCTAATATTCCACATAAAGGTAAACCACGTATGAAAGGAAGAATCGTAAAATATTGTGCTCTTTTCCGACGTCTTGATAATTTTATTTATTGCGCTTTCCCAAGGGAACAAAACACTGCAGACTCCATCACTGTGTCAGCTACAGTTTAGTTACTGATTTTCGTTGAGAAAACATGAAGCCAGAGCCTCCTACTTTCAACTTACCTCGAGCATGTGTAGAATGACTTCAAACTAACTTGCTTTTGTTTTAAAGTCATCTTCAGTACTGACTTTGGCAAGTTTTACAGTTGACGACGGCACGGAGCTTAGAGGAAGGTATGGGAATTGATATCTAGGTGGCACGACACGAAAAGCAAAGCGCTGGCCGGAACAGTCAACGGCAGCAAAGCGACGAGCCGTCAAGGGGTCCATCGGACTGAAGGAGACATGCAGACGCGGATGATACTTACAATGGCATCGTTAACGACTGGGGTTCGATCCACGACGGGACTGCCGATGCATACGGGACGTAAATCGTTTCGCATTGATTTTTAGAAAAAAGAAGAGCAAAAGCTCAGATTGACTTACCTTATTCAAATAGAATACCGCCAAGGTGCTGCCGCAGTGTTTTATACCGCTCGTCCTTTTTTGCTCTTGTTTCATTCAGCATACCCGCTATAAAATGCTAGGTTTATTCAATAGCTCCGCCACTAAGGGGCAGCATTTTTGCTGGCTAATGGGTTTTAATAAGAATATTACCAACAAAGCTAATATTCCACATAAAGGTAAACCACGTATGAAAGGAAGAATCGTAAAATATTGTGCTCTTTTCCGACGTCTTGATAATTTTATTTATTGCGCTTTCCCAAGGGAACAAAACACTGCAGACTCCATCACTGTGTCAGCTACAGTTTAGTTACTGATTTTCGTTGAGAAAACATGAAGCCAGAGCCTCCTACTTTCAACTTACCTCGAGCATGTGTAGAATGACTTCAAACTAACTTGCTTTTGTTTTAAAGTCATCTTCAGTACTGACTTTGGCAAGTTTTACAGTTGACGACGGCACGGAGCTTAGAGGAAGGTATGGGAATTGATATCTAGGTGGCACGACACGAAAAGCAAAGCGCTGGCCGGAACAGTCAACGGCAGCAAAGCGACGAGCCGTCAAGGGGTCCATCGGACTGAAGGAGACATGCAGACGCGGATGATACTTACAATGGCATCGTTAACGACTGGGGTTCGATCCACGACGGGACTGCCGATGCATACGGGACGTAAATCGTTTCGCATTGATTTTTAGAAAAAAGAAGAGCAAAAGCTCAGATTGACTTACCTTATTCAAATAGAATACCGCCAAGGTGCTGCCGCAGTGTTTTATACCGCTCGTCCTTTTTTGCTCTTGTTTCATTCAGCATACCCGCTATAAAATGCTAGGTTTATTCAATAGCTCCGCCACTAAGGGGCAGCATTTTTGCTGGCTAATGGGTTTTAATAAGAATATTACCAACAAAGCTAATATTCCACATAAAGGTAAACCACGTATGAAAGGAAGAATCGTAAAATATTGTGCTCTTTTCCGACGTCTTGATAAATTTATTTATTGCGCTTTCCCAAGGGAACAAAACACTGCAGACTCCATCACTGTGTCAGCTACAGTTTAGTTACTGATTTTCGTTGAGAAAACATGAAGCCAGAGCCTCCTACTTTCAACTTACCTCGAGCATGTGTAGAATGACTTCAAACTAACTTGCTTTTGTTTTAAAGTCATCTTCAGTACTGACTTTGGCAAGTTTTACAGTTGACGACGGCACGGAGCTTAGAGGAAGGTATGGGAATTGATATCTAGGTGGCACGACACGAAAAGCAAAGCGCTGGCCGGAACAGTCAACGGCAGCAAAGCGACGAGCCGTCAAGGGGTCCATCGGACTGAAGGAGACATGCAGACGCGGATGATACTTACAATGGCATCGTTAACGACTGGGGTTCGATCCACGACGGGACTGCCGATGCATACGGGACGTAAATCGTTTCGCATTGATTTTTAGAAAAAAGAAGAGCAAAAGCTCAGATTGACTTACCTTATTCAAATAGAATACCGCCAAGGTGCTGCCGCAGTGTTTTATACCGCTCGTCCTTTTTTGCTCTTGTTTCATTCAGCATACCCGCTATAAAATGCTAGGTTTATTCAATAGCTCCGCCACTAAGGGGCAGCATTTTTGCTGGCTAATGGGTTTTAATAAGAATATTACCAACAAAGCTAATATTCCACATAAAGGTAAACCACGTATGAAAGGAAGAATCGTAAAATATTGTGCTCTTTTCCGACGTCTTGATAATTTTATTTATTGCGCTTTCCCAAGGGAACAAAACACTGCAGACTCCATCACTGTGTCAGCTACAGTTTAGTTACTGATTTTCGTTGAGAAAACATGAAGCCAGAGCCTCCTACTTTCAACTTACCTCGAGCATGTGTAGAATGACTTCAAACTAACTTGCTTTTGTTTTAAAGTCATCTTCAGTACTGACTTTGGCAAGTTTTACAGTTGACGACGGCACGGAGCTTAGAGTAAGGTATGGGAATTGATATCTAGGTGGCACGACACGAAAAGCAAAGCGCTGGCCGGAACAGTCAACGGCAGCAAAGCGACGAGCCGTCAAGGGGTCCATCGGACTGAAGGAGACATGCAGGCGCGGATGATACTTACAATGGCATCGTTAACGACTGGGGTTCGATCCACGACGGGACTGCCGATGCATACGGGACGTAAATCGTTTCGCATTGATTTTTAGAAAAAAGAAGAGCAAAAGCTCAGATTGACTTACCTTATTCAAATAGAATACCGCCAAGGTGCTGCCGCAGTGTTTTATACCGCTCGTCCTTTTTTGCTCTTGTTTCATTCAGCATACCCGCTATAAAATGCTAGGTTTATTCAATAGCTCCGCCACTAAGGGGCAGCATTTTTGCTGGCTAATGGGTTTTAATAAGAATATTACCAACAAAGCTAATATTCCACATAAAGGTAAACCACGTATGAAAGGAAGAATCGTAAAATATTGTGCTCTTTTCCGACGTCTTGATAATTTTATTTATTGCGCTTTCCCAAGGGAACAAAACACTGCAGACTCCATCACTGTGTCAGCTACAGTTTAGTTACTGATTTTCGTTGAGAAAACATGAAGCCAGAGCCTCCTACTTTCAACTTACCTCGAGCATGTGTAGAATGACTTCAAACTAACTTGCTTTTGTTTTAAAGTCATCTTCAGTACTGACTTTGGCAAGTTTTACAGTTGACGACGGCACGGAGCTTAGAGGAAGGTATGGGAATTGATATCTAGGTGGCACGACACGAAAAGCAAAGCGCTGGCCGGAACAGTCAACGGCAGCAAAGCGACGAGCCGTCAAGGGGTCCATCGGACTGAAGGAGACATGCAGGCGCGGATGATACTTACAATGGCATCGTTAACGACTGGGGTTCGATCCACGACGGGACTGCCGATGCATACGGGACGTAAATCGTTTCGCATTGATTTTTAGAAAAAAGAAGAGCAAAAGCTCAGATTGACTTACCTTATTCAAATAGAATACCGCCAAGGTGCTGCCGCAGTGTTTTATACCGCTCGTCCTTTTTTGCTCTTGTTTCATTCAGCATACCCGCTATAAAATGCTAGGTTTATTCAATAGCTCCGCCACTAAGGGGCAGCATTTTTGCTGGCTAATGGGTTTTAATAAGAATATTACCAACAAAGCTAATATTCCACATAAAGGTAAACCACGTATGAAAGGAAGAATCGTAAAATATTGTGCTCTTTTCCGACGTCTTGATAATTTTATTTATTGCGCTTTCCCAAGGGAACAAAACACTGCAGACTCCATCACTGTGTCAGCTACAGTTTAGTTACTGATTTTCGTTGAGAAAACATGAAGCCAGAGCCTCCTACTTTCAACTTACCTCGAGCATGTGTAGAATGACTTCAAACTAACTTGCTTTTGTTTTAAAGTCATCTTCAGTACTGACTTTGGCAAGTTTTACAGTTGACGACGGCACGGAGCTTAGAGGAAGGTATGGGAATTGATATCTAGGTGGCACGACACGAAAAGCAAAGCGCTGGCCGGAACAGTCAACGGCAGCAAAGCGACGAGCCGTCAAGGGGTCCATCGGACTGAAGGAGACATGCAGGCGCGGATGATACTTACAATGGCATCGTTAACGACTGGGGTTCGATCCACGACGGGACTGCCGATGCATACGGGACGTAAATCGTTTCGCATTGATTTTTAGAAAAAAGAAGAGCAAAAGCTCAGATTGACTTACCTTATTCAAATAGAATACCGCCAAGGTGCTGCCGCAGTGTTTTATACCGCTCGTCCTTTTTTGCTCTTGTTTCATTCAGCATACCCGCTATAAAATGCTAGGTTTATTCAATAGCTCCGCCACTAAGGGGCAGCATTTTTGCTGGCTAATGGGTTTTAATAAGAATATTACCAACAAAGCTAATATTCCACATAAAGGTAAACCACGTATGAAAGGAAGAATCGTAAAATATTGTGCTCTTTTCCGACGTCTTGATAATTTTATTTATTGCGCTTTCCCAAGGGAACAAAACACTGCAGACTCCATCACTGTGTCAGCTACAGTTTAGTTACTGATTTTCGTTGAGAAAACATGAAGCCAGAGCCTCCTACTTTCAACTTACCTCGAGCATGTGTAGAATGACTTCAAACTAACTTGCTTTTGTTTTAAAGTCATCTTCAGTACTGACTTTGGCAAGTTTTACAGTTGACGACGGCACGGAGCTTAGAGGAAGGTATGGGAATTGATATCTAGGTGGCACGACACGAAAAGCAAAGCGCTGGCCGGAACAGTCAACGGCAGCAAAGCGACGAGCCGTCAAGGGGTCCATCGGACTGAAGGAGACATGCAGACGCGGATGATACTTACAATGGCATCGTTAACGACTGGGGTTCGATCCACGACGGGACTGCCGATGCATACGGGACGTAAATCGTTTCGCATTGATTTTTAGAAAAAAGAAGAGCAAAAGCTCAGATTGACTTACCTTATTCAAATAGAATACCGCCAAGGTGCTGCCGCAGTGTTTTATACCGCTCGTCCTTTTTTGCTCTTGTTTCATTCAGCATACCCGCTATAAAATGCTAGGTTTATTCAATAGCTCCGCCACTAAGGGGCAGCATTTTTGCTGGCTAATGGGTTTTAATAAGAATATTACCAACAAAGCTAATATTCCACATAAAGGTAAACCACGTATGAAAGGAAGAATCGTAAAATATTGTGCTCTTTTCCGACGTCTTGATAATTTTATTTATTGCGCTTTCCCAAGGGAACAAAACACTGCAGACTCCATCACTGTGTCAGCTACAGTTTAGTTACTGATTTTCGTTGAGAAAACATGAAGCCAGAGCCTCCTACTTTCAACTTACCTCGAGCATGTGTAGAATGACTTCAAACTAACTTGCTTTTGTTTTAAAGTCATCTTCAGTACTGACTTTGGCAAGTTTTACAGTTGACGACGGCACGGAGCTTAGAGGAAGGTATGGGAATTGATATCTAGGTGGCACGACACGAAAAGCAAAGCGCTGGCCGGAACAGTCAACGGCAGCAAAGCGACGAGCCGTCAAGGGGTCCATCGGACTGAAGGAGACATGCAGGCGCGGATGATACTTACAATGGCATCGTTAACGACTGGGGTTCGATCCACGACGGGACTGCCGATGCATACGGGACGTAAATCGTTTCGCATTGATTTTTAGAAAAAAGAAGAGCAAAAGCTCAGATTGACTTACCTTATTCAAATAGAATACCGCCAAGGTGCTGCCGCAGTGTTTTATACCGCTCGTCCTTTTTTGCTCTTGTTTCATTCAGCATACCCGCTATAAAATGCTAGGTTTATTCAATAGCTCCGCCACTAAGGGGCAGCATTTTTGCTGGCTAATGGGTTTTAATAAGAATATTACCAACAAAGCTAATATTCCACATAAAGGTAAACCACGTATGAAAGGAAGAATCGTAAAATATTGTGCTCTTTTCCGACGTCTTGATAATTTTATTTATTGCGCTTTCCCAAGGGAACAAAACACTGCAGACTCCATCACTGTGTCAGCTACAGTTTAGTTACTGATTTTCGTTGAGAAAACATGAAGCCAGAGCCTCCTACTTTCAACTTACCTCGAGCATGTGTAGAATGACTTCAAACTAACTTGCTTTTGTTTTAAAGTCATCTTCAGTACTGACTTTGGCAAGTTTTACAGTTGACGACGGCACGGAGCTTAGAGGAAGGTATGGGAATTGATATCTAGGTGGCACGACACGAAAAGCAAAGCGCTGGCCGGAACAGTCAACGGCAGCAAAGCGACGAGCCGTCAAGGGGTCCATCGGACTGAAGGAGACATGCAGGCGCGGATGATACTTACAATGGCATCGTTAACGACTGGGGTTCGATCCACGACGGGACTGCCGATGCATACGGGACGTAAATCGTTTCGCATTGATTTTTAGAAAAAAGAAGAGCAAAAGCTCAGATTGACTTACCTTATTCAAATAGAATACCGCCAAGGTGCTGCCGCAGTGTTTTATACCGCTCGTCCTTTTTTGCTCTTGTTTCATTCAGCATACCCGCTATAAAATGCTAGGTTTATTCAATAGCTCCGCCACTAAGGGGCAGCATTTTTGCTGGCTAATGGGTTTTAATAAGAATATTACCAACAAAGCTAATATTCCACATAAAGGTAAACCACGTATGAAAGGAAGAATCGTAAAATATTGTGCTCTTTTCCGACGTCTTGATAAATTTATTTATTGCGCTTTCCCAAGGGAACAAAACACTGCAGACTCCATCACTGTGTCAGCTACAGTTTAGTTACTGATTTTCGTTGAGAAAACATGAAGCCAGAGCCTCCTACTTTCAACTTACCTCGAGCATGTGTAGAATGACTTCAAACTAACTTGCTTTTGTTTTAAAGTCATCTTCAGTACTGACTTTGGCAAGTTTTACAGTTGACGACGGCACGGAGCTTAGAGGAAGGTATGGGAATTGATATCTAGGTGGCACGACACGAAAAGCAAAGCGCTGGCCGGAACAGTCAACGGCAGCAAAGCGACGAGCCGTCAAGGGGTCCATCGGACTGAAGGAGACATGCAGGCGCGGATGATACTTACAATGGCATCGTTAACGACTGGGGTTCGATCCACGACGGGACTGCCGATGCATACGGGACGTAAATCGTTTCGCATTGATTTTTAGAAAAAAGAAGAGCAAAAGCTCAGATTGACTTACCTTATTCAAATAGAATACCGCCAAGGTGCTGCCGCAGTGTTTTATACCGCTCGTCCTTTTTTGCTCTTGTTTCATTCAGCATACCCGCTATAAAATGCTAGGTTTATTCAATAGCTCCGCCACTAAGGGGCAGCATTTTTGCTGGCTAATGGGTTTTAATAAGAATATTACCAACAAAGCTAATATTCCACATAAAGGTAAACCACGTATGAAAGGAAGAATCGTAAAATATTGTGCTCTTTTCCGACGTCTTGATAATTTTATTTATTGCGCTTTCCCAAGGGAACAAAACACTGCAGACTCCATCACTGTGTCAGCTACAGTTTAGTTACTGATTTTCGTTGAGAAAACATGAAGCCAGAGCCTCCTACTTTCAACTTACCTCGAGCATGTGTAGAATGACTTCAAACTAACTTGCTTTTGTTTTAAAGTCATCTTCAGTACTGACTTTGGCAAGTTTTACAGTTGACGACGGCACGGAGCTTAGAGGAAGGTATGGGAATTGATATCTAGGTGGCACGACACGAAAAGCAAAGCGCTGGCCGGAACAGTCAACGGCAGCAAAGCGACGAGCCGTCAAGGGGTCCATCGGACTGAAGGAGACATGCAGACGCGGATGATACTTACAATGGCATCGTTAACGACTGGGGTTCGATCCACGACGGGACTGCCGATGCATACGGGACGTAAATCGTTTCGCATTGATTTTTAGAAAAAAGAAGAGCAAAAGCTCAGATTGACTTACCTTATTCAAATAGAATACCGCCAAGGTGCTGCCGCAGTGTTTTATACCGCTCGTCCTTTTTTGCTCTTGTTTCATTCAGCATACCCGCTATAAAATGCTAGGTTTATTCAATAGCTCCGCCACTAAGGGGCAGCATTTTTGCTGGCTAATGGGTTTTAATAAGAATATTACCAACAAAGCTAATATTCCACATAAAGGTAAACCACGTATGAAAGGAAGAATCGTAAAATATTGTGCTCTTTTCCGACGTCTTGATAATTTTATTTATTGCGCTTTCCCAAGGGAACAAAACACTGCAGACTCCATCACTGTGTCAGCTACAGTTTAGTTACTGATTTTCGTTGAGAAAACATGAAGCCAGAGCCTCCTACTTTCAACTTACCTCGAGCATGTGTAGAATGACTTCAAACTAACTTGCTTTTGTTTTAAAGTCATCTTCAGTACTGACTTTGGCAAGTTTTACAGTTGACGACGGCACGGAGCTTAGAGGAAGGTATGGGAATTGATATCTAGGTGGCACGACACGAAAAGCAAAGCGCTGGCCGGAACAGTCAACGGCAGCAAAGCGACGAGCCGTCAAGGGGTCCATCGGACTGAAGGAGACATGCAGACGCGGATGATACTTACAATGGCATCGTTAACGACTGGGGTTCGATCCACGACGGGACTGCCGATGCATACGGGACGTAAATCGTTTCGCATTGATTTTTAGAAAAAAGAAGAGCAAAAGCTCAGATTGACTTACCTTATTCAAATAGAATACCGCCAAGGTGCTGCCGCAGTGTTTTATACCGCTCGTCCTTTTTTGCTCTTGTTTCATTCAGCATACCCGCTATAAAATGCTAGGTTTATTCAATAGCTCCGCCACTAAGGGGCAGCATTTTTGCTGGCTAATGGGTTTTAATAAGAATATTACCAACAAAGCTAATATTCCACATAAAGGTAAACCACGTATGAAAGGAAGAATCGTAAAATATTGTGCTCTTTTCCGACGTCTTGATAATTTTATTTATTGCGCTTTCCCAAGGGAACAAAACACTGCAGACTCCATCACTGTGTCAGCTACAGTTTAGTTACTGATTTTCGTTGAGAAAACATGAAGCCAGAGCCTCCTACTTTCAACTTACCTCGAGCATGTGTAGAATGACTTCAAACTAACTTGCTTTTGTTTTAAAGTCATCTTCAGTACTGACTTTGGCAAGTTTTACAGTTGACGACGGCACGGAGCTTAGAGGAAGGTATGGGAATTGATATCTAGGTGGCACGACACGAAAAGCAAAGCGCTGGCCGGAACAGTCAACGGCAGCAAAGCGACGAGCCGTCAAGGGGTCCATCGGACTGAAGGAGACATGCAGACGCGGATGATACTTACAATGGCATCGTTAACGACTGGGGTTCGATCCACGACGGGACTGCCGATGCATACGGGACGTAAATCGTTTCGCATTGATTTTTAGAAAAAAGAAGAGCAAAAGCTCAGATTGACTTACCTTATTCAAATAGAATACCGCCAAGGTGCTGCCGCAGTGTTTTATACCGCTCGTCCTTTTTTGCTCTTGTTTCATTCAGCATACCCGCTATAAAATGCTAGGTTTATTCAATAGCTCCGCCACTAAGGGGCAGCATTTTTGCTGGCTAATGGGTTTTAATAAGAATATTACCAACAAAGCTAATATTCCACATAAAGGTAAACCACGTATGAAAGGAAGAATCGTAAAATATTGTGCTCTTTTCCGACGTCTTGATAATTTTATTTATTGCGCTTTCCCAAGGGAACAAAACACTGCAGACTCCATCACTGTGTCAGCTACAGTTTAGTTACTGATTTTCGTTGAGAAAACATGAAGCCAGAGCCTCCTACTTTCAACTTACCTCGAGCATGTGTAGAATGACTTCAAACTAACTTGCTTTTGTTTTAAAGTCATCTTCAGTACTGACTTTGGCAAGTTTTACAGTTGACGACGGCACGGAGCTTAGAGTAAGGTATGGGAATTGATATCTAGGTGGCACGACACGAAAAGCAAAGCGCTGGCCGGAACAGTCAACGGCAGCAAAGCGACGAGCCGTCAAGGGGTCCATCGGACTGAAGGAGACATGCAGGCGCGGATGATACTTACAATGGCATCGTTAACGACTGGGGTTCGATCCACGACGGGACTGCCGATGCATACGGGACGTAAATCGTTTCGCATTGATTTTTAGAAAAAAGAAGAGCAAAAGCTCAGATTGACTTACCTTATTCAAATAGAATACCGCCAAGGTGCTGCCGCAGTGTTTTATACCGCTCGTCCTTTTTTGCTCTTGTTTCATTCAGCATACCCGCTATAAAATGCTAGGTTTATTCAATAGCTCCGCCACTAAGGGGCAGCATTTTTGCTGGCTAATGGGTTTTAATAAGAATATTACCAACAAAGCTAATATTCCACATAAAGGTAAACCACGTATGAAAGGAAGAATCGTAAAATATTGTGCTCTTTTCCGACGTCTTGATAATTTTATTTATTGCGCTTTCCCAAGGGAACAAAACACTGCAGACTCCATCACTGTGTCAGCTACAGTTTAGTTACTGATTTTCGTTGAGAAAACATGAAGCCAGAGCCTCCTACTTTCAACTTACCTCGAGCATGTGTAGAATGACTTCAAACTAACTTGCTTTTGTTTTAAAGTCATCTTCAGTACTGACTTTGGCAAGTTTTACAGTTGACGACGGCACGGAGCTTAGAGGAAGGTATGGGAATTGATATCTAGGTGGCACGACACGAAAAGCAAAGCGCTGGCCGGAACAGTCAACGGCAGCAAAGCGACGAGCCGTCAAGGGGTCCATCGGACTGAAGGAGACATGCAGGCGCGGATGATACTTACAATGGCATCGTTAACGACTGGGGTTCGATCCACGACGGGACTGCCGATGCATACGGGACGTAAATCGTTTCGCATTGATTTTTAGAAAAAAGAAGAGCAAAAGCTCAGATTGACTTACCTTATTCAAATAGAATACCGCCAAGGTGCTGCCGCAGTGTTTTATACCGCTCGTCCTTTTTTGCTCTTGTTTCATTCAGCATACCCGCTATAAAATGCTAGGTTTATTCAATAGCTCCGCCACTAAGGGGCAGCATTTTTGCTGGCTAATGGGTTTTAATAAGAATATTACCAACAAAGCTAATATTCCACATAAAGGTAAACCACGTATGAAAGGAAGAATCGTAAAATATTGTGCTCTTTTCCGACGTCTTGATAAATTTATTTATTGCGCTTTCCCAAGGGAACAAAACACTGCAGACTCCATCACTGTGTCAGCTACAGTTTAGTTACTGATTTTCGTTGAGAAAACATGAAGCCAGAGCCTCCTACTTTCAACTTACCTCGAGCATGTGTAGAATGACTTCAAACTAACTTGCTTTTGTTTTAAAGTCATCTTCAGTACTGACTTTGGCAAGTTTTACAGTTGACGACGGCACGGAGCTTAGAGGAAGGTATGGGAATTGATATCTAGGTGGCACGACACGAAAAGCAAAGCGCTGGCCGGAACAGTCAACGGCAGCAAAGCGACGAGCCGTCAAGGGGTCCATCGGACTGAAGGAGACATGCAGGCGCGGATGATACTTACAATGGCATCGTTAACGACTGGGGTTCGATCCACGACGGGACTGCCGATGCATACGGGACGTAAATCGTTTCGCATTGATTTTTAGAAAAAAGAAGAGCAAAAGCTCAGATTGACTTACCTTATTCAAATAGAATACCGCCAAGGTGCTGCCGCAGTGTTTTATACCGCTCGTCCTTTTTTGCTCTTGTTTCATTCAGCATACCCGCTATAAAATGCTAGGTTTATTCAATAGCTCCGCCACTAAGGGGCAGCATTTTTGCTGGCTAATGGGTTTTAATAAGAATATTACCAACAAAGCTAATATTCCACATAAAGGTAAACCACGTATGAAAGGAAGAATCGTAAAATATTGTGCTCTTTTCCGACGTCTTGATAATTTTATTTATTGCGCTTTCCCAAGGGAACAAAACACTGCAGACTCCATCACTGTGTCAGCTACAGTTTAGTTACTGATTTTCGTTGAGAAAACATGAAGCCAGAGCCTCCTACTTTCAACTTACCTCGAGCATGTGTAGAATGACTTCAAACTAACTTGCTTTTGTTTTAAAGTCATCTTCAGTACTGACTTTGGCAAGTTTTACAGTTGACGACGGCACGGAGCTTAGAGGAAGGTATGGGAATTGATATCTAGGTGGCACGACACGAAAAGCAAAGCGCTGGCCGGAACAGTCAACGGCAGCAAAGCGACGAGCCGTCAAGGGGTCCATCGGACTGAAGGAGACATGCAGACGCGGATGATACTTACAATGGCATCGTTAACGACTGGGGTTCGATCCACGACGGGACTGCCGATGCATACGGGACGTAAATCGTTTCGCATTGATTTTTAGAAAAAAGAAGAGCAAAAGCTCAGATTGACTTACCTTATTCAAATAGAATACCGCCAAGGTGCTGCCGCAGTGTTTTATACCGCTCGTCCTTTTTTGCTCTTGTTTCATTCAGCATACCCGCTATAAAATGCTAGGTTTATTCAATAGCTCCGCCACTAAGGGGCAGCATTTTTGCTGGCTAATGGGTTTTAATAAGAATATTACCAACAAAGCTAATATTCCACATAAAGGTAAACCACGTATGAAAGGAAGAATCGTAAAATATTGTGCTCTTTTCCGACGTCTTGATAATTTTATTTATTGCGCTTTCCCAAGGGAACAAAACACTGCAGACTCCATCACTGTGTCAGCTACAGTTTAGTTACTGATTTTCGTTGAGAAAACATGAAGCCAGAGCCTCCTACTTTCAACTTACCTCGAGCATGTGTAGAATGACTTCAAACTAACTTGCTTTTGTTTTAAAGTCATCTTCAGTACTGACTTTGGCAAGTTTTACAGTTGACGACGGCACGGAGCTTAGAGGAAGGTATGGGAATTGATATCTAGGTGGCACGACACGAAAAGCAAAGCGCTGGCCGGAACAGTCAACGGCAGCAAAGCGACGAGCCGTCAAGGGGTCCATCGGACTGAAGGAGACATGCAGGCGCGGATGATACTTACAATGGCATCGTTAACGACTGGGGTTCGATCCACGACGGGACTGCCGATGCATACGGGACGTAAATCGTTTCGCATTGATTTTTAGAAAAAAGAAGAGCAAAAGCTCAGATTGACTTACCTTATTCAAATAGAATACCGCCAAGGTGCTGCCGCAGTGTTTTATACCGCTCGTCCTTTTTTGCTCTTGTTTCATTCAGCATACCCGCTATAAAATGCTAGGTTTATTCAATAGCTCCGCCACTAAGGGGCAGCATTTTTGCTGGCTAATGGGTTTTAATAAGAATATTACCAACAAAGCTAATATTCCACATAAAGGTAAACCACGTATGAAAGGAAGAATCGTAAAATATTGTGCTCTTTTCCGACGTCTTGATAATTTTATTTATTGCGCTTTCCCAAGGGAACAAAACACTGCAGACTCCATCACTGTGTCAGCTACAGTTTAGTTACTGATTTTCGTTGAGAAAACATGAAGCCAGAGCCTCCTACTTTCAACTTACCTCGAGCATGTGTAGAATGACTTCAAACTAACTTGCTTTTGTTTTAAAGTCATCTTCAGTACTGACTTTGGCAAGTTTTACAGTTGACGACGGCACGGAGCTTAGAGGAAGGTATGGGAATTGATATCTAGGTGGCACGACACGAAAAGCAAAGCGCTGGCCGGAACAGTCAACGGCAGCAAAGCGACGAGCCGTCAAGGGGTCCATCGGACTGAAGGAGACATGCAGGCGCGGATGATACTTACAATGGCATCGTTAACGACTGGGGTTCGATCCACGACGGGACTGCCGATGCATACGGGACGTAAATCGTTTCGCATTGATTTTTAGAAAAAAGAAGAGCAAAAGCTCAGATTGACTTACCTTATTCAAATAGAATACCGCCAAGGTGCTGCCGCAGTGTTTTATACCGCTCGTCCTTTTTTGCTCTTGTTTCATTCAGCATACCCGCTATAAAATGCTAGGTTTATTCAATAGCTCCGCCACTAAGGGGCAGCATTTTTGCTGGCTAATGGGTTTTAATAAGAATATTACCAACAAAGCTAATATTCCACATAAAGGTAAACCACGTATGAAAGGAAGAATCGTAAAATATTGTGCTCTTTTCCGACGTCTTGATAAATTTATTTATTGCGCTTTCCCAAGGGAACAAAACACTGCAGACTCCATCACTGTGTCAGCTACAGTTTAGTTACTGATTTTCGTTGAGAAAACATGAAGCCAGAGCCTCCTACTTTCAACTTACCTCGAGCATGTGTAGAATGACTTCAAACTAACTTGCTTTTGTTTTAAAGTCATCTTCAGTACTGACTTTGGCAAGTTTTACAGTTGACGACGGCACGGAGCTTAGAGGAAGGTATGGGAATTGATATCTAGGTGGCACGACACGAAAAGCAAAGCGCTGGCCGGAACAGTCAACGGCAGCAAAGCGACGAGCCGTCAAGGGGTCCATCGGACTGAAGGAGACATGCAGGCGCGGATGATACTTACAATGGCATCGTTAACGACTGGGGTTCGATCCACGACGGGACTGCCGATGCATACGGGACGTAAATCGTTTCGCATTGATTTTTAGAAAAAAGAAGAGCAAAAGCTCAGATTGACTTACCTTATTCAAATAGAATACCGCCAAGGTGCTGCCGCAGTGTTTTATACCGCTCGTCCTTTTTTGCTCTTGTTTCATTCAGCATACCCGCTATAAAATGCTAGGTTTATTCAATAGCTCCGCCACTAAGGGGCAGCATTTTTGCTGGCTAATGGGTTTTAATAAGAATATTACCAACAAAGCTAATATTCCACATAAAGGTAAACCACGTATGAAAGGAAGAATCGTAAAATATTGTGCTCTTTTCCGACGTCTTGATAATTTTATTTATTGCGCTTTCCCAAGGGAACAAAACACTGCAGACTCCATCACTGTGTCAGCTACAGTTTAGTTACTGATTTTCGTTGAGAAAACATGAAGCCAGAGCCTCCTACTTTCAACTTACCTCGAGCATGTGTAGAATGACTTCAAACTAACTTGCTTTTGTTTTAAAGTCATCTTCAGTACTGACTTTGGCAAGTTTTACAGTTGACGACGGCACGGAGCTTAGAGGAAGGTATGGGAATTGATATCTAGGTGGCACGACACGAAAAGCAAAGCGCTGGCCGGAACAGTCAACGGCAGCAAAGCGACGAGCCGTCAAGGGGTCCATCGGACTGAAGGAGACATGCAGACGCGGATGATACTTACAATGGCATCGTTAACGACTGGGGTTCGATCCACGACGGGACTGCCGATGCATACGGGACGTAAATCGTTTCGCATTGATTTTTAGAAAAAAGAAGAGCAAAAGCTCAGATTGACTTACCTTATTCAAATAGAATACCGCCAAGGTGCTGCCGCAGTGTTTTATACCGCTCGTCCTTTTTTGCTCTTGTTTCATTCAGCATACCCGCTATAAAATGCTAGGTTTATTCAATAGCTCCGCCACTAAGGGGCAGCATTTTTGCTGGCTAATGGGTTTTAATAAGAATATTACCAACAAAGCTAATATTCCACATAAAGGTAAACCACGTATGAAAGGAAGAATCGTAAAATATTGTGCTCTTTTCCGACGTCTTGATAATTTTATTTATTGCGCTTTCCCAAGGGAACAAAACACTGCAGACTCCATCACTGTGTCAGCTACAGTTTAGTTACTGATTTTCGTTGAGAAAACATGAAGCCAGAGCCTCCTACTTTCAACTTACCTCGAGCATGTGTAGAATGACTTCAAACTAACTTGCTTTTGTTTTAAAGTCATCTTCAGTACTGACTTTGGCAAGTTTTACAGTTGACGACGGCACGGAGCTTAGAGGAAGGTATGGGAATTGATATCTAGGTGGCACGACACGAAAAGCAAAGCGCTGGCCGGAACAGTCAACGGCAGCAAAGCGACGAGCCGTCAAGGGGTCCATCGGACTGAAGGAGACATGCAGACGCGGATGATACTTACAATGGCATCGTTAACGACTGGGGTTCGATCCACGACGGGACTGCCGATGCATACGGGACGTAAATCGTTTCGCATTGATTTTTAGAAAAAAGAAGAGCAAAAGCTCAGATTGACTTACCTTATTCAAATAGAATACCGCCAAGGTGCTGCCGCAGTGTTTTATACCGCTCGTCCTTTTTTGCTCTTGTTTCATTCAGCATACCCGCTATAAAATGCTAGGTTTATTCAATAGCTCCGCCACTAAGGGGCAGCATTTTTGCTGGCTAATGGGTTTTAATAAGAATATTACCAACAAAGCTAATATTCCACATAAAGGTAAACCACGTATGAAAGGAAGAATCGTAAAATATTGTGCTCTTTTCCGACGTCTTGATAATTTTATTTATTGCGCTTTCCCAAGGGAACAAAACACTGCAGACTCCATCACTGTGTCAGCTACAGTTTAGTTACTGATTTTCGTTGAGAAAACATGAAGCCAGAGCCTCCTACTTTCAACTTACCTCGAGCATGTGTAGAATGACTTCAAACTAACTTGCTTTTGTTTTAAAGTCATCTTCAGTACTGACTTTGGCAAGTTTTACAGTTGACGACGGCACGGAGCTTAGAGGAAGGTATGGGAATTGATATCTAGGTGGCACGACACGAAAAGCAAAGCGCTGGCCGGAACAGTCAACGGCAGCAAAGCGACGAGCCGTCAAGGGGTCCATCGGACTGAAGGAGACATGCAGACGCGGATGATACTTACAATGGCATCGTTAACGACTGGGGTTCGATCCACGACGGGACTGCCGATGCATACGGGACGTAAATCGTTTCGCATTGATTTTTAGAAAAAAGAAGAGCAAAAGCTCAGATTGACTTACCTTATTCAAATAGAATACCGCCAAGGTGCTGCCGCAGTGTTTTATACCGCTCGTCCTTTTTTGCTCTTGTTTCATTCAGCATACCCGCTATAAAATGCTAGGTTTATTCAATAGCTCCGCCACTAAGGGGCAGCATTTTTGCTGGCTAATGGGTTTTAATAAGAATATTACCAACAAAGCTAATATTCCACATAAAGGTAAACCACGTATGAAAGGAAGAATCGTAAAATATTGTGCTCTTTTCCGACGTCTTGATAATTTTATTTATTGCGCTTTCCCAAGGGAACAAAACACTGCAGACTCCATCACTGTGTCAGCTACAGTTTAGTTACTGATTTTCGTTGAGAAAACATGAAGCCAGAGCCTCCTACTTTCAACTTACCTCGAGCATGTGTAGAATGACTTCAAACTAACTTGCTTTTGTTTTAAAGTCATCTTCAGTACTGACTTTGGCAAGTTTTACAGTTGACGACGGCACGGAGCTTAGAGTAAGGTATGGGAATTGATATCTAGGTGGCACGACACGAAAAGCAAAGCGCTGGCCGGAACAGTCAACGGCAGCAAAGCGACGAGCCGTCAAGGGGTCCATCGGACTGAAGGAGACATGCAGACGCGGATGATACTTACAATGGCATCGTTAACGACTGGGGTTCGATCCACGACGGGACTGCCGATGCATACGGGACGTAAATCGTTTCGCATTGATTTTTAGAAAAAAGAAGAGCAAAAGCTCAGATTGACTTACCTTATTCAAATAGAATACCGCCAAGGTGCTGCCGCAGTGTTTTATACCGCTCGTCCTTTTTTGCTCTTGTTTCATTCAGCATACCCGCTATAAAATGCTAGGTTTATTCAATAGCTCCGCCACTAAGGGGCAGCATTTTTGCTGGCTAATGGGTTTTAATAAGAATATTACCAACAAAGCTAATATTCCACATAAAGGTAAACCACGTATGAAAGGAAGAATCGTAAAATATTGTGCTCTTTTCCGACGTCTTGATAATTTTATTTATTGCGCTTTCCCAAGGGAACAAAACACTGCAGACTCCATCACTGTGTCAGCTACAGTTTAGTTACTGATTTTCGTTGAGAAAACATGAAGCCAGAGCCTCCTACTTTCAACTTACCTCGAGCATGTGTAGAATGACTTCAAACTAACTTGCTTTTGTTTTAAAGTCATCTTCAGTACTGACTTTGGCAAGTTTTACAGTTGACGACGGCACGGAGCTTAGAGGAAGGTATGGGAATTGATATCTAGGTGGCACGACACGAAAAGCAAAGCGCTGGCCGGAACAGTCAACGGCAGCAAAGCGACGAGCCGTCAAGGGGTCCATCGGACTGAAGGAGACATGCAGACGCGGATGATACTTACAATGGCATCGTTAACGACTGGGGTTCGATCCACGACGGGACTGCCGATGCATACGGGACGTAAATCGTTTCGCATTGATTTTTAGAAAAAAGAAGAGCAAAAGCTCAGATTGACTTACCTTATTCAAATAGAATACCGCCAAGGTGCTGCCGCAGTGTTTTATACCGCTCGTCCTTTTTTGCTCTTGTTTCATTCAGCATACCCGCTATAAAATGCTAGGTTTATTCAATAGCTCCGCCACTAAGGGGCAGCATTTTTGCTGGCTAATGGGTTTTAATAAGAATATTACCAACAAAGCTAATATTCCACATAAAGGTAAACCACGTATGAAAGGAAGAATCGTAAAATATTGTGCTCTTTTCCGACGTCTTGATAATTTTATTTATTGCGCTTTCCCAAGGGAACAAAACACTGCAGACTCCATCACTGTGTCAGCTACAGTTTAGTTACTGATTTTCGTTGAGAAAACATGAAGCCAGAGCCTCCTACTTTCAACTTACCTCGAGCATGTGTAGAATGACTTCAAACTAACTTGCTTTTGTTTTAAAGTCATCTTCAGTACTGACTTTGGCAAGTTTTACAGTTGACGACGGCACGGAGCTTAGAGGAAGGTATGGGAATTGATATCTAGGTGGCACGACACGAAAAGCAAAGCGATGGCCGGAACAGTCAACGGCAGCAAAGCGACGAGCCGTCAAGGGGTCCATCGGACTGAAGGAGACATGCAGACGCGGATGATACTTACAATGGCATCGTTAACGACTGGGGTTCGATCCACGACGGGACTGCCGATGCATACGGGACGTAAATCGTTTCGCATTGATTTTTAGAAAAAAGAAGAGCAAAAGCTCAGATTGACTTACCTTATTCAAATAGAATACCGCCAAGGTGCTGCCGCAGTGTTTTATACCGCTCGTCCTTTTTTGCTCTTGTTTCATTCAGCATACCCGCTATAAAATGCTAGGTTTATTCAATAGCTCCGCCACTAAGGGGCAGCATTTTTGCTGGCTAATGGGTTTTAATAAGAATATTACCAACAAAGCTAATATTCCACATAAAGGTAAACCACGTATGAAAGGAAGAATCGTAAAATATTGTGCTCTTTTCCGACGTCTTGATAATTTTATTTATTGCGCTTTCCCAAGGGAACAAAACACTGCAGACTCCATCACTGTGTCAGCTACAGTTTAGTTACTGATTTTCGTTGAGAAAACATGAAGCCAGAGCCTCCTACTTTCAACTTACCTCGAGCATGTGTAGAATGACTTCAAACTAACTTGCTTTTGTTTTAAAGTCATCTTCAGTACTGACTTTGGCAAGTTTTACAGTTGACGACGGCACGGAGCTTAGAGGAAGGTATGGGAATTGATATCTAGGTGGCACGACACGAAAAGCAAAGCGCTGGCCGGAACAGTCAACGGCAGCAAAGCGACGAGCCGTCAAGGGGTCCATCGGACTGAAGGAGACATGCAGACGCGGATGATACTTACAATGGCATCGTTAACGACTGGGGTTCGATCCACGACGGGACTGCCGATGCATACGGGACGTAAATCGTTTCGCATTGATTTTTAGAAAAAAGAAGAGCAAAAGCTCAGATTGACTTACCTTATTCAAATAGAATACCGCCAAGGTGCTGCCGCAGTGTTTTATACCGCTCGTCCTTTTTTGCTCTTGTTTCATTCAGCATACCCGCTATAAAATGCTAGGTTTATTCAATAGCTCCGCCACTAAGGGGCAGCATTTTTGCTGGCTAATGGGTTTTAATAAGAATATTACCAACAAAGCTAATATTCCACATAAAGGTAAACCACGTATGAAAGGAAGAATCGTAAAATATTGTGCTCTTTTCCGACGTCTTGATAATTTTATTTATTGCGCTTTCCCAAGGGAACAAAACACTGCAGACTCCATCACTGTGTCAGCTACAGTTTAGTTACTGATTTTCGTTGAGAAAACATGAAGCCAGAGCCTCCTACTTTCAACTTACCTCGAGCATGTGTAGAATGACTTCAAACTAACTTGCTTTTGTTTTAAAGTCATCTTCAGTACTGACTTTGGCAAGTTTTACAGTTGACGACGGCACGGAGCTTAGAGTAAGGTATGGGAATTGATATCTAGGTGGCACGACACGAAAAGCAAAGCGCTGGCCGGAACAGTCAACGGCAGCAAAGCGACGAGCCGTCAAGGGGTCCATCGGACTGAAGGAGACATGCAGACGCGGATGATACTTACAATGGCATCGTTAACGACTGGGGTTCGATCCACGACGGGACTGCCGATGCATACGGGACGTAAATCGTTTCGCATTGATTTTTAGAAAAAAGAAGAGCAAAAGCTCAGATTGACTTACCTTATTCAAATAGAATACCGCCAAGGTGCTGCCGCAGTGTTTTATACCGCTCGTCCTTTTTTGCTCTTGTTTCATTCAGCATACCCGCTATAAAATGCTAGGTTTATTCAATAGCTCCGCCACTAAGGGGCAGCATTTTTGCTGGCTAATGGGTTTTAATAAGAATATTACCAACAAAGCTAATATTCCACATAAAGGTAAACCACGTATGAAAGGAAGAATCGTAAAATATTGTGCTCTTTTCCGACGTCTTGATAATTTTATTTATTGCGCTTTCCCAAGGGAACAAAACACTGCAGACTCCATCACTGTGTCAGCTACAGTTTAGTTACTGATTTTCGTTGAGAAAACATGAAGCCAGAGCCTCCTACTTTCAACTTACCTCGAGCATGTGTAGAATGACTTCAAACTAACTTGCTTTTGTTTTAAAGTCATCTTCAGTACTGACTTTGGCAAGTTTTACAGTTGACGACGGCACGGAGCTTAGAGTAAGGTATGGGAATTGATATCTAGGTGGCACGACACGAAAAGCAAAGCGCTGGCCGGAACAGTCAACGGCAGCAAAGCGACGAGCCGTCAAGGGGTCCATCGGACTGAAGGAGACATGCAGACGCGGATGATACTTACAATGGCATCGTTAACGACTGGGGTTCGATCCACGACGGGACTGCCGATGCATACGGGACGTAAATCGTTTCGCATTGATTTTTAGAAAAAAGAAGAGCAAAAGCTCAGATTGACTTACCTTATTCAAATAGAATACCGCCAAGGTGCTGCCGCAGTGTTTTATACCGCTCGTCCTTTTTTGCTCTTGTTTCATTCAGCATACCCGCTATAAAATGCTAGGTTTATTCAATAGCTCCGCCACTAAGGGGCAGCATTTTTGCTGGCTAATGGGTTTTAATAAGAATATTACCAACAAAGCTAATATTCCACATAAAGGTAAACCACGTATGAAAGGAAGAATCGTAAAATATTGTGCTCTTTTCCGACGTCTTGATAATTTTATTTATTGCGCTTTCCCAAGGGAACAAAACACTGCAGACTCCATCACTGTGTCAGCTACAGTTTAGTTACTGATTTTCGTTGAGAAAACATGAAGCCAGAGCCTCCTACTTTCAACTTACCTCGAGCATGTGTAGAATGACTTCAAACTAACTTGCTTTTGTTTTAAAGTCATCTTCAGTACTGACTTTGGCAAGTTTTACAGTTGACGACGGCACGGAGCTTAGAGTAAGGTATGGGAATTGATATCTAGGTGGCACGACACGAAAAGCAAAGCGCTGGCCGGAACAGTCAACGGCAGCAAAGCGACGAGCCGTCAAGGGGTCCATCGGACTGAAGGAGACATGCAGACGCGGATGATACTTACAATGGCATCGTTAACGACTGGGGTTCGATCCACGACGGGACTGCCGATGCATACGGGACGTAAATCGTTTCGCATTGATTTTTAGAAAAAAGAAGAGCAAAAGCTCAGATTGACTTACCTTATTCAAATAGAATACCGCCAAGGTGCTGCCGCAGTGTTTTATACCGCTCGTCCTTTTTTGCTCTTGTTTCATTCAGCATACCCGCTATAAAATGCTAGGTTTATTCAATAGCTCCGCCACTAAGGGGCAGCATTTTTGCTGGCTAATGGGTTTTAATAAGAATATTACCAACAAAGCTAATATTCCACATAAAGGTAAACCACGTATGAAAGGAAGAATCGTAAAATATTGTGCTCTTTTCCGACGTCTTGATAATTTTATTTATTGCGCTTTCCCAAGGGAACAAAACACTGCAGACTCCATCACTGTGTCAGCTACAGTTTAGTTACTGATTTTCGTTGAGAAAACATGAAGCCAGAGCCTCCTACTTTCAACTTACCTCGAGCATGTGTAGAATGACTTCAAACTAACTTGCTTTTGTTTTAAAGTCATCTTCAGTACTGACTTTGGCAAGTTTTACAGTTGACGACGGCACGGAGCTTAGAGGAAGGTATGGGAATTGATATCTAGGTGGCACGACACGAAAAGCAAAGCGCTGGCCGGAACAGTCAACGGCAGCAAAGCGACGAGCCGTCAAGGGGTCCATCGGACTGAAGGAGACATGCAGGCGCGGATGATACTTACAATGGCATCGTTAACGACTGGGGTTCGATCCACGACGGGACTGCCGATGCATACGGGACGTAAATCGTTTCGCATTGATTTTTAGAAAAAAGAAGAGCAAAAGCTCAGATTGACTTACCTTATTCAAATAGAATACCGCCAAGGTGCTGCCGCAGTGTTTTATACCGCTCGTCCTTTTTTGCTCTTGTTTCATTCAGCATACCCGCTATAAAATGCTAGGTTTATTCAATAGCTCCGCCACTAAGGGGCAGCATTTTTGCTGGCTAATGGGTTTTAATAAGAATATTACCAACAAAGCTAATATTCAACATAAAGGTAAACCACGTATGAAAGGAAGAATCGTAAAATATTGTGCTCTTTTCCGACGTCTTGATAATTTTATTTATTGCGCTTTCCCAAGGGAACAAAACACTGCAGACTCCATCACTGTGTCAGCTACAGTTTAGTTACTGATTTTCGTTGAGAAAACATGAAGCCAGAGCCTCCTACTTTCAACTTACCTCGAGCATGTGTAGAATGACTTCAAACTAACTTGCTTTTGTTTTAAAGTCATCTTCAGTACTGACTTTGGCAAGTTTTACAGTTGACGACGGCACGGAGCTTAGAGGAAGGTATGGGAATTGATATCTAGGTGGCACGACACGAAAAGCAAAGCGCTGGCCGGAACAGTCAACGGCAGCAAAGCGACGAGCCGTCAAGGGGTCCATCGGACTGAAGGAGACATGCAGACGCGGATGATACTTACAATGGCATCGTTAACGACTGGGGTTCGATCCACGACGGGACTGCCGATGCATACGGGACGTAAATCGTTTCGCATTGATTTTTAGAAAAAAGAAGAGCAAAAGCTCAGATTGACTTACCTTATTCAAATAGAATACCGCCAAGGTGCTGCCGCAGTGTTTTATACCGCTCGTCCTTTTTTGCTCTTGTTTCATTCAGCATACCCGCTATAAAATGCTAGGTTTATTCAATAGCTCCGCCACTAAGGGGCAGCATTTTTGCTGGCTAATGGGTTTTAATAAGAATATTACCAACAAAGCTAATATTCCACATAAAGGTAAACCACGTATGAAAGGAAGAATCGTAAAATATTGTGCTCTTTTCCGACGTCTTGATAATTTTATTTATTGCGCTTTCCCAAGGGAACAAAACACTGCAGACTCCATCACTGTGTCAGCTGCAGTTTAGTTACTGATTTTCGTTGAGAAAACATGAAGCCAGAGCCTCCTACTTTCAACTTACCTCGAGCATGTGTAGAATGACTTCAAACTAACTTGCTTTTGTTTTAAAGTCATCTTCAGTACTGACTTTGGCAAGTTTTACAGTTGACGACGGCACGGAGCTTAGAGGAAGGTATGGGAATTGATATCTAGGTGGCACGACACGAAAAGCAAAGCGCTGGCCGGAACAGTCAACGGCAGCAAAGCGACGAGCCGTCAAGGGGTCCATCGGACTGAAGGAGACATGCAGACGCGGATGATACTTACAATGGCATCGTTAACGACTGGGGTTCGATCCACGACGGGACTGCCGATGCATACGGGACGTAAATCGTTTCGCATTGATTTTTAGAAAAAAGAAGAGCAAAAGCTCAGATTGACTTACCTTATTCAAATAGAATACCGCCAAGGTGCTGCCGCAGTGTTTTATACCGCTCGTCCTTTTTTGCTCTTGTTTCATTCAGCATACCCGCTATAAAATGCTAGGTTTATTCAATAGCTCCGCCACTAAGGGGCAGCATTTTTGCTGGCTAATGGGTTTTAATAAGAATATTACCAACAAAGCTAATATTCCACATAAAGGTAAACCACGTATGAAAGGAAGAATCGTAAAATATTGTGCTCTTTTCCGACGTCTTGATAATTTTATTTATTGCGCTTTCCCAAGGGAACAAAACACTGCAGACTCCATCACTGTGTCAGCTACAGTTTAGTTACTGATTTTCGTTGAGAAAACATGAAGCCAGAGCCTCCTACTTTCAACTTACCTCGAGCATGTGTAGAATGACTTCAAACTAACTTGCTTTTGTTTTAAAGTCATCTTCAGTACTGACTTTGGCAAGTTTTACAGTTGACGACGGCACGGAGCTTAGAGGAAGGTATGGGAATTGATATCTAGGTGGCACGACACGAAAAGCAAAGCGCTGGCCGGAACAGTCAACGGCAGCAAAGCGACGAGCCGTCAAGGGGTCCATCGGACTGAAGGAGACATGCAGACGCGGATGATACTTACAATGGCATCGTTAACGACTGGGGTTCGATCCACGACGGGACTGCCGATGCATACGGGACGTAAATCGTTTCGCATTGATTTTTAGAAAAAAGAAGAGCAAAAGCTCAGATTGACTTACCTTATTCAAATAGAATACCGCCAAGGTGCTGCCGCAGTGTTTTATACCGCTCGTCCTTTTTTGCTCTTGTTTCATTCAGCATACCCGCTATAAAATGCTAGGTTTATTCAATAGCTCCGCCACTAAGGGGCAGCATTTTTGCTGGCTAATGGGTTTTAATAAGAATATTACCAACAAAGCTAATATTCCACATAAAGGTAAACCACGTATGAAAGGAAGAATCGTAAAATATTGTGCTCTTTTCCGACGTCTTGATAATTTTATTTATTGCGCTTTCCCAAGGGAACAAAACACTGCAGACTCCATCACTGTGTCAGCTACAGTTTAGTTACTGATTTTCGTTGAGAAAACATGAAGCCAGAGCCTCCTACTTTCAACTTACCTCGAGCATGTGTAGAATGACTTCAAACTAACTTGCTTTTGTTTTAAAGTCATCTTCAGTACTGACTTTGGCAAGTTTTACAGTTGACGACGGCACGGAGCTTAGAGGAAGGTATGGGAATTGATATCTAGGTGGCACGACACGAAAAGCAAAGCGCTGGCCGGAACAGTCAACGGCAGCAAAGCGACGAGCCGTCAAGGGGTCCATCGGACTGAAGGAGACATGCAGACGCGGATGATACTTACAATGGCATCGTTAACGACTGGGGTTCGATCCACGACGGGACTGCCGATGCATACGGGACGTAAATCGTTTCGCATTGATTTTTAGAAAAAAGAAGAGCAAAAGCTCAGATTGACTTACCTTATTCAAATAGAATACCGCCAAGGTGCTGCCGCAGTGTTTTATACCGCTCGTCCTTTTTTGCTCTTGTTTCATTCAGCATACCCGCTATAAAATGCTAGGTTTATTCAATAGCTCCGCCACTAAGGGGCAGCATTTTTGCTGGCTAATGGGTTTTAATAAGAATATTACCAACAAAGCTAATATTCCACATAAAGGTAAACCACGTATGAAAGGAAGAATCGTAAAATATTGTGCTCTTTTCCGACGTCTTGATAATTTTATTTATTGCGCTTTCCCAAGGGAACAAAACACTGCAGACTCCATCACTGTGTCAGCTACAGTTTAGTTACTGATTTTCGTTGAGAAAACATGAAGCCAGAGCCTCCTACTTTCAACTTACCTCGAGCATGTGTAGAATGACTTCAAACTAACTTGCTTTTGTTTTAAAGTCATCTTCAGTACTGACTTTGGCAAGTTTTACAGTTGACGACGGCACGGAGCTTAGAGGAAGGTATGGGAATTGATATCTAGGTGGCACGACACGAAAAGCAAAGCGCTGGCCGGAACAGTCAACGGCAGCAAAGCGACGAGCCGTCAAGGGGTCCATCGGACTGAAGGAGACATGCAGACGCGGATGATACTTACAATGGCATCGTTAACGACTGGGGTTCGATCCACGACGGGACTGCCGATGCATACGGGACGTAAATCGTTTCGCATTGATTTTTAGAAAAAAGAAGAGCAAAAGCTCAGATTGACTTACCTTATTCAAATAGAATACCGCCAAGGTGCTGCCGCAGTGTTTTATACCGCTCGTCCTTTTTTGCTCTTGTTTCATTCAGCATACCCGCTATAAAATGCTAGGTTTATTCAATAGCTCCGCCACTAAGGGGCAGCATTTTTGCTGGCTAATGGGTTTTAATAAGAATATTACCAACAAAGCTAATATTCCACATAAAGGTAAACCACGTATGAAAGGAAGAATCGTAAAATATTGTGCTCTTTTCCGACGTCTTGATAATTTTATTTATTGCGCTTTCCCAAGGGAACAAAACACTGCAGACTCCATCACTGTGTCAGCTACAGTTTAGTTACTGATTTTCGTTGAGAAAACATGAAGCCAGAGCCTCCTACTTTCAACTTACCTCGAGCATGTGTAGAATGACTTCAAACTAACTTGCTTTTGTTTTAAAGTCATCTTCAGTACTGACTTTGGCAAGTTTTACAGTTGACGACGGCACGGAGCTTAGAGGAAGGTATGGGAATTGATATCTAGGTGGCACGACACGAAAAGCAAAGCGCTGGCCGGAACAGTCAACGGCAGCAAAGCGACGAGCCGTCAAGGGGTCCATCGGACTGAAGGAGACATGCAGACGCGGATGATACTTACAATGGCATCGTTAACGACTGGGGTTCGATCCACGACGGGACTGCCGATGCATACGGGACGTAAATCGTTTCGCATTGATTTTTAGAAAAAAGAAGAGCAAAAGCTCAGATTGACTTACCTTATTCAAATAGAATACCGCCAAGGTGCTGCCGCAGTGTTTTATACCGCTCGTCCTTTTTTGCTCTTGTTTCATTCAGCATACCCGCTATAAAATGCTAGGTTTATTCAATAGCTCCGCCACTAAGGGGCAGCATTTTTGCTGGCTAATGGGTTTTAATAAGAATATTACCAACAAAGCTAATATTCCACATAAAGGTAAACCACGTATGAAAGGAAGAATCGTAAAATATTGTGCTCTTTTCCGACGTCTTGATAATTTTATTTATTGCGCTTTCCCAAGGGAACAAAACACTGCAGACTCCATCACTGTGTCAGCTACAGTTTAGTTACTGATTTTCGTTGAGAAAACATGAAGCCAGAGCCTCCTACTTTCAACTTACCTCGAGCATGTGTAGAATGACTTCAAACTAACTTGCTTTTGTTTTAAAGTCATCTTCAGTACTGACTTTGGCAAGTTTTACAGTTGACGACGGCACGGAGCTTAGAGGAAGGTATGGGAATTGATATCTAGGTGGCACGACACGAAAAGCAAAGCGCTGGCCGGAACAGTCAACGGCAGCAAAGCGACGAGCCGTCAAGGGGTCCATCGGACTGAAGGAGACATGCAGACGCGGATGATACTTACAATGGCATCGTTAACGACTGGGGTTCGATCCACGACGGGACTGCCGATGCATACGGGACGTAAATCGTTTCGCATTGATTTTTAGAAAAAAGAAGAGCAAAAGCTCAGATTGACTTACCTTATTCAAATAGAATACCGCCAAGGTGCTGCCGCAGTGTTTTATACCGCTCGTCCTTTTTTGCTCTTGTTTCATTCAGCATACCCGCTATAAAATGCTAGGTTTATTCAATAGCTCCGCCACTAAGGGGCAGCATTTTTGCTGGCTAATGGGTTTTAATAAGAATATTACCAACAAAGCTAATATTCCACATAAAGGTAAACCACGTATGAAAGGAAGAATCGTAAAATATTGTGCTCTTTTCCGACGTCTTGATAATTTTATTTATTGCGCTTTCCCAAGGGAACAAAACACTGCAGACTCCATCACTGTGTCAGCTACAGTTTAGTTACTGATTTTCGTTGAGAAAACATGAAGCCAGAGCCTCCTACTTTCAACTTACCTCGAGCATGTGTAGAATGACTTCAAACTAACTTGCTTTTGTTTTAAAGTCATCTTCAGTACTGACTTTGGCAAGTTTTACAGTTGACGACGGCACGGAGCTTAGAGGAAGGTATGGGAATTGATATCTAGGTGGCACGACACGAAAAGCAAAGCGCTGGCCGGAACAGTCAACGGCAGCAAAGCGACGAGCCGTCAAGGGGTCCATCGGACTGAAGGAGACATGCAGGCGCGGATGATACTTACAATGGCATCGTTAACGACTGGGGTTCGATCCACGACGGGACTGCCGATGCATACGGGACGTAAATCGTTTCGCATTGATTTTTAGAAAAAAGAAGAGCAAAAGCTCAGATTGACTTACCTTATTCAAATAGAATACCGCCAAGGTGCTGCCGCAGTGTTTTATACCGCTCGTCCTTTTTTGCTCTTGTTTCATTCAGCATACCCGCTATAAAATGCTAGGTTTATTCAATAGCTCCGCCACTAAGGGGCAGCATTTTTGCTGGCTAATGGGTTTTAATAAGAATATTACCAACAAAGCTAATATTCAACATAAAGGTAAACCACGTATGAAAGGAAGAATCGTAAAATATTGTGCTCTTTTCCGACGTCTTGATAATTTTATTTATTGCGCTTTCCCAAGGGAACAAAACACTGCAGACTCCATCACTGTGTCAGCTACAGTTTAGTTACTGATTTTCGTTGAGAAAACATGAAGCCAGAGCCTCCTACTTTCAACTTACCTCGAGCATGTGTAGAATGACTTCAAACTAACTTGCTTTTGTTTTAAAGTCATCTTCAGTACTGACTTTGGCAAGTTTTACAGTTGACGACGGCACGGAGCTTAGAGGAAGGTATGGGAATTGATATCTAGGTGGCACGACACGAAAAGCAAAGCGCTGGCCGGAACAGTCAACGGCAGCAAAGCGACGAGCCGTCAAGGGGTCCATCGGACTGAAGGAGACATGCAGACGCGGATGATACTTACAATGGCATCGTTAACGACTGGGGTTCGATCCACGACGGGACTGCCGATGCATACGGGACGTAAATCGTTTCGCATTGATTTTTAGAAAAAAGAAGAGCAAAAGCTCAGATTGACTTACCTTATTCAAATAGAATACCGCCAAGGTGCTGCCGCAGTGTTTTATACCTCTCGTCCTTTTTTGCTCTTGTTTCATTCAGCATACCCGCTATAAAATGCTAGGTTTATTCAATAGCTCCGCCACTAAGGGGCAGCATTTTTGCTGGCTAATGGGTTTTAATAAGAATATTACCAACAAAGCTAATATTCCACATAAAGGTAAACCACGTATGAAAGGAAGAATCGTAAAATATTGTGCTCTTTTCCGACGTCTTGATAATTTTATTTATTGCGCTTTCCCAAGGGAACAAAACACTGCAGACTCCATCACTGTGTCAGCTGCAGTTTAGTTACTGATTTTCGTTGAGAAAACATGAAGCCAGAGCCTCCTACTTTCAACTTACCTCGAGCATGTGTAGAATGACTTCAAACTAACTTGCTTTTGTTTTAAAGTCATCTTCAGTACTGACTTTGGCAAGTTTTACAGTTGACGACGGCACGGAGCTTAGAGGAAGGTATGGGAATTGATATCTAGGTGGCACGACACGAAAAGCAAAGCGCTGGCCGGAACAGTCAACGGCAGCAAAGCGACGAGCCGTCAAGGGGTCCATCGGACTGAAGGAGACATGCAGACGCGGATGATACTTACAATGGCATCGTTAACGACTGGGGTTCGATCCACGACGGGACTGCCGATGCATACGGGACGTAAATCGTTTCGCATTGATTTTTAGAAAAAAGAAGAGCAAAAGCTCAGATTGACTTACCTTATTCAAATAGAATACCGCCAAGGTGCTGCCGCAGTGTTTTATACCGCTCGTCCTTTTTTGCTCTTGTTTCATTCAGCATACCCGCTATAAAATGCTAGGTTTATTCAATAGCTCCGCCACTAAGGGGCAGCATTTTTGCTGGCTAATGGGTTTTAATAAGAATATTACCAACAAAGCTAATATTCAACATAAAGGTAAACCACGTATGAAAGGAAGAATCGTAAAATATTGTGCTCTTTTCCGACGTCTTGATAATTTTATTTATTGCGCTTTCCCAAGGGAACAAAACACTGCAGACTCCATCACTGTGTCAGCTACAGTTTAGTTACTGATTTTCGTTGAGAAAACATGAAGCCAGAGCCTCCTACTTTCAACTTACCTCGAGCATGTGTAGAATGACTTCAAACTAACTTGCTTTTGTTTTAAAGTCATCTTCAGTACTGACTTTGGCAAGTTTTACAGTTGACGACGGCACGGAGCTTAGAGGAAGGTATGGGAATTGATATCTAGGTGGCACGACACGAAAAGCAAAGCGCTGGCCGGAACAGTCAACGGCAGCAAAGCGACGAGCCGTCAAGGGGTCCATCGGACTGAAGGAGACATGCAGACGCGGATGATACTTACAATGGCATCGTTAACGACTGGGGTTCGATCCACGACGGGACTGCCGATGCATACGGGACGTAAATCGTTTCGCATTGATTTTTAGAAAAAAGAAGAGCAAAAGCTCAGATTGACTTACCTTATTCAAATAGAATACCGCCAAGGTGCTGCCGCAGTGTTTTATACCGCTCGTCCTTTTTTGCTCTTGTTTCATTCAGCATACCCGCTATAAAATGCTAGGTTTATTCAATAGCTCCGCCACTAAGGGGCAGCATTTTTGCTGGCTAATGGGTTTTAATAAGAATATTACCAACAAAGCTAATATTCCACATAAAGGTAAACCACGTATGAAAGGAAGAATCGTAAAATATTGTGCTCTTTTCCGACGTCTTGATAATTTTATTTATTGCGCTTTCCCAAGGGAACAAAACACTGCAGACTCCATCACTGTGTCAGCTACAGTTTAGTTACTGATTTTCGTTGAGAAAACATGAAGCCAGAGCCTCCTACTTTCAACTTACCTCGAGCATGTGTAGAATGACTTCAAACTAACTTGCTTTTGTTTTAAAGTCATCTTCAGTACTGACTTTGGCAAGTTTTACAGTTGACGACGGCACGGAGCTTAGAGGAAGGTATGGGAATTGATATCTAGGTGGCACGACACGAAAAGCAAAGCGCTGGCCGGAACAGTCAACGGCAGCAAAGCGACGAGCCGTCAAGGGGTCCATCGGACTGAAGGAGACATGCAGACGCGGATGATACTTACAATGGCATCGTTAACGACTGGGGTTCGATCCACGACGGGACTGCCGATGCATACGGGACGTAAATCGTTTCGCATTGATTTTTAGAAAAAAGAAGAGCAAAAGCTCAGATTGACTTACCTTATTCAAATAGAATACCGCCAAGGTGCTGCCGCAGTGTTTTATACCGCTCGTCCTTTTTTGCTCTTGTTTCATTCAGCATACCCGCTATAAAATGCTAGGTTTATTCAATAGCTCCGCCACTAAGGGGCAGCATTTTTGCTGGCTAATGGGTTTTAATAAGAATATTACCAACAAAGCTAATATTCCACATAAAGGTAAACCACGTATGAAAGGAAGAATCGTAAAATATTGTGCTCTTTTCCGACGTCTTGATAATTTTATTTATTGCGCTTTCCCAAGGGAACAAAACACTGCAGACTCCATCACTGTGTCAGCTACAGTTTAGTTACTGATTTTCGTTGAGAAAACATGAAGCCAGAGCCTCCTACTTTCAACTTACCTCGAGCATGTGTAGAATGACTTCAAACTAACTTGCTTTTGTTTTAAAGTCATCTTCAGTACTGACTTTGGCAAGTTTTACAGTTGACGACGGCACGGAGCTTAGAGGAAGGTATGGGAATTGATATCTAGGTGGCACGACACGAAAAGCAAAGCGCTGGCCGGAACAGTCAACGGCAGCAAAGCGACGAGCCGTCAAGGGGTCCATCGGACTGAAGGAGACATGCAGACGCGGATGATACTTACAATGGCATCGTTAACGACTGGGGTTCGATCCACGACGGGACTGCCGATGCATACGGGACGTAAATCGTTTCGCATTGATTTTTAGAAAAAAGAAGAGCAAAAGCTCAGATTGACTTACCTTATTCAAATAGAATACCGCCAAGGTGCTGCCGCAGTGTTTTATACCGCTCGTCCTTTTTTGCTCTTGTTTCATTCAGCATACCCGCTATAAAATGCTAGGTTTATTCAATAGCTCCGCCACTAAGGGGCAGCATTTTTGCTGGCTAATGGGTTTTAATAAGAATATTACCAACAAAGCTAATATTCCACATAAAGGTAAACCACGTATGAAAGGAAGAATCGTAAAATATTGTGCTCTTTTCCGACGTCTTGATAATTTTATTTATTGCGCTTTCCCAAGGGAACAAAACACTGCAGACTCCATCACTGTGTCAGCTACAGTTTAGTTACTGATTTTCGTTGAGAAAACATGAAGCCAGAGCCTCCTACTTTCAACTTACCTCGAGCATGTGTAGAATGACTTCAAACTAACTTGCTTTTGTTTTAAAGTCATCTTCAGTACTGACTTTGGCAAGTTTTACAGTTGACGACGGCACGGAGCTTAGAGGAAGGTATGGGAATTGATATCTAGGTGGCACGACACGAAAAGCAAAGCGCTGGCCGGAACAGTCAACGGCAGCAAAGCGACGAGCCGTCAAGGGGTCCATCGGACTGAAGGAGACATGCAGACGCGGATGATACTTACAATGGCATCGTTAACGACTGGGGTTCGATCCACGACGGGACTGCCGATGCATACGGGACGTAAATCGTTTCGCATTGATTTTTAGAAAAAAGAAGAGCAAAAGCTCAGATTGACTTACCTTATTCAAATAGAATACCGCCAAGGTGCTGCCGCAGTGTTTTATACCGCTCGTCCTTTTTTGCTCTTGTTTCATTCAGCATACCCGCTATAAAATGCTAGGTTTATTCAATAGCTCCGCCACTAAGGGGCAGCATTTTTGCTGGCTAATGGGTTTTAATAAGAATATTACCAACAAAGCTAATATTCCACATAAAGGTAAACCACGTATGAAAGGAAGAATCGTAAAATATTGTGCTCTTTTCCGACGTCTTGATAATTTTATTTATTGCGCTTTCCCAAGGGAACAAAACACTGCAGACTCCATCACTGTGTCAGCTGCAGTTTAGTTACTGATTTTCGTTGAGAAAACATGAAGCCAGAGCCTCCTACTTTCAACTTACCTCGAGCATGTGTAGAATGACTTCAAACTAACTTGCTTTTGTTTTAAAGTCATCTTCAGTACTGACTTTGGCAAGTTTTACAGTTGACGACGGCACGGAGCTTAGAGGAAGGTATGGGAATTGATATCTAGGTGGCACGACACGAAAAGCAAAGCGCTGGCCGGAACAGTCAACGGCAGCAAAGCGACGAGCCGTCAAGGGGTCCATCGGACTGAAGGAGACATGCAGACGCGGATGATACTTACAATGGCATCGTTAACGACTGGGGTTCGATCCACGACGGGACTGCCGATGCATACGGGACGTAAATCGTTTCGCATTGATTTTTAGAAAAAAGAAGAGCAAAAGCTCAGATTGACTTACCTTATTCAAATAGAATACCGCCAAGGTGCTGCCGCAGTGTTTTATACCGCTCGTCCTTTTTTGCTCTTGTTTCATTCAGCATACCCGCTATAAAATGCTAGGTTTATTCAATAGCTCCGCCACTAAGGGGCAGCATTTTTGCTGGCTAATGGGTTTTAATAAGAATATTACCAACAAAGCTAATATTCCACATAAAGGTAAACCACGTATGAAAGGAAGAATCGTAAAATATTGTGCTCTTTTCCGACGTCTTGATAATTTTATTTATTGCGCTTTCCCAAGGGAACAAAACACTGCAGACTCCATCACTGTGTCAGCTACAGTTTAGTTACTGATTTTCGTTGAGAAAACATGAAGCCAGAGCCTCCTACTTTCAACTTACCTCGAGCATGTGTAGAATGACTTCAAACTAACTTGCTTTTGTTTTAAAGTCATCTTCAGTACTGACTTTGGCAAGTTTTACAGTTGACGACGGCACGGAGCTTAGAGGAAGGTATGGGAATTGATATCTAGGTGGCACGACACGAAAAGCAAAGCGCTGGCCGGAACAGTCAACGGCAGCAAAGCGACGAGCCGTCAAGGGGTCCATCGGACTGAAGGAGACATGCAGACGCGGATGATACTTACAATGGCATCGTTAACGACTGGGGTTCGATCCACGACGGGACTGCCGATGCATACGGGACGTAAATCGTTTCGCATTGATTTTTAGAAAAAAGAAGAGCAAAAGCTCAGATTGACTTACCTTATTCAAATAGAATACCGCCAAGGTGCTGCCGCAGTGTTTTATACCGCTCGTCCTTTTTTGCTCTTGTTTCATTCAGCATACCCGCTATAAAATGCTAGGTTTATTCAATAGCTCCGCCACTAAGGGGCAGCATTTTTGCTGGCTAATGGGTTTTAATAAGAATATTACCAACAAAGCTAATATTCCACATAAAGGTAAACCACGTATGAAAGGAAGAATCGTAAAATATTGTGCTCTTTTCCGACGTCTTGATAATTTTATTTATTGCGCTTTCCCAAGGGAACAAAACACTGCAGACTCCATCACTGTGTCAGCTACAGTTTAGTTACTGATTTTCGTTGAGAAAACATGAAGCCAGAGCCTCCTACTTTCAACTTACCTCGAGCATGTGTAGAATGACTTCAAACTAACTTGCTTTTGTTTTAAAGTCATCTTCAGTACTGACTTTGGCAAGTTTTACAGTTGACGACGGCACGGAGCTTAGAGGAAGGTATGGGAATTGATATCTAGGTGGCACGACACGAAAAGCAAAGCGCTGGCCGGAACAGTCAACGGCAGCAAAGCGACGAGCCGTCAAGGGGTCCATCGGACT
This sequence comes from Clavelina lepadiformis, assembly GCF_947623445.1. NCBI lineage: Eukaryota > Metazoa > Chordata > Ascidiacea > Aplousobranchia > Clavelinidae > Clavelina > Clavelina lepadiformis. The sequence continues at coordinate 12,239,136 of NC_135245.1, read as the reverse complement.
GAAGGAGACATGCAGACGCGGATGATACTTACAATGGCATCGTTAACGACTGGGGTTCGATCCACGACGGGACTGCCGATGCATACGGGACGTAAATCGTTTCGCATTGATTTTTAGAAAAAAGAAGAGCAAAAGCTCAGATTGACTTACCTTATTCAAATAGAATACCGCCAAGGTGCTGCCGCAGTGTTTTATACCGCTCGTCCTTTTTTGCTCTTGTTTCATTCAGCATACCCGCTATAAAATGCTAGGTTTATTCAATAGCTCCGCCACTAAGGGGCAGCATTTTTGCTGGCTAATGGGTTTTAATAAGAATATTACCAACAAAGCTAATATTCCACATAAAGGTAAACCACGTATGAAAGGAAGAATCGTAAAATATTGTGCTCTTTTCCGACGTCTTGATAATTTTATTTATTGCGCTTTCCCAAGGGAACAAAACACTGCAGACTCCATCACTGTGTCAGCTACAGTTTAGTTACTGATTTTCGTTGAGAAAACATGAAGCCAGAGCCTCCTACTTTCAACTTACCTCGAGCATGTGTAGAATGACTTCAAACTAACTTGCTTTTGTTTTAAAGTCATCTTCAGTACTGACTTTGGCAAGTTTTACAGTTGACGACGGCACGGAGCTTAGAGGAAGGTATGGGAATTGATATCTAGGTGGCACGACACGAAAAGCAAAGCGCTGGCCGGAACAGTCAACGGCAGCAAAGCGACGAGCCGTCAAGGGGTCCATCGGACTGAAGGAGACATGCAGACGCGGATGATACTTACAATGGCATCGTTAACGACTGGGGTTCGATCCACGACGGGACTGCCGATGCATACGGGACGTAAATCGTTTCGCATTGATTTTTAGAAAAAAGAAGAGCAAAAGCTCAGATTGACTTACCTTATTCAAATAGAATACCGCCAAGGTGCTGCCGCAGTGTTTTATACCGCTCGTCCTTTTTTGCTCTTGTTTCATTCAGCATACCCGCTATAAAATGCTAGGTTTATTCAATAGCTCCGCCACTAAGGGGCAGCATTTTTGCTGGCTAATGGGTTTTAATAAGAATATTACCAACAAAGCTAATATTCCACATAAAGGTAAACCACGTATGAAAGGAAGAATCGTAAAATATTGTGCTCTTTTCCGACGTCTTGATAATTTTATTTATTGCGCTTTCCCAAGGGAACAAAACACTGCAGACTCCATCACTGTGTCAGCTACAGTTTAGTTACTGATTTTCGTTGAGAAAACATGAAGCCAGAGCCTCCTACTTTCAACTTACCTCGAGCATGTGTAGAATGACTTCAAACTAACTTGCTTTTGTTTTAAAGTCATCTTCAGTACTGACTTTGGCAAGTTTTACAGTTGACGACGGCACGGAGCTTAGAGGAAGGTATGGGAATTGATATCTAGGTGGCACGACACGAAAAGCAAAGCGCTGGCCGGAACAGTCAACGGCAGCAAAGCGACGAGCCGTCAAGGGGTCCATCGGACTGAAGGAGACATGCAGACGCGGATGATACTTACAATGGCATCGTTAACGACTGGGGTTCGATCCACGACGGGACTGCCGATGCATACGGGACGTAAATCGTTTCGCATTGATTTTTAGAAAAAAGAAGAGCAAAAGCTCAGATTGACTTACCTTATTTAAATAGAATACCGCCAAGGTGCTGCCGCAGTGTTTTATACCGCTCGTCCTTTTTTGCTCTTGTTTCATTCAGCATACCCGCTATAAAATGCTAGGTTTATTCAATAGCTCCGCCACTAAGGGGCAGCATTTTTGCTGGCTAATGGGTTTTAATAAGAATATTACCAACAAAGCTAATATTCCACATAAAGGTAAACCACGTATGAAAGGAAGAATCGTAAAATATTGTGCTCTTTTCCGACGTCTTGATAATTTTATTTATTGCGCTTTCCCAAGGGAACAAAACACTGCAGACTCCATCACTGTGTCAGCTACAGTTTAGTTACTGATTTTCGTTGAGAAAACATGAAGCCAGAGCCTCCTACTTTCAACTTACCTCGAGCATGTGTAGAATGACTTCAAACTAACTTGCTTTTGTTTTAAAGTCATCTTCAGTACTGACTTTGGCAAGTTTTACAGTTGACGACGGCACGGAGCTTAGAGGAAGGTATGGGAATTGATATCTAGGTGGCACGACACGAAAAGCAAAGCGCTGGCCGGAACAGTCAACGGCAGCAAAGCGACGAGCCGTCAAGGGGTCCATCGGACTGAAGGAGACATGCAGGCGCGGATGATACTTACAATGGCATCGTTAACGACTGGGGTTCGATCCACGACGGGACTGCCGATGCATACGGGACGTAAATCGTTTCGCATTGATTTTTAGAAAAAAGAAGAGCAAAAGCTCAGATTGACTTACCTTATTCAAATAGAATACCGCCAAGGTGCTGCCGCAGTGTTTTATACCGCTCGTCCTTTTTTGCTCTTGTTTCATTCAGCATACCCGCTATAAAATGCTAGGTTTATTCAATAGCTCCGCCACTAAGGGGCAGCATTTTTGCTGGCTAATGGGTTTTAATAAGAATATTACCAACAAAGCTAATATTCCACATAAAGGTAAACCACGTATGAAAGGAAGAATCGTAAAATATTGTGCTCTTTTCCGACGTCTTGATAATTTTATTTATTGCGCTTTCCCAAGGGAACAAAACACTGCAGACTCCATCACTGTGTCAGCTACAGTTTAGTTACTGATTTTCGTTGAGAAAACATGAAGCCAGAGCCTCCTACTTTCAACTTACCTCGAGCATGTGTAGAATGACTTCAAACTAACTTGCTTTTGTTTTAAAGTCATCTTCAGTACTGACTTTGGCAAGTTTTACAGTTGACGACGGCACGGAGCTTAGAGGAAGGTATGGGAATTGATATCTAGGTGGCACGACACGAAAAGCAAAGCGCTGGCCGGAACAGTCAACGGCAGCAAAGCGACGAGCCGTCAAGGGGTCCATCGGACTGAAGGAGACATGCAGGCGCGGATGATACTTACAATGGCATCGTTAACGACTGGGGTTCGATCCACGACGGGACTGCCGATGCATACGGGACGTAAATCGTTTCGCATTGATTTTTAGAAAAAAGAAGAGCAAAAGCTCAGATTGACTTACCTTATTCAAATAGAATACCGCCAAGGTGCTGCCGCAGTGTTTTATACCGCTCGTCCTTTTTTGCTCTTGTTTCATTCAGCATACCCGCTATAAAATGCTAGGTTTATTCAATAGCTCCGCCACTAAGGGGCAGCATTTTTGCTGGCTAATGGGTTTTAATAAGAATATTACCAACAAAGCTAATATTCCACATAAAGGTAAACCACGTATGAAAGGAAGAATCGTAAAATATTGTGCTCTTTTCCGACGTCTTGATAATTTTATTTATTGCGCTTTCCCAAGGGAACAAAACACTGCAGACTCCATCACTGTGTCAGCTACAGTTTAGTTACTGATTTTCGTTGAGAAAACATGAAGCCAGAGCCTCCTACTTTCAACTTACCTCGAGCATGTGTAGAATGACTTCAAACTAACTTGCTTTTGTTTTAAAGTCATCTTCAGTACTGACTTTGGCAAGTTTTACAGTTGACGACGGCACGGAGCTTAGAGGAAGGTATGGGAATTGATATCTAGGTGGCACGACACGAAAAGCAAAGCGCTGGCCGGAACAGTCAACGGCAGCAAAGCGACGAGCCGTCAAGGGGTCCATCGGACTGAAGGAGACATGCAGACGCGGATGATACTTACAATGGCATCGTTAACGACTGGGGTTCGATCCACGACGGGACTGCCGATGCATACGGGACGTAAATCGTTTCGCATTGATTTTTAGAAAAAAGAAGAGCAAAAGCTCAGATTGACTTACCTTATTCAAATAGAATACCGCCAAGGTGCTGCCGCAGTGTTTTATACCGCTCGTCCTTTTTTGCTCTTGTTTCATTCAGCATACCCGCTATAAAATGCTAGGTTTATTCAATAGCTCCGCCACTAAGGGGCAGCATTTTTGCTGGCTAATGGGTTTTAATAAGAATATTACCAACAAAGCTAATATTCCACATAAAGGTAAACCACGTATGAAAGGAAGAATCGTAAAATATTGTGCTCTTTTCCGACGTCTTGATAATTTTATTTATTGCGCTTTCCCAAGGGAACAAAACACTGCAGACTCCATCACTGTGTCAGCTACAGTTTAGTTACTGATTTTCGTTGAGAAAACATGAAGCCAGAGCCTCCTACTTTCAACTTACCTCGAGCATGTGTAGAATGACTTCAAACTAACTTGCTTTTGTTTTAAAGTCATCTTCAGTACTGACTTTGGCAAGTTTTACAGTTGACGACGGCACGGAGCTTAGAGGAAGGTATGGGAATTGATATCTAGGTGGCACGACACGAAAAGCAAAGCGCTGGCCGGAACAGTCAACGGCAGCAAAGCGACGAGCCGTCAAGGGGTCCATCGGACTGAAGGAGACATGCAGGCGCGGATGATACTTACAATGGCATCGTTAACGACTGGGGTTCGATCCACGACGGGACTGCCGATGCATACGGGACGTAAATCGTTTCGCATTGATTTTTAGAAAAAAGAAGAGCAAAAGCTCAGATTGACTTACCTTATTCAAATAGAATACCGCCAAGGTGCTGCCGCAGTGTTTTATACCGCTCGTCCTTTTTTGCTCTTGTTTCATTCAGCATACCCGCTATAAAATGCTAGGTTTATTCAATAGCTCCGCCACTAAGGGGCAGCATTTTTGCTGGCTAATGGGTTTTAATAAGAATATTACCAACAAAGCTAATATTCCACATAAAGGTAAACCACGTATGAAAGGAAGAATCGTAAAATATTGTGCTCTTTTCCGACGTCTTGATAATTTTATTTATTGCGCTTTCCCAAGGGAACAAAACACTGCAGACTCCATCACTGTGTCAGCTACAGTTTAGTTACTGATTTTCGTTGAGAAAACATGAAGCCAGAGCCTCCTACTTTCAACTTACCTCGAGCATGTGTAGAATGACTTCAAACTAACTTGCTTTTGTTTTAAAGTCATCTTCAGTACTGACTTTGGCAAGTTTTACAGTTGACGACGGCACGGAGCTTAGAGGAAGGTATGGGAATTGATATCTAGGTGGCACGACACGAAAAGCAAAGCGCTGGCCGGAACAGTCAACGGCAGCAAAGCGACGAGCCGTCAAGGGGTCCATCGGACTGAAGGAGACATGCAGGCGCGGATGATACTTACAATGGCATCGTTAACGACTGGGGTTCGATCCACGACGGGACTGCCGATGCATACGGGACGTAAATCGTTTCGCATTGATTTTTAGAAAAAAGAAGAGCAAAAGCTCAGATTGACTTACCTTATTCAAATAGAATACCGCCAAGGTGCTGCCGCAGTGTTTTATACCGCTCGTCCTTTTTTGCTCTTGTTTCATTCAGCATACCCGCTATAAAATGCTAGGTTTATTCAATAGCTCCGCCACTAAGGGGCAGCATTTTTGCTGGCTAATGGGTTTTAATAAGAATATTACCAACAAAGCTAATATTCAACATAAAGGTAAACCACGTATGAAAGGAAGAATCGTAAAATATTGTGCTCTTTTCCGACGTCTTGATAATTTTATTTATTGCGCTTTCCCAAGGGAACAAAACACTGCAGACTCCATCACTGTGTCAGCTACAGTTTAGTTACTGATTTTCGTTGAGAAAACATGAAGCCAGAGCCTCCTACTTTCAACTTACCTCGAGCATGTGTAGAATGACTTCAAACTAACTTGCTTTTGTTTTAAAGTCATCTTCAGTACTGACTTTGGCAAGTTTTACAGTTGACGACGGCACGGAGCTTAGAGGAAGGTATGGGAATTGATATCTAGGTGGCACGACACGAAAAGCAAAGCGCTGGCCGGAACAGTCAACGGCAGCAAAGCGACGAGCCGTCAAGGGGTCCATCGGACTGAAGGAGACATGCAGGCGCGGATGATACTTACAATGGCATCGTTAACGACTGGGGTTCGATCCACGACGGGACTGCCGATGCATACGGGACGTAAATCGTTTCGCATTGATTTTTAGAAAAAAGAAGAGCAAAAGCTCAGATTGACTTACCTTATTCAAATAGAATACCGCCAAGGTGCTGCCGCAGTGTTTTATACCGCTCGTCCTTTTTTGCTCTTGTTTCATTCAGCATACCCGCTATAAAATGCTAGGTTTATTCAATAGCTCCGCCACTAAGGGGCAGCATTTTTGCTGGCTAATGGGTTTTAATAAGAATATTACCAACAAAGCTAATATTCCACATAAAGGTAAACCACGTATGAAAGGAAGAATCGTAAAATATTGTGCTCTTTTCCGACGTCTTGATAAATTTATTTATTGCGCTTTCCCAAGGGAACAAAACACTGCAGACTCCATCACTGTGTCAGCTACAGTTTAGTTACTGATTTTCGTTGAGAAAACATGAAGCCAGAGCCTCCTACTTTCAACTTACCTCGAGCATGTGTAGAATGACTTCAAACTAACTTGCTTTTGTTTTAAAGTCATCTTCAGTACTGACTTTGGCAAGTTTTACAGTTGACGACGGCACGGAGCTTAGAGGAAGGTATGGGAATTGATATCTAGGTGGCACGACACGAAAAGCAAAGCGCTGGCCGGAACAGTCAACGGCAGCAAAGCGACGAGCCGTCAAGGGGTCCATCGGACTGAAGGAGACATGCAGACGCGGATGATACTTACAATGGCATCGTTAACGACTGGGGTTCGATCCACGACGGGACTGCCGATGCATACGGGACGTAAATCGTTTCGCATTGATTTTTAGAAAAAAGAAGAGCAAAAGCTCAGATTGACTTACCTTATTCAAATAGAATACCGCCAAGGTGCTGCCGCAGTGTTTTATACCGCTCGTCCTTTTTTGCTCTTGTTTCATTCAGCATACCCGCTATAAAATGCTAGGTTTATTCAATAGCTCCGCCACTAAGGGGCAGCATTTTTGCTGGCTAATGGGTTTTAATAAGAATATTACCAACAAAGCTAATATTCCACATAAAGGTAAACCACGTATGAAAGGAAGAATCGTAAAATATTGTGCTCTTTTCCGACGTCTTGATAATTTTATTTATTGCGCTTTCCCAAGGGAACAAAACACTGCAGACTCCATCACTGTGTCAGCTACAGTTTAGTTACTGATTTTCGTTGAGAAAACATGAAGCCAGAGCCTCCTACTTTCAACTTACTTCGAGCATGTGTAGAATGACTTCAAACTAACTTGCTTTTGTTTTAAAGTCATCTTCAGTACTGACTTTGGCAAGTTTTACAGTTGACGACGGCACGGAGCTTAGAGGAAGGTATGGGAATTGATATCTAGGTGGCACGACACGAAAAGCAAAGCGCTGGCCGGAACAGTCAACGGCAGCAAAGCGACGAGCCGTCAAGGGGTCCATCGGACTGAAGGAGACATGCAGACGCGGATGATACTTACAATGGCATCGTTAACGACTGGGGTTCGATCCACGACGGGACTGCCGATGCATACGGGACGTAAATCGTTTCGCATTGATTTTTAGAAAAAAGAAGAGCAAAAGCTCAGATTGACTTACCTTATTCAAATAGAATACCGCCAAGGTGCTGCCGCAGTGTTTTATACCGCTCGTCCTTTTTTGCTCTTGTTTCATTCAGCATACCCGCTATAAAATGCTAGGTTTATTCAATAGCTCCGCCACTAAGGGGCAGCATTTTTGCTGGCTAATGGGTTTTAATAAGAATATTACCAACAAAGCTAATATTCCACATAAAGGTAAACCACGTATGAAAGGAAGAATCGTAAAATATTGTGCTCTTTTCCGACGTCTTGATAATTTTATTTATTGCGCTTTCCCAAGGGAACAAAACACTGCAGACTCCATCACTGTGTCAGCTACAGTTTAGTTACTGATTTTCGTTGAGAAAACATGAAGCCAGAGCCTCCTACTTTCAACTTACCTCGAGCATGTGTAGAATGACTTCAAACTAACTTGCTTTTGTTTTAAAGTCATCTTCAGTACTGACTTTGGCAAGTTTTACAGTTGACGACGGCACGGAGCTTAGAGGAAGGTATGGGAATTGATATCTAGGTGGCACGACACGAAAAGCAAAGCGCTGGCCGGAACAGTCAACGGCAGCAAAGCGACGAGCCGTCAAGGGGTCCATCGGACTGAAGGAGACATGCAGACGCGGATGATACTTACAATGGCATCGTTAACGACTGGGGTTCGATCCACGACGGGACTGCCGATGCATACGGGACGTAAATCGTTTCGCATTGATTTTTAGAAAAAAGAAGAGCAAAAGCTCAGATTGACTTACCTTATTCAAATAGAATACCGCCAAGGTGCTGCCGCAGTGTTTTATACCGCTCGTCCTTTTTTGCTCTTGTTTCATTCAGCATACCCGCTATAAAATGCTAGGTTTATTCAATAGCTCCGCCACTAAGGGGCAGCATTTTTGCTGGCTAATGGGTTTTAATAAGAATATTACCAACAAAGCTAATATTCAACATAAAGGTAAACCACGTATGAAAGGAAGAATCGTAAAATATTGTGCTCTTTTCCGACGTCTTGATAATTTTATTTATTGCGCTTTCCCAAGGGAACAAAACACTGCAGACTCCATCACTGTGTCAGCTACAGTTTAGTTACTGATTTTCGTTGAGAAAACATGAAGCCAGAGCCTCCTACTTTCAACTTACCTCGAGCATGTGTAGAATGACTTCAAACTAACTTGCTTTTGTTTTAAAGTCATCTTCAGTACTGACTTTGGCAAGTTTTACAGTTGACGACGGCACGGAGCTTAGAGGAAGGTATGGGAATTGATATCTAGGTGGCACGACACGAAAAGCAAAGCGCTGGCCGGAACAGTCAACGGCAGCAAAGCGACGAGCCGTCAAGGGGTCCATCGGACTGAAGGAGACATGCAGACGCGGATGATACTTACAATGGCATCGTTAACGACTGGGGTTCGATCCACGACGGGACTGCCGATGCATACGGGACGTAAATCGTTTCGCATTGATTTTTAGAAAAAAGAAGAGCAAAAGCTCAGATTGACTTACCTTATTCAAATAGAATACCGCCAAGGTGCTGCCGCAGTGTTTTATACCGCTCGTCCTTTTTTGCTCTTGTTTCATTCAGCATACCCGCTATAAAATGCTAGGTTTATTCAATAGCTCCGCCACTAAGGGGCAGCATTTTTGCTGGCTAATGGGTTTTAATAAGAATATTACCAACAAAGCTAATATTCCACATAAAGGTAAACCACGTATGAAAGGAAGAATCGTAAAATATTGTGCTCTTTTCCGACGTCTTGATAATTTTATTTATTGCGCTTTCCCAAGGGAACAAAACACTGCAGACTCCATCACTGTGTCAGCTACAGTTTAGTTACTGATTTTCGTTGAGAAAACATGAAGCCAGAGCCTCCTACTTTCAACTTACCTCGAGCATGTGTAGAATGACTTCAAACTAACTTGCTTTTGTTTTAAAGTCATCTTCAGTACTGACTTTGGCAAGTTTTACAGTTGACGACGGCACGGAGCTTAGAGGAAGGTATGGGAATTGATATCTAGGTGGCACGACACGAAAAGCAAAGCGCTGGCCGGAACAGTCAACGGCAGCAAAGCGACGAGCCGTCAAGGGGTCCATCGGACTGAAGGAGACATGCAGACGCGGATGATACTTACAATGGCATCGTTAACGACTGGGGTTCGATCCACGACGGGACTGCCGATGCATACGGGACGTAAATCGTTTCGCATTGATTTTTAGAAAAAAGAAGAGCAAAAGCTCAGATTGACTTACCTTATTCAAATAGAATACCGCCAAGGTGCTGCCGCAGTGTTTTATACCGCTCGTCCTTTTTTGCTCTTGTTTCATTCAGCATACCCGCTATAAAATGCTAGGTTTATTCAATAGCTCCGCCACTAAGGGGCAGCATTTTTGCTGGCTAATGGGTTTTAATAAGAATATTACCAACAAAGCTAATATTCCACATAAAGGTAAACCACGTATGAAAGGAAGAATCGTAAAATATTGTGCTCTTTTCCGACGTCTTGATAATTTTATTTATTGCGCTTTCCCAAGGGAACAAAACACTGCAGACTCCATCACTGTGTCAGCTACAGTTTAGTTACTGATTTTCGTTGAGAAAACATGAAGCCAGAGCCTCCTACTTTCAACTTACCTCGAGCATGTGTAGAATGACTTCAAACTAACTTGCTTTTGTTTTAAAGTCATCTTCAGTACTGACTTTGGCAAGTTTTACAGTTGACGACGGCACGGAGCTTAGAGGAAGGTATGGGAATTGATATCTAGGTGGCACGACACGAAAAGCAAAGCGCTGGCCGGAACAGTCAACGGCAGCAAAGCGACGAGCCGTCAAGGGGTCCATCGGACTGAAGGAGACATGCAGGCGCGGATGATACTTACAATGGCATCGTTAACGACTGGGGTTCGATCCACGACGGGACTGCCGATGCATACGGGACGTAAATCGTTTCGCATTGATTTTTAGAAAAAAGAAGAGCAAAAGCTCAGATTGACTTACCTTATTCAAATAGAATACCGCCAAGGTGCTGCCGCAGTGTTTTATACCGCTCGTCCTTTTTTGCTCTTGTTTCATTCAGCATACCCGCTATAAAATGCTAGGTTTATTCAATAGCTCCGCCACTAAGGGGCAGCATTTTTGCTGGCTAATGGGTTTTAATAAGAATATTACCAACAAAGCTAATATTCAACATAAAGGTAAACCACGTATGAAAGGAAGAATCGTAAAATATTGTGCTCTTTTCCGACGTCTTGATAATTTTATTTATTGCGCTTTCCCAAGGGAACAAAACACTGCAGACTCCATCACTGTGTCAGCTACAGTTTAGTTACTGATTTTCGTTGAGAAAACATGAAGCCAGAGCCTCCTACTTTCAACTTACCTCGAGCATGTGTAGAATGACTTCAAACTAACTTGCTTTTGTTTTAAAGTCATCTTCAGTACTGACTTTGGCAAGTTTTACAGTTGACGACGGCACGGAGCTTAGAGGAAGGTATGGGAATTGATATCTAGGTGGCACGACACGAAAAGCAAAGCGCTGGCCGGAACAGTCAACGGCAGCAAAGCGACGAGCCGTCAAGGGGTCCATCGGACTGAAGGAGACATGCAGGCGCGGATGATACTTACAATGGCATCGTTAACGACTGGGGTTCGATCCACGACGGGACTGCCGATGCATACGGGACGTAAATCGTTTCGCATTGATTTTTAGAAAAAAGAAGAGCAAAAGCTCAGATTGACTTACCTTATTCAAATAGAATACCGCCAAGGTGCTGCCGCAGTGTTTTATACCGCTCGTCCTTTTTTGCTCTTGTTTCATTCAGCATACCCGCTATAAAATGCTAGGTTTATTCAATAGCTCCGCCACTAAGGGGCAGCATTTTTGCTGGCTAATGGGTTTTAATAAGAATATTACCAACAAAGCTAATATTCCACATAAAGGTAAACCACGTATGAAAGGAAGAATCGTAAAATATTGTGCTCTTTTCCGACGTCTTGATAATTTTATTTATTGCGCTTTCCCAAGGGAACAAAACACTGCAGACTCCATCACTGTGTCAGCTACAGTTTAGTTACTGATTTTCGTTGAGAAAACATGAAGCCAGAGCCTCCTACTTTCAACTTACCTCGAGCATGTGTAGAATGACTTCAAACTAACTTGCTTTTGTTTTAAAGTCATCTTCAGTACTGACTTTGGCAAGTTTTACAGTTGACGACGGCACGGAGCTTAGAGGAAGGTATGGGAATTGATATCTAGGTGGCACGACACGAAAAGCAAAGCGCTGGCCGGAACAGTCAACGGCAGCAAAGCGACGAGCCGTCAAGGGGTCCATCGGACTGAAGGAGACATGCAGACGCGGATGATACTTACAATGGCATCGTTAACGACTGGGGTTCGATCCACGACGGGACTGCCGATGCATACGGGACGTAAATCGTTTCGCATTGATTTTTAGAAAAAAGAAGAGCAAAAGCTCAGATTGACTTACCTTATTCAAATAGAATACCGCCAAGGTGCTGCCGCAGTGTTTTATACCGCTCGTCCTTTTTTGCTCTTGTTTCATTCAGCATACCCGCTATAAAATGCTAGGTTTATTCAATAGCTCCGCCACTAAGGGGCAGCATTTTTGCTGGCTAATGGGTTTTAATAAGAATATTACCAACAAAGCTAATATTCCACATAAAGGTAAACCACGTATGAAAGGAAGAATCGTAAAATATTGTGCTCTTTTCCGACGTCTTGATAATTTTATTTATTGCGCTTTCCCAAGGGAACAAAACACTGCAGACTCCATCACTGTGTCAGCTACAGTTTAGTTACTGATTTTCGTTGAGAAAACATGAAGCCAGAGCCTCCTACTTTCAACTTACCTCGAGCATGTGTAGAATGACTTCAAACTAACTTGCTTTTGTTTTAAAGTCATCTTCAGTACTGACTTTGGCAAGTTTTACAGTTGACGACGGCACGGAGCTTAGAGGAAGGTATGGGAATTGATATCTAGGTGGCACGACACGAAAAGCAAAGCGCTGGCCGGAACAGTCAACGGCAGCAAAGCGACGAGCCGTCAAGGGGTCCATCGGACTGAAGGAGACATGCAGACGCGGATGATACTTACAATGGCATCGTTAACGACTGGGGTTCGATCCACGACGGGACTGCCGATGCATACGGGACGTAAATCGTTTCGCATTGATTTTTAGAAAAAAGAAGAGCAAAATCCCAGATTGACTTACCTTATTCAAATAGAATACCGCCAAGGTGCTGCCGCAGTGTTTTATACCGCTCGTCCTTTTTTGCTCTTGTTTCATTCAGCATACCCGCTATAAAATGCTAGGTTTATTCAATAGCTCCGCCACTAAGGGGCAGCATTTTTGCTGGCTAATGGGTTTTAATAAGAATATTACCAACAAAGCTAATATTCCACATAAAGGTAAACCACGTATGAAAGGAAGAATCGTAAAATATTGTGCTCTTTTCCGACGTCTTGATAATTTTATTTATTGCGCTTTCCCAAGGGAACAAAACACTGCAGACTCCATCACTGTGTCAGCTACAGTTTAGTTACTGATTTTCGTTGAGAAAACATGAAGCCAGAGCCTCCTACTTTCAACTTACCTCGAGCATGTGTAGAATGACTTCAAACTAACTTGCTTTTGTTTTAAAGTCATCTTCAGTACTGACTTTGGCAAGTTTTACAGTTGACGACGGCACGGAGCTTAGAGGAAGGTATGGGAATTGATATCTAGGTGGCACGACACGAAAAGCAAAGCGCTGGCCGGAACAGTCAACGGCAGCAAAGCGACGAGCCGTCAAGGGGTCCATCGGACTGAAGGAGACATGCAGACGCGGATGATACTTACAATGGCATCGTTAACGACTGGGGTTCGATCCACGACGGGACTGCCGATGCATACGGGACGTAAATCGTTTCGCATTGATTTTTAGAAAAAAGAAGAGCAAAAGCTCAGATTGACTTACCTTATTCAAATAGAATACCGCCAAGGTGCTGCCGCAGTGTTTTATACCGCTCGTCCTTTTTTGCTCTTGTTTCATTCAGCATACCCGCTATAAAATGCTAGGTTTATTCAATAGCTCCGCCACTAAGGGGCAGCATTTTTGCTGGCTAATGGGTTTTAATAAGAATATTACCAACAAAGCTAATATTCCACATAAAGGTAAACCACGTATGAAAGGAAGAATCGTAAAATATTGTGCTCTTTTCCGACGTCTTGATAATTTTATTTATTGCGCTTTCCCAAGGGAACAAAACACTGCAGACTCCATCACTGTGTCAGCTACAGTTTAGTTACTGATTTTCGTTGAGAAAACATGAAGCCAGAGCCTCCTACTTTCAACTTACCTCGAGCATGTGTAGAATGACTTCAAACTAACTTGCTTTTGTTTTAAAGTCATCTTCAGTACTGACTTTGGCAAGTTTTACAGTTGACGACGGCACGGAGCTTAGAGGAAGGTATGGGAATTGATATCTAGGTGGCACGACACGAAAAGCAAAGCGCTGGCCGGAACAGTCAACGGCAGCAAAGCGACGAGCCGTCAAGGGGTCCATCGGACTGAAGGAGACATGCAGACGCGGATGATACTTACAATGGCATCGTTAACGACTGGGGTTCGATCCACGACGGGACTGCCGATGCATACGGGACGTAAATCGTTTCGCATTGATTTTTAGAAAAAAGAAGAGCAAAATCCCAGATTGACTTACCTTATTCAAATAGAATACCGCCAAGGTGCTGCCGCAGTGTTTTATACCGCTCGTCCTTTTTTGCTCTTGTTTCATTCAGCATACCCGCTATAAAATGCTAGGTTTATTCAATAGCTCCGCCACTAAGGGGCAGCATTTTTGCTGGCTAATGGGTTTTAATAAGAATATTACCAACAAAGCTAATATTCCACATAAAGGTAAACCACGTATGAAAGGAAGAATCGTAAAATATTGTGCTCTTTTCCGACGTCTTGATAATTTTATTTATTGCGCTTTCCCAAGGGAACAAAACACTGCAGACTCCATCACTGTGTCAGCTACAGTTTAGTTACTGATTTTCGTTGAGAAAACATGAAGCCAGAGCCTCCTACTTTCAACTTACCTCGAGCATGTGTAGAATGACTTCAAACTAACTTGCTTTTGTTTTAAAGTCATCTTCAGTACTGACTTTGGCAAGTTTTACAGTTGACGACGGCACGGAGCTTAGAGGAAGGTATGGGAATTGATATCTAGGTGGCACGACACGAAAAGCAAAGCGCTGGCCGGAACAGTCAACGGCAGCAAAGCGACGAGCCGTCAAGGGGTCCATCGGACTGAAGGAGACATGCAGACGCGGATGATACTTACAATGGCATCGTTAACGACTGGGGTTCGATCCACGACGGGACTGCCGATGCATACGGGACGTAAATCGTTTCGCATTGATTTTTAGAAAAAAGAAGAGCAAAAGCTCAGATTGACTTACCTTATTCAAATAGAATACCGCCAAGGTGCTGCCGCAGTGTTTTATACCGCTCGTCCTTTTTTGCTCTTGTTTCATTCAGCATACCCGCTATAAAATGCTAGGTTTATTCAATAGCTCCGCCACTAAGGGGCAGCATTTTTGCTGGCTAATGGGTTTTAATAAGAATATTACCAACAAAGCTAATATTCCACATAAAGGTAAACCACGTATGAAAGGAAGAATCGTAAAATATTGTGCTCTTTTCCGACGTCTTGATAATTTTATTTATTGCGCTTTCCCAAGGGAACAAAACACTGCAGACTCCATCACTGTGTCAGCTACAGTTTAGTTACTGATTTTCGTTGAGAAAACATGAAGCCAGAGCCTCCTACTTTCAACTTACCTCGAGCATGTGTAGAATGACTTCAAACTAACTTGCTTTTGTTTTAAAGTCATCTTCAGTACTGACTTTGGCAAGTTTTACAGTTGACGACGGCACGGAGCTTAGAGGAAGGTATGGGAATTGATATCTAGGTGGCACGACACGAAAAGCAAAGCGCTGGCCGGAACAGTCAACGGCAGCAAAGCGACGAGCCGTCAAGGGGTCCATCGGACTGAAGGAGACATGCAGACGCGGATGATACTTACAATGGCATCGTTAACGACTGGGGTTCGATCCACGACGGGACTGCCGATGCATACGGGACGTAAATCGTTTCGCATTGATTTTTAGAAAAAAGAAGAGCAAAAGCTCAGATTGACTTACCTTATTCAAATAGAATACCGCCAAGGTGCTGCCGCAGTGTTTTATACCGCTCGTCCTTTTTTGCTCTTGTTTCATTCAGCATACCCGCTATAAAATGCTAGGTTTATTCAATAGCTCCGCCACTAAGGGGCAGCATTTTTGCTGGCTAATGGGTTTTAATAAGAATATTACCAACAAAGCTAATATTCCACATAAAGGTAAACCACGTATGAAAGGAAGAATCGTAAAATATTGTGCTCTTTTCCGACGTCTTGATAATTTTATTTATTGCGCTTTCCCAAGGGAACAAAACACTGCAGACTCCATCACTGTGTCAGCTACAGTTTAGTTACTGATTTTCGTTGAGAAAACATGAAGCCAGAGCCTCCTACTTTCAACTTACCTCGAGCATGTGTAGAATGACTTCAAACTAACTTGCTTTTGTTTTAAAGTCATCTTCAGTACTGACTTTGGCAAGTTTTACAGTTGACGACGGCACGGAGCTTAGAGGAAGGTATGGGAATTGATATCTAGGTGGCACGACACGAAAAGCAAAGCGCTGGCCGGAACAGTCAACGGCAGCAAAGCGACGAGCCGTCAAGGGGTCCATCGGACTGAAGGAGACATGCAGACGCGGATGATACTTACAATGGCATCGTTAACGACTGGGGTTCGATCCACGACGGGACTGCCGATGCATACGGGACGTAAATCGTTTCGCATTGATTTTTAGAAAAAAGAAGAGCAAAAGCTCAGATTGACTTACCTTATTCAAATAGAATACCGCCAAGGTGCTGCCGCAGTGTTTTATACCGCTCGTCCTTTTTTGCTCTTGTTTCATTCAGCATACCCGCTATAAAATGCTAGGTTTATTCAATAGCTCCGCCACTAAGGGGCAGCATTTTTGCTGGCTAATGGGTTTTAATAAGAATATTACCAACAAAGCTAATATTCCACATAAAGGTAAACCACGTATGAAAGGAAGAATCGTAAAATATTGTGCTCTTTTCCGACGTCTTGATAATTTTATTTATTGCGCTTTCCCAAGGGAACAAAACACTGCAGACTCCATCACTGTGTCAGCTACAGTTTAGTTACTGATTTTCGTTGAGAAAACATGAAGCCAGAGCCTCCTACTTTCAACTTACCTCGAGCATGTGTAGAATGACTTCAAACTAACTTGCTTTTGTTTTAAAGTCATCTTCAGTACTGACTTTGGCAAGTTTTACAGTTGACGACGGCACGGAGCTTAGAGGAAGGTATGGGAATTGATATCTAGGTGGCACGACACGAAAAGCAAAGCGCTGGCCGGAACAGTCAACGGCAGCAAAGCGACGAGCCGTCAAGGGGTCCATCGGACTGAAGGAGACATGCAGACGCGGATGATACTTACAATGGCATCGTTAACGACTGGGGTTCGATCCACGACGGGACTGCCGATGCATACGGGACGTAAATCGTTTCGCATTGATTTTTAGAAAAAAGAAGAGCAAAAGCTCAGATTGACTTACCTTATTCAAATAGAATACCGCCAAGGTGCTGCCGCAGTGTTTTATACCGCTCGTCCTTTTTTGCTCTTGTTTCATTCAGCATACCCGCTATAAAATGCTAGGTTTATTCAATAGCTCCGCCACTAAGGGGCAGCATTTTTGCTGGCTAATGGGTTTTAATAAGAATATTACCAACAAAGCTAATATTCCACATAAAGGTAAACCACGTATGAAAGGAAGAATCGTAAAATATTGTGCTCTTTTCCGACGTCTTGATAATTTTATTTATTGCGCTTTCCCAAGGGAACAAAACACTGCAGACTCCATCACTGTGTCAGCTACAGTTTAGTTACTGATTTTCGTTGAGAAAACATGAAGC
Organism: Clavelina lepadiformis; assembly: GCF_947623445.1. NCBI lineage: Eukaryota > Metazoa > Chordata > Ascidiacea > Aplousobranchia > Clavelinidae > Clavelina > Clavelina lepadiformis. Next base: position 12,221,493 of record NC_135245.1, on the reverse strand, counting down.
CAGAGCCTCCTACTTTCAACTTACCTCGAGCATGTGTAGAATGACTTCAAACTAACTTGCTTTTGTTTTAAAGTCATCTTCAGTACTGACTTTGGCAAGTTTTACAGTTGACGACGGCACGGAGCTTAGAGGAAGGTATGGGAATTGATATCTAGGTGGCACGACACGAAAAGCAAAGCGCTGGCCGGAACAGTCAACGGCAGCAAAGCGACGAGCCGTCAAGGGGTCCATCGGACTGAAGGAGACATGCAGACGCGGATGATACTTACAATGGCATCGTTAACGACTGGGGTTCGATCCACGACGGGACTGCCGATGCATACGGGACGTAAATCGTTTCGCATTGATTTTTAGAAAAAAGAAGAGCAAAAGCTCAGATTGACTTACCTTATTCAAATAGAATACCGCCAAGGTGCTGCCGCAGTGTTTTATACCGCTCGTCCTTTTTTGCTCTTGTTTCATTCAGCATACCCGCTATAAAATGCTAGGTTTATTCAATAGCTCCGCCACTAAGGGGCAGCATTTTTGCTGGCTAATGGGTTTTAATAAGAATATTACCAACAAAGCTAATATTCCACATAAAGGTAAACCACGTATGAAAGGAAGAATCGTAAAATATTGTGCTCTTTTCCGACGTCTTGATAATTTTATTTATTGCGCTTTCCCAAGGGAACAAAACACTGCAGACTCCATCACTGTGTCAGCTACAGTTTAGTTACTGATTTTCGTTGAGAAAACATGAAGCCAGAGCCTCCTACTTTCAACTTACCTCGAGCATGTGTAGAATGACTTCAAACTAACTTGCTTTTGTTTTAAAGTCATCTTCAGTACTGACTTTGGCAAGTTTTACAGTTGACGACGGCACGGAGCTTAGAGGAAGGTATGGGAATTGATATCTAGGTGGCACGACACGAAAAGCAAAGCGCTGGCCGGAACAGTCAACGGCAGCAAAGCGACGAGCCGTCAAGGGGTCCATCGGACTGAAGGAGACATGCAGACGCGGATGATACTTACAATGGCATCGTTAACGACTGGGGTTCGATCCACGACGGGACTGCCGATGCATACGGGACGTAAATCGTTTCGCATTGATTTTTAGAAAAAAGAAGAGCAAAAGCTCAGATTGACTTACCTTATTCAAATAGAATACCGCCAAGGTGCTGCCGCAGTGTTTTATACCGCTCGTCCTTTTTTGCTCTTGTTTCATTCAGCATACCCGCTATAAAATGCTAGGTTTATTCAATAGCTCCGCCACTAAGGGGCAGCATTTTTGCTGGCTAATGGGTTTTAATAAGAATATTACCAACAAAGCTAATATTCCACATAAAGGTAAACCACGTATGAAAGGAAGAATCGTAAAATATTGTGCTCTTTTCCGACGTCTTGATAATTTTATTTATTGCGCTTTCCCAAGGGAACAAAACACTGCAGACTCCATCACTGTGTCAGCTACAGTTTAGTTACTGATTTTCGTTGAGAAAACATGAAGCCAGAGCCTCCTACTTTCAACTTACCTCGAGCATGTGTAGAATGACTTCAAACTAACTTGCTTTTGTTTTAAAGTCATCTTCAGTACTGACTTTGGCAAGTTTTACAGTTGACGACGGCACGGAGCTTAGAGGAAGGTATGGGAATTGATATCTAGGTGGCACGACACGAAAAGCAAAGCGCTGGCCGGAACAGTCAACGGCAGCAAAGCGACGAGCCGTCAAGGGGTCCATCGGACTGAAGGAGACATGCAGACGCGGATGATACTTACAATGGCATCGTTAACGACTGGGGTTCGATCCACGACGGGACTGCCGATGCATACGGGACGTAAATCGTTTCGCATTGATTTTTAGAAAAAAGAAGAGCAAAAGCTCAGATTGACTTACCTTATTCAAATAGAATACCGCCAAGGTGCTGCCGCAGTGTTTTATACCGCTCGTCCTTTTTTGCTCTTGTTTCATTCAGCATACCCGCTATAAAATGCTAGGTTTATTCAATAGCTCCGCCACTAAGGGGCAGCATTTTTGCTGGCTAATGGGTTTTAATAAGAATATTACCAACAAAGCTAATATTCCACATAAAGGTAAACCACGTATGAAAGGAAGAATCGTAAAATATTGTGCTCTTTTCCGACGTCTTGATAATTTTATTTATTGCGCTTTCCCAAGGGAACAAAACACTGCAGACTCCATCACTGTGTCAGCTACAGTTTAGTTACTGATTTTCGTTGAGAAAACATGAAGCCAGAGCCTCCTACTTTCAACTTACCTCGAGCATGTGTAGAATGACTTCAAACTAACTTGCTTTTGTTTTAAAGTCATCTTCAGTACTGACTTTGGCAAGTTTTACAGTTGACGACGGCACGGAGCTTAGAGGAAGGTATGGGAATTGATATCTAGGTGGCACGACACGAAAAGCAAAGCGCTGGCCGGAACAGTCAACGGCAGCAAAGCGACGAGCCGTCAAGGGGTCCATCGGACTGAAGGAGACATGCAGACGCGGATGATACTTACAATGGCATCGTTAACGACTGGGGTTCGATCCACGACGGGACTGCCGATGCATACGGGACGTAAATCGTTTCGCATTGATTTTTAGAAAAAAGAAGAGCAAAAGCTCAGATTGACTTACCTTATTCAAATAGAATACCGCCAAGGTGCTGCCGCAGTGTTTTATACCGCTCGTCCTTTTTTGCTCTTGTTTCATTCAGCATACCCGCTATAAAATGCTAGGTTTATTCAATAGCTCCGCCACTAAGGGGCAGCATTTTTGCTGGCTAATGGGTTTTAATAAGAATATTACCAACAAAGCTAATATTCCACATAAAGGTAAACCACGTATGAAAGGAAGAATCGTAAAATATTGTGCTCTTTTCCGACGTCTTGATAATTTTATTTATTGCGCTTTCCCAAGGGAACAAAACACTGCAGACTCCATCACTGTGTCAGCTACAGTTTAGTTACTGATTTTCGTTGAGAAAACATGAAGCCAGAGCCTCCTACTTTCAACTTACCTCGAGCATGTGTAGAATGACTTCAAACTAACTTGCTTTTGTTTTAAAGTCATCTTCAGTACTGACTTTGGCAAGTTTTACAGTTGACGACGGCACGGAGCTTAGAGGAAGGTATGGGAATTGATATCTAGGTGGCACGACACGAAAAGCAAAGCGCTGGCCGGAACAGTCAACGGCAGCAAAGCGACGAGCCGTCAAGGGGTCCATCGGACTGAAGGAGACATGCAGACGCGGATGATACTTACAATGGCATCGTTAACGACTGGGGTTCGATCCACGACGGGACTGCCGATGCATACGGGACGTAAATCGTTTCGCATTGATTTTTAGAAAAAAGAAGAGCAAAAGCTCAGATTGACTTACCTTATTCAAATAGAATACCGCCAAGGTGCTGCCGCAGTGTTTTATACCGCTCGTCCTTTTTTGCTCTTGTTTCATTCAGCATACCCGCTATAAAATGCTAGGTTTATTCAATAGCTCCGCCACTAAGGGGCAGCATTTTTGCTGGCTAATGGGTTTTAATAAGAATATTACCAACAAAGCTAATATTCCACATAAAGGTAAACCACGTATGAAAGGAAGAATCGTAAAATATTGTGCTCTTTTCCGACGTCTTGATAATTTTATTTATTGCGCTTTCCCAAGGGAACAAAACACTGCAGACTCCATCACTGTGTCAGCTACAGTTTAGTTACTGATTTTCGTTGAGAAAACATGAAGCCAGAGCCTCCTACTTTCAACTTACCTCGAGCATGTGTAGAATGACTTCAAACTAACTTGCTTTTGTTTTAAAGTCATCTTCAGTACTGACTTTGGCAAGTTTTACAGTTGACGACGGCACGGAGCTTAGAGGAAGGTATGGGAATTGATATCTAGGTGGCACGACACGAAAAGCAAAGCGCTGGCCGGAACAGTCAACGGCAGCAAAGCGACGAGCCGTCAAGGGGTCCATCGGACTGAAGGAGACATGCAGACGCGGATGATACTTACAATGGCATCGTTAACGACTGGGGTTCGATCCACGACGGGACTGCCGATGCATACGGGACGTAAATCGTTTCGCATTGATTTTTAGAAAAAAGAAGAGCAAAAGCTCAGATTGACTTACCTTATTCAAATAGAATACCGCCAAGGTGCTGCCGCAGTGTTTTATACCGCTCGTCCTTTTTTGCTCTTGTTTCATTCAGCATACCCGCTATAAAATGCTAGGTTTATTCAATAGCTCCGCCACTAAGGGGCAGCATTTTTGCTGGCTAATGGGTTTTAATAAGAATATTACCAACAAAGCTAATATTCAACATAAAGGTAAACCACGTATGAAAGGAAGAATCGTAAAATATTGTGCTCTTTTCCGACGTCTTGATAATTTTATTTATTGCGCTTTCCCAAGGGAACAAAACACTGCAGACTCCATCACTGTGTCAGCTACAGTTTAGTTACTGATTTTCGTTGAGAAAACATGAAGCCAGAGCCTCCTACTTTCAACTTACCTCGAGCATGTGTAGAATGACTTCAAACTAACTTGCTTTTGTTTTAAAGTCATCTTCAGTACTGACTTTGGCAAGTTTTACAGTTGACGACGGCACGGAGCTTAGAGGAAGGTATGGGAATTGATATCTAGGTGGCACGACACGAAAAGCAAAGCGCTGGCCGGAACAGTCAACGGCAGCAAAGCGACGAGCCGTCAAGGGGTCCATCGGACTGAAGGAGACATGCAGACGCGGATGATACTTACAATGGCATCGTTAACGACTGGGGTTCGATCCACGACGGGACTGCCGATGCATACGGGACGTAAATCGTTTCGCATTGATTTTTAGAAAAAAGAAGAGCAAAAGCTCAGATTGACTTACCTTATTCAAATAGAATACCGCCAAGGTGCTGCCGCAGTGTTTTATACCGCTCGTCCTTTTTTGCTCTTGTTTCATTCAGCATACCCGCTATAAAATGCTAGGTTTATTCAATAGCTCCGCCACTAAGGGGCAGCATTTTTGCTGGCTAATGGGTTTTAATAAGAATATTACCAACAAAGCTAATATTCCACATAAAGGTAAACCACGTATGAAAGGAAGAATCGTAAAATATTGTGCTCTTTTCCGACGTCTTGATAATTTTATTTATTGCGCTTTCCCAAGGGAACAAAACACTGCAGACTCCATCACTGTGTCAGCTACAGTTTAGTTACTGATTTTCGTTGAGAAAACATGAAGCCAGAGCCTCCTACTTTCAACTTACCTCGAGCATGTGTAGAATGACTTCAAACTAACTTGCTTTTGTTTTAAAGTCATCTTCAGTACTGACTTTGGCAAGTTTTACAGTTGACGACGGCACGGAGCTTAGAGGAAGGTATGGGAATTGATATCTAGGTGGCACGACACGAAAAGCAAAGCGCTGGCCGGAACAGTCAACGGCAGCAAAGCGACGAGCCGTCAAGGGGTCCATCGGACTGAAGGAGACATGCAGACGCGGATGATACTTACAATGGCATCGTTAACGACTGGGGTTCGATCCACGACGGGACTGCCGATGCATACGGGACGTAAATCGTTTCGCATTGATTTTTAGAAAAAAGAAGAGCAAAAGCTCAGATTGACTTACCTTATTCAAATAGAATACCGCCAAGGTGCTGCCGCAGTGTTTTATACCGCTCGTCCTTTTTTGCTCTTGTTTCATTCAGCATACCCGCTATAAAATGCTAGGTTTATTCAATAGCTCCGCCACTAAGGGGCAGCATTTTTGCTGGCTAATGGGTTTTAATAAGAATATTACCAACAAAGCTAATATTCCACATAAAGGTAAACCACGTATGAAAGGAAGAATCGTAAAATATTGTGCTCTTTTCCGACGTCTTGATAATTTTATTTATTGCGCTTTCCCAAGGGAACAAAACACTGCAGACTCCATCACTGTGTCAGCTACAGTTTAGTTACTGATTTTCGTTGAGAAAACATGAAGCCAGAGCCTCCTACTTTCAACTTACCTCGAGCATGTGTAGAATGACTTCAAACTAACTTGCTTTTGTTTTAAAGTCATCTTCAGTACTGACTTTGGCAAGTTTTACAGTTGACGACGGCACGGAGCTTAGAGGAAGGTATGGGAATTGATATCTAGGTGGCACGACACGAAAAGCAAAGCGCTGGCCGGAACAGTCAACGGCAGCAAAGCGACGAGCCGTCAAGGGGTCCATCGGACTGAAGGAGACATGCAGACGCGGATGATACTTACAATGGCATCGTTAACGACTGGGGTTCGATCCACGACGGGACTGCCGATGCATACGGGACGTAAATCGTTTCGCATTGATTTTTAGAAAAAAGAAGAGCAAAAGCTCAGATTGACTTACCTTATTCAAATAGAATACCGCCAAGGTGCTGCCGCAGTGTTTTATACCGCTCGTCCTTTTTTGCTCTTGTTTCATTCAGCATACCCGCTATAAAATGCTAGGTTTATTCAATAGCTCCGCCACTAAGGGGCAGCATTTTTGCTGGCTAATGGGTTTTAATAAGAATATTACCAACAAAGCTAATATTCCACATAAAGGTAAACCACGTATGAAAGGAAGAATCGTAAAATATTGTGCTCTTTTCCGACGTCTTGATAATTTTATTTATTGCGCTTTCCCAAGGGAACAAAACACTGCAGACTCCATCACTGTGTCAGCTACAGTTTAGTTACTGATTTTCGTTGAGAAAACATGAAGCCAGAGCCTCCTACTTTCAACTTACCTCGAGCATGTGTAGAATGACTTCAAACTAACTTGCTTTTGTTTTAAAGTCATCTTCAGTACTGACTTTGGCAAGTTTTACAGTTGACGACGGCACGGAGCTTAGAGGAAGGTATGGGAATTGATATCTAGGTGGCACGACACGAAAAGCAAAGCGCTGGCCGGAACAGTCAACGGCAGCAAAGCGACGAGCCGTCAAGGGGTCCATCGGACTGAAGGAGACATGCAGACGCGGATGATACTTACAATGGCATCGTTAACGACTGGGGTTCGATCCACGACGGGACTGCCGATGCATACGGGACGTAAATCGTTTCGCATTGATTTTTAGAAAAAAGAAGAGCAAAAGCTCAGATTGACTTACCTTATTCAAATAGAATACCGCCAAGGTGCTGCCGCAGTGTTTTATACCGCTCGTCCTTTTTTGCTCTTGTTTCATTCAGCATACCCGCTATAAAATGCTAGGTTTATTCAATAGCTCCGCCACTAAGGGGCAGCATTTTTGCTGGCTAATGGGTTTTAATAAGAATATTACCAACAAAGCTAATATTCCACATAAAGGTAAACCACGTATGAAAGGAAGAATCGTAAAATATTGTGCTCTTTTCCGACGTCTTGATAATTTTATTTATTGCGCTTTCCCAAGGGAACAAAACACTGCAGACTCCATCACTGTGTCAGCTACAGTTTAGTTACTGATTTTCGTTGAGAAAACATGAAGCCAGAGCCTCCTACTTTCAACTTACCTCGAGCATGTGTAGAATGACTTCAAACTAACTTGCTTTTGTTTTAAAGTCATCTTCAGTACTGACTTTGGCAAGTTTTACAGTTGACGACGGCACGGAGCTTAGAGGAAGGTATGGGAATTGATATCTAGGTGGCACGACACGAAAAGCAAAGCGCTGGCCGGAACAGTCAACGGCAGCAAAGCGACGAGCCGTCAAGGGGTCCATCGGACTGAAGGAGACATGCAGACGCGGATGATACTTACAATGGCATCGTTAACGACTGGGGTTCGATCCACGACGGGACTGCCGATGCATACGGGACGTAAATCGTTTCGCATTGATTTTTAGAAAAAAGAAGAGCAAAAGCTCAGATTGACTTACCTTATTCAAATAGAATACCGCCAAGGTGCTGCCGCAGTGTTTTATACCGCTCGTCCTTTTTTGCTCTTGTTTCATTCAGCATACCCGCTATAAAATGCTAGGTTTATTCAATAGCTCCGCCACTAAGGGGCAGCATTTTTGCTGGCTAATGGGTTTTAATAAGAATATTACCAACAAAGCTAATATTCCACATAAAGGTAAACCACGTATGAAAGGAAGAATCGTAAAATATTGTGCTCTTTTCCGACGTCTTGATAATTTTATTTATTGCGCTTTCCCAAGGGAACAAAACACTGCAGACTCCATCACTGTGTCAGCTACAGTTTAGTTACTGATTTTCGTTGAGAAAACATGAAGCCAGAGCCTCCTACTTTCAACTTACCTCGAGCATGTGTAGAATGACTTCAAACTAACTTGCTTTTGTTTTAAAGTCATCTTCAGTACTGACTTTGGCAAGTTTTACAGTTGACGACGGCACGGAGCTTAGAGGAAGGTATGGGAATTGATATCTAGGTGGCACGACACGAAAAGCAAAGCGCTGGCCGGAACAGTCAACGGCAGCAAAGCGACGAGCCGTCAAGGGGTCCATCGGACTGAAGGAGACATGCAGACGCGGATGATACTTACAATGGCATCGTTAACGACTGGGGTTCGATCCACGACGGGACTGCCGATGCATACGGGACGTAAATCGTTTCGCATTGATTTTTAGAAAAAAGAAGAGCAAAAGCTCAGATTGACTTACCTTATTCAAATAGAATACCGCCAAGGTGCTGCCGCAGTGTTTTATACCGCTCGTCCTTTTTTGCTCTTGTTTCATTCAGCATACCCGCTATAAAATGCTAGGTTTATTCAATAGCTCCGCCACTAAGGGGCAGCATTTTTGCTGGCTAATGGGTTTTAATAAGAATATTACCAACAAAGCTAATATTCCACATAAAGGTAAACCACGTATGAAAGGAAGAATCGTAAAATATTGTGCTCTTTTCCGACGTCTTGATAATTTTATTTATTGCGCTTTCCCAAGGGAACAAAACACTGCAGACTCCATCACTGTGTCAGCTACAGTTTAGTTACTGATTTTCGTTGAGAAAACATGAAGCCAGAGCCTCCTACTTTCAACTTACCTCGAGCATGTGTAGAATGACTTCAAACTAACTTGCTTTTGTTTTAAAGTCATCTTCAGTACTGACTTTGGCAAGTTTTACAGTTGACGACGGCACGGAGCTTAGAGGAAGGTATGGGAATTGATATCTAGGTGGCACGACACGAAAAGCAAAGCGCTGGCCGGAACAGTCAACGGCAGCAAAGCGACGAGCCGTCAAGGGGTCCATCGGACTGAAGGAGACATGCAGACGCGGATGATACTTACAATGGCATCGTTAACGACTGGGGTTCGATCCACGACGGGACTGCCGATGCATACGGGACGTAAATCGTTTCGCATTGATTTTTAGAAAAAAGAAGAGCAAAAGCTCAGATTGACTTACCTTATTCAAATAGAATACCGCCAAGGTGCTGCCGCAGTGTTTTATACCGCTCGTCCTTTTTTGCTCTTGTTTCATTCAGCATACCCGCTATAAAATGCTAGGTTTATTCAATAGCTCCGCCACTAAGGGGCAGCATTTTTGCTGGCTAATGGGTTTTAATAAGAATATTACCAACAAAGCTAATATTCCACATAAAGGTAAACCACGTATGAAAGGAAGAATCGTAAAATATTGTGCTCTTTTCCGACGTCTTGATAATTTTATTTATTGCGCTTTCCCAAGGGAACAAAACACTGCAGACTCCATCACTGTGTCAGCTACAGTTTAGTTACTGATTTTCGTTGAGAAAACATGAAGCCAGAGCCTCCTACTTTCAACTTACCTCGAGCATGTGTAGAATGACTTCAAACTAACTTGCTTTTGTTTTAAAGTCATCTTCAGTACTGACTTTGGCAAGTTTTACAGTTGACGACGGCACGGAGCTTAGAGGAAGGTATGGGAATTGATATCTAGGTGGCACGACACGAAAAGCAAAGCGCTGGCCGGAACAGTCAACGGCAGCAAAGCGACGAGCCGTCAAGGGGTCCATCGGACTGAAGGAGACATGCAGACGCGGATGATACTTACAATGGCATCGTTAACGACTGGGGTTCGATCCACGACGGGACTGCCGATGCATACGGGACGTAAATCGTTTCGCATTGATTTTTAGAAAAAAGAAGAGCAAAAGCTCAGATTGACTTACCTTATTCAAATAGAATACCGCCAAGGTGCTGCCGCAGTGTTTTATACCGCTCGTCCTTTTTTGCTCTTGTTTCATTCAGCATACCCGCTATAAAATGCTAGGTTTATTCAATAGCTCCGCCACTAAGGGGCAGCATTTTTGCTGGCTAATGGGTTTTAATAAGAATATTACCAACAAAGCTAATATTCCACATAAAGGTAAACCACGTATGAAAGGAAGAATCGTAAAATATTGTGCTCTTTTCCGACGTCTTGATAATTTTATTTATTGCGCTTTCCCAAGGGAACAAAACACTGCAGACTCCATCACTGTGTCAGCTACAGTTTAGTTACTGATTTTCGTTGAGAAAACATGAAGCCAGAGCCTCCTACTTTCAACTTACCTCGAGCATGTGTAGAATGACTTCAAACTAACTTGCTTTTGTTTTAAAGTCATCTTCAGTACTGACTTTGGCAAGTTTTACAGTTGACGACGGCACGGAGCTTAGAGGAAGGTATGGGAATTGATATCTAGGTGGCACGACACGAAAAGCAAAGCGCTGGCCGGAACAGTCAACGGCAGCAAAGCGACGAGCCGTCAAGGGGTCCATCGGACTGAAGGAGACATGCAGACGCGGATGATACTTACAATGGCATCGTTAACGACTGGGGTTCGATCCACGACGGGACTGCCGATGCATACGGGACGTAAATCGTTTCGCATTGATTTTTAGAAAAAAGAAGAGCAAAAGCTCAGATTGACTTACCTTATTCAAATAGAATACCGCCAAGGTGCTGCCGCAGTGTTTTATACCGCTCGTCCTTTTTTGCTCTTGTTTCATTCAGCATACCCGCTATAAAATGCTAGGTTTATTCAATAGCTCCGCCACTAAGGGGCAGCATTTTTGCTGGCTAATGGGTTTTAATAAGAATATTACCAACAAAGCTAATATTCCACATAAAGGTAAACCACGTATGAAAGGAAGAATCGTAAAATATTGTGCTCTTTTCCGACGTCTTGATAATTTTATTTATTGCGCTTTCCCAAGGGAACAAAACACTGCAGACTCCATCACTGTGTCAGCTACAGTTTAGTTACTGATTTTCGTTGAGAAAACATGAAGCCAGAGCCTCCTACTTTCAACTTACCTCGAGCATGTGTAGAATGACTTCAAACTAACTTGCTTTTGTTTTAAAGTCATCTTCAGTACTGACTTTGGCAAGTTTTACAGTTGACGACGGCACGGAGCTTAGAGGAAGGTATGGGAATTGATATCTAGGTGGCACGACACGAAAAGCAAAGCGCTGGCCGGAACAGTCAACGGCAGCAAAGCGACGAGCCGTCAAGGGGTCCATCGGACTGAAGGAGACATGCAGACGCGGATGATACTTACAATGGCATCGTTAACGACTGGGGTTCGATCCACGACGGGACTGCCGATGCATACGGGACGTAAATCGTTTCGCATTGATTTTTAGAAAAAAGAAGAGCAAAAGCTCAGATTGACTTACCTTATTCAAATAGAATACCGCCAAGGTGCTGCCGCAGTGTTTTATACCGCTCGTCCTTTTTTGCTCTTGTTTCATTCAGCATACCCGCTATAAAATGCTAGGTTTATTCAATAGCTCCGCCACTAAGGGGCAGCATTTTTGCTGGCTAATGGGTTTTAATAAGAATATTACCAACAAAGCTAATATTCCACATAAAGGTAAACCACGTATGAAAGGAAGAATCGTAAAATATTGTGCTCTTTTCCGACGTCTTGATAATTTTATTTATTGCGCTTTCCCAAGGGAACAAAACACTGCAGACTCCATCACTGTGTCAGCTACAGTTTAGTTACTGATTTTCGTTGAGAAAACATGAAGCCAGAGCCTCCTACTTTCAACTTACCTCGAGCATGTGTAGAATGACTTCAAACTAACTTGCTTTTGTTTTAAAGTCATCTTCAGTACTGACTTTGGCAAGTTTTACAGTTGACGACGGCACGGAGCTTAGAGGAAGGTATGGGAATTGATATCTAGGTGGCACGACACGAAAAGCAAAGCGCTGGCCGGAACAGTCAACGGCAGCAAAGCGACGAGCCGTCAAGGGGTCCATCGGACTGAAGGAGACATGCAGACGCGGATGATACTTACAATGGCATCGTTAACGACTGGGGTTCGATCCACGACGGGACTGCCGATGCATACGGGACGTAAATCGTTTCGCATTGATTTTTAGAAAAAAGAAGAGCAAAATCCCAGATTGACTTACCTTATTCAAATAGAATACCGCCAAGGTGCTGCCGCAGTGTTTTATACCGCTCGTCCTTTTTTGCTCTTGTTTCATTCAGCATACCCGCTATAAAATGCTAGGTTTATTCAATAGCTCCGCCACTAAGGGGCAGCATTTTTGCTGGCTAATGGGTTTTAATAAGAATATTACCAACAAAGCTAATATTCCACATAAAGGTAAACCACGTATGAAAGGAAGAATCGTAAAATATTGTGCTCTTTTCCGACGTCTTGATAATTTTATTTATTGCGCTTTCCCAAGGGAACAAAACACTGCAGACTCCATCACTGTGTCAGCTACAGTTTAGTTACTGATTTTCGTTGAGAAAACATGAAGCCAGAGCCTCCTACTTTCAACTTACCTCGAGCATGTGTAGAATGACTTCAAACTAACTTGCTTTTGTTTTAAAGTCATCTTCAGTACTGACTTTGGCAAGTTTTACAGTTGACGACGGCACGGAGCTTAGAGGAAGGTATGGGAATTGATATCTAGGTGGCACGACACGAAAAGCAAAGCGCTGGCCGGAACAGTCAACGGCAGCAAAGCGACGAGCCGTCAAGGGGTCCATCGGACTGAAGGAGACATGCAGACGCGGATGATACTTACAATGGCATCGTTAACGACTGGGGTTCGATCCACGACGGGACTGCCGATGCATACGGGACGTAAATCGTTTCGCATTGATTTTTAGAAAAAAGAAGAGCAAAAGCTCAGATTGACTTACCTTATTCAAATAGAATACCGCCAAGGTGCTGCCGCAGTGTTTTATACCGCTCGTCCTTTTTTGCTCTTGTTTCATTCAGCATACCCGCTATAAAATGCTAGGTTTATTCAATAGCTCCGCCACTAAGGGGCAGCATTTTTGCTGGCTAATGGGTTTTAATAAGAATATTACCAACAAAGCTAATATTCCACATAAAGGTAAACCACGTATGAAAGGAAGAATCGTAAAATATTGTGCTCTTTTCCGACGTCTTGATAATTTTATTTATTGCGCTTTCCCAAGGGAACAAAACACTGCAGACTCCATCACTGTGTCAGCTACAGTTTAGTTACTGATTTTCGTTGAGAAAACATGAAGCCAGAGCCTCCTACTTTCAACTTACCTCGAGCATGTGTAGAATGACTTCAAACTAACTTGCTTTTGTTTTAAAGTCATCTTCAGTACTGACTTTGGCAAGTTTTACAGTTGACGACGGCACGGAGCTTAGAGGAAGGTATGGGAATTGATATCTAGGTGGCACGACACGAAAAGCAAAGCGCTGGCCGGAACAGTCAACGGCAGCAAAGCGACGAGCCGTCAAGGGGTCCATCGGACTGAAGGAGACATGCAGACGCGGATGATACTTACAATGGCATCGTTAACGACTGGGGTTCGATCCACGACGGGACTGCCGATGCATACGGGACGTAAATCGTTTCGCATTGATTTTTAGAAAAAAGAAGAGCAAAAGCTCAGATTGACTTACCTTATTCAAATAGAATACCGCCAAGGTGCTGCCGCAGTGTTTTATACCGCTCGTCCTTTTTTGCTCTTGTTTCATTCAGCATACCCGCTATAAAATGCTAGGTTTATTCAATAGCTCCGCCACTAAGGGGCAGCATTTTTGCTGGCTAATGGGTTTTAATAAGAATATTACCAACAAAGCTAATATTCCACATAAAGGTAAACCACGTATGAAAGGAAGAATCGTAAAATATTGTGCTCTTTTCCGACGTCTTGATAATTTTATTTATTGCGCTTTCCCAAGGGAACAAAACACTGCAGACTCCATCACTGTGTCAGCTACAGTTTAGTTACTGATTTTCGTTGAGAAAACATGAAGCCAGAGCCTCCTACTTTCAACTTACCTCGAGCATGTGTAGAATGACTTCAAACTAACTTGCTTTTGTTTTAAAGTCATCTTCAGTACTGACTTTGGCAAGTTTTACAGTTGACGACGGCACGGAGCTTAGAGGAAGGTATGGGAATTGATATCTAGGTGGCACGACACGAAAAGCAAAGCGCTGGCCGGAACAGTCAACGGCAGCAAAGCGACGAGCCGTCAAGGGGTCCATCGGACTGAAGGAGACATGCAGACGCGGATGATACTTACAATGGCATCGTTAACGACTGGGGTTCGATCCACGACGGGACTGCCGATGCATACGGGACGTAAATCGTTTCGCATTGATTTTTAGAAAAAAGAAGAGCAAAAGCTCAGATTGACTTACCTTATTCAAATAGAATACCGCCAAGGTGCTGCCGCAGTGTTTTATACCGCTCGTCCTTTTTTGCTCTTGTTTCATTCAGCATACCCGCTATAAAATGCTAGGTTTATTCAATAGCTCCGCCACTAAGGGGCAGCATTTTTGCTGGCTAATGGGTTTTAATAAGAATATTACCAACAAAGCTAATATTCCACATAAAGGTAAACCACGTATGAAAGGAAGAATCGTAAAATATTGTGCTCTTTTCCGACGTCTTGATAATTTTATTTATTGCGCTTTCCCAAGGGAACAAAACACTGCAGACTCCATCACTGTGTCAGCTACAGTTTAGTTACTGATTTTCGTTGAGAAAACATGAAGCCAGAGCCTCCTACTTTCAACTTACCTCGAGCATGTGTAGAATGACTTCAAACTAACTTGCTTTTGTTTTAAAGTCATCTTCAGTACTGACTTTGGCAAGTTTTACAGTTGACGACGGCACGGAGCTTAGAGGAAGGTATGGGAATTGATATCTAGGTGGCACGACACGAAAAGCAAAGCGCTGGCCGGAACAGTCAACGGCAGCAAAGCGACGAGCCGTCAAGGGGTCCATCGGACTGAAGGAGACATGCAGACGCGGATGATACTTACAATGGCATCGTTAACGACTGGGGTTCGATCCACGACGGGACTGCCGATGCATACGGGACGTAAATCGTTTCGCATTGATTTTTAGAAAAAAGAAGAGCAAAAGCTCAGATTGACTTACCTTATTCAAATAGAATACCGCCAAGGTGCTGCCGCAGTGTTTTATACCGCTCGTCCTTTTTTGCTCTTGTTTCATTCAGCATACCCGCTATAAAATGCTAGGTTTATTCAATAGCTCCGCCACTAAGGGGCAGCATTTTTGCTGGCTAATGGGTTTTAATAAGAATATTACCAACAAAGCTAATATTCCACATAAAGGTAAACCACGTATGAAAGGAAGAATCGTAAAATACTGTGCTCTTTTCCGACGTCTTGATAATTTTATTTATTGCGCTTTCCCAAGGGAACAAAACACTGCAGACTCCATCACTGTGTCAGCTACAGTTTAGTTACTGATTTTCGTTGAGAAAACATGAAGCCAGAGCCTCCTACTTTCAACTTACCTCGAGCATGTGTAGAATGACTTCAAACTAACTTGCTTTTGTTTTAAAGTCATCTTCAGTACTGACTTTGGCAAGTTTTACAGTTGACGACGGCACGGAGCTTAGAGGAAGGTATGGGAATTGATATCTAGGTGGCACGACACGAAAAGCAAAGCGCTGGTCGGAACAGTCAACGGCAGCAAAGCGACGAGCCGTCAAGGGGTCCATCGGACTGAAGGAGACATGCAGACGCGGATGATACTTACAATGGCATCGTTAACGACTGGGGTTCGATCCACGACGGGACTGCCGATGCATACGGGACGTAAATCGTTTCGCATTGATTTTTAGAAAAAAGAAGAGCAAAAGCTCAGATTGACTTACCTTATTCAAATAGAATACCGCCAAGGTGCTGCCGCAGTGTTTTATACCGCTCGTCCTTTTTTGCTCTTGTTTCATTCAGCATACCCGCTATAAAATGCTAGGTTTATTCAATAGCTCCGCCACTAAGGGGCAGCATTTTTGCTGGCTAATGGGTTTTAATAAGAATATTACCAACAAAGCTAATATTCCACATAAAGGTAAACCACGTATGAAAGGAAGAATCGTAAAATATTGTGCTCTTTTCCGACGTCTTGATAATTTTATTTATTGCGCTTTCCCAAGGGAACAAAACACTGCAGACTCCATCACTGTGTCAGCTACAGTTTAGTTACTGATTTTCGTTGAGAAAACATGAAGCCAGAGCCTCCTAATTTCAACTTACCTCGAGCATGTGTAGAATGACTTCAAACTAACTTGCTTTTGTTTTAAAGTCATCTTCAGTACTGACTTTGGCAAGTTTTACAGTTGACGACGGCACGGAGCTTAGAGGAAGGTATGGGAATTGATATCTAGGTGGCACGACACGAAAAGCAAAGCGCTGGCCGGAACAGTCAACGGCAGCAAAGCGACGAGCCGTCAAGGGGTCCATCGGACTGAAGGAGACATGCAGACGCGGATGATACTTACAATGGCATCGTTAACGACTGGGGTTCGATCCACGACGGGACTGCCGATGCATACGGGACGTAAATCGTTTCGCATTGATTTTTAGAAAAAAGAAGAGCAAAAGCTCAGATTGACTTACCTTATTCAAATAGAATACCGCCAAGGTGCTGCCGCAGTGTTTTATACCGCTCGTCCTTTTTTGCTCTTGTTTCATTCAGCATACCCGCTATAAAATGCTAGGTTTATTCAATAGCTCCGCCACTAAGGGGCAGCATTTTTGCTGGCTAATGGGTTTTAATAAGAATATTACCAACAAAGCTAATATTCCACATAAAGGTAAACCACGTATGAAAGGAAGAATCGTAAAATATTGTGCTCTTTTCCGACGTCTTGATAATTTTATTTATTGCGCTTTCCCAAGGGAACAAAACACTGCAGACTCCATCACTGTGTCAGCTACAGTTTAGTTACTGATTTTCGTTGAGAAAACATGAAGCCAGAGCCTCCTACTTTCAACTTACCTCGAGCATGTGTAGAATGACTTCAAACTAACTTGCTTTTGTTTTAAAGTCATCTTCAGTACTGACTTTGGCAAGTTTTACAGTTGACGACGGCACGGAGCTTAGAGGAAGGTATGGGAATTGATATCTAGGTGGCACGACACGAAAAGCAAAGCGCTGGCCGGAACAGTCAACGGCAGCAAAGCGACGAGCCGTCAAGGGGTCCATCGGACTGAAGGAGACATGCAGACGCGGATGATACTTACAATGGCATCGTTAACGACTGGGGTTCGATCCACGACGGGACTGCCGATGCATACGGGACGTAAATCGTTTCGCATTGATTTTTAGAAAAAAGAAGAGCAAAAGCTCAGATTGACTTACCTTATTCAAATAGAATACCGCCAAGGTGCTGCCGCAGTGTTTTATACCGCTCGTCCTTTTTTGCTCTTGTTTCATTCAGCATACCCGCTATAAAATGCTAGGTTTATTCAATAGCTCCGCCACTAAGGGGCAGCATTTTTGCTGGCTAATGGGTTTTAATAAGAATATTACCAACAAAGCTAATATTCCACATAAAGGTAAACCACGTATGAAAGGAAGAATCGTAAAATATTGTGCTCTTTTCCGACGTCTTGATAATTTTATTTATTGCGCTTTCCCAAGGGAACAAAACACTGCAGACTCCATCACTGTGTCAGCTACAGTTTAGTTACTGATTTTCGTTGAGAAAACATGAAGCCAGAGCCTCCTACTTTCAACTTACCTCGAGCATGTGTAGAATGACTTCAAACTAACTTGCTTTTGTTTTAAAGTCATCTTCAGTACTGACTTTGGCAAGTTTTACAGTTGACGACGGCACGGAGCTTAGAGGAAGGTATGGGAATTGATATCTAGGTGGCACGACACGAAAAGCAAAGCGCTGGCCGGAACAGTCAACGGCAGCAAAGCGACGAGCCGTCAAGGGGTCCATCGGACTGAAGGAGACATGCAGACGCGGATGATACTTACAATGGCATCGTTAACGACTGGGGTTCGATCCACGACGGGACTGCCGATGCATACGGGACGTAAATCGTTTCGCATTGATTTTTAGAAAAAAGAAGAGCAAAAGCTCAGATTGACTTACCTTATTCAAATAGAATACCGCCAAGGTGCTGCCGCAGTGTTTTATACCGCTCGTCCTTTTTTGCTCTTGTTTCATTCAGCATACCCGCTATAAAATGCTAGGTTTATTCAATAGCTCCGCCACTAAGGGGCAGCATTTTTGCTGGCTAATGGGTTTTAATAAGAATATTACCAACAAAGCTAATATTCCACATAAAGGTAAACCACGTATGAAAGGAAGAATCGTAAAATATTGTGCTCTTTTCCGACGTCTTGATAATTTTATTTATTGCGCTTTCCCAAGGGAACAAAACACTGCAGACTCCATCACTGTGTCAGCTACAGTTTAGTTACTGATTTTCGTTGAGAAAACATGAAGCCAGAGCCTCCTACTTTCAACTTACCTCGAGCATGTGTAGAATGACTTCAAACTAACTTGCTTTTGTTTTAAAGTCATCTTCAGTACTGACTTTGGCAAGTTTTACAGTTGACGACGGCACGGAGCTTAGAGGAAGGTATGGGAATTGATATCTAGGTGGCACGACACGAAAAGCAAAGCGCTGGCCGGAACAGTCAACGGCAGCAAAGCGACGAGCCGTCAAGGGGTCCATCGGACTGAAGGAGACATGCAGACGCGGATGATACTTACAATGGCATCGTTAACGACTGGGGTTCGATCCACGACGGGACTGCCGATGCATACGGGACGTAAATCGTTTCGCATTGATTTTTAGAAAAAAGAAGAGCAAAAGCTCAGATTGACTTACCTTATTCAAATAGAATACCGCCAAGGTGCTGCCGCAGTGTTTTATACCGCTCGTCCTTTTTTGCTCTTGTTTCATTCAGCATACCCGCTATAAAATGCTAGGTTTATTCAATAGCTCCGCCACTAAGGGGCAGCATTTTTGCTGGCTAATGGGTTTTAATAAGAATATTACCAACAAAGCTAATATTCCACATAAAGGTAAACCACGTATGAAAGGAAGAATCGTAAAATATTGTGCTCTTTTCCGACGTCTTGATAATTTTATTTATTGCGCTTTCCCAAGGGAACAAAACACTGCAGACTCCATCACTGTGTCAGCTACAGTTTAGTTACTGATTTTCGTTGAGAAAACATGAAGCCAGAGCCTCCTAATTTCAACTTACCTCGAGCATGTGTAGAATGACTTCAAACTAACTTGCTTTTGTTTTAAAGTCATCTTCAGTACTGACTTTGGCAAGTTTTACAGTTGACGACGGCACGGAGCTTAGAGGAAGGTATGGGAATTGATATCTAGGTGGCACGACACGAAAAGCAAAGCGCTGGCCGGAACAGTCAACGGCAGCAAAGCGACGAGCCGTCAAGGGGTCCATCGGACTGAAGGAGACATGCAGACGCGGATGATACTTACAATGGCATCGTTAACGACTGGGGTTCGATCCACGACGGGACTGCCGATGCATACGGGACGTAAATCGTTTCGCATTGATTTTTAGAAAAAAGAAGAGCAAAAGCTCAGATTGACTTACCTTATTCAAATAGAATACCGCCAAGGTGCTGCCGCAGTGTTTTATACCGCTCGTCCTTTTTTGCTCTTGTTTCATTCAGCATACCCGCTATAAAATGCTAGGTTTATTCAATAGCTCCGCCACTAAGGGGCAGCATTTTTGCTGGCTAATGGGTTTTAATAAGAATATTACCAACAAAGCTAATATTCCACATAAAGGTAAACCACGTATGAAAGGAAGAATCGTAAAATATTGTGCTCTTTTCCGACGTCTTGATAATTTTATTTATTGCGCTTTCCCAAGGGAACAAAACACTGCAGACTCCATCACTGTGTCAGCTACAGTTTAGTTACTGATTTTCGTTGAGAAAACATGAAGCCAGAGCCTCCTACTTTCAACTTACCTCGAGCATGTGTAGAATGACTTCAAACTAACTTGCTTTTGTTTTAAAGTCATCTTCAGTACTGACTTTGGCAAGTTTTACAGTTGACGACGGCACGGAGCTTAGAGGAAGGTATGGGAATTGATATCTAGGTGGCACGACACGAAAAGCAAAGCGCTGGCCGGAACAGTCAACGGCAGCAAAGCGACGAGCCGTCAAGGGGTCCATCGGACTGAAGGAGACATGCAGACGCGGATGATACTTACAATGGCATCGTTAACGACTGGGGTTCGATCCACGACGGGACTGCCGATGCATACGGGACGTAAATCGTTTCGCATTGATTTTTAGAAAAAAGAAGAGCAAAAGCTCAGATTGACTTACCTTATTCAAATAGAATACCGCCAAGGTGCTGCCGCAGTGTTTTATACCGCTCGTCCTTTTTTGCTCTTGTTTCATTCAGCATACCCGCTATAAAATGCTAGGTTTATTCAATAGCTCCGCCACTAAGGGGCAGCATTTTTGCTGGCTAATGGGTTTTAATAAGAATATTACCAACAAAGCTAATATTCCACATAAAGGTAAACCACGTATGAAAGGAAGAATCGTAAAATATTGTGCTCTTTTCCGACGTCTTGATAATTTTATTTATTGCGCTTTCCCAAGGGAACAAAACACTGCAGACTCCATCACTGTGTCAGCTACAGTTTAGTTACTGATTTTCGTTGAGAAAACATGAAGCCAGAGCCTCCTACTTTCAACTTACCTCGAGCATGTGTAGAATGACTTCAAACTAACTTGCTTTTGTTTTAAAGTCATCTTCAGTACTGACTTTGGCAAGTTTTACAGTTGACGACGGCACGGAGCTTAGAGGAAGGTATGGGAATTGATATCTAGGTGGCACGACACGAAAAGCAAAGCGCTGGCCGGAACAGTCAACGGCAGCAAAGCGACGAGCCGTCAAGGGGTCCATCGGACTGAAGGAGACATGCAGACGCGGATGATACTTACAATGGCATCGTTAACGACTGGGGTTCGATCCACGACGGGACTGCCGATGCATACGGGACGTAAATCGTTTCGCATTGATTTTTAGAAAAAAGAAGAGCAAAAGCTCAGATTGACTTACCTTATTCAAATAGAATACCGCCAAGGTGCTGCCGCAGTGTTTTATACCGCTCGTCCTTTTTTGCTCTTGTTTCATTCAGCATACCCGCTATAAAATGCTAGGTTTATTCAATAGCTCCGCCACTAAGGGGCAGCATTTTTGCTGGCTAATGGGTTTTAATAAGAATATTACCAACAAAGCTAATATTCAACATAAAGGTAAACCACGTATGAAAGGAAGAATCGTAAAATATTGTGCTCTTTTCCGACGTCTTGATAATTTTATTTATTGCGCTTTCCCAAGGGAACAAAACACTGCAGACTCCATCACTGTGTCAGCTACAGTTTAGTTACTGATTTTCGTTGAGAAAACATGAAGCCAGAGCCTCCTACTTTCAACTTACCTCGAGCATGTGTAGAATGACTTCAAACTAACTTGCTTTTGTTTTAAAGTCATCTTCAGTACTGACTTTGGCAAGTTTTACAGTTGACGACGGCACGGAGCTTAGAGGAAGGTATGGGAATTGATATCTAGGTGGCACGACACGAAAAGCAAAGCGCTGGCCGGAACAGTCAACGGCAGCAAAGCGACGAGCCGTCAAGGGGTCCATCGGACTGAAGGAGACATGCAGACGCGGATGATACTTACAATGGCATCGTTAACGACTGGGGTTCGATCCACGACGGGACTGCCGATGCATACGGGACGTAAATCGTTTCGCATTGATTTTTAGAAAAAAGAAGAGCAAAAGCTCAGATTGACTTACCTTATTCAAATAGAATACCGCCAAGGTGCTGCCGCAGTGTTTTATACCGCTCGTCCTTTTTTGCTCTTGTTTCATTCAGCATACCCGCTATAAAATGCTAGGTTTATTCAATAGCTCCGCCACTAAGGGGCAGCATTTTTGCTGGCTAATGGGTTTTAATAAGAATATTACCAACAAAGCTAATATTCCACATAAAGGTAAACCACGTATGAAAGGAAGAATCGTAAAATATTGTGCTCTTTTCCGACGTCTTGATAATTTTATTTATTGCGCTTTCCCAAGGGAACAAAACACTGCAGACTCCATCACTGTGTCAGCTACAGTTTAGTTACTGATTTTCGTTGAGAAAACATGAAGCCAGAGCCTCCTACTTTCAACTTACCTCGAGCATGTGTAGAATGACTTCAAACTAACTTGCTTTTGTTTTAAAGTCATCTTCAGTACTGACTTTGGCAAGTTTTACAGTTGACGACGGCACGGAGCTTAGAGGAAGGTATGGGAATTGATATCTAGGTGGCACGACACGAAAAGCAAAGCGCTGGCCGGAACAGTCAACGGCAGCAAAGCGACGAGCCGTCAAGGGGTCCATCGGACTGAAGGAGACATGCAGACGCGGATGATACTTACAATGGCATCGTTAACGACTGGGGTTCGATCCACGACGGGACTGCCGATGCATACGGGACGTAAATCGTTTCGCATTGATTTTTAGAAAAAAGAAGAGCAAAAGCTCAGATTGACTTACCTTATTCAAATAGAATACCGCCAAGGTGCTGCCGCAGTGTTTTATACCGCTCGTCCTTTTTTGCTCTTGTTTCATTCAGCATACCCGCTATAAAATGCTAGGTTTATTCAATAGCTCCGCCACTAAGGGGCAGCATTTTTGCTGGCTAATGGGTTTTAATAAGAATATTACCAACAAAGCTAATATTCCACATAAAGGTAAACCACGTATGAAAGGAAGAATCGTAAAATATTGTGCTCTTTTCCGACGTCTTGATAATTTTATTTATTGCGCTTTCCCAAGGGAACAAAACACTGCAGACTCCATCACTGTGTCAGCTACAGTTTAGTTACTGATTTTCGTTGAGAAAACATGAAGCCAGAGCCTCCTACTTTCAACTTACCTCGAGCATGTGTAGAATGACTTCAAACTAACTTGCTTTTGTTTTAAAGTCATCTTCAGTACTGACTTTGGCAAGTTTTACAGTTGACGACGGCACGGAGCTTAGAGGAAGGTATGGGAATTGATATCTAGGTGGCACGACACGAAAAGCAAAGCGCTGGCCGGAACAGTCAACGGCAGCAAAGCGACGAGCCGTCAAGGGGTCCATCGGACTGAAGGAGACATGCAGACGCGGATGATACTTACAATGGCATCGTTAACGACTGGGGTTCGATCCACGACGGGACTGCCGATGCATACGGGACGTAAATCGTTTCGCATTGATTTTTAGAAAAAAGAAGAGCAAAAGCTCAGATTGACTTACCTTATTCAAATAGAATACCGCCAAGGTGCTGCCGCAGTGTTTTATACCGCTCGTCCTTTTTTGCTCTTGTTTCATTCAGCATACCCGCTATAAAATGCTAGGTTTATTCAATAGCTCCGCCACTAAGGGGCAGCATTTTTGCTGGCTAATGGGTTTTAATAAGAATATTACCAACAAAGCTAATATTCAACATAAAGGTAAACCACGTATGAAAGGAAGAATCGTAAAATATTGTGCTCTTTTCCGACGTCTTGATAATTTTATTTATTGCGCTTTCCCAAGGGAACAAAACACTGCAGACTCCATCACTGTGTCAGCTACAGTTTAGTTACTGATTTTCGTTGAGAAAACATGAAGCCAGAGCCTCCTACTTTCAACTTACCTCGAGCATGTGTAGAATGACTTCAAACTAACTTGCTTTTGTTTTAAAGTCATCTTCAGTACTGACTTTGGCAAGTTTTACAGTTGACGACGGCACGGAGCTTAGAGGAAGGTATGGGAATTGATATCTAGGTGGCACGACACGAAAAGCAAAGCGCTGGCCGGAACAGTCAACGGCAGCAAAGCGACGAGCCGTCAAGGGGTCCATCGGACTGAAGGAGACATGCAGACGCGGATGATACTTACAATGGCATCGTTAACGACTGGGGTTCGATCCACGACGGGACTGCCGATGCATACGGGACGTAAATCGTTTCGCATTGATTTTTAGAAAAAAGAAGAGCAAAAGCTCAGATTGACTTACCTTATTCAAATAGAATACCGCCAAGGTGCTGCCGCAGTGTTTTATACCGCTCGTCCTTTTTTGCTCTTGTTTCATTCAGCATACCCGCTATAAAATGCTAGGTTTATTCAATAGCTCCGCCACTAAGGGGCAGCATTTTTGCTGGCTAATGGGTTTTAATAAGAATATTACCAACAAAGCTAATATTCAACATAAAGGTAAACCACGTATGAAAGGAAGAATCGTAAAATATTGTGCTCTTTTCCGACGTCTTGATAATTTTATTTATTGCGCTTTCCCAAGGGAACAAAACACTGCAGACTCCATCACTGTGTCAGCTACAGTTTAGTTACTGATTTTCGTTGAGAAAACATGAAGCCAGAGCCTCCTACTTTCAACTTACCTCGAGCATGTGTAGAATGACTTCAAACTAACTTGCTTTTGTTTTAAAGTCATCTTCAGTACTGACTTTGGCAAGTTTTACAGTTGACGACGGCACGGAGCTTAGAGGAAGGTATGGGAATTGATATCTAGGTGGCACGACACGAAAAGCAAAGCGCTGGCCGGAACAGTCAACGGCAGCAAAGCGACGAGCCGTCAAGGGGTCCATCGGACTGAAGGAGACATGCAGACGCGGATGATACTTACAATGGCATCGTTAACGACTGGGGTTCGATCCACGACGGGACTGCCGATGCATACGGGACGTAAATCGTTTCGCATTGATTTTTAGAAAAAAGAAGAGCAAAAGCTCAGATTGACTTACCTTATTCAAATAGAATACCGCCAAGGTGCTGCCGCAGTGTTTTATACCGCTCGTCCTTTTTTGCTCTTGTTTCATTCAGCATACCCGCTATAAAATGCTAGGTTTATTCAATAGCTCCGCCACTAAGGGGCAGCATTTTTGCTGGCTAATGGGTTTTAATAAGAATATTACCAACAAAGCTAATATTCCACATAAAGGTAAACCACGTATGAAAGGAAGAATCGTAAAATATTGTGCTCTTTTCCGACGTCTTGATAATTTTATTTATTGCGCTTTCCCAAGGGAACAAAACACTGCAGACTCCATCACTGTGTCAGCTACAGTTTAGTTACTGATTTTCGTTGAGAAAACATGAAGCCAGAGCCTCCTACTTTCAACTTACCTCGAGCATGTGTAGAATGACTTCAAACTAACTTGCTTTTGTTTTAAAGTCATCTTCAGTACTGACTTTGGCAAGTTTTACAGTTGACGACGGCACGGAGCTTAGAGGAAGGTATGGGAATTGATATCTAGGTGGCACGACACGAAAAGCAAAGCGCTGGCCGGAACAGTCAACGGCAGCAAAGCGACGAGCCGTCAAGGGGTCCATCGGACTGAAGGAGACATGCAGACGCGGATGATACTTACAATGGCATCGTTAACGACTGGGGTTCGATCCACGACGGGACTGCCGATGCATACGGGACGTAAATCGTTTCGCATTGATTTTTAGAAAAAAGAAGAGCAAAAGCTCAGATTGACTTACCTTATTCAAATAGAATACCGCCAAGGTGCTGCCGCAGTGTTTTATACCGCTCGTCCTTTTTTGCTCTTGTTTCATTCAGCATACCCGCTATAAAATGCTAGGTTTATTCAATAGCTCCGCCACTAAGGGGCAGCATTTTTGCTGGCTAATGGGTTTTAATAAGAATATTACCAACAAAGCTAATATTCCACATAAAGGTAAACCACGTATGAAAGGAAGAATCGTAAAATATTGTGCTCTTTTCCGACGTCTTGATAATTTTATTTATTGCGCTTTCCCAAGGGAACAAAACACTGCAGACTCCATCACTGTGTCAGCTACAGTTTAGTTACTGATTTTCGTTGAGAAAACATGAAGCCAGAGCCTCCTACTTTCAACTTACCTCGAGCATGTGTAGAATGACTTCAAACTAACTTGCTTTTGTTTTAAAGTCATCTTCAGTACTGACTTTGGCAAGTTTTACAGTTGACGACGGCACGGAGCTTAGAGGAAGGTATGGGAATTGATATCTAGGTGGCACGACACGAAAAGCAAAGCGCTGGCCGGAACAGTCAACGGCAGCAAAGCGACGAGCCGTCAAGGGGTCCATCGGACTGAAGGAGACATGCAGACGCGGATGATACTTACAATGGCATCGTTAACGACTGGGGTTCGATCCACGACGGGACTGCCGATGCATACGGGACGTAAATCGTTTCGCATTGATTTTTAGAAAAAAGAAGAGCAAAAGCTCAGATTGACTTACCTTATTCAAATAGAATACCGCCAAGGTGCTGCCGCAGTGTTTTATACCGCTCGTCCTTTTTTGCTCTTGTTTCATTCAGCATACCCGCTATAAAATGCTAGGTTTATTCAATAGCTCCGCCACTAAGGGGCAGCATTTTTGCTGGCTAATGGGTTTTAATAAGAATATTACCAACAAAGCTAATATTCCACATAAAGGTAAACCACGTATGAAAGGAAGAATCGTAAAATATTGTGCTCTTTTCCGACGTCTTGATAATTTTATTTATTGCGCTTTCCCAAGGGAACAAAACACTGCAGACTCCATCACTGTGTCAGCTACAGTTTAGTTACTGATTTTCGTTGAGAAAACATGAAGCCAGAGCCTCCTACTTTCAACTTACCTCGAGCATGTGTAGAATGACTTCAAACTAACTTGCTTTTGTTTTAAAGTCATCTTCAGTACTGACTTTGGCAAGTTTTACAGTTGACGACGGCACGGAGCTTAGAGGAAGGTATGGGAATTGATATCTAGGTGGCACGACACGAAAAGCAAAGCGCTGGCCGGAACAGTCAACGGCAGCAAAGCGACGAGCCGTCAAGGGGTCCATCGGACTGAAGGAGACATGCAGACGCGGATGATACTTACAATGGCATCGTTAACGACTGGGGTTCGATCCACGACGGGACTGCCGATGCATACGGGACGTAAATCGTTTCGCATTGATTTTTAGAAAAAAGAAGAGCAAAAGCTCAGATTGACTTACCTTATTCAAATAGAATACCGCCAAGGTGCTGCCGCAGTGTTTTATACCGCTCGTCCTTTTTTGCTCTTGTTTCATTCAGCATACCCGCTATAAAATGCTAGGTTTATTCAATAGCTCCGCCACTAAGGGGCAGCATTTTTGCTGGCTAATGGGTTTTAATAAGAATATTACCAACAAAGCTAATATTCCACATAAAGGTAAACCACGTATGAAAGGAAGAATCGTAAAATATTGTGCTCTTTTCCGACGTCTTGATAATTTTATTTATTGCGCTTTCCCAAGGGAACAAAACACTGCAGACTCCATCACTGTGTCAGCTACAGTTTAGTTACTGATTTTCGTTGAGAAAACATGAAGCCAGAGCCTCCTACTTTCAACTTACCTCGAGCATGTGTAGAATGACTTCAAACTAACTTGCTTTTGTTTTAAAGTCATCTTCAGTACTGACTTTGGCAAGTTTTACAGTTGACGACGGCACGGAGCTTAGAGGAAGGTATGGGAATTGATATCTAGGTGGCACGACACGAAAAGCAAAGCGCTGGCCGGAACAGTCAACGGCAGCAAAGCGACGAGCCGTCAAGGGGTCCATCGGACTGAAGGAGACATGCAGACGCGGATGATACTTACAATGGCATCGTTAACGACTGGGGTTCGATCCACGACGGGACTGCCGATGCATACGGGACGTAAATCGTTTCGCATTGATTTTTAGAAAAAAGAAGAGCAAAAGCTCAGATTGACTTACCTTATTCAAATAGAATACCGCCAAGGTGCTGCCGCAGTGTTTTATACCGCTCGTCCTTTTTTGCTCTTGTTTCATTCAGCATACCCGCTATAAAATGCTAGGTTTATTCAATAGCTCCGCCACTAAGGGGCAGCATTTTTGCTGGCTAATGGGTTTTAATAAGAATATTACCAACAAAGCTAATATTCCACATAAAGGTAAACCACGTATGAAAGGAAGAATCGTAAAATATTGTGCTCTTTTCCGACGTCTTGATAATTTTATTTATTGCGCTTTCCCAAGGGAACAAAACACTGCAGACTCCATCACTGTGTCAGCTACAGTTTAGTTACTGATTTTCGTTGAGAAAACATGAAGCCAGAGCCTCCTACTTTCAACTTACCTCGAGCATGTGTAGAATGACTTCAAACTAACTTGCTTTTGTTTTAAAGTCATCTTCAGTACTGACTTTGGCAAGTTTTACAGTTGACGACGGCACGGAGCTTAGAGGAAGGTATGGGAATTGATATCTAGGTGGCACGACACGAAAAGCAAAGCGCTGGCCGGAACAGTCAACGGCAGCAAAGCGACGAGCCGTCAAGGGGTCCATCGGACTGAAGGAGACATGCAGACGCGGATGATACTTACAATGGCATCGTTAACGACTGGGGTTCGATCCACGACGGGACTGCCGATGCATACGGGACGTAAATCGTTTCGCATTGATTTTTAGAAAAAAGAAGAGCAAAAGCTCAGATTGACTTACCTTATTCAAATAGAATACCGCCAAGGTGCTGCCGCAGTGTTTTATACCGCTCGTCCTTTTTTGCTCTTGTTTCATTCAGCATACCCGCTATAAAATGCTAGGTTTATTCAATAGCTCCGCCACTAAGGGGCAGCATTTTTGCTGGCTAATGGGTTTTAATAAGAATATTACCAACAAAGCTAATATTCCACATAAAGGTAAACCACGTATGAAAGGAAGAATCGTAAAATATTGTGCTCTTTTCCGACGTCTTGATAATTTTATTTATTGCGCTTTCCCAAGGGAACAAAACACTGCAGACTCCATCACTGTGTCAGCTACAGTTTAGTTACTGATTTTCGTTGAGAAAACATGAAGCCAGAGCCTCCTACTTTCAACTTACCTCGAGCATGTGTAGAATGACTTCAAACTAACTTGCTTTTGTTTTAAAGTCATCTTCAGTACTGACTTTGGCAAGTTTTACAGTTGACGACGGCACGGAGCTTAGAGGAAGGTATGGGAATTGATATCTAGGTGGCACGACACGAAAAGCAAAGCGCTGGCCGGAACAGTCAACGGCAGCAAAGCGACGAGCCGTCAAGGGGTCCATCGGACTGAAGGAGACATGCAGACGCGGATGATACTTACAATGGCATCGTTAACGACTGGGGTTCGATCCACGACGGGACTGCCGATGCATACGGGACGTAAATCGTTTCGCATTGATTTTTAGAAAAAAGAAGAGCAAATTGGTTTGTTTATTTGCACGCTAGTTCTTAACACGCAAATAATAAAAAAAAACAAACAAAAGGTACACGGAACAAAATATGAGAATACACGAAAAACAACTATTTACACAGTATAGTTTTTCGGTTCATGATTTTCAAATTGATACCAAAGGTGACCCACCTTCACTTCTAATAATCACACATAGCAACATAATCGCAATCAAATACGAAATACACCATTTGTTTATGTGCCATGCGGCAATGCTTGACAAGATATATACATAGTCGAAAAAACTTTAAAGGCACGAACATAGCGATGTAAAGACAATATACAATACAAATTACACTACGATTGAGTTTATACGATTACGGTGGCATTAAATCATTCAGTTTAAAAGCGGGGTCCAAACGCAATTCGAGCCTCCCACCTTCTACCATTTGATTGAATCTGTATTTAAATGCCCGGTCTATGCTTGTCACCAATTTGTCAAGGGTTGGAGGAGATTTGTTCTCATATATAGATTTGTTCCTAATTTTCCATATTTGGTGTTTAACCATGGTGATCAATGTGCTCAAAGTCTGGTCCATTATTTCGTTTTCGATCCGTTTAAAGTTAAAACTTTCCAAGTCCTCGATTTTTGTCATAGCCGGGTTGAGGTTGGCGAATTTTTGCGCAAACGTTTTTACTGTATCCCAAAGTCGCTTTATCTTGTCGCATTTTCGGAAAGTGTGGTAGTCGGTATCTGGACCAATGCCGCAAAATGCGCACGATGTATCTGAGTTTATTTGGAAAAAACCGCATTTTCCCCTAAAGGGTAGTAGATTCCACGCGCATCTGTAGTTGAAGGTTTTCAAATAATTTGGTAAAAACGGGTTATGAATCCTAGCCCATTTAACTCGGTTTTTTTCACTCGACTGCGTTTCTGGAGTGCTTTCTTTGATTATTCGTCTATACGTGTTTCCTAGTTTTGGACTGGCTAATTCAACTTTACTTAGTTTGTATTTTTCAACAATTTCCCGGATTTTCCAATAATAGGGACTTGGTTGTGCGATGTGCGGGATACTGTTTAGTTTCTGGACATCGAGTACATTAGCTAAAACGTGTCCTAATTGGTACTCCACATATCTATCGTGTGTTGACATTGGCTCGTTCATCACTCTGCCGAGGCAATACTTTTGTATCGATTTGACATAAGTCAGATCGGCGTAGACTTGGATGTTTGGCATTCGGTAGCCGCCTTCTAACTTATTGCGTTGTAAAATATCGATAGAAACAGTTGTTTCTTTGCCTTGCACGTACTGCAGAACATGATTATTTAATTTCCCAATTATGTCTTGGTCTGGGGGGTATGTTTTGGCAACCTGAGTAATTACTGGCAGGATTTTTGATTTTAATAAAACTGCTTTAGCTTCATAGGTGGCATAGTTTGTGCTCAAACTTTTTAGTTGCTCTTTTACCTTTGGAATTAAGTTTTCCCATTGTTGGCGTTCTATAACATTTCCGATTTCATATCCCAATAACTCTATACTTGTGTTTGTCCAGGATAGTTTGGGCAAGAGTGGGTTGTCTATCGGCTGATTCACAGCTAATCCTTTGGTTTTAGCTTCGTTTAAGGTTAAGCCAGATGCTTTTGAAAATCTGTCGACTAAATCGAGCGCGAGATGGATATCAGCAGGGTTTTTAAAACACAACGTTGTGTCATCAGCGTAATTTACGCATTTTACTTCTTTTCTGTCGCTTAACTGAGGACCTTTGATATGTGCAGTGTCATTGAGCTTAGACATTAAAGGCTCTACCGCTATTAAAAACAAGTGCAGGCTTAAGGGGTCTCCTTGTCTCACGCCTCGGTTCAATTTAAAATCTTTTGACAGGTGTCCGTTTAAAATTATTTTCGCGACGCTATCGCTATACAGATCTCTTATGCATGCACATAGTGTTTCTGGGAACCGCATTTCAGTCAACACTCTCATTAACCAATTATGTTCTATTGAATCGAAGGCTTTTTTAAAATCAAGGGATAAAAAATACAGGTTTTGCATTTTTCTTTTCGCATTATCATGTAAATCTCTTAAAAGGATCGTGGCTTCTGATAATTGTTTACCTTTTGTGGCGTACTGATGCTCATGTATCACTTCTTTGAGAGTTTCCCTTATTCTATTTGCCAGTATTTTTGTATATATTTTGTAGTCTAAGTTTAACAGGGTAATTGGTCGGTAGTTGTCTAGGTCTGCATCATCGCCTTTTTTATAAATTAGAGTTATGGCACCTTTCTTAATTTCTTTGGGGATTTTTTTCTCTTTAAACCAGTGTTTAAAGATTTCGCTCATTTTGTCACCTATTATATTCCAACAGGTTTTATAAAATTCACCGCTTAGTCCGTCCGGCCCAGGCGATTTCCCATTTGCAAGAGTCTTGACAACGTTTTGGATTTCGGCATTGCTTATTTCACAATCTAATTTTAGAGCACTTTCGTGCGAAATATGGCGCAGATTGCTCGAAATGAAAAAATCTTGTATTTCTACATCTGTTTTTCTTGACGAGTATAACTTGGTATAATAATTTTTTGTGGTTCGTAGCATTTCTCCCGGTACGCTGGTGGGCAAGCCGTTTTTGTCATATATTTCTTCGATATATGTTTGTGAAC
The DNA here is from genome assembly GCF_947623445.1 of Clavelina lepadiformis. NCBI lineage: Eukaryota > Metazoa > Chordata > Ascidiacea > Aplousobranchia > Clavelinidae > Clavelina > Clavelina lepadiformis. The sequence goes on along the minus strand of NC_135245.1, from coordinate 12,189,444 downwards.
GTTTTTTATTAAAATGTGCAAAAAATTCCCGTGAGCCAATTTTTTCTTTACTTTCTCTGTTTTTTAAGATCGATTCATAAATTCGTTTCTTTCTATAATTTCTTAGTTCTCGTTTCGCTTCGACATATTTACAGTGGTTGGCCGGGTTGTCACCGAGTCGACTTTGTGCGGATTTCAAATTAGTCACTAAGTAATCTTCATACATTTTTCTTTCAGCGTGTCGGCCTTTTGTAAATTCCACAATTAATGCTTTTAACCTACGTTTGGTGTCCGTCCACCAATCACTGGGGGTTTTATATAAAAATTCTTGCAGCGTGCACCATTGTTTCCATTTGCATTCTAAAACTTCGAGAAATTCCTTATCTGCATAAGTTTGCGTATTATTCTTCCAGAGGCCGATACCTCTAGGAGGAGGGGCGGCGACATTTAAGTTTATTGTTATTTTTTCGTGGTCTGTCAAATGAGACGGTTGCTGGCTAATTTCTGTTGCGTGGAGATATTTTGACAGATAAAATCTGTCAAGGCGCGATTTGCTGATTCCGTTCTGCCACGTATAAATTTTCTTTTGGCCGTATATTTCCCGAAAATGATCTTTTAGATCATATGTTTCGCAGAGTTTCATTAGTTCGGTTTTTTTATATCGATTTCGAAGAGGGGGATGTTTGTCTAAAGTCAGGTCGTCGACAATATTAAAGTCGCCGGCTAGGACTGTGGGCAATTTTCCATCGACATACTGGTACATTTGTTTAAAAAATCTATCGTTTTCGCGAATATCTCCGGAATTTACGTTTGGTGCGTAAATATTTATTACTTTTAAAAGGTGACCATGTATTGATAAAACCGCACTGATTATTCTACCCTCTACGTCGTGATTTACTTCTTTGAATGTAATTGCAGGGTGATTGATTAGAATTGCGACTCCCTTGTCTTGGAATTTCTTTTTGGGTGCCGAATTAAAAAGCGCTTTTGACTCACCCCATTCCTTGCACCAATCATTTTCTTTATCAGGGGGACATTTGGTTTCTTGTAGTAGAAAAATGTGGGCCTTATCTTTCTTTAAGGTGCTAAAAAGCTCTGCACGTTTTGCCTTATCATTTAACCCGTGGCAGTTTAGGGTGCAAATTTTAAGGTAGCAAGTCATTGTTTTTGAAGTGATAAAAGTTGATTCCAGATAAAAAAACGTTCGTTCTACTGATATAAAAAATAACGGTGTAGGTTTTAACATAAAAAACAATGTCCAGATTACAAAAAAATTTACAAAAATACACATTTTTTAAATGGGCTATTGTTCTGATGTAGTTAAACATTAATAAATCGTCGTGTTTAGAAAAGTTGCGTCTGGTACGTATTGGTGATCGCAATTGTCACACTTTTTTTGTCTCAGGCTATTTGCGCATTTTTCGTTGTTTTCTATACAGTTACATCTGTAGTAGACCAACTTACACGAATGACAAAATGTTTTTTCACGTCCTACTGGTTTCGGTATTAAATTGTTACATTCGCAGAGTATTGTACCTTTTTCCTGTTCCTCTGGAATGCTGTATTCTGTCGGGTCTTCATCTGAGTTGTCGGTGGTGTCTTCATCGTCCTTGTGTTTCCTGCTGGGAGGTTTGTCCTTTGTCGAGTTTTGGGAGCTGCCAGAGTCCCTTTCCCTTCTTTTTAGACCTTTATTTGTTCTTTCAGCTGTGAGTTGGCTTCTGTTTTCTTTTGTTTCCCTGATTGAACCGTCAAAATGGTCAATTTCTTGGTTGATATTTTTGTTACCTGTTTTGGATTTGTCCTCGTTTGGCGTAGAGTGAATCATCGGGTTATCAAGTTTTGGAAATGTCTCTTCACATGGAATGTACGGTCGTTCGAGCATTGGCGAGCTTTCATCGGAAGACTGATCCGATGCTCTTGTGGTCTTTGAGTTTTCTGATTCCCACGCTTGCGAAGTCACAACTCTCCGTTGTTGCCTGTACGGGCAGTCTTTTGCGATGTGGTCGTCTTCGGCGCAGCGACTGCATGTTTTTTTTTGACCTTCATAATTCAGCATGAATCTGTAATGTCCGAAGTAAATGAAAGATGGTGGCTTGACTTCTCTTAATAGAACCTTCTTGACTGTAAAGATTCTCCTTCCGTCTTTTTTTTGTCTCGTTCTATCTCGACCGTAGGTGGCTGGTTTCGAGATTCCTAGGCTTGCAAGAGCTTCTCTAATACTTTCTTGGGGGAAGTTAGGCGGTACCCATGAGACAGTTAACTCCGCATGTTCGTCACCATGAGCTATTGCACTGTTGATCCCTTCTACTTGTTCTAGTGCATTTGCCAATTTTATTGCTCCTTTCTTGTTTTCAACAGTAAAATCGACGATGCTTCCAGGGCGTTGAACTATGCCTTCAATTGCGCTTAGTGGCATTTTAATAGAAGTGAGTAGCTGATATATCTCTCCTCGTTTCATTGGTTGGGCGAACTTTGCAGTCACTTCACATTCTCTGCTGTAGTTTTCTGGAACTTTGAAAACCCACTGACTTTTCTTTTTGACCTTGTCTGCGTAGGTCATATTGTCTTACTAGTCCTGAAAAGGACTTTTTGGTAAGTAAGACTGGTTCTTGTTTTAAAGTTTTCAAACAAAACACTAAATATTGCTGTCTATAGCTAGAATGATTCAACTTTCTAAAGATCCTATACAAGACCTTAACATGACATAATCGAACAACAAAACTAATAGCTCAGATTGAATTACCTTATTCAAATAGAATACCGCCAAGGTGCTGCCGCAGTGTTTTATACCGCTCGTCCTTTTTTGCTCTTGTTTCATTCAGCATACCCGCTATAAAATGCTAGGTTTATTCAATAGCTCCGCCACTAAGGGGCAGCATTTTTGCTGGCTAATGGGTTTTAATAAGAATATTACCAACAAAGCTAATATTCCACATAAAGGTAAACCACGTATGAAAGGAAGAATCGTAAAATATTGTGCTCTTTTCCGACGTCTTGATAATTTTATTTATTGCGCTTTCCCAAGGGAACAAAACACTGCAGACTCCATCACTGTGTCAGCTACAGTTTAGTTACTGATTTTCGTTGAGAAAACATGAAGCCAGAGCCTCCTACTTTCAACTTACCTCGAGCATGTGTAGAATGACTTCAAACTAACTTGCTTTTGTTTTAAAGTCATCTTCAGTACTGACTTTGGCAAGTTTTACAGTTGACGACGGCACGGAGCTTAGAGGAAGGTATGGGAATTGATATCTAGGTGGCACGACACGAAAAGCAAAGCGCTGGCCGGAACAGTCAACGGCAGCAAAGCGACGAGCCGTCAAGGGGTCCATCGGACTGAAGGAGACATGCAGACGCGGATGATACTTACAATGGCATCGTTAACGACTGGGGTTCGATCCACGACGGGACTGCCGATGCATACGGGACGTAAATCGTTTCGCATTGATTTTTAGAAAAAAGAAGAGCAAAAGCTCAGATTGACTTACCTTATTCAAATAGAATACCGCCAAGGTGCTGCCGCAGTGTTTTATACCGCTCGTCCTTTTTTGCTCTTGTTTCATTCAGCATACCCGCTATAAAATGCTAGGTTTATTCAATAGCTCCGCCACTAAGGGGCAGCATTTTTGCTGGCTAATGGGTTTTAATAAGAATATTACCAACAAAGCTAATATTCCACATAAAGGTAAACCACGTATGAAAGGAAGAATCGTAAAATATTGTGCTCTTTTCCGACGTCTTGATAATTTTATTTATTGCGCTTTCCCAAGGGAACAAAACACTGCAGACTCCATCACTGTGTCAGCTACAGTTTAGTTACTGATTTTCGTTGAGAAAACATGAAGCCAGAGCCTCCTACTTTCAACTTACCTCGAGCATGTGTAGAATGACTTCAAACTAACTTGCTTTTGTTTTAAAGTCATCTTCAGTACTGACTTTGGCAAGTTTTACAGTTGACGACGGCACGGAGCTTAGAGGAAGGTATGGGAATTGATATCTAGGTGGCACGACACGAAAAGCAAAGCGCTGGCCGGAACAGTCAACGGCAGCAAAGCGACGAGCCGTCAAGGGGTCCATCGGACTGAAGGAGACATGCAGACGCGGATGATACTTACAATGGCATCGTTAACGACTGGGGTTCGATCCACGACGGGACTGCCGATGCATACGGGACGTAAATCGTTTCGCATTGATTTTTAGAAAAAAGAAGAGCAAAAGCTCAGATTGACTTACCTTATTCAAATAGAATACCGCCAAGGTGCTGCCGCAGTGTTTTATACCGCTCGTCCTTTTTTGCTCTTGTTTCATTCAGCATACCAGCTATAAAATGCTAGGTTTATTCAATAGCTCCGCCACTAAGGGGCAGCATTTTTGCTGGCTAATGGGTTTTAATAAGAATATTACCAACAAAGCTAATATTCCACATAAAGGTAAACCACGTATGAAAGGAAGAATCGTAAAATATTGTGCTCTTTTCCGACGTCTTGATAATTTTATTTATTGCGCTTTCCCAAGGGAACAAAACACTGCAGACTCCATCACTGTGTCAGCTACAGTTTAGTTACTGATTTTCGTTGAGAAAACATGAAGCCAGAGCCTCCTACTTTCAACTTACCTCGAGCATGTGTAGAATGACTTCAAACTAACTTGCTTTTGTTTTAAAGTCATCTTCAGTACTGACTTTGGCAAGTTTTACAGTTGACGACGGCACGGAGCTTAGAGGAAGGTATGGGAATTGATATCTAGGTGGCACGACACGAAAAGCAAAGCGCTGGCCGGAACAGTCAACGGCAGCAAAGCGACGAGCCGTCAAGGGGTCCATCGGACTGAAGGAGACATGCAGACGCGGATGATACTTACAATGGCATCGTTAACGACTGGGGTTCGATCCACGACGGGACTGCCGATGCATACGGGACGTAAATCGTTTCGCATTGATTTTTAGAAAAAAGAAGAGCAAAAGCTCAGATTGACTTACCTTATTCAAATAGAATACCGCCAAGGTGCTGCCGCAGTGTTTTATACCGCTCGTCCTTTTTTGCTCTTGTTTCATTCAGCATACCCGCTATAAAATGCTAGGTTTATTCAATAGCTCCGCCACTAAGGGGCAGCATTTTTGCTGGCTAATGGGTTTTAATAAGAATATTACCAACAAAGCTAATATTCCACATAAAGGTAAACCACGTATGAAAGGAAGAATCGTAAAATATTGTGCTCTTTTCCGACGTCTTGATAATTTTATTTATTGCGCTTTCCCAAGGGAACAAAACACTGCAGACTCCATCACTGTGTCAGCTACAGTTTAGTTACTGATTTTCGTTGAGAAAACATGAAGCCAGAGCCTCCTACTTTCAACTTACCTCGAGCATGTGTAGAATGACTTCAAACTAACTTGCTTTTGTTTTAAAGTCATCTTCAGTACTGACTTTGGCAAGTTTTACAGTTGACGACGGCACGGAGCTTAGAGGAAGGTATGGGAATTGATATCTAGGTGGCACGACACGAAAAGCAAAGCGCTGGCCGGAACAGTCAACGGCAGCAAAGCGACGAGCCGTCAAGGGGTCCATCGGACTGAAGGAGACATGCAGACGCGGATGATACTTACAATGGCATCGTTAACGACTGGGGTTCGATCCACGACGGGACTGCCGATGCATACGGGACGTAAATCGTTTCGCATTGATTTTTAGAAAAAAGAAGAGCAAAAGCTCAGATTGACTTACCTTATTCAAATAGAATACCGCCAAGGTGCTGCCGCAGTGTTTTATACCGCTCGTCCTTTTTTGCTCTTGTTTCATTCAGCATACCCGCTATAAAATGCTAGGTTTATTCAATAGCTCCGCCACTAAGGGGCAGCATTTTTGCTGGCTAATGGGTTTTAATAAGAATATTACCAACAAAGCTAATATTCCACATAAAGGTAAACCACGTATGAAAGGAAGAATCGTAAAATATTGTGCTCTTTTCCGACGTCTTGATAATTTTATTTATTGCGCTTTCCCAAGGGAACAAAACACTGCAGACTCCATCACTGTGTCAGCTACAGTTTAGTTACTGATTTTCGTTGAGAAAACATGAAGCCAGAGCCTCCTACTTTCAACTTACCTCGAGCATGTGTAGAATGACTTCAAACTAACTTGCTTTTGTTTTAAAGTCATCTTCAGTACTGACTTTGGCAAGTTTTACAGTTGACGACGGCACGGAGCTTAGAGGAAGGTATGGGAATTGATATCTAGGTGGCACGACACGAAAAGCAAAGCGCTGGCCGGAACAGTCAACGGCAGCAAAGCGACGAGCCGTCAAGGGGTCCATCGGACTGAAGGAGACATGCAGACGCGGATGATACTTACAATGGCATCGTTAACGACTGGGGTTCGATCCACGACGGGACTGCCGATGCATACGGGACGTAAATCGTTTCGCATTGATTTTTAGAAAAAAGAAGAGCAAAAGCTCAGATTGACTTACCTTATTCAAATAGAATACCGCCAAGGTGCTGCCGCAGTGTTTTATACCGCTCGTCCTTTTTTGCTCTTGTTTCATTCAGCATACCCGCTATAAAATGCTAGGTTTATTCAATAGCTCCGCCACTAAGGGGCAGCATTTTTGCTGGCTAATGGGTTTTAATAAGAATATTACCAACAAAGCTAATATTCCACATAAAGGTAAACCACGTATGAAAGGAAGAATCGTAAAATATTGTGCTCTTTTCCGACGTCTTGATAATTTTATTTATTGCGCTTTCCCAAGGGAACAAAACACTGCAGACTCCATCACTGTGTCAGCTACAGTTCAGTTACTGATTTTCGTTGAGAAAACATGAAGCCAGAGCCTCCTACTTTCAACTTACCTCGAGCATGTGTAGAATGACTTCAAACTAACTTGCTTTTGTTTTAAAGTCATCTTCAGTACTGACTTTGGCAAGTTTTACAGTTGACGACGGCACGGAGCTTAGAGGAAGGTATGGGAATTGATATCTAGGTGGCACGACACGAAAAGCAAAGCGCTGGCCGGAACAGTCAACGGCAGCAAAGCGACGAGCCGTCAAGGGGTCCATCGGACTGAAGGAGACATGCAGACGCGGATGATACTTACAATGGCATCGTTAACGACTGGGGTTCGATCCACGACGGGACTGCCGATGCATACGGGACGTAAATCGTTTCGCATTGATTTTTAGAAAAAAGAAGAGCAAAAGCTCAGATTGACTTACCTTATTCAAATAGAATACCGCCAAGGTGCTGCCGCAGTGTTTTATACCGCTCGTCCTTTTTTGCTCTTGTTTCATTCAGCATACCCGCTATAAAATGCTAGGTTTATTCAATAGCTCCGCCACTAAGGGGCAGCATTTTTGCTGGCTAATGGGTTTTAATAAGAATATTACCAACAAAGCTAATATTCCACATAAAGGTAAACCACGTATGAAAGGAAGAATCGTAAAATATTGTGCTCTTTTCCGACGTCTTGATAATTTTATTTATTGCGCTTTCCCAAGGGAACAAAACACTGCAGACTCCATCACTGTGTCAGCTACAGTTTAGTTACTGATTTTCGTTGAGAAAACATGAAGCCAGAGCCTCCTACTTTCAACTTACCTCGAGCATGTGTAGAATGACTTCAAACTAACTTGCTTTTGTTTTAAAGTCATCTTCAGTACTGACTTTGGCAAGTTTTACAGTTGACGACGGCACGGAGCTTAGAGGAAGGTATGGGAATTGATATCTAGGTGGCACGACACGAAAAGCAAAGCGCTGGCCGGAACAGTCAACGGCAGCAAAGCGACGAGCCGTCAAGGGGTCCATCGGACTGAAGGAGACATGCAGACGCGGATGATACTTACAATGGCATCGTTAACGACTGGGGTTCGATCCACGACGGGACTGCCGATGCATACGGGACGTAAATCGTTTCGCATTGATTTTTAGAAAAAAGAAGAGCAAAAGCTCAGATTGACTTACCTTATTCAAATAGAATACCGCCAAGGTGCTGCCGCAGTGTTTTATACCGCTCGTCCTTTTTTGCTCTTGTTTCATTCAGCATACCCGCTATAAAATGCTAGGTTTATTCAATAGCTCCGCCACTAAGGGGCAGCATTTTTGCTGGCTAATGGGTTTTAATAAGAATATTACCAACAAAGCTAATATTCCACATAAAGGTAAACCACGTATGAAAGGAAGAATCGTAAAATATTGTGCTCTTTTCCGACGTCTTGATAATTTTATTTATTGCGCTTTCCCAAGGGAACAAAACACTGCAGACTCCATCACTGTGTCAGCTACAGTTTAGTTACTGATTTTCGTTGAGAAAACATGAAGCCAGAGCCTCCTACTTTCAACTTACCTCGAGCATGTGTAGAATGACTTCAAACTAACTTGCTTTTGTTTTAAAGTCATCTTCAGTACTGACTTTGGCAAGTTTTACAGTTGACGACGGCACGGAGCTTAGAGGAAGGTATGGGAATTGATATCTAGGTGGCACGACACGAAAAGCAAAGCGCTGGCCGGAACAGTCAACGGCAGCAAAGCGACGAGCCGTCAAGGGGTCCATCGGACTGAAGGAGACATGCAGACGCGGATGATACTTACAATGGCATCGTTAACGACTGGGGTTCGATCCACGACGGGACTGCCGATGCATACGGGACGTAAATCGTTTCGCATTGATTTTTAGAAAAAAGAAGAGCAAAAGCTCAGATTGACTTACCTTATTCAAATAGAATACCGCCAAGGTGCTGCCGCAGTGTTTTATACCGCTCGTCCTTTTTTGCTCTTGTTTCATTCAGCATACCCGCTATAAAATGCTAGGTTTATTCAATAGCTCCGCCACTAAGGGGCAGCATTTTTGCTGGCTAATGGGTTTTAATAAGAATATTACCAACAAAGCTAATATTCCACATAAAGGTAAACCACGTATGAAAGGAAGAATCGTAAAATATTGTGCTCTTTTCCGACGTCTTGATAATTTTATTTATTGCGCTTTCCCAAGGGAACAAAACACTGCAGACTCCATCACTGTGTCAGCTACAGTTTAGTTACTGATTTTCGTTGAGAAAACATGAAGCCAGAGCCTCCTACTTTCAACTTACCTCGAGCATGTGTAGAATGACTTCAAACTAACTTGCTTTTGTTTTAAAGTCATCTTCAGTACTGACTTTGGCAAGTTTTACAGTTGACGACGGCACGGAGCTTAGAGGAAGGTATGGGAATTGATATCTAGGTGGCACGACACGAAAAGCAAAGCGCTGGCCGGAACAGTCAACGGCAGCAAAGCGACGAGCCGTCAAGGGGTCCATCGGACTGAAGGAGACATGCAGACGCGGATGATACTTACAATGGCATCGTTAACGACTGGGGTTCGATCCACGACGGGACTGCCGATGCATACGGGACGTAAATCGTTTCGCATTGATTTTTAGAAAAAAGAAGAGCAAAAGCTCAGATTGACTTACCTTATTCAAATAGAATACCGCCAAGGTGCTGCCGCAGTGTTTTATACCGCTCGTCCTTTTTTGCTCTTGTTTCATTCAGCATACCCGCTATAAAATGCTAGGTTTATTCAATAGCTCCGCCACTAAGGGGCAGCATTTTTGCTGGCTAATGGGTTTTAATAAGAATATTACCAACAAAGCTAATATTCCACATAAAGGTAAACCACGTATGAAAGGAAGAATCGTAAAATATTGTGCTCTTTTCCGACGTCTTGATAATTTTATTTATTGCGCTTTCCCAAGGGAACAAAACACTGCAGACTCCATCACTGTGTCAGCTACAGTTTAGTTACTGATTTTCGTTGAGAAAACATGAAGCCAGAGCCTCCTACTTTCAACTTACCTCGAGCATGTGTAGAATGACTTCAAACTAACTTGCTTTTGTTTTAAAGTCATCTTCAGTACTGACTTTGGCAAGTTTTACAGTTGACGACGGCACGGAGCTTAGAGGAAGGTATGGGAATTGATATCTAGGTGGCACGACACGAAAAGCAAAGCGCTGGCCGGAACAGTCAACGGCAGCAAAGCGACGAGCCGTCAAGGGGTCCATCGGACTGAAGGAGACATGCAGACGCGGATGATACTTACAATGGCATCGTTAACGACTGGGGTTCGATCCACGACGGGACTGCCGATGCATACGGGACGTAAATCGTTTCGCATTGATTTTTAGAAAAAAGAAGAGCAAAAGCTCAGATTGACTTACCTTATTCAAATAGAATACCGCCAAGGTGCTGCCGCAGTGTTTTATACCGCTCGTCCTTTTTTGCTCTTGTTTCATTCAGCATACCCGCTATAAAATGCTAGGTTTATTCAATAGCTCCGCCACTAAGGGGCAGCATTTTTGCTGGCTAATGGGTTTTAATAAGAATATTACCAACAAAGCTAATATTCCACATAAAGGTAAACCACGTATGAAAGGAAGAATCGTAAAATATTGTGCTCTTTTCCGACGTCTTGATAATTTTATTTATTGCGCTTTCCCAAGGGAACAAAACACTGCAGACTCCATCACTGTGTCAGCTACAGTTTAGTTACTGATTTTCGTTGAGAAAACATGAAGCCAGAGCCTCCTACTTTCAACTTACCTCGAGCATGTGTAGAATGACTTCAAACTAACTTGCTTTTGTTTTAAAGTCATCTTCAGTACTGACTTTGGCAAGTTTTACAGTTGACGACGGCACGGAGCTTAGAGGAAGGTATGGGAATTGATATCTAGGTGGCACGACACGAAAAGCAAAGCGCTGGCCGGAACAGTCAACGGCAGCAAAGCGACGAGCCGTCAAGGGGTCCATCGGACTGAAGGAGACATGCAGACGCGGATGATACTTACAATGGCATCGTTAACGACTGGGGTTCGATCCACGACGGGACTGCCGATGCATACGGGACGTAAATCGTTTCGCATTGATTTTTAGAAAAAAGAAGAGCAAAAGCTCAGATTGACTTACCTTATTCAAATAGAATACCGCCAAGGTGCTGCCGCAGTGTTTTATACCGCTCGTCCTTTTTTGCTCTTGTTTCATTCAGCATACCCGCTATAAAATGCTAGGTTTATTCAATAGCTCCGCCACTAAGGGGCAGCATTTTTGCTGGCTAATGGGTTTTAATAAGAATATTACCAACAAAGCTAATATTCCACATAAAGGTAAACCACGTATGAAAGGAAGAATCGTAAAATATTGTGCTCTTTTCCGACGTCTTGATAATTTTATTTATTGCGCTTTCCCAAGGGAACAAAACACTGCAGACTCCATCACTGTGTCAGCTACAGTTTAGTTACTGATTTTCGTTGAGAAAACATGAAGCCAGAGCCTCCTACTTTCAACTTACCTCGAGCATGTGTAGAATGACTTCAAACTAACTTGCTTTTGTTTTAAAGTCATCTTCAGTACTGACTTTGGCAAGTTTTACAGTTGACGACGGCACGGAGCTTAGAGGAAGGTATGGGAATTGATATCTAGGTGGCACGACACGAAAAGCAAAGCGCTGGCCGGAACAGTCAACGGCAGCAAAGCGACGAGCCGTCAAGGGGTCCATCGGACTGAAGGAGACATGCAGACGCGGATGATACTTACAATGGCATCGTTAACGACTGGGGTTCGATCCACGACGGGACTGCCGATGCATACGGGACGTAAATCGTTTCGCATTGATTTTTAGAAAAAAGAAGAGCAAAAGCTCAGATTGACTTACCTTATTCAAATAGAATACCGCCAAGGTGCTGCCGCAGTGTTTTATACCGCTCGTCCTTTTTTGCTCTTGTTTCATTCAGCATACCCGCTATAAAATGCTAGGTTTATTCAATAGCTCCGCCACTAAGGGGCAGCATTTTTGCTGGCTAATGGGTTTTAATAAGAATATTACCAACAAAGCTAATATTCCACATAAAGGTAAACCACGTATGAAAGGAAGAATCGTAAAATATTGTGCTCTTTTCCGACGTCTTGATATTTTTATTTATTGCGCTTTCCCAAGGGAACAAAACACTGCAGACTCCATCACTGTGTCAGCTACAGTTTAGTTACTGATTTTCGTTGAGAAAACATGAAGCCAGAGCCTCCTACTTTCAACTTACCTCGAGCATGTGTAGAATGACTTCAAACTAACTTGCTTTTGTTTTAAAGTCATCTTCAGTACTGACTTTGGCAAGTTTTACAGTTGACGACGGCACGGAGCTTAGAGGAAGGTATGGGAATTGATATCTAGGTGGCACGACACGAAAAGCAAAGCGCTGGCCGGAACAGTCAACGGCAGCAAAGCGACGAGCCGTCAAGGGGTCCATCGGACTGAAGGAGACATGCAGACGCGGATGATACTTACAATGGCATCGTTAACGACTGGGGTTCGATCCACGACGGGACTGCCGATGCATACGGGACGTAAATCGTTTCGCATTGATTTTTAGAAAAAAGAAGAGCAAAAGCTCAGATTGACTTACCTTATTCAAATAGAATACCGCCAAGGTGCTGCCGCAGTGTTTTATACCGCTCGTCCTTTTTTGCTCTTGTTTCATTCAGCATACCCGCTATAAAATGCTAGGTTTATTCAATAGCTCCGCCACTAAGGGGCAGCATTTTTGCTGGCTAATGGGTTTTAATAAGAATATTACCAACAAAGCTAATATTCCACATAAAGGTAAACCACGTATGAAAGGAAGAATCGTAAAATATTGTGCTCTTTTCCGACGTCTTGATAATTTTATTTATTGCGCTTTCCCAAGGGAACAAAACACTGCAGACTCCATCACTGTGTCAGCTACAGTTTAGTTACTGATTTTCGTTGAGAAAACATGAAGCCAGAGCCTCCTACTTTCAACTTACCTCGAGCATGTGTAGAATGACTTCAAACTAACTTGCTTTTGTTTTAAAGTCATCTTCAGTACTGACTTTGGCAAGTTTTACAGTTGACGACGGCACGGAGCTTAGAGGAAGGTATGGGAATTGATATCTAGGTGGCACGACACGAAAAGCAAAGCGCTGGCCGGAACAGTCAACGGCAGCAAAGCGACGAGCCGTCAAGGGGTCCATCGGACTGAAGGAGACATGCAGACGCGGATGATACTTACAATGGCATCGTTAACGACTGGGGTTCGATCCACGACGGGACTGCCGATGCATACGGGACGTAAATCGTTTCGCATTGATTTTTAGAAAAAAGAAGAGCAAAAGCTCAGATTGACTTACCTTATTCAAATAGAATACCGCCAAGGTGCTGCCGCAGTGTTTTATACCGCTCGTCCTTTTTTGCTCTTGTTTCATTCAGCATACCCGCTATAAAATGCTAGGTTTATTCAATAGCTCCGCCACTAAGGGGCAGCATTTTTGCTGGCTAATGGGTTTTAATAAGAATATTACCAACAAAGCTAATATTCCACATAAAGGTAAACCACGTATGAAAGGAAGAATCGTAAAATATTGTGCTCTTTTCCGACGTCTTGATATTTTTATTTATTGCGCTTTCCCAAGGGAACAAAACACTGCAGACTCCATCACTGTGTCAGCTACAGTTTAGTTACTGATTTTCGTTGAGAAAACATGAAGCCAGAGCCTCCTACTTTCAACTTACCTCGAGCATGTGTAGAATGACTTCAAACTAACTTGCTTTTGTTTTAAAGTCATCTTCAGTACTGACTTTGGCAAGTTTTACAGTTGACGACGGCACGGAGCTTAGAGGAAGGTATGGGAATTGATATCTAGGTGGCACGACACGAAAAGCAAAGCGCTGGCCGGAACAGTCAACGGCAGCAAAGCGACGAGCCGTCAAGGGGTCCATCGGACTGAAGGAGACATGCAGACGCGGATGATACTTACAATGGCATCGTTAACGACTGGGGTTCGATCCACGACGGGACTGCCGATGCATACGGGACGTAAATCGTTTCGCATTGATTTTTAGAAAAAAGAAGAGCAAAAGCTCAGATTGACTTACCTTATTCAAATAGAATACCGCCAAGGTGCTGCCGCAGTGTTTTATACCGCTCGTCCTTTTTTGCTCTTGTTTCATTCAGCATACCCGCTATAAAATGCTAGGTTTATTCAATAGCTCCGCCACTAAGGGGCAGCATTTTTGCTGGCTAATGGGTTTTAATAAGAATATTACCAACAAAGCTAATATTCCACATAAAGGTAAACCACGTATGAAAGGAAGAATCGTAAAATATTGTGCTCTTTTCCGACGTCTTGATAATTTTATTTATTGCGCTTTCCCAAGGGAACAAAACACTGCAGACTCCATCACTGTGTCAGCTACAGTTTAGTTACTGATTTTCGTTGAGAAAACATGAAGCCAGAGCCTCCTACTTTCAACTTACCTCGAGCATGTGTAGAATGACTTCAAACTAACTTGCTTTTGTTTTAAAGTCATCTTCAGTACTGACTTTGGCAAGTTTTACAGTTGACGACGGCACGGAGCTTAGAGGAAGGTATGGGAATTGATATCTAGGTGGCACGACACGAAAAGCAAAGCGCTGGCCGGAACAGTCAACGGCAGCAAAGCGACGAGCCGTCAAGGGGTCCATCGGACTGAAGGAGACATGCAGACGCGGATGATACTTACAATGGCATCGTTAACGACTGGGGTTCGATCCACGACGGGACTGCCGATGCATACGGGACGTAAATCATTTCGCATTGATTTTTAGAAAAAAGAAGAGCAAAAGCTCAGATTGACTTACCTTATTCAAATAGAATACCGCCAAGGTGCTGCCGCAGTGTTTTATACCGCTCGTCCTTTTTTGCTCTTGTTTCATTCAGCATACCCGCTATAAAATGCTAGGTTTATTCAATAGCTCCGCCACTAAGGGGCAGCATTTTTGCTGGCTAATGGGTTTTAATAAGAATATTACCAACAAAGCTAATATTCCACATAAAGGTAAACCACGTATGAAAGGAAGAATCGTAAAATATTGTGCTCTTTTCCGACGTCTTGATAATTTTATTTATTGCGCTTTCCCAAGGGAACAAAACACTGCAGACTCCATCACTGTGTCAGCTACAGTTTAGTTACTGATTTTCGTTGAGAAAACATGAAGCCAGAGCCTCCTACTTTCAACTTACCTCGAGCATGTGTAGAATGACTTCAAACTAACTTGCTTTTGTTTTAAAGTCATCTTCAGTACTGACTTTGGCAAGTTTTACAGTTGACGACGGCACGGAGCTTAGAGGAAGGTATGGGAATTGATATCTAGGTGGCACGACACGAAAAGCAAAGCGCTGGCCGGAACAGTCAACGGCAGCAAAGCGACGAGCCGTCAAGGGGTCCATCGGACTGAAGGAGACATGCAGACGCGGATGATACTTACAATGGCATCGTTAACGACTGGGGTTCGATCCACGACGGGACTGCCGATGCATACGGGACGTAAATCGTTTCGCATTGATTTTTAGAAAAAAGAAGAGCAAAAGCTCAGATTGACTTACCTTATTCAAATAGAATACCGCCAAGGTGCTGCCGCAGTGTTTTATACCGCTCGTCCTTTTTTGCTCTTGTTTCATTCAGCATACCCGCTATAAAATGCTAGGTTTATTCAATAGCTCCGCCACTAAGGGGCAGCATTTTTGCTGGCTAATGGGTTTTAATAAGAATATTACCAACAAAGCTAATATTCCACATAAAGGTAAACCACGTATGAAAGGAAGAATCGTAAAATATTGTGCTCTTTTCCGACGTCTTGATAATTTTATTTATTGCGCTTTCCCAAGGGAACAAAACACTGCAGACTCCATCACTGTGTCAGCTACAGTTTAGTTACTGATTTTCGTTGAGAAAACATGAAGCCAGAGCCTCCTACTTTCAACTTACCTCGAGCATGTGTAGAATGACTTCAAACTAACTTGCTTTTGTTTTAAAGTCATCTTCAGTACTGACTTTGGCAAGTTTTACAGTTGACGACGGCACGGAGCTTAGAGGAAGGTATGGGAATTGATATCTAGGTGGCACGACACGAAAAGCAAAGCGCTGGCCGGAACAGTCAACGGCAGCAAAGCGACGAGCCGTCAAGGGGTCCATCGGACTGAAGGAGACATGCAGACGCGGATGATACTTACAATGGCATCGTTAACGACTGGGGTTCGATCCACGACGGGACTGCCGATGCATACGGGACGTAAATCGTTTCGCATTGATTTTTAGAAAAAAGAAGAGCAAAAGCTCAGATTGACTTACCTTATTCAAATAGAATACCGCCAAGGTGCTGCCGCAGTGTTTTATACCGCTCGTCCTTTTTTGCTCTTGTTTCATTCAGCATACCCGCTATAAAATGCTAGGTTTATTCAATAGCTCCGCCACTAAGGGGCAGCATTTTTGCTGGCTAATGGGTTTTAATAAGAATATTACCAACAAAGCTAATATTCCACATAAAGGTAAACCACGTATGAAAGGAAGAATCGTAAAATATTGTGCTCTTTTCCGACGTCTTGATAATTTTATTTATTGCGCTTTCCCAAGGGAACAAAACACTGCAGACTCCATCACTGTGTCAGCTACAGTTTAGTTACTGATTTTCGTTGAGAAAACATGAAGCCAGAGCCTCCTACTTTCAACTTACCTCGAGCATGTGTAGAATGACTTCAAACTAACTTGCTTTTGTTTTAAAGTCATCTTCAGTACTGACTTTGGCAAGTTTTACAGTTGACGACGGCACGGAGCTTAGAGGAAGGTATGGGAATTGATATCTAGGTGGCACGACACGAAAAGCAAAGCGCTGGCCGGAACAGTCAACGGCAGCAAAGCGACGAGCCGTCAAGGGGTCCATCGGACTGAAGGAGACATGCAGACGCGGATGATACTTACAATGGCATCGTTAACGACTGGGGTTCGATCCACGACGGGACTGCCGATGCATACGGGACGTAAATCGTTTCGCATTGATTTTTAGAAAAAAGAAGAGCAAAAGCTCAGATTGACTTACCTTATTCAAATAGAATACCGCCAAGGTGCTGCCGCAGTGTTTTATACCGCTCGTCCTTTTTTGCTCTTGTTTCATTCAGCATACCCGCTATAAAATGCTAGGTTTATTCAATAGCTCCGCCACTAAGGGGCAGCATTTTTGCTGGCTAATGGGTTTTAATAAGAATATTACCAACAAAGCTAATATTCCACATAAAGGTAAACCACGTATGAAAGGAAGAATCGTAAAATATTGTGCTCTTTTCCGACGTCTTGATAATTTTATTTATTGCGCTTTCCCAAGGGAACAAAACACTGCAGACTCCATCACTGTGTCAGCTACAGTTTAGTTACTGATTTTCGTTGAGAAAACATGAAGCCAGAGCCTCCTACTTTCAACTTACCTCGAGCATGTGTAGAATGACTTCAAACTAACTTGCTTTTGTTTTAAAGTCATCTTCAGTACTGACTTTGGCAAGTTTTACAGTTGACGACGGCACGGAGCTTAGAGGAAGGTATGGGAATTGATATCTAGGTGGCACGACACGAAAAGCAAAGCGCTGGCCGGAACAGTCAACGGCAGCAAAGCGACGAGCCGTCAAGGGGTCCATCGGACTGAAGGAGACATGCAGACGCGGATGATACTTACAATGGCATCGTTAACGACTGGGGTTCGATCCACGACGGGACTGCCGATGCATACGGGACGTAAATCGTTTCGCATTGATTTTTAGAAAAAAGAAGAGCAAAAGCTCAGATTGACTTACCTTATTCAAATAGAATACCGCCAAGGTGCTGCCGCAGTGTTTTATACCGCTCGTCCTTTTTTGCTCTTGTTTCATTCAGCATACCCGCTATAAAATGCTAGGTTTATTCAATAGCTCCGCCACTAAGGGGCAGCATTTTTGCTGGCTAATGGGTTTTAATAAGAATATTACCAACAAAGCTAATATTCCACATAAAGGTAAACCACGTATGAAAGGAAGAATCGTAAAATATTGTGCTCTTTTCCGACGTCTTGATAATTTTATTTATTGCGCTTTCCCAAGGGAACAAAACACTGCAGACTCCATCACTGTGTCAGCTACAGTTTAGTTACTGATTTTCGTTGAGAAAACATGAAGCCAGAGCCTCCTACTTTCAACTTACCTCGAGCATGTGTAGAATGACTTCAAACTAACTTGCTTTTGTTTTAAAGTCATCTTCAGTACTGACTTTGGCAAGTTTTACAGTTGACGACGGCACGGAGCTTAGAGGAAGGTATGGGAATTGATATCTAGGTGGCACGACACGAAAAGCAAAGCGCTGGCCGGAACAGTCAACGGCAGCAAAGCGACGAGCCGTCAAGGGGTCCATCGGACTGAAGGAGACATGCAGACGCGGATGATACTTACAATGGCATCGTTAACGACTGGGGTTCGATCCACGACGGGACTGCCGATGCATACGGGACGTAAATCGTTTCGCATTGATTTTTAGAAAAAAGAAGAGCAAAAGCTCAGATTGACTTACCTTATTCAAATAGAATACCGCCAAGGTGCTGCCGCAGTGTTTTATACCGCTCGTCCTTTTTTGCTCTTGTTTCATTCAGCATACCCGCTATAAAATGCTAGGTTTATTCAATAGCTCCGCCACTAAGGGGCAGCATTTTTGCTGGCTAATGGGTTTTAATAAGAATATTACCAACAAAGCTAATATTCCACATAAAGGTAAACCACGTATGAAAGGAAGAATCGTAAAATATTGTGCTCTTTTCCGACGTCTTGATAATTTTATTTATTGCGCTTTCCCAAGGGAACAAAACACTGCAGACTCCATCACTGTGTCAGCTACAGTTTAGTTACTGATTTTCGTTGAGAAAACATGAAGCCAGAGCCTCCTACTTTCAACTTACCTCGAGCATGTGTAGAATGACTTCAAACTAACTTGCTTTTGTTTTAAAGTCATCTTCAGTACTGACTTTGGCAAGTTTTACAGTTGACGACGGCACGGAGCTTAGAGGAAGGTATGGGAATTGATATCTAGGTGGCACGACACGAAAAGCAAAGCGCTGGCCGGAACAGTCAACGGCAGCAAAGCGACGAGCCGTCAAGGGGTCCATCGGACTGAAGGAGACATGCAGACGCGGATGATACTTACAATGGCATCGTTAACGACTGGGGTTCGATCCACGACGGGACTGCCGATGCATACGGGACGTAAATCGTTTCGCATTGATTTTTAGAAAAAAGAAGAGCAAAAGCTCAGATTGACTTACCTTATTCAAATAGAATACCGCCAAGGTGCTGCCGCAGTGTTTTATACCGCTCGTCCTTTTTTGCTCTTGTTTCATTCAGCATACCCGCTATAAAATGCTAGGTTTATTCAATAGCTCCGCCACTAAGGGGCAGCATTTTTGCTGGCTAATGGGTTTTAATAAGAATATTACCAACAAAGCTAATATTCCACATAAAGGTAAACCACGTATGAAAGGAAGAATCGTAAAATATTGTGCTCTTTTCCGACGTCTTGATAATTTTATTTATTGCGCTTTCCCAAGGGAACAAAACACTGCAGACTCCATCACTGTGTCAGCTACAGTTTAGTTACTGATTTTCGTTGAGAAAACATGAAGCCAGAGCCTCCTACTTTCAACTTACCTCGAGCATGTGTAGAATGACTTCAAACTAACTTGCTTTTGTTTTAAAGTCATCTTCAGTACTGACTTTGGCAAGTTTTACAGTTGACGACGGCATGGAGCTTAGAGGAAGGTATGGGAATTGATATCTAGGTGGCACGACACGAAAAGCAAAGCGCTGGCCGGAACAGTCAACGGCAGCAAAGCGACGAGCCGTCAAGGGGTCCATCGGACTGAAGGAGACATGCAGACGCGGATGATACTTACAATGGCATCGTTAACGACTGGGGTTCGATCCACGACGGGACTGCCGATGCATACGGGACGTAAATCGTTTCGCATTGATTTTTAGAAAAAAGAAGAGCAAAAGCTCAGATTGACTTACCTTATTCAAATAGAATACCGCCAAGGTGCTGCCGCAGTGTTTTATACCGCTCGTCCTTTTTTGCTCTTGTTTCATTCAGCATACCCGCTATAAAATGCTAGGTTTATTCAATAGCTCCGCCACTAAGGGGCAGCATTTTTGCTGGCTAATGGGTTTTAATAAGAATATTACCAACAAAGCTAATATTCCACATAAAGGTAAACCACGTATGAAAGGAAGAATCGTAAAATATTGTGCTCTTTTCCGACGTCTTGATAATTTTATTTATTGCGCTTTCCCAAGGGAACAAAACACTGCAGACTCCATCACTGTGTCAGCTACAGTTTAGTTACTGATTTTCGTTGAGAAAACATGAAGCCAGAGCCTCCTACTTTCAACTTACGTCGAGCATGTGTAGAATGACTTCAAACTAACTTGCTTTTGTTTTAAAGTCATCTTCAGTACTGACTTTGGCAAGTTTTACAGTTGACGACGGCATGGAGCTTAGAGGAAGGTATGGGAATTGATATCTAGGTGGCACGACACGAAAAGCAAAGCGCTGGCCGGAACAGTCAACGGCAGCAAAGCGACGAGCCGTCAAGGGGTCCATCGGACTGAAGGAGACATGCAGACGCGGATGATACTTACAATGGCATCGTTAACGACTGGGGTTCGATCCACGACGGGACTGCCGATGCATACGGGACGTAAATCGTTTCGCATTGATTTTTAGAAAAAAGAAGAGCAAAAGCTCAGATTGACTTACCTTATTCAAATAGAATACCGCCAAGGTGCTGCCGCAGTGTTTTATACCGCTCGTCCTTTTTTGCTCTTGTTTCATTCAGCATACCCGCTATAAAATGCTAGGTTTATTCAATAGCTCCGCCACTAAGGGGCAGCATTTTTGCTGGCTAATGGGTTTTAATAAGAATATTACCAACAAAGCTAATATTCCACATAAAGGTAAACCACGTATGAAAGGAAGAATCGTAAAATATTGTGCTCTTTTCCGACGTCTTGATAATTTTATTTATTGCGCTTTCCCAAGGGAACAAAACACTGCAGACTCCATCACTGTGTCAGCTACAGTTTAGTTACTGATTTTCGTTGAGAAAACATGAAGCCAGAGCCTCCTACTTTCAACTTACCTCGAGCATGTGTAGAATGACTTCAAACTAACTTGCTTTTGTTTTAAAGTCATCTTCAGTACTGACTTTGGCAAGTTTTACAGTTGACGACGGCACGGAGCTTAGAGGAAGGTATGGGAATTGATATCTAGGTGGCACGACACGAAAAGCAAAGCGCTGGCCGGAACAGTCAACGGCAGCAAAGCGACGAGCCGTCAAGGGGTCCATCGGACTGAAGGAGACATGCAGACGCGGATGATACTTACAATGGCATCGTTAACGACTGGGGTTCGATCCACGACGGGACTGCCGATGCATACGGGACGTAAATCGTTTCGCATTGATTTTTAGAAAAAAGAAGAGCAAAAGCTCAGATTGACTTACCTTATTCAAATAGAATACCGCCAAGGTGCTGCCGCAGTGTTTTATACCGCTCGTCCTTTTTTGCTCTTGTTTCATTCAGCATACCCGCTATAAAACGCTAGGTTTATTCAATAGCTCCGCCACTAAGGGGCAGCATTTTTGCTGGCTAATGGGTTTTAATAAGAATATTACCAACAAAGCTAATATTCCACATAAAGGTAAACCACGTATGAAAGGAAGAATCGTAAAATATTGTGCTCTTTTCCGACGTCTTGATAATTTTATTTATTGCGCTTTCCCAAGGGAACAAAACACTGCAGACTCCATCACTGTGTCAGCTACAGTTTAGTTACTGATTTTCGTTGAGAAAACATGAAGCCAGAGCCTCCTACTTTCAACTTACCTCGAGCATGTGTAGAATGACTTCAAACTAACTTGCTTTTGTTTTAAAGTCATCTTCAGTACTGACTTTGGCAAGTTTTACAGTTGACGACGGCACGGAGCTTAGAGGAAGGTATGGGAATTGATATCTAGGTGGCACGACACGAAAAGCAAAGCGCTGGCCGGAACAGTCAACGGCAGCAAAGCGACGAGCCGTCAAGGGGTCCATCGGACTGAAGGAGACATGCAGACGCGGATGATACTTACAATGGCATCGTTAACGACTGGGGTTCGATCCACGACGGGACTGCCGATGCATACGGGACGTAAATCGTTTCGCATTGATTTTTAGAAAAAAGAAGAGCAAAAGCTCAGATTGACTTACCTTATTCAAATAGAATACCGCCAAGGTGCTGCCGCAGTGTTTTATACCGCTCGTCCTTTTTTGCTCTTGTTTCATTCAGCATACCCGCTATAAAATGCTAGGTTTATTCAATAGCTCCGCCACTAAGGGGCAGCATTTTTGCTGGCTAATGGGTTTTAATAAGAATATTACCAACAAAGCTAATATTCCACATAAAGGTAAACCACGTATGAAAGGAAGAATCGTAAAATATTGTGCTCTTTTCCGACGTCTTGATAATTTTATTTATTGCGCTTTCCCAAGGGAACAAAACACTGCAGACTCCATCACTGTGTCAGCTACAGTTTAGTTACTGATTTTCGTTGAGAAAACATGAAGCCAGAGCCTCCTACTTTCAACTTACCTCGAGCATGTGTAGAATGACTTCAAACTAACTTGCTTTTGTTTTAAAGTCATCTTCAGTACTGACTTTGGCAAGTTTTACAGTTGACGACGGCACGGAGCTTAGAGGAAGGTATGGGAATTGATATCTAGGTGGCACGACACGAAAAGCAAAGCGCTGGCCGGAACAGTCAACGGCAGCAAAGCGACGAGCCGTCAAGGGGTCCATCGGACTGAAGGAGACATGCAGACGCGGATGATACTTACAATGGCATCGTTAACGACTGGGGTTCGATCCACGACGGGACTGCCGATGCATACGGGACGTAAATCGTTTCGCATTGATTTTTAGAAAAAAGAAGAGCAAAAGCTCAGATTGACTTACCTTATTCAAATAGAATACCGCCAAGGTGCTGCCGCAGTGTTTTATACCGCTCGTCCTTTTTTGCTCTTGTTTCATTCAGCATACCCGCTATAAAATGCTAGGTTTATTCAATAGCTCCGCCACTAAGGGGCAGCATTTTTGCTGGCTAATGGGTTTTAATAAGAATATTACCAACAAAGCTAATATTCAACATAAAGGTAAACCACGTATGAAAGGAAGAATCGTAAAATATTGTGCTCTTTTCCGACGTCTTGATAATTTTATTTATTGCGCTTTCCCAAGGGAACAAAACACTGCAGACTCCATCACTGTGTCAGCTACAGTTTAGTTACTGATTTTCGTTGAGAAAACATGAAGCCAGAGCCTCCTACTTTCAACTTACCTCGAGCATGTGTAGAATGACTTCAAACTAACTTGCTTTTGTTTTAAAGTCATCTTCAGTACTGACTTTGGCAAGTTTTGCAGTTGACGACGGCACGGAGCTTAGA
Organism: Clavelina lepadiformis; assembly: GCF_947623445.1. Classification (NCBI taxonomy): domain Eukaryota; kingdom Metazoa; phylum Chordata; class Ascidiacea; order Aplousobranchia; family Clavelinidae; genus Clavelina; species Clavelina lepadiformis. The sequence continues at coordinate 12,166,119 of NC_135245.1, read as the reverse complement.
GGAAGGTATGGGAATTGATATCTAGGTGGCACGACACGAAAAGCAAAGCGCTGGCCGGAACAGTCAACGGCAGCAAAGCGACGAGCCGTCAAGGGGTCCATCGGACTGAAGGAGACATGCAGACGCGGATGATACTTACAATGGCATCGTTAACGACTGGGGTTCGATCCACGACGGGACTGCCGATGCATACGGGACGTAAATCGTTTCGCATTGATTTTTAGAAAAAAGAAGAGCAAAAGCTCAGATTGACTTACCTTATTCAAATAGAATACCGCCAAGATGCTGCCGCAGTGTTTTATACCGCTCGTCCTTTTTTGCTCTTGTTTCATTCAGCATACCCGCTATAAAATGCTAGGTTTATTCAATAGCTCCGCCACTAAGGGGCAGCATTTTTGCTGGCTAATGGGTTTTAATAAGAATATTACCAACAAAGCTAATATTCCACATAAAGGTAAACCACGTATGAAAGGAAGAATCGTAAAATATTGTGCTCTTTTCCGACGTCTTGATAATTTTATTTATTGCGCTTTCCCAAGGGAACAAAACACTGCAGACTCCATCACTGTGTCAGCTACAGTTTAGTTACTGATTTTCGTTGAGAAAACATGAAGCCAGAGCCTCCTACTTTCAACTTACCTCGAGCATGTGTAGAATGACTTCAAACTAACTTGCTTTTGTTTTAAAGTCATCTTCAGTACTGACTTTGGCAAGTTTTACAGTTGACGACGGCACGGAGCTTAGAGGAAGGTATGGGAATTGATATCTAGGTGGCACGACACGAAAAGCAAAGCGCTGGCCGGAACAGTCAACGGCAGCAAAGCGACGAGCCGTCAAGGGGTCCATCGGACTGAAGGAGACATGCAGACGCGGATGATACTTACAATGGCATCGTTAACGACTGGGGTTCGATCCACGACGGGACTGCCGATGCATACGGGACGTAAATCGTTTCGCATTGATTTTTAGAAAAAAGAAGAGCAAAAGCTCAGATTGACTTACCTTATTCAAATAGAATACCGCCAAGGTGCTGCCGCAGTGTTTTATACCGCTCGTCCTTTTTTGCTCTTGTTTCATTCAGCATACCCGCTATAAAATGCTAGGTTTATTCAATAGCTCCGCCACTAAGGGGCAGCATTTTTGCTGGCTAATGGGTTTTAATAAGAATATTACCAACAAAGCTAATATTCCACATAAAGGTAAACCACGTATGAAAGGAAGAATCGTAAAATATTGTGCTCTTTTCCGACGTCTTGATAATTTTATTTATTGCGCTTTCCCAAGGGAACAAAACACTGCAGACTCCATCACTGTGTCAGCTACAGTTTAGTTACTGATTTTCGTTGAGAAAACATGAAGCCAGAGCCTCCTACTTTCAACTTACCTCGAGCATGTGTAGAATGACTTCAAACTAACTTGCTTTTGTTTTAAAGTCATCTTCAGTACTGACTTTGGCAAGTTTTACAGTTGACGACGGCACGGAGCTTAGAGGAAGGTATGGGAATTGATATCTAGGTGGCACGACACGAAAAGCAAAGCGCTGGCCGGAACAGTCAACGGCAGCAAAGCGACGAGCCGTCAAGGGGTCCATCGCACTGAAGGAGACATGCAGACGCGGATGATACTTACAATGGCATCGTTAACGACTGGGGTTCGATCCACGACGGGACTGCCGATGCATACGGGACGTAAATCGTTTCGCATTGATTTTTAGAAAAAAGAAGAGCAAAAGCTCAGATTGACTTACCTTATTCAAATAGAATACCGCCAAGGTGCTGCCGCAGTGTTTTATACCGCTCGTCCTTTTTTGCTCTTGTTTCATTCAGCATACCCGCTATAAAATGCTAGGTTTATTCAATAGCTCCGCCACTAAGGGGCAGCATTTTTGCTGGCTAATGGGTTTTAATAAGAATATTACCAACAAAGCTAATATTCCACATAAAGGTAAACCACGTATGAAAGGAAGAATCGTAAAATATTGTGCTCTTTTCCGACGTCTTGATAATTTTATTTATTGCGCTTTCCCAAGGGAACAAAACACTGCAGACTCCATCACTGTGTCAGCTACAGTTTAGTTACTGATTTTCGTTGAGAAAACATGAAGCCAGAGCCTCCTACTTTCAACTTACCTCGAGCATGTGTAGAATGACTTCAAACTAACTTGCTTTTGTTTTAAAGTCATCTTCAGTACTGACTTTGGCAAGTTTTACAGTTGACGACGGCACGGAGCTTAGAGGAAGGTATGGGAATTGATATCTAGGTGGCACGACACGAAAAGCAAAGCGCTGGCCGGAACAGTCAACGGCAGCAAAGCGACGAGCCGTCAAGGGGTCCATCGCACTGAAGGAGACATGCAGACGCGGATGATACTTACAATGGCATCGTTAACGACTGGGGTTCGATCCACGACGGGACTGCCGATGCATACGGGACGTAAATCGTTTCGCATTGATTTTTAGAAAAAAGAAGAGCAAAAGCTCAGATTGACTTACCTTATTCAAATAGAATACCGCCAAGGTGCTGCCGCAGTGTTTTATACCGCTCGTCCTTTTTTGCTCTTGTTTCATTCAGCATACCCGCTATAAAATGCTAGGTTTATTCAATAGCTCCGCCACTAAGGGGCAGCATTTTTGCTGGCTAATGGGTTTTAATAAGAATATTACCAACAAAGCTAATATTCCACATAAAGGTAAACCACGTATGAAAGGAAGAATCGTAAAATATTGTGCTCTTTTCCGACGTCTTGATAATTTTATTTATTGCGCTTTCCCAAGGGAACAAAACACTGCAGACTCCATCACTGTGTCAGCTACAGTTTAGTTACTGATTTTCGTTGAGAAAACATGAAGCCAGAGCCTCCTACTTTCAACTTACCTCGAGCATGTGTAGAATGACTTCAAACTAACTTGCTTTTGTTTTAAAGTCATCTTCAGTACTGACTTTGGCAAGTTTTACAGTTGACGACGGCACGGAGCTTAGAGGAAGGTATGGGAATTGATATCTAGGTGGCACGACACGAAAAGCAAAGCGCTGGCCGGAACAGTCAACGGCAGCAAAGCGACGAGCCGTCAAGGGGTCCATCGGACTGAAGGAGACATGCAGACGCGGATGATACTTACAATGGCATCGTTAACGACTGGGGTTCGATCCACGACGGGACTGCCGATGCATACGGGACGTAAATCGTTTCGCATTGATTTTTAGAAAAAAGAAGAGCAAAAGCTCAGATTGACTTACCTTATTCAAATAGAATACCGCCAAGGTGCTGCCGCAGTGTTTTATACCGCTCGTCCTTTTTTGCTCTTGTTTCATTCAGCATACCCGCTATAAAATGCTAGGTTTATTCAATAGCTCCGCCACTAAGGGGCAGCATTTTTGCTGGCTAATGGGTTTTAATAAGAATATTACCAACAAAGCTAATATTCCACATAAAGGTAAACCACGTATGAAAGGAAGAATCGTAAAATATTGTGCTCTTTTCCGACGTCTTGATAATTTTATTTATTGCGCTTTCCCAAGGGAACAAAACACTGCAGACTCCATCACTGTGTCAGCTACAGTTTAGTTACTGATTTTCGTTGAGAAAACATGAAGCCAGAGCCTCCTACTTTCAACTTACCTCGAGCATGTGTAGAATGACTTCAAACTAACTTGCTTTTGTTTTAAAGTCATCTTCAGTACTGACTTTGGCAAGTTTTACAGTTGACGACGGCACGGAGCTTAGAGGAAGGTATGGGAATTGATATCTAGGTGGCACGACACGAAAAGCAAAGCGCTGGCCGGAACAGTCAACGGCAGCAAAGCGACGAGCCGTCAAGGGGTCCATCGCACTGAAGGAGACATGCAGACGCGGATGATACTTACAATGGCATCGTTAACGACTGGGGTTCGATCCACGACGGGACTGCCGATGCATACGGGACGTAAATCGTTTCGCATTGATTTTTAGAAAAAAGAAGAGCAAAAGCTCAGATTGACTTACCTTATTCAAATAGAATACCGCCAAGGTGCTGCCGCAGTGTTTTATACCGCTCGTCCTTTTTTGCTCTTGTTTCATTCAGCATACCCGCTATAAAATGCTAGGTTTATTCAATAGCTCCGCCACTAAGGGGCAGCATTTTTGCTGGCTAATGGGTTTTAATAAGAATATTACCAACAAAGCTAATATTCCACATAAAGGTAAACCACGTATGAAAGGAAGAATCGTAAAATATTGTGCTCTTTTCCGACGTCTTGATAATTTTATTTATTGCGCTTTCCCAAGGGAACAAAACACTGCAGACTCCATCACTGTGTCAGCTACAGTTTAGTTACTGATTTTCGTTGAGAAAACATGAAGCCAGAGCCTCCTACTTTCAACTTACCTCGAGCATGTGTAGAATGACTTCAAACTAACTTGCTTTTGTTTTAAAGTCATCTTCAGTACTGACTTTGGCAAGTTTTACAGTTGACGACGGCACGGAGCTTAGAGGAAGGTATGGGAATTGATATCTAGGTGGCACGACACGAAAAGCAAAGCGCTGGCCGGAACAGTCAACGGCAGCAAAGCGACGAGCCGTCAAGGGGTCCATCGCACTGAAGGAGACATGCAGACGCGGATGATACTTACAATGGCATCGTTAACGACTGGGGTTCGATCCACGACGGGACTGCCGATGCATACGGGACGTAAATCGTTTCGCATTGATTTTTAGAAAAAAGAAGAGCAAAAGCTCAGATTGACTTACCTTATTCAAATAGAATACCGCCAAGGTGCTGCCGCAGTGTTTTATACCGCTCGTCCTTTTTTGCTCTTGTTTCATTCAGCATACCCGCTATAAAATGCTAGGTTTATTCAATAGCTCCGCCACTAAGGGGCAGCATTTTTGCTGGCTAATGGGTTTTAATAAGAATATTACCAACAAAGCTAATATTCCACATAAAGGTAAACCACGTATGAAAGGAAGAATCGTAAAATATTGTGCTCTTTTCCGACGTCTTGATAATTTTATTTATTGCGCTTTCCCAAGGGAACAAAACACTGCAGACTCCATCACTGTGTCAGCTACAGTTTAGTTACTGATTTTCGTTGAGAAAACATGAAGCCAGAGCCTCCTACTTTCAACTTACCTCGAGCATGTGTAGAATGACTTCAAACTAACTTGCTTTTGTTTTAAAGTCATCTTCAGTACTGACTTTGGCAAGTTTTACAGTTGACGACGGCACGGAGCTTAGAGGAAGGTATGGGAATTGATATCTAGGTGGCACGACACGAAAAGCAAAGCGCTGGCCGGAACAGTCAACGGCAGCAAAGCGACGAGCCGTCAAGGGGTCCATCGGACTGAAGGAGACATGCAGACGCGGATGATACTTACAATGGCATCGTTAACGACTGGGGTTCGATCCACGACGGGACTGCCGATGCATACGGGACGTAAATCGTTTCGCATTGATTTTTAGAAAAAAGAAGAGCAAAAGCTCAGATTGACTTACCTTATTCAAATAGAATACCGCCAAGGTGCTGCCGCAGTGTTTTATACCGCTCGTCCTTTTTTGCTCTTGTTTCATTCAGCATACCCGCTATAAAATGCTAGGTTTATTCAATAGCTCCGCCACTAAGGGGCAGCATTTTTGCTGGCTAATGGGTTTTAATAAGAATATTACCAACAAAGCTAATATTCCACATAAAGGTAAACCACGTATGAAAGGAAGAATCGTAAAATATTGTGCTCTTTTCCGACGTCTTGATAATTTTATTTATTGCGCTTTCCCAAGGGAACAAAACACTGCAGACTCCATCACTGTGTCAGCTACAGTTTAGTTACTGATTTTCGTTGAGAAAACATGAAGCCAGAGCCTCCTACTTTCAACTTACCTCGAGCATGTGTAAAATGACTTCAAACTAACTTGCTTTTGTTTTAAAGTCATCTTCAGTACTGACTTTGGCAAGTTTTACAGTTGACGACGGCACGGAGCTTAGAGGAAGGTATGGGAATTGATATTTAGGTGGCACGACACGAAAAGCAAAGCGCTGGCCGGAACAGTCAACGGCAGCAAAGCGACGAGCCGTCAAGGGGTCCATCGCACTGAAGGAGACATGCAGACGCGGATGATACTTACAATGGCATCGTTAACGACTGGGGTTCGATCCACGACGGGACTGCCGATGCATACGGGACGTAAATCGTTTCGCATTGATTTTTAGAAAAAAGAAGAGCAAAAGCTCAGATTGACTTACCTTATTCAAATAGAATACCGCCAAGGTGCTGCCGCAGTGTTTTATACCGCTCGTCCTTTTTTGCTCTTGTTTCATTCAGCATACCCGCTATAAAATGCTAGGTTTATTCAATAGCTCCGCCACTAAGGGGCAGCATTTTTGCTGGCTAATGGGTTTTAATAAGAATATTACCAACAAAGCTAATATTCCACATAAAGGTAAACCACGTATGAAAGGAAGAATCGTAAAATATTGTGCTCTTTTCCGACGTCTTGATAATTTTATTTATTGCGCTTTCCCAAGGGAACAAAACACTGCAGACTCCATCACTGTGTCAGCTACAGTTTAGTTACTGATTTTCGTTGAGAAAACATGAAGCCAGAGCCTCCTACTTTCAACTTACCTCGAGCATGTGTAGAATGACTTCAAACTAACTTGCTTTTGTTTTAAAGTCATCTTCAGTACTGACTTTGGCAAGTTTTACAGTTGACGACGGCACGGAGCTTAGAGGAAGGTATGGGAATTGATATCTAGGTGGCACGACACGAAAAGCAAAGCGCTGGCCGGAACAGTCAACGGCAGCAAAGCGACGAGCCGTCAAGGGGTCCATCGGACTGAAGGAGACATGCAGACGCGGATGATACTTACAATGGCATCGTTAACGACTGGGGTTCGATCCACGACGGGACTGCCGATGCATACGGGACGTAAATCGTTTCGCATTGATTTTTAGAAAAAAGAAGAGCAAAAGCTCAGATTGACTTACCTTATTCAAATAGAATATCGCCAAGGTGCTGCCGCAGTGTTTTATACCGCTCGTCCTTTTTTGCTCTTGTTTCATTTAGCATACCCGCTATAAAATGCTAGGTTTATTCAATAGCTCCGCCACTAAGGGGCAGCATTTTTGCTGGCTAATGGGTTTTAATAAGAATATTACCAACAAAGCTAATATTCCACATAAAGGTAAACCACGTATGAAAGGAAGAATCGTAAAATATTGTGCTCTTTTCCGACGTCTTGATAATTTTATTTATTGCGCTTTCCCAAGGGAACAAAACACTGCAGACTCCATCACTGTGTCAGCTACAGTTTAGTTACTGATTTTCGTTGAGAAAACATGAAGCCAGAGCCTCCTACTTTCAACTTACCTCGAGCATGTGTAAAATGACTTCAAACTAACTTGCTTTTGTTTTAAAGTCATCTTCAGTACTGACTTTGGCAAGTTTTACAGTTGACGACGGCACGGAGCTTAGAGGAAGGTATGGGAATTGATATTTAGGTGGCACGACACGAAAAGCAAAGCGCTGGCCGGAACAGTCAACGGCAGCAAAGCGACGAGCCGTCAAGGGGTCCATCGCACTGAAGGAGACATGCAGACGCGGATGATACTTACAATGGCATCGTTAACGACTGGGGTTCGATCCACGACGGGACTGCCGATGCATACGGGACGTAAATCGTTTCGCATTGATTTTTAGAAAAAAGAAGAGCAAAAGCTCAGATTGACTTACCTTATTCAAATAGAATACCGCCAAGGTGCTGCCGCAGTGTTTTATACCGCTCGTCCTTTTTTGCTCTTGTTTCATTCAGCATACCCGCTATAAAATGCTAGGTTTATTCAATAGCTCCGCCACTAAGGGGCAGCATTTTTGCTGGCTAATGGGTTTTAATAAGAATATTACCAACAAAGCTAATATTCCACATAAAGGTAAACCACGTATGAAAGGAAGAATCGTAAAATATTGTGCTCTTTTCCGACGTCTTGATAATTTTATTTATTGCGCTTTCCCAAGGGAACAAAACACTGCAGACTCCATCACTGTGTCAGCTACAGTTTAGTTACTGATTTTCGTTGAGAAAACATGAAGCCAGAGCCTCCTACTTTCAACTTACCTCGAGCATGTGTAGAATGACTTCAAACTAACTTGCTTTTGTTTTAAAGTCATCTTCAGTACTGACTTTGGCAAGTTTTACAGTTGACGACGGCACGGAGCTTAGAGGAAGGTATGGGAATTGATATCTAGGTGGCACGACACGAAAAGCAAAGCGCTGGCCGGAACAGTCAACGGCAGCAAAGCGACGAGCCGTCAAGGGGTCCATCGGACTGAAGGAGACATGCAGACGCGGATGATACTTACAATGGCATCGTTAACGACTGGGGTTCGATCCACGACGGGACTGCCGATGCATACGGGACGTAAATCGTTTCGCATTGATTTTTAGAAAAAAGAAGAACAAATGGTTTGTTTATTTGCACGCTAATTCTTAACACGCAAATAATAAAAAAAACAAACAAAAAATACACGGAACAAAATATGAAAACACACGAAAAACAACTATTTAAACAGTATAGTTTTTCGGTTCATGATTTTCAAATTGATACCAAAGGTGACCCACTTTCACTTCTAATAATCACACATAGCAACATGATCGCAATCAATTACGAAAAACACCATTTGTTTATGTGCCATGCGGCAATGCTTGACAAAATATATACATAGTCGAAAAAACTTTAAAGGCACGAACATAGCGATGTAAAGACAATATACAACACAAATTAAACTACGATTGAGTTTATAAGATTACGGTGGCATTAAATCATTCAATTTAAAAGCGGGGTCCAAACGCAATTCGAGCCTCCCACCTTCTACCATTTGATTGAATCTGTATTTAAATGCCCGGTCTATGCTTGTCACCAATTTGTCAAGGGTTGGAGGAGATTTGTTCTCATATATAAATTTGTTCCTAATTTTCCATATTTGGTGTTTAACCATGGTGATTAATGTGCTCAAAGTCTGGTCCATTATTTCGTTTTCGATCCGTTTAAAGTTAAAACTTTCTAAGTCTTCGATTTTTGTCATAGCCGGGTTGAGGTTGGCGAATTTTTGCGCAAACGTTTTTACTGTAACCCAAAGTCGCTTTATCTTGTCGCATTTTCGGAAAGTGTGGTAGTCGGTATCTGGACCAATGCCGCAAAATGCGCACGTTGTATCCGAGTTTATTTGGAAAAAACCGCATTTTCCCCTAAAGGGTAGTAGATTCCACGCGCATCTGTAGTTGAAGGTTTTCAGGTAATTTGGTAAAATTGGGTTATGAATCCTAGCCCATTTAACTCGGTTTTTTTCACTTGATTGCGTTTCTGGAGTGCTTTCTTTGATTATTCGGTTGTACGTGTTTCCTAGTTTTGGACTGGCTAAATCAATTTTACTTAGTTTGTATTTTTCAACAATTTCCCGGATTTTCCAATAGTAGGGACTTGGTTGTGCGATGTGCGGGATACTGTTTAGTTTCTGGACATCGAGTACATTAGCTAAAACGTGTCCTAATTGGTACTCCACATATCTATCGTGTGTTGACATTGGTTCGTTCATTACTCTGCCGAGGCAATACTTTTGTATCGATTTGACATAAGTCAGATCGGCGTAGACTTGGATGTTTGGCATTCGGTAGCCGCCTTCTAACTTATTGCGTTGTAAAATATCGATAGAAACAGTTGTTTCTTTGCCTTGCACGTATTGCAGAACATGATTATTTAATTTCCCAATTATGTCTTGGTCTGGGGGGTATGTTTTGGCAACCTGAGTAATTACTGGCAGGATTTTTGATTTTAATAAAACTGCTTTAGCTTCATAGGTGGCATAGTTTGTGCTCAAACTTTTTAGTTGCTCTTTTACCTTTGGAATTAAGTTTTCCCATTGTTGGCGTTCTATAACATTTCCGATTTCATATCCCAATAACTCTATACTTGTGTTTGTCCAGGATAGTTTGGGCAAGAGTGGGTTGTCTACCGGCTGATTCACAGCTAATCCTTTGGTTTTAGCTTCGTTTAAGGTTAAGCCAGATGCTTTTGAAAATCTGTCGACTAAATCGAGCGCGAGATGGATATCAGCAGGGTTTTTAAAACACAACGTTGTGTCATCAGCGTAATTTACGCATTTTACTTCTTTTCTGTCGCTTAACTGAGGACCTTTGATATGTGCAGTCTCATTGAGCTTAGACATTAAAGGCTCTACCGCTATTAAAAACAAGTGCAGGCTTAAGGGGTCTCCTTGTCTCACGCCTCGGTTCAATTTAAAATCTTTTGACAGGTGTCCGTTTAAAATTATTTTCGCGACGCTATCGCTATACAGATCTCTTATGCATGCACATAGTGTTTCTGGGAACCGCATTTCAGTCAACACTCTCATTAACCAATTATGTTCTATTGAATCGAAGGCTTTTTTAAAATCAAGGGATAAAAAATACAGGTTTTGCATTTTTCTTTTCGCATTATCATGTAAATCTCTTAAAAGGATCGTGGCTTCTGATAATTGTTTACCTTTTGTGGCGTACTGATGCTCATGTATCACTTCTTTGAGAGTTTCCCTTATTCTATTTGCCAGTATTTTTGTATATATTTTGTAGTCTAAATTTAACAGGGTAATTGGTCGGTAGTTGTCTAGGTCTGCATCATCGCCTTTTTTATAAATTAGGGTGATGGCACCTTTCTTAATTTCTTTGGGGATTTTTTTCTCTTTAAACCAGTGTTTAAAGATTTCGCTCATTTTGTCACCTATTATATTCCAACAGGATTTATAAAATTCACCGCTCAGTCCGTCCGGGCCAGGCGATTTCCCATTTGCAAGAGTCTTCACAACGTTTTGGATTTCGGCGTTGCTTATTTCACAATCTAATTTTAGGACACTTTCGTGCGAAATATGGCGCAGATTGCTCGAAATGAACAAATCTTGTATTTCTACATCTGTTTTTCTTGACGAGTATAACTTGGTATAATAATTTTTTGTGGTTCGTAGCATTTCTCCCGGTGCGCTGGTGGGCAAGCCGTTTTTGTCATATATTTCTTCGATATATGTTTGTGAACGTTTTTTATTAAAATGTGCAAAAAATTCCCGTGAGCCAATTTTTTCTTTACTTTCTCTGTTTTTTAAGATCGATTCATAAATTCGTTTCTTTCTATAATTTCTTAGTTCTCGTTTCGCTTCGACATATTTACAGTGGTTGGCCGGGTTGTCACCGAGTCGACTTTGTGCGGATTTCAAATTAGTCACTAAGTAATCTTCATACATTTTTCTTTCAGCGTGTCGGCCTTTTGTAAATTCCACAATTAATGCTTTTAACCTACGTTTGGTGTCCGTCCACCAATCACTGGGGGTTTTATATAAAAATTCTTGCAGCGTGCACCATTGTTTCCATTTGCATTCTAAAACTTCGAGAAATTCCTTATCTGCATAAGTTTGCGTATTATTCTTCCAGAGGCCGATACCTCTAGGAGGAGGGGCGGCGACATTTAAGTTTATTGTTATTTTATCGTGGTCTGTCAAATGAGACGGTTGCTGGCTAATTTCTGTTGCGTGGAGATATTTTGACAGATAAAATTTGTCAATGCGCGATTTGCTGATTCCGTTCTGCCACGTATAAATTTTCTTTTGGCCGTATATTTCCCGAAAATGATCTTTTAGATCATATGTTTCGCAGAGTTTCATTAGTTCGGTTTTTTTATATCGATTTCGAAGAGGGGGATGTTTGTCTAAAGTCAGGTCGTCGACAATATTAAAGTCGCCGGCTAGGACTGTGGGCAATTTTCCATCGACATACTGGTACATTTGTTTAAAAAATCTATCGTTTTCGCGAATATCTCCGGAATTTACGTTTGGTGCGTAAATATTTATTACTTTTAAAAGGTGACCATGTATTGATAAAACCGCACTGATTATTCTACCCTCTACGTCGTGATTTACTTCTTTGAATGTGATTGCAGGGTGATTGATTAGAATTGCGACTCCCTTATCTTGGAATTTCTTTTTGGGTGCCGAATTGAAAAGCGCTTTTGATTCGCCCCATTCCTTGCACCAATCATTTTCTTTATCAGGGGGACATTTGGTTTCTTGTAGTAGAAAAATGTGGGCCTTATCTTTCTTTAAGGTGCTAAAAAGCTCTGCACGTTTTGCCTTATCATTTAACCCGTGGCAGTTTAGGGTGCAAATTTTAAGGTAGCAAGTCATTGTTTTTGAAGTGATAAAAGTTGATTCCAGATAAAAAAACGTTCGTTCTACTGATATAAAAAATAACGGTGTAGGTTTTAACATAAAAAACAATGTCCAGATTACAAAAAACTTTACAAAAATACACATTTTTTGAATGGGCTATTGTTCTGATGTAGTTAAACATTAATAAATCGTCGTGTTTAGAAAAGTTGCGTCTGGCACGTATTGGTGATTGCAATTGTTACACTTTTTTTGTCTTAGGCTATTTGCGCATTTTTCGTTGTTTTCTATACAGTTACATCTGTAGTAGACCAACTTACACGAATGAAAAAATGTTTTTTCACATCCTACTGGTTTCGGTATTAAATTGTTACATTCGCAGAGTATTGTACCTTTTTCCTGTTCCTCTGGAATGCTGTATTCTGTCGGGTCTTCATCTGAGTTGTCGGTGGTGTCTTCATCGTCCTTGTGTTTCCTGCTGGGAGGTTTGTCCTTTGTCGAGTTTTGGGAGCTGCCAGAGTCCCTTTCCCTTCTTTTTAGACCTTTATTTGTTCTTTCAGCTGTGAGTTGGCTTCTGTTTTCTTTTGTTTCCCTGATTGAACCGTCAAAATGGTCAATTTCTTGGTTGATATTTTTGTTACCTGTTTTGGATTTGTCCTCGTTTGGCGTAGAGTGAATCATCGGGTTATCAAGTTTTGGAAATGTCTCTTCACATGGAATGTACGGTCGTTCGAGCATTGGCGAGCTTTCATCGGAAGACTGATCCGATGCTCTTGTGGTCTTTGAGTTTTCTGATTCCCACGCTTGCGAAGTCACAACTCTCCGTTGTTGCCTGTACGGGCAGTCTTTTGCGATGTGGTCGTCTTCGGCGCAGCGACTGCATGTTTTTTTTTGACCTTCATAATTCAGCATGAATCTGTAATGTCCGAAGTAAATGAAAGATGGTGGCTTGACTTCTCTTAATAGAGCCTTCTTGACTGTAAAGATTCTCCTTCCGTCTTTTTTTTGTCTCGTTCTATCTCGACCGTAGGTGGCTGGTTTAGAGATTCCTAGGCTTGCAAGAGCTTCTCTAATACTTTCTTGGGGGAAGTTAGGCGGTACCCATGAGACAGTTAACTCCGCATGTTCGTCACCATGAGCTATTGCACTGTTGATCCCTTCTACTTGTTCTAGTGCATTTGCCAATTTTATTGCTCCTTTCTTGTTTTCAACAGTGAAATCGACGATGCTTCCAGGGCGTTGAACTATGCCTTCAATTGCGCTTAGTGGCATTTTAATCGAGGTGAGTAGCTGATATATCTCTCCTCGTTTCATTGGTTGGGCGAACTTTGCAGTCACTTCACATTCTCTGCTGTAGTTTTCTGGAACTTTGAAAACCCACTGACTTTTCTTTTTGACCTGGTCTGCGTAGGTCATATTGTCTTACTAGTCCTGAAAAGGACTTTTTGGTAAGTAAGACTGGTTCTTGTTTTAAAGTTTTCAAATAAAACACTAAATATTGCTGTCTTTAGCTAGAATGATTCAACTTTCTAAAGATCCTATACAAGACCTTAACATGACATAATCGAACAACAAAACTAATAGCTCAGATTGAATTACCTTATTCAAATAGAATACCGCCAAGGTGCTGCCGCAGTGTTTTATACCGCTCGTCCTTTTTTGCTCTTGTTTCATTCAGCATACCCGCTATAAAATGCTGGGTTTATTCAATAGCTCCGCCACTAAGGGGCAGCATTTTTGCTGGCTAATGGGTTTTAATAAGAATATTACCAACAAAGCTAATATTCCACATAAAGGTAAACCACGTATGAAAGGAAGAATCGTAAAATATTGTGCTCTTTTCCGACGTCTTGATAATTTTATTTATTGCGCTTTCCCAAGGGAACAAAACACTGCAGACTCCATCACTGTGTCAGCTACAGTTTAGTTACTGATTTTCGATGAGAAAACATGAAGCCAGAGCCTCCTACTTTCAACTTACCTCGAGCATGTGTAGAATGACTTCAAACTAACTTGCTTTTGTTTTAAAGTCATCTTCAGTACTGACTTTGGCAAGTTTTACAGTTGACGACGGCACGGAGCTTAGAGGAAGGTATGGGAATTGATATCTAGGTGGCACGACACGAAAAGCAAAGCGCTGGCCGGAACAGTCAACGGCAGCAAAGCGACGAGCCGTCAAGGGGTCCATCGGACTGAAGGAGACATGCAGACGCGGATGATACTTACAATGGCATCGTTAACGACTGGGGTTCGATCCACGACGGGACTGCCGATGCATACGGGACGTAAATCGTTTCGCATTGATTTTTAGAAAAAAGAAGAGCAAAAGCTCAGATTGACTTACCTTATTCAAATAGAATACCGCCAAGGTGCTGCCGCAGTGTTTTATACCGCTCGTCCTTTTTTGCTCTTGTTTCATTCAGCATACCCGCTATAAAATGCTAGGTTTATTCAATAGCTCCGCCACTAAGGGGCAGCATTTTTGCTGGCTAATGGGTTTTAATAAGAATATTACCAACAAAGCTAATATTCCACATAAAGGTAAACCACGTATGAAAGGAAGAATCGTAAAATATTGTGCTCTTTTCCGACGTCTTGATAATTTTATTTATTGCGCTTTCCCAAGGGAACAAAACACTGCAGACTCCATCACTGTGTCATCTACAGTTTAGTTACTGATTTTCGTTGAGAAAACATGAAGCCAGAGCCTCCTACTTTCAACTTACCTCGAGCATGTGTAGAATGACTTCAAACTAACTTGCTTTTGTTTTAAAGTCATCTTCAGTACTGACTTTGGCAAGTTTTACAGTTGACGACGGCACGGAGCTTAGAGGAAGGTATGGGAATTGATATCTAGGTGGCACGACACGAAAAGCAAAGCGCTGGCCGGAACAGTCAACGGCAGCAAAGCGACGAGCCGTCAAGGGGTCCATCGGACTGAAGGAGACATGCAGACGCGGATGATACTTACAATGGCATCGTTAACGACTGGGGTTCGATCCACGACGGGACTGCCGATGCATACGGGACGTAAATCGTTTCGCATTGATTTTTAGAAAAAAGAAGAGCCAAGGTTTGTTTATTTGCACGCTAATTCTTAACACGCAAATAATGAAAAAAACAAACAAAAAATACACGGAACAAAATATGAAAACACACGAAAAACAACTATTTAAACAGTATAGCTTTTCGGTTCATGATTTTCAAATTGATACCAAAGGTGACCCACCTTCACTTCTAATAATCACACATAGCAACATAATTGCAATCAATTACGAAAAACACCATTTGTTTATGTGCCATGCGGCAATGCTTGACAAAATATATAGATAGTCGTAAAAACTTTAAAGGCACGAACATATCGATGTAAAGACAATATACAACACAAATTAAACTACGATTGAGTTTATCAAATTACGGTGGCATCAAATCATTCAATTTAAAAGCGGGGTCCAAACGCAATTCGAGCCTCCCACCTTCTACCATTTGATTTAGTCTGTATTTAAAGGCCCGGTCTATGCTTGTCACCAATTTGTCAAGGGTTGGAGGAGACTTGTTCTCATATATAAATTTGTTCCTAGTTTTCCATATTTGGTGTTTAACCATGGTGATTAATGTGCTCAAAGTCTGGTCCATTATTTCGTTTTCGATCCGTTTAAAGTTAAAACTTTCTAAGTCTTCGATTTTTGTCATAGCCGGGTTGAGGTTGGCGAATTTTTGCGCAAACATTTTTACTGTAACCCAAAGTCGCTTTATCTTGTCGCATTTTCGGAAAGTGTGGTAGTCGGTATCTGGACCAATGCCGCAAAATACGCACGATGTATCAGAGTTAATTTGGAAAATACCGCATTTTCCCCTAAAGGGTAGTAGATTCCACGCGCATCTGTAGTTGAAGGTTTTCAAGTAATTTGGTAAAATCGGGTTATGAATCCTAGCCCATTTAACTCGGTTTTTTTCACTTGACTGCGTTTCTGCAGTGCTTTCTTTGATTATTCGGCTGTACGTGTTTCCTAATTTTGGACTGGCTAATTCAACTTTACTTAGTTTGTATTTTTCAACAATTTCCCGGATTTTCCAATAGTAGGGACTTGGTTGTGCGATGTGCGGGATATTGTTTAGTTTCTGAACATCAAGTACATTAGCTAAAACGTGTCCTAATTGGTACTCCACATATCGATCGTGTGTTGACAATGGTTCGTTCATTACTCTGCCGAGGCAATACTTTTGTATCGATTTGACATAAGTCAGATCGGCGTAGACTTGGATGTTTGGCATTCGGTAGCCGCCTTCTAACTTATTGCGTTGTAAAATATCGATAGAAACAGCTGTTTCTTTGCCTTGCACGTATTGCAGAACATGATTATTTAATTTCCCAATTATATCTTGGTCTGGGGGGTATGTTTTGGCAACCTGAGTAATTACTGGCAGGATTTTTGATTTTAATAAAACTGCTTTAGCTTCATAGGTGGCGTAGTTTGTGCTCAAACTTTTTAGTTGCTCTTTTACCTTTGGAATTAAGTTTTCCCATTGTTGGCGTTCTATAACATTTCCGATTTCATATCCCAATAACTCTATACTTGTGTTTGTCCAGGATAGTTTGGGCAAGAGTGGGTTGTCTACCGGCTGATTCACAGCTAATTCTTTGGTTTTAGCTTCGTTTAAGGTTAAGCCCGATGCCTTTGAAAATCTGTCGACTAAATCGAGCGCGAGATGGATATCAGCAGGGTTTTTAAGACACAACGTTGTGTCGTCAGCGTAATTTACGCATTTTACTTCTTTTCTGTCGCTTAACTGAGGACCTTTGATATGTGCAGTCTCATTGAACTTAGACATTAAAGGCTCTACCACTATTAAAAACAAGTGCAGGCTTAAGGGGTCTCCTTGTCTCACGCCTCGGTTCAATTTAAAATCTTTTGACAGGTGTCCGTTTAAAATTATTTTCGCGACGCTATCGCTATACAGATCTCTTATGCATGCACATAGTGTTTCTGGGAACCGCATTTCAGTCAAAACTCTCATTAACCAATTATGTTCTATTGAATCGAAGGCTTTTTTAAAATCAAGGGATAAAAAATACAGGTTTTGCATTTTTCTTTTCGCATTTTCATGTAAATCTCTTAAAAGGATCGTGGCTTCTGATAATTGTTTACCTTTTGTGGCGTACTGATGCTCATGTATCACTTCTTTGAGAGTTTCCCTTATTCTATTTGCCAGTATTTTTGTATATATTTTGTAGTCTAAATTTAACAGGGTAATTGGTCGGTAGTTGTCTAGGTCCGCATCATCGCCTTTTTTATAAATTAGAGTGATGGCGCCTTTCTTAATTTCTTTGGGGATTTTTTTCTCTTTAAACCAGTGTTTAAAGATTTCGCTCATTTTGTCACCTATTATATTCCAACAGGATTTATAAAATTCACCGCTCAGTCCGTCCGGGCCAGGCGATTTCCCATTTGCAAGAGTCTTCACAACGTTTTGGATTTCGGCGTTGCTTATTTCACAATCTAATTTTAGGACACTTTCGTGCGAAATATGGCGCAGATTGCTCGAAATGAACAAATCTTGTATTTCTACATCTGTTTTTCTTGACGAGTATAACTTGGTATAATAATTTTTAGTGGTTTGTAGCATTTCTCCCGGTACGCTGGTGGGCAAGCCGTTTTTGTCATATATTTCTTCGATATATGTTTGTGAACGTTTTTTATTAAAATGTGCAAAAAATTCCTGTGAGCCAATTTTTTCTTTACTTTCTCTGTTTTTTAAGATCGATTCATAAATTCGTTTCTTTCTATAATTTCTTAGTTCTCGTTTTGCTTCAATGTATTTACAGTGGTTGGCCGGGTTGTCACCGAGTCGATTTTGTGCGGATTTCAAATTAGTCACTAAGTAATCTTCATACATTTTTCTTTCAGCGTGTCGGCCTTTTGTAAATTCCACAATTAATGCTTTTAACCTACGTTTGGTGTCCGTCCACCAATCACTGGGGGTTTTATATAAAAATTCTTGCAGCGTGCACCATTGTTTCCATTTGCATTCTAAAACTTCGAGAAATTCCTTATCTGCATAAGTTTGCGTATTATTCTTCCAGAGGCCGATACCTCTAGGAGGAGGGGCGGCGACATTTAAGTTTATTGTTATTTTTTCGTGGTCTGTCAAATGAGACGGTTGCTGGCTAATTTCTGTTGCGTGGAGATATTTTGACAGATAAAATCGGTCAAGGCGCGATTTACTGATTCCGTTCTGCCACGTATAAATTTTCTTTTGGCCGTATATTTCCCTAAAATGATCTTTTAGATCATATGTTTCGCAAAGTTTTATCAGTTCAGTTTTCCTATATCGGTTTCGAAAAGGAGGCTGTCTGTCTAAAGTCAGGTCGTCGACAATATTAAAGTCACCGGCTAGGACTGTGGGCAATTTTCCATCGACATACTGGTACATTTGTTTAAAAAATCTATCGTTTTCACGAGTATCCCCGGAAGTTACGTTTGGTGCGTAAATATTTATTACTTTTAAAAGGTGGCCATGTATTGATAAAACCGCACTGATTATTCTACCCTCTACGTCGTGATCTACTTCTTTGAATGTAATTGCAGGGTGATTGATTAGAATTGCGACTCCCTTATCTTGGAATTTCTTTTTGGGCGCAGAATTGAAAAGCGCTTTTGACTCACCCCATTCCTTGCACCAATCATTTTCTTTATCAGGGGGACATTTGGTTTCTTGAAGTAAAATTAATTGCACTTTATCTCGTTTCAAACCCTCAAACAAATCGCGGCGCTTCAGGGGATCATTCAAGCCTCTACAATTAAGCGAGGTGATACTGAGGTATGCAGTCATGGGAAATTGCAACGTTGAAAATAAATACACTAGCGTACAAAAAAGAATCAAACTCGTAATATTATTCAAATTTATGACTTTACTTAGACCATCGCGGTGGCATTCATGTCTAAGACATCCGGTACATATCTACAATTACATTTATCACACATACCTTGTCTTAGCTTGTGTACAAACTTTATGTTGTTCGTGATGCAATCACATCTGTCATATACCAGTGGGCACATGTGGCAGAAAACGTACATGTTTGCTGTCGGTTTTAGAACTTTTTCGCCGCATTGGCATTCCAACCCTGTCGATTCAATGTCGTCAAACACCTCACTTTCGTCGGGTTCAGCAGATCGTTCGCTCTCCGCGTCTTCTTTAACCTTTTGTCCTGGAGGAATATCGATAGTAACAGAAGAATCATCACTTCTTTCTCTTTTGTACCTTTCGTTTTCTTGTGATAGTGCATCAATGTCATCGAATTGTTCTCCTTTTGTGCTGTTTATTTCATCTAAGCTGTCGTTGTTATCATAGTAGCTATGCTCATGTTGACTATTTTCCATTGTTTTCTTGACATGCGATTTGTTTCCATTCTTGGGTGTTGAATGGCGATGTTTGTTTGTTTCGTCGGTCGAGATCGGCAAGCTTGGAAAAATTTCTTTAGAAGGAGAGTATGGTCTTTCTTCTTCGGCGCTATTTAGTTGTCGGAAAGTTACTTTGCCTGTACTGCGCTTATTTCCAGAGACCTTCTCCCACGACTCGTTGACTACTTCCTGGTTTCGGGTTTTGTAGGGGCAATCTTTCACCAAATGTGTTGATTCTGCACAGTAGTGACAAGTTTTTGCTTGACCTTCATATTCAACGATGCATTTGTAATGCCCAAAATAGACGAAAGATGGCGGTTTGGCTTTCAGAAGATCTTCTTTCAAAACTCTGAAAATTCTGCGGCCGTCTTTTACACCTCGTATTCTGTCGCGGCCATGAGCTTCGGATAGCACAATACCGACTGATTTCATTGCTTCTTCGATGCTAGTTCGTGGGAAATCTATCGGTACCCATCCGATTGTTAAATTGGTGTATGCGTCTCCTTGTGCAATAACGTTGACGACGCCTTCAAAATTTCTTAATTTACCAGCTAATTTTATGGCTATATCCTTGCTTCTGCAAGTCACTTCGACGTTTCTGCCGGGCCTTTGTACAATTCCTTCAACGTATTGTAGAGGTATGCCGGTTTTCTCTAACAGTTCATAGATGCTGCCTCTTCGCACATTTTCTTTCAATTTGATTGAAACCTCTCTGTCTCGGTTGTAGTTCGTTGGGGCTGGAAACCGCCACTGTTTTGCAACTCTTTCAGCATAAGTCATATTAGAAGACGTCGGGTCTTCCATTACTTCAAAGTAGGCCGGACACTGAAGTCTACTTTGTAACTGACGAAAAGGTAGACCTAAAAAGGACTCTTTGCAGGGTACCTTTGTCTTGTCTGAAGATTAACTATAGCTCGCTGATCCAACTGAAACTAACTGCTTAAAAAAGAGCCAATGGTTTGTTTATTTGCACGCTAGTTCTTAACACGCAAATAATAAAAAAAACAAACAAAAAATACACGGAACAAAATATGAAAACACACGAAAAACAACTATTTAAACAGTATAGTTTTTCGGTTCATGATTTTCAAATTGATACCAAAGGTGACCCACCTTCACTTCTAATAATCACACATAGCAACATGATCGCAATCAATTACGAAAAACACCATTTGTTTATGTGCCATGCGGCAATGCTTGACAAAATATATACATAGTCGAAAAAACTTTAAAGGCACGAACATAGCGATGTAAAGACAATATACAACACAAATTAAACTACGATTGAGTTTATAAGATTACGGTGGCATTAAATCATTCAATTTAAAAGCGGGGTCCAAACGCAATTCGAGCCTCCCACCTTCTACCATTTGATTGAATCTGTATTTAAATGCCCGGTCTATGCTTGTCACCAATTTGTCAAGGGTTGGAGGAGATTTGTTCTCATATATAAATTTGTTCCTAATTTTCCATATTTGGTGTTTAACCATGGTGATTAATGTGCTCAAAGTCTGGTCCATTATTTCGTTTTCGATCCGTTTAAAGTTAAAACTTTCTAAGTCTTCGATTTTTGTCATAGCCGGGTTGAGGTTGGCGAATTTTTGCGCAAACGTTTTTACTGTAACCCAAAGTCGCTTTATCTTGTCGCATTTTCGGAAAGTGTGGTAGTCGGTATCTGGACCAATGCCGCAAAATGCGCACGATGTATCCGAGTTTATTTGGAAAAAACCGCATTTTCCCCTAAAGGGTAGTAGATTCCACGCGCATCTGTAGTTGAAGGTTTTCAGGTAATTTGGTAAAATCGGGTTATGAATCCTAGCCCATTTAACTCGGTTTTTTTCACTTGACTGCGTTTCTGGAGTGCTTTCTTTGATTATTCGGTTGTACGTGTTTCCTAGTTTTGGACTGGCTAAATCAATTTTACTTAGTTTGTATTTTTCAACAATTTCCCGGATTTTCCAATAGTAGGGACTTGGTTGTGCGATGTGCGGGATACTGTTTAGTTTCTGGACATCGAGTACATTAGCTAAAACGTGTCCTAATTGGTACTCCACATATCTATCGTGTGTTGACATTGGCTCGTTCATCACTCTGCCGAGGCAATACTTTTGTATCGATTTGACATAAGTCAGATCGGCGTAGACTTGGATGTTTGGCATTCGGTAGCCGCCTTCTAAATTATTGCGTTGTAAAATATCGATAGAAACAGTTGTTTCTTTGCCTTGCACGTACTGCAGAACATGATTATTTAATTTCCCAATTATGTCTTGGTCTGGGGGGTATGTTTTGGCAACCTGAGTAATTACTGGCAGGATTTTTGATTTTAATAAAACTGCTTTAGCTTCATAGGTGGCATAGTTTGTGCTCAAACTTTTTAGTTGCTCTTTTACCTTTGGAATTAAGTTTTCCCATTGTTGGCGTTCTATAACATTTCCGATTTCATATCCCAATAACTCTATACTTGTGTTTGTCCAGGATAGTTTGGGCAAGAGTGGGTTGTCTACCGGCTGATTCACAGCTAATCCTTTGGTTTTAGCTTCGTTTAAGGTTAAGCCAGATGCTTTTGAAAATCTGTCGACTAAATCGAGCGCGAGATGGATATCAGCAGGGTTTTTAAAACACAACGTTGTGTCATCAGCGTAATTTACGCATTTTACTTCTTTTCTGTCGCTTAACTGAGGACCTTTGATATGTGCAGTGTCATTGAGCTTAGACATTAAAGGCTCTACCGCTATTAAAAACAAGTGCAGGCTTAAGGGGTCTCCTTGTCTCACGCCTCGGTTCAATTTAAAATCTTTTGACAGGTGTCCGTTTAAAGTTATTTTCGCGACGCTATCGCTATACAGATCTCTTATGCATGCACATAGTGTTTCTGGGAACCGCATTTCAGTCAACACTCTCATTAACCAATTATGTTCTATTGAATCGAAGGCTTTTTTAAAATCAAGGGATAAAAAATACAGGTTTTGCATTTTTCTTTTCGCATTATCATGTAAATCTCTTAAAAGGATCGTGGCTTCTGATAATTGTTTACCTTTTGTGGCGTACTGATGCTCATGTATCACTTCTTTGAGAGTTTCCCTTATTCTATTTGCCAGTATTTTTGTATATATTTTGTAGTCTAAGTTTAACAGGGTAATTGGTCGGTAGTTGTCTAGGTCTGCATCATCGCCTTTTTTATAAATTAGAGTTATGGCACCTTTCTTAATTTCTTTGGGGATTTTTTTCTCTTTAAACCAGTGTTTAAAGATTTCGCTCATTTTGTCACCTATTATATTCCAACAGGTTTTATAAAATTCACCGCTTAGTCCGTCCGGCCCAGGCGATTTCCCATTTGCAAGAGTCTTGACAACGTTTTGGATTTCGGCATTGCTTATTTCACAATCTAATTTTAGAGCACTTTCGTGCGAAATATGGTGCAGATTGCTCGAAATGAAAAAATCTTGTATTTCTACATCTGTTTTTCTTGACGAGTATAACTTGGTATAATAATTTTTTGTGGTTCGTAGCATTTCTCCCGGTACGCTGGTGGGCAAGCCGTTTTTGTCATATATCTCTTCGATATATGTTTGTGAACGTTTTTTATTAAAATGTGCAAAAAATTCCCGTGAGCCAATTTTTTCTTTACTTTCTCTGTTTTTTAAGATCGATTCATAAATTCGTTTCTTTCTATAATTTCTTAGTTCTCGTTTCGCTTCAACATATTTACAGTGGTTGGCCGGGTTGTCACCGAGTCGACTTTGTGCGGATTTCAAATTAGTCACTAAGTAATCTTCATACATTTTTCTTTCAGCGTGTCGGCCTTTTGTAAATTCCACAATTAATGCTTTTAACCTACGTTTGGTGTCCGTCCACCAATCACTGGGGGTTTTATATAAAAATTCTTGCAGCGTGCACCATTGTTTCCATTTGCATTCTAAAACTTCGAGAAATTCCTTATCTGCATAAGTTTGCGTATTATTCTTCCAGAGGCCGATACCTCTAGGAGGAGGGGCGGCGACATTTAAGTTTATTGTTATTTTTTCGTGGTCTGTCAAATGAGACGGTTGCTGGCTAATTTCTGTTGCGTGGAGATATTTTGACAGATAAAATCTGTCAAGGCGCGATTTGCTGATTCCGTTCTGCCACGTATAAATTTTCTTTTGGCCGTATATTTCCCGAAAATGATCTTTTAGATCATATGTTTCGCAGAGTTTCATTAGTTCGGTTTTTTTATATCGATTTCGAAGAGGGGGATGTTTGTCTAAAGTCAGGTCGTCGACAATATTAAAGTCGCCGGCTAGGACTGTGGGCAATTTTCCATCGACATACTGGTACATTTGTTTAAAAAATCTATCGTTTTCGCGAATATCTCCGGAATTTACGTTTGGTGCGTAAATATTTATTACTTTTAAAAGGTGGCCATGTATTGATAAAACCGCACTGATTATTCTACCCTCTACGTCGTGATTTACTTCTTTGAATGTAATTGCAGGGTGATTGATTAGAATTGCGACTCCCTTGTCTTGGAATTTCTTTTTGGGTGCCGAATTAAAAAGCGTTTTTGACTCACCCCATTCCTTGCACCAATCATTTTCTTTATCAGGGGGACATTTGGTTTCTTGTAGTAGAAAAATGTGGGCCTTATCTTTCTTTAAGGTGCTAAAAAGCTCTGCACGTTTTGCCTTATCATTTAACCCATGGCAGTTTAGGGTGCAAATTTTAAGGTAGCAAGTCATTGTTTTTGAAGTGATAAAAGTTGATTCCAGATAAAAAAACGTTCGTTCTACTGATATAAAAAATAACGGTGTAGGTTTTAACATAAAAAACAATGTCCAGATTACAAAACACTTTACAAAAATACACATTTTTTAAATGGGCTATTGTTTTGATGTAGTTAAACATTAATAAATCGTCGTGTTTAGAAAAGTTGCGTCTGGCACGTATTGGTGATCGCAATTGTCACACTTTTTTTGTCTCAGGCTATTTGCGCATTTTTCGTTGTTTTCTATACAGTTACATCTGTAGTAGACCAACTTACACGAATGACAAAATGTTTTTTCACATCCTACTGGTTTCGGTATTAAATTGTTACATTCGCAGAGTATTGTACCTTTTTCCTGTTCCTCTGGAATGCTGTATTCTGTCGGGTCTTCATCTGAGTTGTCGGTGGTGTCTTCATCGTCCTTGTGTTTCCTGCTGGGAGGTTTGTCCTTTGTCGAGTTTTGGGAGCTGCCAGAGTCCCTTTCCCTTCTTTTTAGACCTTTAGTTGTTCTTTCAGCTGTGAGTTGGCTTCTGTTTTCTTTTGTTTCCCTGATTGAACCGTCAAAATGGTCAATTTCTTGGTTGATATTTTTGTTACCTGTTTTGGATTTGTCCTCGTTTGGCGTAGAGTGAATCATCGGGTTATCAAGTTTTGGAAATGTCTCTTCACATGGAATGTACGGTCGTTCGAGCATTGGCGAGCTTTCATCGGAAGACTGATCCGATGCTCTTGTGGTCTTTGAGTTTTCTGATTCCCACGCTTGCGAAGTCACAACTCTCCGTTGTTGCCTGTACGGGCAGTCTTTTGCGATGTGGTCGTCTTCGGCGCAGCGACTGCATGTTTTTTTTTGACCTTCATAATTCAGCATGAATCTGTAATGTCCGAAGTAAATGAAAGATGGTGGCTTGACTTCTCTTAATAGAGCCTTCTTGACTGTAAAGATTCTCCTTCCGTCTTTTTTTTGTCTCGTTCTATCTCGACCGTAGGTGGCTGGTTTCGAGATTCCTAGGCTTGCAAGAGCTTCTTTAATACTTTCTTGGGGGAAGTTAGGCGGTACCCATGAGACAGTTAACTCCGCATGTTCGTCACCATGAGCTATTGCACTGTTGATCCCTTCTACTTGTTCTAGTGCATTTGCCAATTTTATTGCTCCTTTCTTGTTTTCAACAGTGAAATCGACGATGCTTCCAGGGCGTTGAACTATGCCTTCAATTGCGCTTAGTGGCATTTTAATCGAAGTGAGTAGCTGATATATCTCTCCTCGTTTCATTGGTTGGGCGAACTTTGCAGTCACTTCACATTCTCTGCTGTAGTTTTCTGGAACTTTGAAAACCCACTGACTTTTCTTTTTGACCTTGTCTGCGTAGGTCATATTGTCTTACTAGTCCTGAAAAGGACTTTTTGGTAAGTAAGACTGGTTCTTGTTTTAAAGTTTTTAAACAAAACACTAAATATTGCTGTCTTTAGCTAGAATGATTCAACTTTCTAAAGATCCTATACAAGACCTTAACATGACATAATCGAACAACAAAACTAATAGCTCAGATTGACTTACCTTATTCAAATAGAATACCGCCAAGGTGCTGCCGCAGTCTTTTATACCGTTTGTCATTTTTTACTCTTGTTTCATTCAGCATACCTGCTATAACATGCTAGGTTTATTTAATGGGTCCGCCACTAGGGGGCAGCACTTTTGCTGGCTAATGGGCTTTAATAACAATATTACCAACAAAGCTAATATTCCACATAAAGGTAAACCACGTACGAAAGGAAGAATCGTAAGATATTGTGCTCTTTTCCGACGTCTTGATAACTTTCTTTATTGCGCTTTCCTATGGGAGCAAAACACTGCAGACTCCATAACTGTGTCAGTTGCAATTTAGTTGTTGTTTTTCGTTGAGAAAACATGAAGCCAGAGCCTCCTATATTCAACTTACCTCGAGCATGTGTAGAATGTCATCAAACTAACTTGCTTTTGTTTTAAAGTCATCTTCAGTACTGACTTTGGCAAGCTTTACAGTTGACGACGGCACGGAGCTTAGAGGAAGGTATGGGAAATAATATCTAGGTGGCACGACACGAAAAGCAAAGCGCTGGCCGGATCAGTCACCGGCAGCAAAGTGACGAGCCGTCAGGGTGTCCTTCGGACTGAACGAGACATGCGAACGTGGATGACACTTACAGTGACATACTTAATGACTGGGGTTCGATCCACGACGGCACTGCTGGTGCATACGGGACGTAAAGCGTTTCGCACTGCTTTAGATTGATTTGTAGAAAAATGAAATGCCAAAGCTCAGATTGACTTACCTTATTCAAATAGAATACCGATAAGGTGCTGCCGCAGTCTTTTATACCGTTTGTAATTTTTTGCTCTTGTTTCTTTCAGCATACCCGCTATAACATGCTAGGTTTATTTAATGGGTCCGCCACTATGGGACAGAAATTTTGATGGCTAATGGGTTTTAATAACAATATTACCAACAAAGCTAATATTCCACATAAAGGTAAACCACGTATGAAAGGAAGAATCGTAAGATATTGTGCTCTTTTCCGACGTCTTGATAATTTTTTTTATTGCGTTTTCCTAAGGGAGCAAAACACTGCAGACTCCATAACAGTGTGAGCTGCAATTTAGTTGCTGTTTTTCGTTGAGAAAACATGAAGCCAGAGCCTCCTACTTTGAACTTAACTTGAGCATGTGTAGAATGACATCAAACTAACTTGCTTTTGTTTTAAAGTCATCTTCAGTACTGACTTTGGCAAGCTTAACAGTTGACGACGGCACGGAGCTTAGAGGAAGATATGGGAATTAATATCTAGGTGGCATGACACGAAAAGCAAAGCGGTGGCCGGAACAGTCACCGGCAGCAAAGCGACGAGCAGTCAAGGGGTCCATCGGACTGAACGAGACATGCGGACGCGGATGAGACTTACAATGGCACCTTATACGACTGGGGTTCGATCCACGACGGGACTGCTGATGCATACGGGACGTAAATCGTTTCGCACTGCTTTAGATTTGATTTTTTATTGCATGAAGCTAATCATACAAATAAGAAAAACAACAAAACAAAAAACCAAAAAAAACGCAAATGCCAAAAAAATACACACTTTGTTAATACGAAAATTCCAAAGTTTACTTCGATGAACACGATGAAAAGAGTATTTCTCAATAAGAAAATCACTGCATCATTCAAACAAAAAATTGGAGGACAACAACATGTAAACTTAATACATTGGACAACTCAATCCAAAAATGTGAAAGCGGTCTTTTGCGTTGAGATAGAGATTTACAATACGTCCAAGTCATTTTCAAGTTTCCAGAGAACAAGATAACAAACACTGCGAGGTGGAAAAGGTTATAATAATAATAACATATTGCGAAACATGCTCAAAAACAAATTGCACGACGTGTCTCAACTGGAAGTATGCGCAGGGGTGGGCCTGGGGTTTGTTTGAGTTGATAGTCTAATGCTCTTTTTATGTTTTTAGTCAAGGTGTCTGGGGAAAATATCTTTTTTTTCATATAAGCAGCTGTTTCTAAATTTCCATATTTGGTGTCTAGTTGTTATTATAATTTCTGTTAGAGTTTTGTCCTGTATTTCGTTAAGGTTTGCATTTATTCTCAGGTTTGCTATGTTAATTATCGGATACGGCGATAAGTCGCAATTTAAGACAGTTTTAACAAAATTTTGGACCTGACGCCATTGATGCGTGATGTGTTTACATTTGTAGAAAAAGGGATCTGGTACATTGGGACCAATTTTGCAAAAAGGGCAACTGGTATCTGTGTTAGGTGCGTAGGTTCCCACGTTTACGTGGCAGGGTAAGATGTTCTGAACGCACCGATAATTAAAGGTTCTTAAATAGCTGGGCAAAGAACGCGAGTGTACTCTTTTCCATTGATTAATCATGTTGTTCTTAACTGACTTCTTTTCTGCTATTATGCGGTTTTTTTTCTTTTCTTATTTTACCACCAGCCAACTCGTTTGGCTTTAAGTGGTATTTCTTTATAATTTCTATTATGCTATTATAAAACGGAGAACGTTTTTGCGCGTGTGGCAGATTGTTTAATCTTATTACTCCCAGAATGTCTGACATCGCAAGGCCAATTTGATATTCTACATAGCAGTCATGTGTAGAGAGAGGTTCGTTAAATATTCTTGCGCGGCAGTAATTCTTTATTGCTCTTACATACATAAGATCAGCCTATATTTCAAAATTGGGGATTCTATGTTCTCCCTCAAGCTTCGGTTGCTGAAGTTCGTTAATCGTTAGATGAGTGTTGTTGCCAACAACATATCTTGTTATTTGGTCGTTGATTATTTTTATTTCACATCGTGAGGCGGGGTAGGTTTGGGCCGCGAAATTGGTTATTGGTAAAAGCTTAGCTTTTATGAGGGTCTCCTTGGCGTCGTAGGAGGCATACGCTTGATTAATGGTTTTTATTTCATCTTTAATTCTGTTAACGGTATTTTTCCAGTATTGTGTTACATTTATGTTGCCTATTTTTGCGCCCAGTAGGTCAAGTGATTTATCATTCCATTCTATTTCCGTAAGGGGGTGGGGTGGGATGGGGCTGTTTATCGTTAAGCCACGCGTTTTTTGCTTGTTAAGATGTAGGCCTGATGCCTCAGCAAAATTTTGTATAAACGCCAGGGCCGCATCGACTGAGTAATGGTCATGAAGTGTCAACGTGATGTCGTCGGCGTAACAGACGGTTTTTATTTCTCGTCTTCCCCTTAATTATAACCCTTTAATTTCGTTTTTAAACTTGATTTTAGCAATTAGGGGCTCGGTTGCGATTAAAAAAAGATATAGGCTCAGAGTGTCCCCTTGTCTGATCCCACTTTTTAGTTCGAAAGCCGGCGATTGGAATCCATTTACCATTACATTGATGGAAACATTGGTATACATGTTTTTCACTATTTGTAAGAAACTACTTGGGAAACACATTCGGTCTAATACTTTTAAAAGCCATCTGTGATCGATGGAATCAAAAGCCTTCTTAAAATCTAGTGAAACTAGGTAGCCTTTTTTTCCTTTATCTAGGTTGTGGTCATAGATATCTCTTAACAGCACCGTTGCGTCACCAATGTTCTTTCCTGCGGTGGCGAATTGGGTTTTGTCTATTAAGAACGGTATAAGCTCCTTTATTCTATTTGCCAGAATTTTGGTGTATATTTTGTAGTCTAAATTAAGAAGTGTTATGGGGCGGTAGTTATTTAAGTCAGCGTCGTCGCCTTTTTTATGTATTAAGGTTATAACTCCTTTCTTGATTTCGCCTGGGATATTTTCCTTTTCAAACCAATACTGGAAAACTTCGCGAAGTTCTGTTTTAATAATTGGTAAGCATCGTTTGTAAAACTCTGCACTGATACCGTCAGGTCCTGGCGATTTCCCATTGGCAAGAGATTTTACAACGTTATCTATTTCTTCGTCGTTTGGCGTGCGCCTTAGGATTTCTACATGTTCCGCGCTTACAGCACAATCCACCTCTCTGAGAAAGGTGGTTTGTGGATGTGTGTTGGTTTCTTTCTTTTCATACAGGTTCGAGTAAAAAGATCTCACAGTCTCGAGCATTTCATTGGGATTTGAGGTTGGCAAATGATACTTGCCATATAATTCGTTTATGAAGGTTTTCCTCTGTTGTTTTTTATAGTTCGCAAAAAATTCCCACGATCCTATCTTACCGCAATATTTTCTATTTTTGAACATTTTGCTTAAAATGTCCTGTTTCTTGTAGTTACGCAGGTTACGTTTTGCTGTCAAATAATCTTCGTAAGTGCATTGGTTTGCATTCAAAAGGAGGACTGTTTTTTTATATTCATTGATTAAAACTAATTCGGTTCGTTTTAGTTTTGAATTTCGTTGCCTAGACCATTTTGAAATTAAATTCTTTAGTCTACTTTTTATTGCTATCCACCATGTGTTGGTGTCCCGATAAATAGTGGTTTTTAACGTTTTCCACTGAAGCCATTTAAGGGCTAGTTCATTCAAAAACAGGTCGTCGCTGTAAATTTGGACATTGTTTTTCCATACTCCCCTCCCTCTTGGTATTGGGGCAGTAATATTTAAGGAAATGGTTACTTTCTGGTGGTCTGATAGGTGAGTCATTTCTTGCTCAAACTCTGTGGCTCTGATATTGCTAGATAAATAAAACCTATCCAGGCGCGATTTTGTTTTACCATCTTGCCACGTGAAGTTTTTTGCGTTGCCATTTAAGATTCTGAAATGGTCAGAGAGGCCGTGGATATTGCATAGATTTTCCAATTCGGTTGGTTTTCTACGTGGCCTACTTGGGGGTTCTCTATCAATTACTGGATCATCTACTACATTAAAATTACCTGCCAAAATGGTGGCTTCTTTTCCTACGATATAGGCCTATTGATGGACTGTCTCGAAAAAACGGTCGTTCTCTTTTGTGTCATGTGACCTTACGTTGGGCGCATATACATTTACTATTTTAAAATCTTGATCATACATTGTTACAATTGCAGTGATTAGGCGGCCTTCAAGGTCTCTTTCGACAGTTTTAAAACTTATGGCGTAATGATTAACTTAATCAAAATCGCTACGCCTTTAGAAGGTGGTTTCTTTTTTGGTGCGGAATTAAAAACAGCTCGATCTGTATGTCATTCGTTTTGCCATTTGGCTTCGTTATGGGGTTCGCATTTAGTCTCTTATAACGGAAATATGTGGGCCTTATCTTTCTTCAACGTGCTAAAAAGCTCTGCGCGTTTTGTCTTGTCATTTAACCCATGGCAATTAAGAGTGCAAATTTTAAGGTAGCAAGTCATTGTTTTACAAGAGATAAGGACTGGTTTGATAAAAAACAACGTAGGGGAGACCGGGGCTAGTTGGAAAACGGGGTTAGTTGAAAAATCGCTGTTTTAGTATTCCCCAAACATCTTTGTAAATCTTTACTGCCCCTTAGTGATTGAAAACAATGTTATCTATTCGCCATGTTAATTTTATTGGTCTAAGATCAGAAGCATAAGAATGGTACAAGTTTTTCTGTTTTTTATACTTTGAACTAAAATTCGAGCTTGTTGGTAAATATAGTGTAACATTGTGCTCTAGAGAGATAAGTGAAAGTTCATTGGTCTATATTGACCGTAGGTGCCATGGTACCAGAAAAGGTAGAGGCAATTAAATTATCTGGTTTAGTGGCTACAAAAAAAGTAATTTTTCTCTCCCATGTGTATATGGGGTTAGTTGGAAAAACTTGAATGGGGTTAGTTGGAAAGTAAGACAATGCCAAAGAGCATGGCATTGTCTTACTCTCATTTCCACCCCACTGCTCTCATAACCGGCAGCTGCTAGATAGGGCTGTTTATGGGCCTTTCAAGCGTTATTGCAACAGCGCTTGTGACTGCTGGATGAAAGAAAATCGAGGAACAACAATGACTATTTATGACATCCCTGATATGGTAGGGAGAGGTTTCCCCAGAGCATTCACACCAGTAAACATACAATCAGGGTTCAAGGTTGCTGGGATCTATCCATTCGACAGTGACATTTTTACAGATGCAGAATTTCTGCCTTCCGAGGTGACTGACATGCCTATCCCGATGGATGTTGCTGACAGTGCCAGCACACAACCAACAGACCAGCAAGCAACCAGCCAACAACACCAAATATCAGATAGGTCTTCATCATCAACAATTGATTGCCCTATGAATGTCACAGCTGAAAGCATAAGGCCATTTACAATAGCTGCTCCCAGAAAGAGGAAATCCAACATAAATCGTGGAAGAACCAGAATTTTAACTGATACCCCTGAAAAACAGGAACTTATGGCACAGGTTGAAAAAAAGAAAAAGACAAGTAAGAAAATTTGTAAATGCTTGATAAATGCTTCAAAGTCTGACTCTGACAAAGCACCGCCGCCACTGTTATCAGATGAAGAGGACTGCTCAGTCGGGAGTACAACAGACGATGAAGAAATGACAGAGGTTAATCAACCAAGTGACATTAAAGAAGGTGAATTTGCACTGGTCAAATTTTCTGCAAGAAAAAGTGTGCAGTGCTACGTTGGAGATGTAAGTGATGTTTTTGAAGATGGGGACGTAACCTTCAAATTTTTGAAGCGCTCCAGTCTTTTAAATTAGCGAGTGAACGCCCCTGGTTTATTTTTTCTATGGACACTGACGAATCGGAATTCACTCAAAATTTAAAAGACATTGTGTTCAAATTTCCTGTTCCTTTCAACAGAAGAGGAACGAAACGCTGTCAGCAGAAATTTGTCTTCCCTGTTGACTTGTCGGGCTACAATCCACGATTGATTGATTGACATTCAAAGAACAGACACTTTTGAATACTGTATATAACAAATCGTTGTATGTTCCAACTAACCCCGTGTGGTTTTCCAACAAGCCCCGGCGTCGGGGTTAGTTGGAACACGTGACTGATGTCTGAAAAATTAAAGTTTGTGCGTAAACCTGTAGCAATTTCTGGTCAGTCTTTTGTAATAAGTTGTAGATCATCGTAGTCATTATGCCAGACTAGATAAAGGTTTCGAAGATCATTCTGAATTTTGGTGGTTTAAATTTTCCTAAAATTTGTTCCAACTAACCCCGGTCTCCCCTACGTCCTACTGATAAGGTAAATACCAGCATAGGTATTAACATAATAAAAAATATCTAGATTACAGTACACTTTACAAAAATACACATTTTTTGAAAGGGCTATTCTTATGATACAGATAAGCATACAGTTACATCTGTAACAGACCGTTTTGCAGGTGTGGCAAAAACGATAATCACTTATCTTACGTTTTTGCAAGCAATTAATTACAGTAATTAAGAAACGGCGGCAGATTGCGAGTTTCAACATGTAAAAACCCATCTCCTTATCAGTGAATGCAGGCCTTGGCAATTTGGAGCAATTAAGTCTTTTAACTTTACACACTAACATTGGAAAAGGAGGATCAAGAAATTGTTCAAACATTTGCGGTTTCGTTTAATTTCAAATTATCTGGTACATATGTGTAACCACAGGTGTCACAGGTTTGCTGTTTAAATCTGTGCGTGCCTCTTAAATTGTTATCCGAACAATGACATAAGTAGTATACTTTACTACAGTTTGTACACTGAATAATCTCATTGCGGCCTGGTTGTTGTAAAGTTTCATTACAAGAACACATGATTTCACCTTCGTAAATGTGTTCACTGTAGTTATTGGTGTCTTCATTGTAGGTCTTTTCTTCTTCCAATCCATCTTCTTTTGGTCTTTGTGTCAGAGGGTATTCGTCAGTGCTGGATGGGTCTCTATTTCGTTTTCTTTCTTCTTTTTCCAGGTCGGCTTCGTTGATTTCAATGATTGTTCCGTCGAAATGATCCACAATCTTTTGGAGCTTAGGTGATTTAGACTCTGGTAATAGCGACGAATGTCCGTTTTTCTCTACGTTTTTATACAACTTAAAATTACTTGAAAGTTCTGGATATTCATCTTTTGAAAGAGAGTGGTCGTCTCGCTCGGTTGTATTAGTTATCTTTACAGGTGTTCCGCCCGAAGTACGCTGACTTTCCTCAGTTGTTTTCCATGAGTCGTTGACCTCTTCTTGTTTGCTGCCCCTGTGTGGACATTCTTTTACGAGATGTCCAGTCTCTGCACAAAAATAACAAGATTTAACTTGTCCTTCGTATTGTAAAGTGAATCGATAAGGACCGAAGTGAATGAAGGGGGGGGGCGGTTTGGATGCTACTAAGTCATTTTTTAAAACATTAAAAATTCTCCGACCATCTTTGAGACCTTTGATATACTGTCTCGGCCTTGAGACGAGGAATTAGGTAGACCCATTTGCTTTAGTGCATTTTCAAGGCTATCGTGAAAAAAATCTATTGGGACCCAGCGGACAACCAAATTTGTGTGTGCGTCCCCTTGCGCTGTTGCGTGCAAAATACCATAATTTTCGATTAGCTTTTCAGCAAGTTTTATGGCGACCGACTTGCTCACACAGGTAATTTCGACGTTTCTACCTGGTCTCTGAACTATTGCCTCAATGAAGTGGAATGTTCATTCGTTTCCTTTAGAATATCATAAATTTCACCCCATCGTTTCTATTGCGTTAGTTTTAAAGAAACTTCTCTCTCTCTGCAGTTATGTTGTAGTTAAGTTCTTCTAACGATAACAGACAAACCTTTTAATAGTTAACCGTTATACTTTTAATATTTACTTAATAAACTCTAATAAAACATTTTGAGACGCGTTGGAACTTTTGGGAATGTGAATTAAACATTTTGCACCAAATAGTTCAAAAGGCACTTTTTAGGACCTATATAACTAATGTAAAGTGCATATGTTGTAGTTAAGTTCTTTTAACGATAACAGACAAACCTTTTATTGGTTAACTGTTATACTTTTATTATTTACTTATTAGACTCTAATAAACATTTAGAGACCCGTTAGAAACTTTGGGAATGTGAATTAAACATTTTGCACAATATAGTTCACAAGGCACATTTTAAGTCCTATATAACCAATGTATAGTACATATGTTGTAGTTAAGTTCTTTTAACGATTACAGACAAACCTTTTATTGGTTAACTGTTATACTTTTATTATTTACTTATTAGACTGTAATAAAACATTTTGAAACGCGTTAGAACTTTTGGGAATGTGAATTAAACATTTTGCACCAAATAGTTCACAAGGCACTTTTTAGGACCTATATAACTAATGTAAAGTGCACATGTTTTAGTTAAGTTCTTTTAACGATAACAGACAAACCTTTTATTGGTTAAGTGTTATACTTTTAATATTTACTTATTAGACTCTAATAAACATTTTGAGACGCGTTAGAACTTTTGGGAATGTGAATTAAACATTTTGCAACAAATAGTTCACAAGGCACTTTTTAGGACCTATATAACTAATGTATAGTGCAAATGTTGTAGTTAAGTTCTTTTAACGATAACAGACAAACTTTTTATTGGTTAACTGTTATACTTTTATTATTTACTTATTAGACTCTAATGAACATTTTGTGACGCGTTAGAACTTTTGGGAATGTAAATTAAGCATTTTGCATTGAATAGATCACAAGGCACTTTTTAGGTCCCTATATAACTAATGTATAGTGCAAATGTTTTAGTTAAGGTCTTTTAACGATAACAGACAAACCTTTTATTGGTTAACTGTTATACTTTTATTATTTACTTATTAGACTCTAATAAACATTTTGAGACCCGTTAGAACTTTTTGCAATGTGAATTAAACATTTTGCACCATATAGTTCACAAGGCACTTTCTAGGACCTATATAACTAAAGTATATTGCATATGTTGTAGTTAAGTTCTTTTAACGATAACAGACAAACCTTTTATTGGTTAACTGTTATACTTTTATTATTTACTTATTAGACTCTAATAAACATTTAGAGACCCGTTAGAAACTTTGGGAATGTGAATTAAACATTTTGCACAATATAGTTCACAAGGAACATTTTAAGTCCTATATAACCAATGTATAGTACATATGTTGTAGTTAAGTTCTTTTAACGATTACAGACAAACATTTTATTGGTTAACTGTTATACTTTTATTATTTACTTATTAGACTGTAATAAAACATTTTGTGACGCGTTAGAACTTTTTGCAATGTGAATTAAACATTTTGCACCATATAGTTCACAAGGCACTTTCTAGGACCTATATAACTAATGTATTTTGCATAAGTTGTAGTTAAGTTCTTTTAACGATAACAGACAAACCTTTTATTAGTTAACTGTTATACTTTTATTATTTACTTATTAGACTCTAATAAACATTTTGAGACCCGTTAGAACTTTTGGGAATGTGAATTAAATATTTTGCACCATATAGTTCACAAAGCACTTTTTAGAGCCTATATAACTAATGTATAGTGCATATGTTGTAGTTAAGTTCTTTTAACGATAAGAGACAAACCTTTTAATAGTTAACTGTAATACTTTTATTATTTACTTATTAGACTCTAATAAACATTTTTAGACCCGTTAGAACTTGTGGGAATGTGAATTAAACATTTTGCACCAAATAGTGTAGTTCACAAGGCACTTTTTAGGTCCTACATAACTAATCTATAGTGCATATGTTGTAGTTAAGTTCTTTCAACGATAACAGACAAACCTTTTATTAGTTAACTGTTATACTTTTATTATTTACTTATTAGACTCTAATAAACATTTTGAGACCCGTTAGAACTTTTTGAAATGTGAATTAAATATTTTGCACCATATAGTTCACAAGGCACTTTTTAGGACCTATATAACTAATGTATAGTGCAAATGTTTTAGTTAAGTTCTTTATAACGATAACAGACAAACCTTTTTATGGTTAACTGTTATACTTTTATTATTTACTTATTAGACTCTAATAAACATTTTGAGACGTGTTAGAACTTTTTGCAATGTGAATTAAACATTTGGCACCATATAGTTCACAAGGCACTTTTTAGGACCTATATAACTAATGTATAGTGCAAATGTTTTAGTTAAGTTCTTTTAACGATAACAGACAAACCTTTTATTGGTTAACTGTTATACTTTTATTATTTACTTATCAGACTCTAATAAACATTTTTAGACCCGTTAGAACTTTTTTGCAATGTGAATTGCACATTTGGCACCATATAGTTCACAAGGCACTTTTTAGGACCTATATAACTAATGTAAAGTGCAAATGTTTTAGTTAAGTTCTTTTAACGATAACAGACAAACCTTTTATTGGTTAACTGTTATACTTTTATTATTTACTTATTAGACTCTAATAAACATTTTGAGACCCGTTAGAACTTTTTGCAATGTGAATTAAACATTTGGCACCATATAGTTCACAAGGCACTTTTTAGGACCTATATTACTAATGTATAGTGCAAATGTCTTAGTAAAGTTCTTTTAACGATATCAGACAAACGCTTTATTGGTTAACTGTTATACTTTTATTATTTACTTATTAGACTCTAATAAACATTTTGAGACCCGTTAGAACTTTTTGCAATGTGAATTAAACATTTGGCACCATATAGTTCACAAGGCACTTTTAAGGACCTATATAACTAATGTATAGTGCAAATGTTTTAGTTAAGTTCTTTTAACGATAACACACAAACCTTTTATTGGTTAACTGTTATACTTTTATTATTTACTTATTAGACTCTAATAAACATTTTGAGACCCGTTAGAACTTTTTGCAATGTGAATTAAACATTTGGCACCATATAGTTCACAAGGCACTTTTTAGGACCTATATAACTAATGTATAGTGCAAATGTTTTAGTTAAGTTCTTTTAACGATAACAAACAAACCTTTTATTGGTTAACTGTTATACTTTTATTATTTACTTATTAGACTCTAATAAACATTTTGAGACCCGTTAGAACTTTTTGCAATGTGAATTAAACATTTGGCACCATATAGTTCACAAGGCACTTTTTAGGACCTATATTACTAATGTATAGTGCAAATGTTTTAGTTAAGTGCTTTTAACAATAACAGACAAATCTTTTATTGGTTAACTATTATACTTTTATTATTTACTTATCAGACTCTAATAAACATTTTTAGACCCGTTAGAACTTTTTGCAATGTGAATTGCACATTTGGCACCATATAGTTCACAAGGCACTTTTTAGGACCTATATAACTAATGTAAAGTGCAAATGTTTTAGTTAAGTTCTTTTAACGATAACAGACAAACCTTTTATTGGTTAACTGTTATACTTTTATTATTTACTTATTATACTCTAATAAACATTTTGAGACGTGTTAGAACTTTTTGCAATGTGAATTAAACATTTGGCACCATATAGTTCACAAGGCACTTTTTAGGACCTATATAACTAATGTATAGTGCAAATGTTTTAGTTAAGTTCTTTTAACGATAACAGACAAACCTTTTATTGGTTAACTGTTATACTTTTATTATTTACTTATTAGACTCTAATAAACATTTTGAGACCCGTTAGAACTTTTTGCAATGTGAATTAAACATTTGGCACCATATAGTTCACAAGGCACTTTTTAGGACCTATATAACTAATGTATAGTGCAAATGTCTTAGTAAAGTTCTTTTAACGATAACAGACAAACCTTTTATTGGTTAACTGTTATACTTTTATTATTTACTTATTAGACTCTAATAAACATTTTTAGACCCGTTAGAACTTTTTGCAATGTGAATTAAACATTTGGCACCATATAGTTCACAAGGCACTTTTTAGGACCTATATAACTAATGTATAGTGCAAATTTTTTAGTTAAGGTCTTTTAAAGATAACAGACAAACCTTTTATTGGTTAACTGTTATACTTTTATTATTTACTTATTAGACTCTAATAAACATTTTGAGACCCGTTATAAATTTTTGCAATGTGAATTAAACATTTGGCACCATATAGTTCACAAGGCACTTTTTAGGACCTATATAACTAATGTATAGTGCAAATGTCTTAGTAAAGTTCTTTTAACGATAACAGACAAACGCTTTATTGGTTAACTGTTATACTTTTTTTATTTACCTATTAGACTCTAATAAACATTTTGAGACCCGTTAGAACTTTTTGCAATGTGAATTAAACATTTGGCACCATATAGTTCACAAGGCACTTTTTAGGACCTATATTACTAATGTATAGTGCAAATGTTTTAGTTAAGTTCTTTTAACAATAACAGACAAATCTTTTATTGGTTAACTATTATACTTTTATTATTTACTTATCAGACTCTAATAAACATTTTGAGACGTGTTAGAACTTTTTGCAATGTGAATTAAACATTTGGCACCATATAGTTCACAAGGCACTTTTTAGGACCTATATAACTAATGTATAGTGCAAATGTCTTAGTAAAGTTCTTTTAACGATAACAGACAAACCTTTTATTGGTTAACTGTTATACTTTTATTATTTACTTATTAGACTCTAATAAACATTTTGAGACCCGTTAGAACTTTTTGCAATGTGAATTAAACATTTGGCACCATATAGTTCACAAGGCACTTTTTAGGACCTATATTACTATTGTATAGTTCAAATGTTTTAGTTAAGTTCTTTTAACAATAACAGACAAATCTTTTATTGGTTAACTATTATACTTTTATTATTTACTTATCAGACTCTAATAAACATTTTGAGACCCGTTAGAACTTTTTGCAATGTGAATTGCACATTTGGCACCATATAGTTCACAAGGCACTTTTTAGGACCTATATAACTAATGTAAAGTGCAAATGTTTTAGTTAAGTACTTTTAACGATCACAGACAAACCTTTTATTGGTTAACTGTTATACTTTTATTATTTACTTATTAGACTCTAATAAACATTTTGAGACCCGTTAGAACTTTTTGCAATGTGAATTAAACATTTGGCACCATATAGTTCACAAGACACTTTTAAGGACCTATATAACTAATGTATAGTGCAACTGTCTTAGTAAAGTTCTTTTAACGATAACAGACAAACCTTTTATTGGTTAACTGTTATACTTTTATTATTTACTTATGAGACTCTAATAAACATTTTGAGACCCGTTAGAACTTTTTGCAATGTGAATTAAACATTTGGCACCATATAGTTCACAAGGCACTTTTAAGGACCTTTATAACTAATGTATAGTGCAAATGTTT
Organism: Clavelina lepadiformis; assembly: GCF_947623445.1. Lineage (NCBI taxonomy): Eukaryota > Metazoa > Chordata > Ascidiacea > Aplousobranchia > Clavelinidae > Clavelina > Clavelina lepadiformis. The sequence continues at coordinate 12,126,178 of NC_135245.1, read as the reverse complement.
TAGTTAAGTTCTTTTAACGATAACACACAAACCTTTTATTGGTTAACTGTTATACTTTTATTATTTACTTATTAGACTCTAATAAACATTTTGAGACCCGTTAGAACTTTTTGCAATGTGAATTAAACATTTGGCACCATATAGTTCACAAGGCACTTTTTAGGACCTATATAACTAATGTATAGTGCAAATGTCTTATTAAAGTTCTTTTAACGATAACAGACAAACCTTTTATTGGTTAACTGTTATACTTTTATTATTTACTTATTAGACTCTAATAAACATTTTGAGACCCGTTAGAACTTTTTGCAATGTGAATTAAACATTTGGCACCATATAGTTCACAAGGCACTTTTTAGGACCTATATAACTAATGTATAGTGCAAATGTTTTAGTTAAGTTCTTTTAACGATAACAGACAAACCTTTTATTGGTTAACTGTTATACTTTTATTATTTACTTATTAGACTCAATTAAACATTTTGAGACCCGTTAGAACTTTTTGCAATGTGAATTAAACATTTGGCACCATATAGTTCACAAGGCACTTTTTAGGACCTATATTACTAATGTATAGTGAAAATGTTTTAGTTAAGTGCTTTTAACAATAACAGACAAATCTTTTATTGGTTAACTATTATACTTTTATTATTTACTTATCAGACTCTAATAAACATTTTTAGACCCGTTAGAACTTTTTGCAATGTGAATTGCACATTTGGCACCATATAGTTCACAAGGCACTTTTTAGGACCTATATAACTAATGTAAAGTGCAAATGTTTTAGTTAAGTTCTTTTAACGATAACAGACAAACCTTTTATTGGTTAACTGTTATACTTTTATTATTTACTTATTATACTCTAATAAACATTTTGAGACGTGTTAGAACTTTTTGCAATGTGAATTAAACATTTGGCACCATATAGTTCACAAGGCACTTTTTAGGACCTATATAACTAATGTATAGTGCAAATGTTTTAGTTAAGTTCTTTTAACGATAACAGACAAACCTTTTATTGGTTAACTGTTATACTTTTATTATTTACTTATTAGACTCTAATAAACATTTTGAGACGGGTTAGAACTTTTTGCAATGTGAATTAAACATTTGGCACCATATAGTTCACAAGGCACTTTTTAGGACCTATATAACTAATGTATAGTGCAAATTTTTTAGTTAAGGTCTTTTAAAGATAACAGACAAACCTTTTATTGGTTAACTGTTATACTTTTATTATTTACTTATTAGACTCTAATAAACATTTTGAGACCCATTAGAACTTTTTGAAATGTGAATTAAACAATTGGCACCATATAGTTCACAAGGCACTTTTTAGGACCTATATAACTAATGTATAGTGCAAATGTCTTAGTAAAGTTCTTTTAACGATAACAGACAAACGCTTTATTGGTTAACTGTTATACTTTTTTTATTTACCTATTAGACTCTAATAAACATTTTGAGACCCGTTAGAACTTTTTGCAATGTGAATTAAACATTTGGCACCATATAGTTCACAAGGCACTTTTTAGGACCTATATTACTAATGTATAGTGCAAATGTTTTAGTTAAGTTCTTTTAACAATAACAGACAAATCTTTTATTGGTTAAGTATTATACTTTTATTATTTACTTATCAGACTCTAATAAACATTTTTAGACCCGTTAGAACTTTTTGCAATGTGAATTGCACATTTGGCACCATATAGTTCACAAGGCACTTTTTAGGACCTATATAACTAATGTAAAGTGCAAATGTTTTAGTTAAGTTCTTTTAACGATAACAGACAAACCTTTTATTGGTTAACTGTTATACTTTTATTATTTACTTATTAGACTCTAATAAACATTTTGAGACGTGTTAGAACTTTTTGCAATGTGAATTAAACATTTGGCACCATATAGTTCACAAGGCACTTTTTAGGACCTATATAACTAATGTATAGTGCAAATGTTTCAGTTAAGTTCTTTTAACGATAACAGACAAACCTTTTATTGGTTAACTGTTATACTTTTATTATTTACTTATTAGACTCTAATAAACATTTTGAGACCCGTTAGAACTTTTTGCAATGTGAATTAAACATTTGGCACCATATAGTTCACAAGGCACTTTTTAGGACCTATATAACTAATGTATTGTTCAACTGTTTTAGTTAAGTTCTTTTAACGATAACAGACAAACCTTTTATTGGTTAACTGTTATACTTTTATTATTTACTTATTAGACTCTAATAAACATTTTGAGACCCGTTAGAACTTTTTGCAATGTGAATTAAACATTTGGCACCATATAGTTCACAAGGCACTTTTTAGGACCTATATAACTAATGTATAGTGCAAATGTTTTAGTTAAGGTCTTTTAACGATAACAGACAAACCTTTTATTGGTTAACTGTTATACTTTTATTATTTACTTATTAGACTCTAATAAACATTTTGAGACCCGTTAGAACTTTTTGCAATGTGAATTAAACATTTGGCACCATATAGTTCACAAGGCACTTTTTAGGACCTATATAACTAATGTATAGTGCAAATGTTTTAGTTAAGTTCTTTTAACGATAACAGACAAACCTTTTATTGGTTAACTGTTATACTTTTATTATTTACTTATTAGACTCTAATAAACATTTTGAGACGGGTTAGAACTTTTTGCAATGTGAATTAAACATTTGGCACCATATAGTTCACAAGGCACTTTTTAGGACCTATATAACTAATGTATAGTGCAAATTTTTTAGTTAAGTTCTTTTAAAGATAACAGACAAACCTTTTATTGGTTAACTGTTATACTTTTATTATTTACTTATTAGACTCTAATAAACATTTTGAGACCCGTTAGAACTTTTTGCAATGTGAATTAAACATTTGGCACCATATAGTTCACAAGGCACTTTTAAGGACCTATATAACTAATGTATAGTGCAACTGTCTTAGTAAAGTTCTTTTAACGATAACAGACAAACCTTTTATTGGTTAACTGTTATACTTTTATTATTTACTTATGAGACTCTAATAAACATTTTGAGACCCTTTAGAACTTTTTGCAATGTGAATTAAACATTTGGCACCATATAGTTCACAAGGCACTTTTAAGGACCTTTATAACTAATGTATAGTGCAAATGTTTTAGTTAAGTTCTTTTAACGATAACACACAAACCTTTTATTGGTTAACTGTTATACTTTTATTATTTACTTATTAGACTCTAATAAACATTTTGAGACCCGTTAGAACTTTTTGCAATGTGAATTAAACATTTGGCACCATATAGTTCACAAGGCACTTTTTAGGACCTATATAACTAATGTATAGTGCAAATGTCTTATTAAAGTTCTTTTAACGATAACAGACAAACCTTTTATTGGTTAACTGTTATACTTTTATTATTTACTTATTAGACTCTAATAAACATTTTGAGACCCGTTAGAACTTTTTGCAATGTGAATTAAACATTTGGCACCATATAGTTCACAAGGCACTTTTTAGGACCTATATAACTAATGTATAGTGCAAATGTTTTAGTTAAGTTCTTTTAACGATAACAGACAAACCTTTTATTGGTTAACTGTTATACTTTTATTATTTACTTATTAGACTCAATTAAACATTTTGAGACCCGTTAGAACTTTTTGCAATGTGAATTAAACATTTGGCACCATATAGTTCACAAGGCACTTTTTAGGACCTATATTACTAATGTATAGTGAAAATGTTTTAGTTAAGTGCTTTTAACAATAACAGACAAATCTTTTATTGGTTAACTATTATACTTTTATTATTTACTTATCAGACTCTAATAAACATTTTTAGACCCGTTAGAACTTTTTGCAATGTGAATTGCACATTTGGCACCATATAGTTCACAAGGCACTTTTTAGGACCTATATAACTAATGTAAAGTGCAAATGTTTTAGTTAAGTTCTTTTAACGATAACAGACAAACCTTTTATTGGTTAACTGTTATACTTTTATTATTTACTTATTATACTCTAATAAACCTTTTGAGACGTGTTAGAACTTTTTGCAATGTGAATTAAACATTTGGCACCATATAGTTCACAAGGCACTTTTTAGGACCTATATAACTAATGTATAGTGCAAATGTTTTAGTTAAGTTCTTTTAACGATAACAGACAAACCTTTTATTGGTTAACTGTTATACTTTTATTATTTACTTATTAGACTCTAATAAACATTTTGAGACGGGTTAGAACTTTTTGCAATGTGAATTAAACATTTGGCACCATATAGTTCACAAGGCACTTTTTAGGACCTATATAACTAATGTATAGTGCAAATTTTTTAGTTAAGGTCTTTTAAAGATAACAGACAAACCTTTTATTGGTTAACTGTTATACTTTTATTATTTACTTATTAGACTCTAATAAACATTTTGAGACCCGTTAGAACTTTTTGAAATGTGAATTAAACAATTGGCACCATATAGTTCACAAGGCACTTTTTAGGACCTATATAACTAATGTATAGTGCAAATGTCTTAGTAAAGTTCTTTTAACGATAACAGACAAACGCTTTATTGGTTAACTGTTATACTTTTTTTATTTACCTATTAGACTCTAATAAACATTTTGAGACCCGTTAGAACTTTTTGCAATGTGAATTAAACATTTGGCACCATATAGTTCACAAGGCACTTTTTAGGACCTATATTACTAATGTATAGTGCAAATGTTTTAGTTAAGTTCTTTTAACAATAACAGACAAATCTTTTATTGGTTAAGTATTATACTTTTATTATTTACTTATCAGACTCTAATAAACATTTTTAGACCCGTTAGAACTTTTTGCAATGTGAATTGCACATTTGGCACCATATAGTTCACAAGGCACTTTTTAGGACCTATATAACTAATGTAAAGTGCAAATGTTTTAGTTAAGTTCTTTTAACGATAACAGACAAACCTTTTATTGGTTAACTGTTATACTTTTATTATTTACTTATTAGACTCTAATAAACATTTTGAGACGTGTTAGAACTTTTTGCAATGTGAATTAAACATTTGGCACCATATAGTTCACAAGGCACTTTTTAGGACCTATATAACTAATGTATAGTGCAAATGTTTTAGTTAAGGTCTTTTAAAGATAACAGACAAACCTTTTATTGGTTAACTGTTATACTTTTATTATTTACTTATTAGACTCTAATAAACATTTTGAGACCCGTTATAAATTTTTGCAATGTGAATTAAACATTTGGCACCATATAGTTCACAAGGCACTTTTTAGGACCTATATAACTAATGTATAGTGCAAATGTCTTAGTAAAGTTCTTTTAACGATAACAGACAAACGCTTTATTGGTTAACTGTTATACTTTTTTTATTTACCTATTAGACTCTAATAAACATTTTGAGACCCGTTAGAACTTTTTGCAATGTGAATTAAACATTTGGCACCATATAGTTCACAAGGCACTTTTTAGGACCTATATTACTAATGTATAGTGCAAATGTTTTAGTTAAGTTCTTTTAACAATAACAGACAAATCTTTTATTGGTTAACTATTATACTTTTATTATTTACTTATCAGACTCTAATAAACATTTTGAGACGTGTTAGATTTTTTTGCAATGTGAATTAAACATTTGGCACCATATAGTTCACAAGGCACTTTTTAGGACCTATATAACTAATGTATAGTGCAAATGTCTTAGTAAAGTTCTTTTAACGATAACAGACAAACCTTTTATTGGTTAACTGTTATACTTTTATTATTTACTTATTAGACTCTAATAAACATTTTGAGACCCGTTAGAACTTTTTGCAATGTGAATTAAACATTTGGCACCATATAGTTCACAAGGCACTTTTTAGGACCTATATTACTATTGTATAGTTCAAATGTTTTAGTTAAGTTCTTTTAACAATAACAGACAAATCTTTTATTGGTTAACTATTATACTTTTATTATTTACTTATCAGACTCTAATAAACATTTTGAGACCCGTTAGAACTTTTTGCAATGTGAATTGCACATTTGGCACCATATAGTTCACAAGGCACTTTTTAGGACCTATATAACTAATGTAAAGTGCAAATGTTTTAGTTAAGTACTTTTAACGATCACAGACAAACCTTTTATTGGTTAACTGTTATACTTTTATTATTTACTTATTAGACTCTAATAAACATTTTGAGACCCGTTAGAACTTTTTGCAATGTGAATTAAACATTTGGCACCATATAGTTCACAAGGCACTTTTAAGGACCTATATAACTAATGTATAGTGCAACTGTCTTAGTAAAGTTCTTTTAACGATAACAGACAAACCTTTTATTGGTTAACTGTTATACTTTTATTATTTACTTATGAGACTCTAATAAACATTTTGAGACCCGTTAGAACTTTTTGCAATGTGAATTAAACATTTGGCACCATATAGTTCACAAGGCACTTTTAAGGACCTTTATAACTAATGTATAGTGCAAATGTTTTAGTTAAGTTCTTTTAACGATAACACACAAACCTTTTATTGGTTAACTGTTATACTTTTATTATTTACTTATTAGACTCTAATAAACATTTTGAGACCCGTTAGAACTTTTTGCAATGTGAATTAAACATTTGGCACCATATAGTTCACAAGGCACTTTTTAGGACCTATATAACTAATGTATAGTGCAAATGTCTTATTAAAGTTCTTTTAACGATAACAGACAAACCTTTTATTGGTTAACTGTTATACTTTTATTATTTACTTATTAGACTCTAATAAACATTTTGAGACCCGTTAGAACTTTTTGCAATGTGAATTAAACATTTGGCACCATATAGTTCACAAGGCACTTTTTAGGACCTATATAACTAATGTATAGTGCAAATGTTTTAGTTAAGTTCTTTTAACGATAACAGACAAACCTTTTATTGGTTAACTGTTATACTTTTATTATTTACTTATTAGACTCAATTAAACATTTTGAGACCCGTTAGAACTTTTTGCAATGTGAATTAAACATTTGGCACCATATAGTTCACAAGGCACTTTTTAGGACCTATATTACTAATGTATAGTGAAAATGTTTTAGTTAAGTGCTTTTAACAATAACAGACAAATCTTTTATTGGTTAACTATTATACTTTTATTATTTACTTATCAGACTCTAATAAACATTTTTAGACCCGTTAGAACTTTTTGCAATGTGAATTGCACATTTGGCACCATATAGTTCACAAGGCACTTTTTAGGACCTATATAACTAATGTAAAGTGCAAATGTTTTAGTTAAGTTCTTTTAACGATAACAGACAAACCTTTTATTGGTTAACTGTTATACTTTTATTATTTACTTATTATACTCTAATAAACATTTTGAGACGTGTTAGAACTTTTTGCAATGTGAATTAAACATTTGGCACCATATAGTTCACAAGGCACTTTTTAGGACCTATATAACTAATGTATAGTGCAAATGTTTTAGTTAAGTTCTTTTAACGATAACAGACAAACCTTTTATTGGTTAACTGTTATACTTTTATTATTTACTTATTAGACTCTAATAAACATTTTGAGACCCGTTAGAACTTTTTGCAATGTGAATTAAACATTTGGCACCATATAGTTCACAAGGCACTTTTTAGGACCTATATAACTAATGTATAGTGCAAATTTTTTAGTTAAGGTCTTTTAAAGATAACAGACAAACCTTTTATTGGTTAACTGTTATACTTTTATTATTTACTTATTAGACTCTAATAAACATTTTGAGACCCGTTAGAACTTTTTGAAATGTGAATTAAACAATTGGCACCATATAGTTCACAAGGCACTTTTTAGGACCTATATAACTAATGTATAGTGCAAATGTCTTAGTAAAGTTCTTTTAACGATAACAGACAAACGCTTTATTGGTTAACTGTTATACTTTTTTTATTTACCTATTAGACTCTAATAAACATTTTGAGACCCGTTAGAACTTTTTGCAATGTGAATTAAACATTTGGCACCATATAGTTCACAAGGCACTTTTTAGGACCTATATTACTAATGTATAGTGCAAATGTTTTAGTTAAGTTCTTTTAACAATAACAGACAAATCTTTTATTGGTTAAGTATTATACTTTTATTATTTACTTATCAGACTCTAATAAACATTTTGAGACGTGTTAGAACTTTTTGCAATGTGAATTGCACATTTGGCACCATATAGTTCACAAGGCACTTTTTAGGACCTATATAACTAATGTAAAGTGCAAATGTTTTAGTTAAGTTCTTTTAACGATAACAGACAAACCTTTTATTGGTTAACTGTTATACTTTTATTATTTACTTATTAGACTCTAATAAACATTTTGAGACGTGTTAGAACTTTTTGCAATGTGAATTAAACATTTGGCACCATATAGTTCACAAGGCACTTTTTAGGACCTATATAACTAATGTATAGTGCAAATGTTTTAGTTAAGTTCTTTTAACGATAACAGACAAACCTTTTATTGGTTAACTGTTATACTTTTATTATTTACTTATTAGACTCTAATAAACATTTTGAGACCCGTTAGAACTTTTTGCAATGTGAATTGCACATTTGGCACCATATAGTTCACAAGGCACTTTTTAGGACCTATATAACTAATGTATTGTTCAACTGTTTTAGTTAAGTTCTTTTAACGATAACAGACAAACCTTTTATTGGTTAACTGTTATACTTTTATTATTTACTTATTAGACTCTAATAAACATTTTGAGACCCGTTAGAACTTTTTGCAATGTGAATTAAACATTTGGCACCATATAGTTCACAAGGCACTTTTTAGGACCTATATAACTAATGTATAGTGCAAATGTTTTAGTTAAGGTCTTTTAACGATAACAGACAAACCTTTTAATGGTTAACTGTTATACTTTTATTATTTACTTATTAGACTCTAATAAACATTTTGAGACCCGTTAGAACTTTTTGCAATGTGAATTAAACATTTGGCACCATATAGTTCACAAGGCACTTTTTAGGACCTATATAACTAATGTATAGTGCAAATGTTTTAGTTAAGTTCTTTTAACGATAACAGACAAACCTTTTATTGGTTAACTGTTATACTTTTATTATTTACTTATTAGACTCTAATAAACATTTTGAGACGGGTTAGAACTTTTTGCAATGTGAATTAAACATTTGGCACCATATAGTTCACAAGGCACTTTTTAGGACCTATATAACTAATGTATAGTGCAAATTTTTTAGTTAAGTTCTTTTAAAGATAACAGACAAACCTTTTATTGGTTAACTGTTATACTTTTATTATTTACTTATTAGACTCTAATAAACATTTTGAGACCCGTTAGAACTTTTTGCAATGTGAATTAAACATTTGGCACCATATAGTTCACAAGGCACTTTTAAGGACCTATATAACTAATGTATAGTGCAACTGTCTTAGTAAAGTTCTTTTAACGATAACAGACAAACCTTTTATTGGTTAACTGTTATACTTTTATTATTTACTTATGAGACTCTAATAAACATTTTGAGACCCGTTAGAACTTTTTGCAATGTGAATTAAACATTTGGCACCATATAGTTCACAAGGCACTTTTAAGGACCTTTATAACTAATGTATAGTGCAAATGTTTTAGTTAAGTTCTTTTAACGATAACACACAAACCTTTTATTGGTTAACTGTTATACTTTTATTATTTACTTATTAGACTCTAATAAACATTTTGAGACCCGTTAGAACTTTTTGCAATGTGAATTAAACATTTGGCACCATATAGTTCACAAGGCACTTTTTAGGACCTATATAACTAATGTATAGTGCAAATGTCTTATTAAAGTTCTTTTAACGATAACAGACAAACCTTTTATTGGTTAACTGTTATACTTTTATTATTTACTTATTAGACTCTAATAAACATTTTGAGACCCGTTAGAACTTTTTGCAATGTGAATTAAACATTTGGCACCATATAGTTCACAAGGCACTTTTTAGGACCTATATAACTAATGTATAGTGCAAATGTTTTAGTTAAGTTCTTTTAACGATAACAGACAAACCTTTTATTGGTTAACTGTTATACTTTTATTATTTACTTATTAGACTCAATTAAACATTTTGAGACCCGTTAGAACTTTTTGCAATGTGAATTAAACATTTGGCACCATATAGTTCACAAGGCACTTTTTAGGACCTATATTACTAATGTATAGTGAAAATGTTTTAGTTAAGTGCTTTTAACAATAACAGACAAATCTTTTATTGGTTAACTATTATACTTTTATTATTTACTTATCAGACTCTAATAAACATTTTTAGACCCGTTAGAACTTTTTGCAATGTGAATTGCACATTTGGCACCATATAGTTCACAAGGCACTTTTTAGGACCTATATAACTAATGTAAAGTGCAAATGTTTTAGTTAAGTTCTTTTAACGATAACAGACAAACCTTTTATTGGTTAACTGTTATACTTTTATTATTTACTTATTATACTCTAATAAACATTTTGAGACGTGTTAGAACTTTTTGCAATGTGAATTAAACATTTGGCACCATATAGTTCACAAGGCACTTTTTAGGACCTATATAACTAATGTATAGTGCAAATGTTTTAGTTAAGTTCTTTTAACGATAACAGACAAACCTTTTATTGGTTAACTGTTATACTTTTATTATTTACTTATTAGACTCTAATAAACATTTTGAGACGGGTTAGAACTTTTTGCAATGTGAATTAAACATTTGGCACCATATAGTTCACAAGGCACTTTTTAGGACCTATATAACTAATGTATAGTGCAAATTTTTTAGTTAAGGTCTTTTAAAGATAACAGACAAACCTTTTATTGGTTAACTGTTATACTTTTATTATTTACTTATTAGACTCTAATAAACATTTTGAGACCCGTTAGAACTTTTTGAAATGTGAATTAAACAATTGGCACCATATAGTTCACAAGGCACTTTTTAGGACCTATATAACTAATGTATAGTGCAAATGTCTTAGTAAAGTTCTTTTAACGATAACAGACAAACGCTTTATTGGTTAACTGTTATACTTTTTTTATTTACCTATTAGACTCTAATAAACATTTTGAGACCCGTTAGAACTTTTTGCAATGTGAATTAAACATTTGGCACCATATAGTTCACAAGGCACTTTTTAGGACCTATATTACTAATGTATAGTGCAAATGTTTTAGTTAAGTTCTTTTAACAATAACAGACAAATCTTTTATTGGTTAAGTATTATACTTTTATTATTTACTTATCAGACTCTAATAAACATTTTTAGACCCGTTAGAACTTTTTGCAATGTGAATTGCACATTTGGCACCATATAGTTCACAAGGCACTTTTTAGGACCTATATAACTAATGTAAAGTGCAAATGTTTTAGTTAAGTTCTTTTAACGATAACAGACAAACCTTTTATTGGTTAACTGTTATACTTTTATTATTTACTTATTAGACTCTAATAAACATTTTGAGACGTGTTAGAACTTTTTGCAATGTGAATTAAACATTTGGCACCATATAGTTCACAAGGCACTTTTTAGGACCTATATAACTAATGTATAGTGCAAATGTTTTAGTTAAGTTCTTTTAACGATAACAGACAAACCTTTTATTGGTTAACTGTTATACTTTTATTATTTACTTATTAGACTCTAATAAACATTTTGAGACCCGTTAGAACTTTTTGCAATGTGAATTAAACATTTGGCACCATATAGTTCACAAGGCACTTTTTAGGACCTATATAACTAATGTATTGTTCAACTGTTTTAGTTAAGTTCTTTTAACGATAACAGACAAACCTTTTATTGGTTAACTGTTATACTTTTATTATTTACTTATTAGACTCTAATAAACATTTTGAGACCCGTTAGAACTTTTTGCAATGTGAATTAAACATTTGGCACCATATAGTTCACAAGGCACTTTTTAGGACCTATATAACTAATGTATAGTGCAAATGTTTTAGTTAAGGTCTTTTAACGATAACAGACAAACCTTTTATTGGTTAACTGTTATACTTTTATTATTTACTTATTAGACTCTAATAAACATTTTGAGACCCGTTAGAACTTTTTGCAATGTGAATTAAACATTTGGCACCATATAGTTCACAAGGCACTTTTTAGGACCTATATAACTAATGTATAGTGCAAATGTTTTAGTTAAGTTCTTTTAACGATAACAGACAAACCTTTTATTGGTTAACTGTTATACTTTTATTATTTACTTATTAGACTCTAATAAACATTTTGAGACGGGTTAGAACTTTTTGCAATGTGAATTAAACATTTGGCACCATATAGTTCACAAGGCACTTTTTAGGACCTATATAACTAATGTATAGTGCAAATTTTTTAGTTAAGTTCTTTTAAAGATAACAGACAAACCTTTTATTGGTTAACTGTTATACTTTTATTATTTACTTATTAGACTCTAATAAACATTTTGAGACGTGTTAGAACTTTTTGCAATGTGAATTAAACATTTGGCACCATATAGTTCACAAGGCACTTTTTAGGACCTATATAACTAATGTAAAGTGCAAATGTTTTAGTTAAGTTCTTTTAACGATAACAGACAAACCTTTTATTGGTTAACTGTTATACTTTTATTATTTACTTATTAGACTCTAATAAACATTTTGAGACGTGTTAGAACTTTTTGCAATGTGAATTAAACATTTGGCACCATATAGTTCACAAGGCACTTTTAAGGACCTATATAACTAATGTATAGTGCAAATGTTTTAGTTAAGTTCTTTTAACGATAACAGACAAACCTTTTATTGGTTAACTGTTATACTTTTATTATTTACTTATTAGACTCTAATAAACATTTTGAGACCCGTTAGAACTTTTTGCAATGTGAATTAAACATTTGGCACCATATAGTTCACAAGGCACTTTTTAGGACCTATATAACTAATGTATAGTTCAAATGTTTTAGTTAAGTTCTTTTAACGATAACAGACAAACGCTTTATTGGTTAACTGTTATACTTTTATTATTTACTTATTAGACTCTAATAAACATTTTGAGACCCGTTAGAACTTTTTGCAATGTGAATTAAACATTTGGCACCATATAGTTCACAAGGCACTTTTTAGGACCTATATAACTAATGTATAGTGCAAATGTTTTAGTTAAGTGCTTTTAACAATAACAGACAAATCTTTTATTGGTTAACTATTATACTTTTATTATTTACTTATCAAACTCTAATAAAAATTTTTAGACCCGTTAGAACTTTTTGCAATGTGAATTGCACATTTGGCACCATATAGTTCACAAGGCACTTTTTAGGACCTATATAACTAATGTAAAGTGCAAATGTTTTAGTTAAGTTCTTTTAACGATAACAGACAAACCTTTTATTGGTTAACTGTTATACTTTTATTATTTACTTATTATACTCTAATAAACATTTTGAGACGTGTTAGAACTTTTTGCAATGTGAATTAAACATTTGGCACCATATAGTTCACAAGGCACTTTTTAGGACCTATATAACTAATGTATAGTGCAAATGTTTTAGTTAAGTTCTTTTAACGATAACAGACAAACCTTTTATTGGTTAACTGTTATACTTTTATTATTTACTTATTAGACTCTAATAAACATTTTGAGACGGGTTAGAACTTTTTGCAATGTGAATTAAACATTTGGCACCATATAGTTCACAAGACACTTTTTAGGACCTATATAACTAATGTATAGTGCAAATTTTTTAGTTAAGTTCTTTTAAAGATAACAGACAAACCTTTTATTGGTTAACTGTTATACTTTTATTATTTACTTATTAGACTCTAATAAACATTTTGAGACCCGTTATAAATTTTTGCAATGTGAATTAAACATTTGGCACCATATAGTTCACAAGGCACTTTTTAGGACCTATATAACTAATGTATAGTGCAAATGTCTTAGTAAAGTTCTTTTAACGATAACAGACAAACGTTTTATTGGTTAACTGTTATACTTTTTTTATTTACCTATTAGACTCTAATAAACATTTTGAGACCCGTTAGAACTTTTTGCAATGTGAATTAAACATTTGGCACCATATAGTTCACAAGGCACTTTTTAGGACCTATATTACTAATGTATAGTGCAAATGTTTTAGTTAAGTTCTTTTAACAATAACAGACAAATCTTTTATTGGTTAAGTATTATACTTTTATTATTTACTTATCAGACTCTAATAAACATTTTGAGACCCGTTAGAACTTTTTGCAATGTGAATTGCACATTTGGCACCATATAGTTCACAAGGCACTTTTTAGGACCTATATAACTAATGTATAGTGCAAATGTTTTAGTTAAGATCTTTTAACGATAACAGACAAACCTTTTATTGGTTAACTGTTATACTTTTATTATTTACTTATTAGACTCTAATAAACATTTTGAGACGTGTTAGAACTTTTTGCAATGTGAATTAAACATTTGGCACCATATAGTTCACAAGGCACTTTTTAGGACCTATATAACTAATGTATAGTGCAAATGTTTTAGTTAAGTTCTTTTAACGATAACAGACAAACCTTTTATTGGTTAACTGTTATACTTTTATTATTTACTTATTAGACTCTAATAAACATTTTGAGACCCGTTAGAACTTTTTGCAATGTGAATTAAACATTTGGCACCATATAGTTCACAAGGCACTTTTTAGGACCTATATAACTAATGTATAGTTCAAATGTTTTAGTTAAGTTCTTTTAACGATAACAGACAAACCTTTTTTTGGTTAACTGTTATACTTTTATTATTTACTTATTAGACTCTAATAAACATTTTGAGACCCGTTAGAACTTTTTGCAATGTGAATTAAACATTTGGCACCATATAGTTCACAAGGCACTTTTTAGGACCTATATAACTAATGTATAGTGCAAATGTTTTAGTTAAGGTCTTTTAACGATAACAGACAAACCTTTTATTGGTTAACTGTTATACTTTTATTATTTACTTATTAGACTCTAATAAACATTTTGAGACCCGTTAGAACTTTTTGCAATGTGAATTAAACATTTGGCACCATATAGTTCACAAGGCACTTTTTAGGACCTATATAACTAATGTATAGTGCAAATGTTTTAGTTAAGTTCTTTTAACGATAACAGACAAACCTTTTATTGGTTAACTGTTATACTTTTATTATTTACTTATTAGACTCTAATAAACATTTTGAGACGGGTTAGAACTTTTTGCAATGTGAATTAAACATTTGGCACCATATAGTTCACAAGGCACTTTTTAGGACCTATATAACTAATGTATAGTGCAAATTTTTTAGTTAAGTTCTTTTAAAGATAACAGACAAACCTTTTATTGGTTAACTGTTATACTTTTATTATTTACTTATTAGACTCTAATAAACATTTTGAGACCCGTTATAAATTTTTGCAATGTGAATTAAACATTTGGCACCATATAGTTCACAAGGCACTTTTTAGGACCTATATAACTAATGTATAGTGCAAATGTCTTAGTAAAGTTCTTTTAACGATAACAGACAAACGCTTTATTGGTTAACTGTTATACTTTTTTTATTTACCTATTAGACTCTAATAAACATTTTGAGACCCGTTAGAACTTTTTGCAATGTGAATTAAACATTTGGCACCATATAGTTCACAAGGCACTTTTTAGGACCTATATTACTAATGTATAGTGCAAATGTTTTAGTTAAGTTCTTTTAACAATACCAGACAAATCTTTTATTGGTTAAGTATTATACTTTTATTATTTACTTATCAGACTCTAATAAACATTTTTAGACCCGTTAGAACTTTTTGCAATGTGAATTAAACATTTGGCACCATATAGTTCACAAGGCACTTTTTAGGACCTATATAACTAATGTAAAGTGCAAATGTTTTAGTTAAGTTCTTTTAACGATAACAGACAAACGCTTTATTGGTTAACTGTTATACTTTTATTATTTACTTATTAGACTCTAATAAACATTTGAGACCCGTTAGAACTTTTTGCAATGTGAATTAAACATTTGGCACCATATAGTTCACAAGGCACTTTTTAGGACCTATATAACTAATGTATAGTGCAAATGTTTTAGTTAAGTTTTTTTAACGATAACAGACAAACCTTTTATTGGTTAACTGTTATACTTTTATTATTTACTTATTAGACTCTAATAAACATTTTGGGACCCGTTAGAACTTTTTGCAATGTGAATTAAACATTTGGCACCATATAGTTCACAAGGCACTTTTTAGGACCTATATAACTAATGTATAGTGCAAATGTTTTAGTTAAGTTCTTTTAACGATAACAAACAAACCTTTTATTGGTTAACTGTTATACTTTTATTATTTACTTATTAGACTCTAATAAACATTTTGAGACCCGTTAGAACTTTTTGCAATGTGAATTAAACATTTGGCACCATATAGTTCACAAGGCACTTTTTAGGACCTATATTACTAATGTATAGTGCAAATGTTTTAGTTAAGTTCTTTTAACAATAACAGACAAATCTTTTATTGGTTAAGTATTATACTTTTATTATTTACTTATCAGACTCTAATAAACATTTTTAGACCCGATAGAACTTTTTGCAATGTGAATTGCACATTTGGCACCATATAGTTCACAAGGCACTTTTTAGGACCTATATAACTAATGTATAGTGCAAATGTTTTAGTTAAGATCTTTTAACGATAACAGACAAACCTTTTATTGGTTAACTGTTATACTTTTTTTATTTACCTATTAGACTCTAATAAACATTTTGAGACCCGTTAGAACTTTTTGCAATGTGAATTAAACATTTGGCACCATATAGTTCACAAGGCACTTTTTAGGACCTATATTACTAATGTATAGTGCAAATGTTTTAGTTAAGTTCTTTTAACAATACCAGACAAATCTTTTATTGGTTAAGTATTATACTTTTATTATTTACTTATCAGACTCTAATAAACATTTTTAGACCCGTTAGAACTTTTTGCAATGTGAATTAAACATTTGGCACCATATAGTTCACAAGGCACTTTTTAGGACCTATATAACTAATGTAAAGTGCAAATGTTTTAGTTAAGTTCTTTTAACGATAACAGACAAACGCTTTATTGGTTAACTGTTATACTTTTATTATTTACTTATTAGACTCTAATAAACATTTGAGACCCGTTAGAACTTTTTGCAATGTGAATTAAACATTTGGCACCATATAGTTCACAAGGCACTTTTTAGGACCTATATAACTAATGTATAGTGCAAATGTTTTAGTTAAGTTTTTTTAACGATAACAGACAAACCTTTTATTGGTTAACTGTTATACTTTTATTATTTACTTATTAGACTCTAATAAACATTTTGGGACCCGTTAGAACTTTTTGCAATGTGAATTAAACATTTGGCACCATATAGTTCACAAGGCACTTTTTAGGACCTATATAACTAATGTATAGTGCAAATGTTTTAGTTAAGTTCTTTTAACGATAACAAACAAACCTTTTATTGGTTAACTGTTATACTTTTATTATTTACTTATTAGACTCTAATAAACATTTTGAGACCCGTTAGAACTTTTTGCAATGTGAATTAAACATTTGGCACCATATAGTTCACAAGGCACTTTTTAGGACCTATATTACTAATGTATAGTGCAAATGTTTTAGTTAAGTTCTTTTAACAATAACAGACAAATCTTTTATTGGTTAAGTATTATACTTTTATTATTTACTTATCAGACTCTAATAAACATTTTTAGACCCGATAGAACTTTTTGCAATGTGAATTGCACATTTGGCACCATATAGTTCACAAGGCACTTTTTAGGACCTATATAACTAATGTATAGTGCAAATGTTTTAGTTAAGATCTTTTAACGATAACAGACAAACCTTTTATTGGTTAACTGTTATACTTTTATTATTTACTTATTAGACTCTAATAAACATTTTGAGACGTGTTAGAAATTTTTGCAATGTGAATTAAACATTTGGCACCATATAGTTCACAAGGCACTTTTTAGGACCTATATAACTAATGTATAGTGCAAATGTTTTAGTTAAGTTCTTTTAACGATAACAGACAAACCTTTTATTGGTTAACTGTTATACTTTTATTATTTACTTATTAGACTCTAATAAACATTTTGAGACCCGTTAGAACTTTTTGCAATGTGAATTAAACATTTGGCACCATATAGTTCACAAGGCACTTTTTAGGACCTATATAACTAATGTATAGTTCAAATGTTTTAGTTAAGTTCTTTTAACGATAACAGACAAACCTTTTTTTGGTTAACTGTTATACTTTTATTATTTACTTATTAGACTCTAATAAACATTTTGAGACCCGTTAGAACTTTTTGCAATGTGAATTAAACATTTGGCACCATATAGTTCACAAGGCACTTTTTAGGACCTATATAACTAATGTATAGTGCAAATGTTTTAGTTAAGGTCTTTTAACGATAACAGACAAACCTTTTATTGGTTAACTGTTATACTTTTATTATTTACTTATTAGACTCTAATAAACATTTTGAGACCCGTTAGAACTTTTTGCAATGTGAATTAAACATTTGGCACCATATAGTTCACAAGGCACTTTTTAGGACCTATATTACTAATGTATAGTGCAAATGTTTTAGTTAAGTTCTTTTAACAATAACAGACAAATCTTTTATTGGTTAAGTATTATACTTTTATTATTTACTTATCAGACTCTAATAAACATTTTTAGACCCGTTAGAACTTTTTGCAATGTGAATTGCACATTTGGCACCATATAGTTCACAAGGCACTTTTTAGGACCTATATAACTAATGTATAGTGCAAATGTTTTAGTTAAGATCTTTTAACGATAACAGACAAACCTTTTATTGGTTAACTGTTATACTTTTATTATTTACTTATTAGACTCTAATAAACATTTTGAGACGTGTTAGAACTTTTTGCAATGTGAATTAAACATTTGGCACCATATAGTTCACAAGGCACTTTTTAGGACCTATATAACTAATGTATAGTGCAAATGTTTTAGTTAAGTTCTTTTAACGATAACAGACAAACCTTTTATTGGTTAACTGTTATACTTTTATTATTTACTTATTAGACTCTAATAAACATTTTGAGACCCGTTAGAACTTTTTGCAATGTGAATTGCACATTTGGCACCATATAGTTCACAAGGCACTTTTTAGGACCTATATAACTAATGTATAGTGCAAATGTTTTAGTTAAGTTCTTTTAACGATAACAGACAAACCTTTTATTGGTTAACTGTTATACTTTTATTATTTACTTATTAGACTCTAATAAACATTTTGAGACGGGTTAGAACTTTTTGCAACGTGAATTAAACATTTGGCACCATATAGTTCACAAGACACTTTTTAGGACCTATATAACTAATGTATAGTGCAAATTTTTTAGTTAAGTTCTTTTAACGATAACAGACAAACCTTTTATTGGTTAACTGTTATACTTTTATTATTTACTTATTAGACTCTAATAAACATTTTGAGACCCGTTATAAATTTTTGCAATGTGAATTAAACATTTGGCACCATATAGTTCACAAGGCACTTTTTAGGACCTATATAACTAATGTATAGTGCAAATGTCTTAGTAAAGTTCTTTTAACGATAACAGACAAACGCTTTATTGGTTAACTGTTATACTTTTTTTATTTACCTATTAGACTCTAATAAACATTTTGAGACCCGTTAGAACTTTTTGCAATGTGAATTAAACATTTGGCACCATATAGTTCACAAGGCACTTTTTAGGACCTATATTACTAATGTATAGTGCAAATGTTTTAGTTAAGTTCTTTTAACAATAACAGACAAATCTTTTATTGGTTAAGTATTATACTTTTATTATTTACTTATCAGACTCTAATAAACATTTTTAGACCCGTTAGAACTTTTTGCAATGTGAATTAAACATTTGGCACCATATAGTTCACAAGGCACTTTTTAGGACCTATATAACTAATGTAAAGTGCAAATGTTTTAGTTAAGTTCTTTTAACGATAACAGACAAACCTTTTATTGGTTAACTGTTATACTTTTATTATTTACTTATTAGACTCTAATAAACATTTTGAGACGTGTTAGAACTTTTTGCAATGTGAATTAAACATTTGGCACCATATAGTTCACAAGGCACTTTTAAGGACCTATATAACTAATGTATAGTGCAATTGTTTTAGTTAAGTTCTTTTAACGATAACAGACAAACCTTTTATTGGTTAACTGTTATACTTTTATTATTTACTTATTAGACTCTAATAAACATTTTGAGACCCGTTAGAACTTTTTGCAATGTGAATTAAACATTTGGCACCATATAGTTCACAAGGCACTTTTTAGGACCTATATAACTAATGTATAGTTCAAATGTTTTAGTTAAGTTCTTTTAACGATAACAGACAAACCTTTTATTGGTTAACTGTTATACTTTTATTATTTACTTATTAGACTCTAATAAACATTTGAGACCCGTTAGAACTTTTTGCAATGTGAATTAAACATTTGGCACCATATAGTTCACAAGGCACTTTTTAGGACCTATATAACTAATGTATAGTGCAAATGTTTTAGTTAAGTTCTTTTAACGATAACAGACAAACCTTTTATTGGTTAACTGTTATACTTTTATTATTTACTTATTAGACTCTAATAAACATTTTGAGACCCGTTAGAACTTTTTGCAATGTGAATTAAACATTTGGCACCATATAGTTCACAAGGCACTTTTTAGGACCTATATAACTAATGTATAGTGCAAATGTTTTAGTTAAGTTTTTTTAACGATAACAGACAAACCTTTTATTGGTTAACTGTTATACTTTTATTATTTACTTATTAGACTCTAATAAACATTTTGGGACCCGTTAGAACTTTTTGCAATGTGAATTAAACATTTGGCACCATATAGTTCACAAGGCACTTTTTAGGACCTATATAACTAATGTATAGTGCAAATGTTTTAGTTAAGTTCTTTTAACGATAACAAACAAACCTTTTATTGGTTAACTGTTATACTTTTATTATTTACTTATTAAACTCTAATAAACATTTTGAGACCTGTTAGAACTTTTTGCAATGTGAATTAAACATTTGGCACCATATAGTTCACAAGACACTTTTTAGGACCTATATAACTAATGTATAGTGCAAATGTTTTAGTTAAGTTCTTTATAACGATAACAGACAAACCTTTTCTTGGTTAACTGTTATACTTTTATTATTTACTTATTAGACTCTAATAAACATTTTGAGACCCGTTAGAACTTTTTGCAATGTGAATTAAACATTTGGCACCATATAGTTCACAAGGCACTTTTTAGGACCTATATAACTAATGTATAGTGCAAATGTTTTAGTTAAGTTCTTTTAACGATAACAAACAAACCTTTTATTGGTTAACTGTTATACTTTTATTATTTACTTATTAGACTCTATTAAACATTTTGTGACACGTTAGAACTTTTTGCAATGTGAATTAAACATTTGGCACCATATAGTTCACAAGGCACTTTTTAGGACCTATATAACTAATGTATGGTGCAAATGTTTCAGTTAAGTGCTTTTAACGATAACAGACAAACCTTTTATTGGTTAACTGTTATACTTTTATTATTTACTTATTATACTCTAATAAACATTTAGAGACCCGTTAGAACTTTTTGCAATGTGAATTAAACATTTGGCACCATATAGTTCACAAGGCACTCTTTAGGACCTATATTACTAATGTATAGTGCAAATGTTTTAGTTAAGTTCTTTTAACGATAACAGACAAACCTTTTATTGGTTAACTGTTATACTTTTATTATTTACTTATAAGACTCTAATAAACATTTTTAGACCCGTTAGAACTTTTTGCTATGTGAATTGCACATTTGGCACCATATAGTTCACAAGGCACTTTTTAGGACCTATATAACTAATGTATAGTGCAAATGTTTTAGTTAAGTTCTTTTAACGATAACAGACAAACCTTTTATTGGTTAACTGTTATACTTTTATTATTTACTTATTAGACTCTAATAAACATTTTGAGACCCGTTAGAACTTTTTGCAATGTGAATTGCACATTTGGCACCATATAGTTCACAAGGCACTTTTTAGGACCTATATAACTAATGTATAGTGCAAATTTTTTAGTTAAGTTCTTTTAACGATAACAGACAAACCTTTTATTGGTTAACTGTTATACTTTTATTATTTACTTACTAGACTCTAATAAACATTTTGAGACCCGTTAGAACTTTTTGCAATGTGAATTGCACATTTGGCACCATATAGTTCACAAGGCACTTTTTAGGACCTATATAACTAATGTATAGTGCAAATTTTTTAGTTAAGTTCTTTTAACGATAACAGACAAACCTTTTATTGGTTAACTGTTATACTTTTATTATTTACTTATTAGAATCTAATAAACATTTTGAGACCCGTTAGAACTTTTCGCAATGTGAATTGCACATTTGGCACCATATAGTTCACAAGGCACTTTTTAGGACCTATATAACTAAGGTATAGTGCAAATGTTTTAGTTAAGTTCTTTTAACGATAACAGACAAACCTTTTATTGGTTAACTGTTATACTTTTATTATTTACTTATTAGACTCTAATAAACATTTTGAGACCCGTTAGAAGTTTTTGCAATGTGAATTGCACATTTGGCACCATATAGTTCACAAGGCACTTTTTAGGACCTATATAACTAATGTATAGTGCAAATTTTTTAGTTAAGTTCTTTTAACGATAACAGACAAACCTTTTATTGGTTAACTGTTATACTTTTATTATTTACTTATTAGACTCTAATAAACATTTTGAGACCCGTTAGAAGTTTTTGCAATGTGAATTGCACATTTGGCACCATATAGTTCACAAGGCACTTTTTAGGACCTATATAACTAATGTATAGTGCAAATGTTTTAGTTAAGTTCTTTTAACGATAACAGACAAACCTTTTATTGGTTAACTGTTATACTTTTATTATTTACTTATTAGACTCTAATAAACATTTTGAGACCCGTTAGAACTTTTTGCAATGTGAATTAAGCATTTTGCACCATATAGTTCACAAGGCACTTTTTAGGACCTATATAACTAATGTATAGTGCAAATGTTTTAGTTAAGTTCTTTTAACGATAACAGACAAACCTTTTATTGGTTAACTGTTATACTTTTATTATTTACTTATTAGACGCTAATAAACATTTTGAGACGTGTTAGAACTTTTTGCAATGTGAATTAAACATTTGGCACCATATAGTTCACAAGGCACTTTTTAGGACCTATATAACTAATGTATAGTGCAAATGTTTTAGTTAAGTTCTTTTAACGATAACAGACAAACCTTTTATTGGTTAACTGTTATACTTTTATTATTTACTTATTAGACTCTAATAAACATTTTGAGACCCGTTAGAACTTTTTGCAATGTGAATTAAGCATTTTGCACCATATAGTTCACAAGGCACTTTTTAGGACCTATATAACTAATGTATAGTGCAAATGTTGTAGTTAAGTTCTGTTTACGATCACAGACAAACCTTTCATAGGTTAACTGTTATACTTCTATTATTTACTTATTAGACTCTAATAAACATTTTGAGACGCGTTAGAACTTTTGGCAATGTGAATTAAACATTTTGCACCAAATAGTTTACAAGGCACTTTTTAGGACCTATATAACTAATGTATAGTGCAAATGTTGTATTTAAGTTCTTTTAACGATAACAGACAAACCTTTTATTGGTTAACTGTTATACTTTTATTATTTACTTATTAGACTCTAATAAACATTTAGAGACGCGTTAGAAATTTTGGGAATGTGAATTAAACATTTTGCACAATATAGTTCACAAGACACATTTTAGGTCCTATATAACCTATGTATATTACATATGTTGTAGTTAAGATCTTTTAACGATAACAGACAAACCTTTTATTGGTTAACTGTTTTACTTTTATTATTTACTTATTAGACTGTAATAAAACATTTTCAAAAGCGTTAGAACTTTTTGCAATGTGAATTAAACATTTGGCACCAAATAGTTCACAAGGCACTTTTTAGGACCTATATAACTAATGTATAATGCAAATGTTTTAGTTAAGTTCTTTTAACGATAACAGACAAACCTTTTATTGGTTAACTGTTATACTTTTATTATTTACTTATTAGACTCTAATAAACATTTTGTGACGCGTTAGATTTTTTGGGAATGTGAATTAAGCATTTTGCACCAAATAGATCACAAGGCACTTTTTAGGTCCCTATATAACTAATGTATATTGCAAATGTTGTAGTTAAGTTCTTTTAACGATAACAGACAAACCTTTTATTGGTTAACTGTTATACTTTTATTATTTACTTATTAGACTCTAATAAACATTTTGGGACCCGTTAGAACTTTTTGCATTGTGAATTAAACATTTGGCACCATATAGTTCACAAGGCACTTTTTAGGACCTATATAACTAATGTATAGTGCAAATGTTTTAGTTAAGTTCTTTTAACGATAACAAACAAACCTTTTATTGGTTAACTGTTATACTTTTATTATTTACTTATTAGACTCTAATAAACATTTTGAGACCTGATAGAACTTTTTGCAATGTGAATTAAACATTTGGCACCATATAGTTCACAAGACACTTTTTAGGACCTATATAACTAATGTATAGTGCAAATGTTTTAGTTAAGTTCTTTATAACGATAACAGACAAACCTTTTATTGGTTAACTGTTATACTTTTATTATTTACTTATTAGACTCTAATAAACATTTTGAGACCCGTTAGAACTTTTTGCAATGTGAATTAAACATTTGGCACCATATAGTTCACAAGGCACTTTTTAGGACCTATATAACTAATGTATAGTGCAAATGTTTTAGTTAAGTTCTTTTAACGATAACAAACAAACCTTTTATTGGTTAACTGTTATACTTTTATTATTTACTTATTAGACTCTATTAAACATTTTGAGACACGTTAGAACTTTTTGCAATGTGAATTAAACATTTGGCACCATATAGTTCACAAGGCACTTTTTAGGACCTATATAACTAATGTATGGTGCAAATGTTTCAGTTAAGTGCTTTTAACGATAACAGACAAACCTTTTATTGGTTAACTGTTATACTTTTATTATTTACTTATTATACTCTAATAAACATTTAGAGACCCGTTAGAACTTTTTGCAATGTGAATTAAACATTTGGCACCATATAGTTCACAAGGCACTCTTTAGGACCTATATTACTAATGTATAGTGCAAATGTTTTAGTTAAGTTCTTTTAACGATAACAGACAAACCTTTTATTGGTTAACTGTTATACTTTTATTATTTACTTATAAGACTCTAATAAACATTTTTAGACCCGTTAGAACTTTTTGCAATGTGAATTAAACATTTGGCACCATATAGTTCACAAGGCACTTTTTAGGACCTAAATAACTAATGTATAGTGCAAATGTTTTAGTTAAGTTCTTTTAACGATAACAGACAAACCTTTTATTGGTTAACTGTTATACTTTTATTATTTACTTATTAGACTCTAATAAACGTTTTGAGACACGTTAGAACTTTTTGCAATGTGAATTAAACATTTGGCACCATATAATTCACAAGGCACTTTTAAGGCCTATATTACTAATGTATAGTGCAAATGTTTTAGTTAAGTTCTTTTAATGATAACAGACAAACCTTTTATTGGTTAACTGTTATACTTTTATTATTTACTTATTAGACGCTAATAAACATTTTGAGACGTGTTAGAACTTTTTGCAATGTGAATTAAACATTTGGCACCATATAGTTCACAAGGCACTTTTTAGGACCTATATAACTAATGTATAGTGCAAATGTTTTAGTTAAGTTCTTTTAACGATAACAGACAAACCTTTTATTGGTTAACTGTTATACTTTTATTATTTACTTATTAGACTCTAATAAACATTTTGAGACCCGTTAGAACTTTTTGCAATGTGAATTAAGCATTTTGCACCATATAGTTCACAAGGCACTTTTTAGGACCTATATAACTAATGTATGGTGCAAATGTTGTAGTTAAGTTCTGTTTACGATCACAGACAAACCTTTCATAGGTTAACTGTTATACTTCTATTATTTACTTATTAGACTCTAATAAACATTTTGAGACGCGTTAGAACTTTTGGCAATGTGAATTAAACATTTTGCACCAAATAGTTTACAAGGCACTTTTTAGGACCTATATAACTAATGTATAGTGCAAATGTTGTATTTAAGTTCTTTTAACGATAACAGACAAACCTTTTATTGGTTAACTGTTATACTTTTATTATTTACTTATTAGACTCTAATAAACATTTAGAGACGCGTTAGAAATTTTGGGAATGTGAATTAAACATTTTGCACAATATAGTTCACAAGACACATTTTAGGTCCTATATAACCTATGTATATTACATATGTTGTAGTTAAGATCTTTTAACGATAACAGACAAACCTTTTATTGGTTAACTGTTTTACTTTTATTATTTATTTATTAGACTGTAATAAAACATTTTCAAAAGCGTTAGAACTTTTTGCAATGTGAATTAAACATTTGGCACCAAATAGTTCACAAGGCACTTTTTAGGACCTATATAACTAATGTATAATGCAAATGTTTTAGTTAAGTTCTTTTAACGATAACAGACAAACCTTTTATTGGTTAACTGTTATACTTTTATTATTTACTTATTAGACTCTAATAAACATTTTGTGACGCGTTAGATTTTTTGGGAATGTGAATTGCACATTTGGCACCAAATAGATCACAAGGCACTTTTTAGGTCCCTATATAACTAATGTATATTGCAAATGTTGTAGTTAAGTTCTTTTAACGATAACAGACAAACCTTTTATTGGTTAACTGTTATACTTTTATTATTTACTTATTAGACTCTAATAAACATTTTGAGACTCGTTAGAAATTTTTGAAATGTGAATTAAACATTTTGCACCATATAGTTCACAAGGCACTTTTTAGGACCTATATAACTAATGTATAGTGCAAATGTTTTAGTTAAGTTCTTTATTACGATAACAGACAAACCTTTTATTGGTTAACTGTTATACTTTAATATTTACTTATTAGACTCTAATAAACATTTTGAGACCCGTTAGAACTTTTTGCAATGTGAATTAAGCATTTTGCACCATATAGTTCACAAGGCACTTTTTAGGACCTATATAACTAATGTATGGTGTAAATGTTGTAGTTAAGTTCTGTTTACGATCACAGACAAACCTTTCATAGGTTAACTGTTATACTTCTATTATTTACTTATTAGACTCTAATAAACATTTTGAGACGCGTTAGAACTTTTGGCAATGTGAATTAAACATTTTGCACCAAATAGTTTACAAGGCACTTTTTAGGACCTATATAACTAATGTATAGTGCAAATGTTGTATTTAAGTTCTTTTAACGATAACAGACAAACCTTTTATTGGTTAACTGTTATACTTTTATTATTTACTTATTAGACTCTAATAAACATTTAGAGACGCGTTAGAAATTTTGGGAATGTGAATTAAACATTTTGCACAATATAGTTCACAAGACACATTTTAGGTCCTATATAACCTATGTATATTACATATGTTGTAGTTAAGATCTTTTAACGATAACAGACAAACCTTTTATTGGTTAACTGTTTTACTTTTATTATTTATTTATTAGACTGTAATAAAACATTTTCAAAAGCGTTAGAACTTTTTGCAATGTGAATTAAACATTTGGCACCAAATAGTTCACAAGGCACTTTTTAGGACCTATATAACTAATGTATAATGCAAATGTTTTAGTTAAGTTCTTTTAACGATAACAGACAAACCTTTTATTGGTTAACTGTTATACTTTTATTATTTACTTATTAGACTCTAATAAACATTTTGTGACGCGTTAGATTTTTTGGGAATGTGAATTGCACATTTGGCACCAAATAGATCACAAGGCACTTTTTAGGTCCCTATATAACTAATGTATATTGCAAATGTTGTAGTTAAGTTCTTTTAACGATAACAGACAAACCTTTTATTGGTTAACTGTTATACTTTTATTATTTACTTATTAGACTCTAATAAACATTTTGAGACTCGTTAGAAATTTTTGAAATGTGAATTAAACATTTTGCACCATATAGTTCACAAGGCACTTTTTAGGACCTATATAACTAATGTATAGTGCAAATGTTTTAGTTAAGTTCTTTATTACGATAACAGACAAACCTTTTATTGGTTAACTGTTATACTTTAATATTTACTTATTAAACTCTAATAAACATTTTCAGACCCGTTAGAATTTTTTCAATGTGAATTAAAAATTTTGCACCATATAGTTCACAAAGCACTTTTTAGGACTTATAAAACTAATGTATAGTGCAAATGTTGTAGTTAAGTTCTTTTAACGATAACAGACAAACCTTTTATTGGTTAATTGTTATACTTTTATTATTTACTTATTAGACTCTAATAAACATTTTGAGACCCGTTAGAAATTTTTGCAATGTGAATTAAACGTTTTGCACCATATAGTTCACAAAGCACTTTTTAGGACCTATATAACTAATGTATAAAGCAAATGTTTTAGTTAAGTTCTTTTAACGATAACAGACAAACCTTTTATTGGTTAACTGTTATACTTTTATTATTTACTTATTAGACTCTAATAAACATTTTGAGACCCGTTAGAACTTTTTGCAATGTGAATTAAACATTTGGCACCATATAGTTCACAAGGCACTTTTTAGGACCTATATAACTAATGTATAGTGCAAATGTTTTAGTTAAGTTTTTTTTAACGATAACAGACAAACCTTTTATTGGTTAACTGTTATACTTTTATTATTTACTTATTAGACACTAATAAACATTTTGGGACCCGTTAGAACTTTTTGCAATGTGAATTAAACATTTGGCACCATATAGTTCACAAGGCACTTTTTAGGACCTATATAACTAATGTATGGTGCAAATGTTTTAGTTAAGTTCTTTTAACGATAACAAACAAACCTTTTATTGGTTAACTGTTATACTTTTATTATTTACTTATTAGACTCTAATAAACATTTTGAGACCCGTTAGAACTTTTTGCAATGTGAATTAAACATTTGGCACCATATAGTTCACAAGGCACTTTTTAGGACCTATATAACTAATGTATAGTGCAAATGTTTTAGTTAAGTTCTTTTAACGTAAACAAACAAACCTTTTATTGGTTAACTGTTATACTTTTATTATTTACTTATTAGACTCTATTAAACATTTTGAGACACGTTAGAACTTTTTGCAATGTGAATTAAACATTTGGCACCATATAGTTCACAAGGCACTTTTTAGGACCTATATAACTAATGTATGGTGCAAATGTTTCAGTTAAGTGCTTTTAACGATAACAGACAAACCTTTTATTGGCTAACTGTTATACTTTTATTATTTACTTATTATACTCTAATAAACATTTAGAGACCCGTTAGAACTTTTTGCAATGTGAATTAAACATTTGGCACCATATAGTTCACAAGGCACTCTTTAGGACCTATATTACTAATGTATAGTGCAAATGTTTTAGTTAAGTTCTTTTAACGATAACAGACAAACCTTTTATTGGTTAACTGTTATACTTTTATTATTTACTTATAAGACTCTAATAAACATTTTTAGACCCGTTAGAACTTTTTGCAATGTGAATTAAACATTTGGCACCATATAGTTCACAAGGCACTTTTTAGGACCTAAATAACTAATGTATAGTGCAAATGTTTTAGTTAAGTTCTTTTAACGATAACAGACAAACCTTTTATTGGTTAACTGTTATACTTTTATTATTTACTTATTAGACTCTAATAAACATTTTGAGACACGTTAAAACTTTTTGCAATGTGAATTAAACATTTGGCACCATATAATTCACAAGGCACTTTTAAGGCCTATATTACTAATGTATAGTGCAAATGTTTTAGTTAAGTTCTTTTAACGATAACAGACAAACCTTTTATTGGTTAACTGTTATACTTTTATTATTTACTTATTAGACTCTAATAAACATTTTGAGACCCGTTAGAACTTTTTGCAATGTGAATTAAGCATTTTGCACCATATAGTTCACAAGGCACTTTTTAGGACCTATATAACTAATGTATAGTGCAAATGTTGTAGTTAAGTTCTGTTTACGATCACAGACAAACCTTTCATAGGTTAACTGTTATACTTCTATTATTTACTTATTAGACTCTAATAAACATTTTGAGACGCGTTAGAACTTTTGGCAATGTGAATTAAACATTTTGCACCAAATAGTTTACAAGGCACTTTTTAGGACCTATATAACTAATGTATAGTGCAAATGTTGTATTTAAGTTCTTTTAACGATAACAGACAAACCTTTTATTGGTTAACTGTTATACTTTTATTATTTACTTATTAGACTCTAATAAACATTTAGAGACGCGTTAGAAATTTTGGGAATGTGAATTAAACATTTTGCACAATATAGTTCACAAGACACATTTTAGGTCCTATATAACCTATGTATATTACATATGTTGTAGTTAAGATCTTTTAACGATAACAGACAAACCTTTTATTGGTTAACTGTTTTACTTTTATTATTTACTTATTAGACTGTAATAAAACATTTTCAAAAGCGTTAGAACTTTTTGCAATGTGAATTAAACATTTGGCACCAAATAGTTCACAAGGCACTTTTTAGGACCTATATAACTAATGTATAGTGCAAATGTTTTAGTTAAGTTCTGTTTACGATAACACACAAACCTTTTATAGGTTAACAGTTATACTTTTATTATTTACTTATTAGACTCTAATAAACATTTTGAGACCCGTTAGAACTTTTGAGAATGTAAATTAAGCATTTTGCACCATATAGTTCACAAAGCACTTTTTAGGACCTATATAACTAATGTATAGTGCAAATGTTGTAGTTAAGTTCTGTTTACGATAACAGACAAACCTTTTATAGGTTAACAGTTATACTTTTATTATTTACTTATTAGACTCTAATAAACATTTTGAGACCCGTTAGAACTTTTTGCAATGTGAATTAAAAATTTTGCTCAATATAGTTCACAAGGCACTTTCTAGGACCTATATAACTAATGTATATTGCATATGATGTAGTTAAGTTCTTTTAACGATAACAGAAAGTTCTTTTAACGATAACAGACAAACCTTTTATTGGTTAACTGTTATACTTTTATTATTTACTTATTAAACTCTAATAAACATTTTGAGACCCGTTAGAACTTTTTGCAATTTGAATTAAACATTTGGCACCATATAGTTCACAAGGCACTTTTTAGGACCTATATAACTAATGTATAGTGCAAATGTTTTAGTTAAGTTCTTTTAACGATAACAGACAAACCTTTTATTGGTTAACTGTTATACTTTTATTATTTACTTATTAGACTCTAATAAACAATTTGAGACCCTTTAGAACTTTTTGCAATGTGAATTAAACATTTGGCACCATATAGTTCACAAGGCACTTTTTAGGACCTATATAACTAATGTATAGTGCAAATGTTTTAGTTAAGTTCTTTTAACGATAACAGACAAACCTTTTATTGGTTAACTGTTATACTTTTATTATTTACTTATTAGACTCTAATAAACATTTTGAGACTCGTTAGAAATTTTTGAAATGTGAATTAAACATTTTGCACCATATAGTTCACAAGGCACTTTTTAGGACCTATATAACTAATGTATAGTGCAAATGTTTTAGTTAAGTTCTTTATTACGATAACAGACAAACCTTTTATTGGTTAACTGTTATACTTTAATATTTACTTATTAAACTCTAATAAACATTTTCAGACCCGTTAGAATTTTTTCAATGTGAATTAAAAATTTTGCACCATATAGTTCACAAAGCACTTTTTAGGACTTATAAAACTAATGTATAGTGCAAATGTTGTAGTTAAGTTCTTTTAACGATAACAGACAAACCTTTTATTGGTTAATTGTTATACTTTTATTATTTACTTATTAGACTCTAATAAACATTTTGAGACCCGTTAGAAATTTTTGCAATGTGAATTAAACGTTTTGCACCATATAGTTCACAAAGCACTTTTTAGGACCTATATAACTAATGTATAATGCAAATGTTTTAGTTAAGTTCTTTTAACGATAACAGACAAACCTTTTATTGGTTAACTGTTATACTTTTATTATTTACTTATTAGACTCTAATAAACATTTTGAGACCCGTTAGAACTTTTTGCAATGTGAATTAAACATTTGGCACCATATAGTTCACAAGGCACTTTTTAGGACCTATATAACTAATGTATAGTGCAAATGTTTTAGTTAAGTTTTTTTTAACGATAACAGACAAACCTTTTATTGGTTAACTGTTATACTTTTATTATTTACTTATTAGACACTAATAAACATTTTGGGACCCGTTAGAACTTTTTGCAATGTGAATTAAACATTTGGCACCATATAGTTCACAAGGCACTTTTTAGGACCTATATAACTAATGTATAGTGCAAATGTTTTAGTTAAGTTCTTTTAACGATAACAAACAAACCTTTTATTGGTTAACTGTTATACTTTTATTATTTACTTATTAGACTCTAATAAACATTTTAAGACCTGATAGAACTTTTTGCAATGTGAATTAAACATTTGGCACCATATAGTTCACAAGACACTTTTTAGGACCTATATAACTAATGTATAGTGCAAATGTTTTAGTTAAGTTCTTTATAACGATAACAGACAAACCTTTTATTGGTTAACTGTTATACTTTTATTATTTACTTATTAGACTCTAATAAACATTTTGAGACCCGTTAGAACTTTTTGCAATGTGAATTAAACATTTGGCACCATATAGTTCACAAGGCACTTTTTAGGACCTATATAACTAATGTATAGTGCAAATGTTTTAGTTAAGTTCTTTTAACGTAAACAAACAAACCTTTTATTGGTTAACTGTTATACTTTTATTATTTACTTATTAGACTCTATTAAACATTTTGAGACACGTTAGAACTTTTTGCAATGTGAATTAAACATTTGGCACCATATAGTTCACAAGGCACTTTTTAGGACCTATATAACTAATGTATGGTGCAAATGTTTCAGTTAAGTGCTTTTAACGATAACAGACAAACCTTTTATTGGTTAACTGTTATACTTTTATTATTTACTTATTATACTCTAATAAACATTTAGAGACCCGTTAGAACTTTTTGCAATGTGAATTAAACATTTGGCACCATATAGTTCACAAGGCACTCTTTAGGACCTATATTACTAATGTATAGTGCAAATGTTTTAGTTAAGTTCTTTTAACGATAACAGACAAACCTTTTATTGGTTAACTGTTATACTTTTATTATTTACTTATAAGACTCTAATAAACATTTTTAGACCCGTTAGAACTTTTTGCAATGTGAATTAAACATTTGGCACCATATAGTTCACAAGGCACTTTTTAGGACCTAAATAACTAATGTATAGTGCAAATGTTTTAGTTAAGTTCTTTTAACGATAACAGACAAACCTTTTATTGGTTAACTGTTATACTTTTATTATTTACTTATTAGACTCTAATAAACATTTTGAGACACGTTAGAACTTTTTGCAATGTGAATTAAACATTTGGCACCATATAATTCACAAAGCACTTTTAAGGCCTATATTACTAATGTATAGTGCAAATGTTTTAGTTAAGTTCTTTTAACGATAACAGACAAACCTTTTATTGGTTAACTGTTATACTTTTATTATTTACTTATTAGACGCTAATAAACATTTTGAGACGTGTTAGAACTTTTTGCAATGTGAATTAAACATTTGGCACCATATAGTTCACAAGGCACTTTTTAGGACCTATATAACTAATGTATAGTGCAAATGTTTTAGTTAAGTTCTTTTAACGATAACAGACAAACCTTTTATTGGTTAACTGTTATACTTTTATTATTTACTTATTAGACTCTAATAAACATTTTGAGACCCGTTAGAACTTTTTGCAATGTGAATTAAGCATTTTGCACCATATAGTTCACAAGGCACTTTTTAGGACCTATATAACTAATGTATAGTGCAAATGTTGTAGTTAAGTTCTGTTTACGATCACAGACAAACCTTTCATAGGTTAACTGTTATACTTCTATTATTTACTTATTAGACTCTAATAAACATTTTGAGACGCGTTAGAACTTTTGGCAATGTGAATTAAACATTTTGCACCAAATAGTTTACAAGGCACTTTTTAGGACCTATATAACTAATGTATAGTGCAAATGTTGTATTTAAGTTCTTTTAACGATAACAGACAAACCTTTTATTGGTTAACTGTTATACTTTTATTATTTACTTATTAGACTCTAATAAACATTTAGAGACGCGTTAGAAATTTTGGGAATGTGAATTAAACATTTTGCACAATATAGTTCACAAGACACATTTTAGGTCCTATATAACCTATGTATATTACATATGTTGTAGTTAAGATCTTTTAACGATAACAGACAAACCTTTTATTGGTTAACTGTTTTACTTTTATTATTTACTTATTAGACTGTAATAAAACATTTTCAAAAGCGTTAGAACTTTTTGCAATGTGAATTAAACATTTGGCACCATATAGTTCACAAGACACTTTTTAGGACCTATATAACTAATGTATAGTGCAAATGTTTTAGTTAAGTTCTTTATAACGATAACAGACAAACCTTTTATTGGTTAACTGTTATACTTTTATTATTTACTTATTAGACTCTAATAAACATTTTGAGACCCGTTAGAACTTTTTGCAATGTGAATTAAACATTTGGCACCATATAGTTCACAAGGCACTTTTTAGGACCTATATAACTAATGTATAGTGCAAATGTTTTAGTTAAGTTCTTTTAACGTAAACAAACAAACCTTTTATTGGTTAACTGTTATACTTTTATTATTTACTTATTAGACTCTATTAAACATTTTGAGACACGTTAGAACTTTTTGCAATGTGAATTAAACATTTGGCACCATATAGTTCACAAGGCACTTTTTAGGACCTATATAACTAATGTATGGTGCAAATGTTTCAGTTAAGTGCTTTTAACGATAACAGACAAACCTTTTATTGGTTAACTGTTATACTTTTATTATTTACTTATTATACTCTAATAAACATTTAGAGACCCGTTAGAACTTTTTGCAATGTGAATTAAACATTTGGCACCATATAGTTCACAAGGCACTCTTTAGGACCTATATTACTAATGTATAGTGCAAATGTTTTAGTTAAGTTCTTTTAACGATAACAGACAAACCTTTTATTGGTTAACTGTTATACTTTTATTATTTACTTATAAGACTCTAATAAACATTTTTAGACCCGTTAGAACTTTTTGCAATGTGAATTAAACATTTGGCACCATATAGTTCACAAGGCACTTTTTAGGACCTAAATAACTAATGTATAGTGCAAATGTTTTAGTTAAGTTCTTTTAACGATAACAGACAAACCTTTTATTGGTTAACTGTTATACTTTTATTATTTACTTATTAGACTCTAATAAACATTTTGAGACACGTTAGAACTTTTTGCAATGTGAATTAAACATTTGGCACCATATAATTCACAAGGCACTTTTAAGGCCTATATTACTAATGTATAGTGCAAATGTTTTAGTTAAGTTCTTTTAACGATAACAGACAAACCTTTTATTGGTTAACTGTTATACTTTTATTATTTACTTATTAGACGCTAATAAACATTTTGAGACGTGTTAGAACTTTTTGCAATGTGAATTAAACATTTGGCACCATATAGTTCACAAGGCACTTTTTAGGACCTATATAACTAATGTATAGTGCAAATGTTTTAGTTAAGTTCTTTTAACGATAACAGACAAACCTTTTATTGGTTAACTGTTATACTTTTATTATTTACTTATTAGACTCTAATAAACATTTTGAGACCCGTTAGAACTTTTTGCAATGTGAATTAAGCATTTTGCACCATATAGTTCACAAGGCACTTTTTAGGACCTATATAACTAATGTATAGTGCAAATGTTGTAGTTAAGTTCTGTTTACGATCACAGACAAACCTTTCATAGGTTAACTGTTATACTTCTATTATTTACTTATTAGACTCTAATAAACATTTTGAGACGCGTTAGAACTTTTGGCAATGTGAATTAAACATTTTGCACCAAATAGTTTACAAGGCACTTTTTAGGACCTATATAACTAATGTATAGTGCAAATGTTGTATTTAAGTTCTTTTAACGATAACAGACAAACCTTTTATTGGTTAACTGTTATACTTTTATTATTTACTTATTAGACTCTAATAAACATTTAGAGACGCGTTAGAAATTTTGGGAATGTGAATTAAACATTTTGCACAATATAGTTCACAAGACACATTTTAGGTCCTATATAACCTATGTATATTACATATGTTGTAGTTAAGATCTTTTAACGATAACAGACAAACCTTTTATTGGTTAACTGTTTTACTTTTATTATTTACTTATTAGACTGTAATAAAACATTTTCAAAAGCGTTAGAACTTTTTGCAATGTGAATTAAACATTTGGCACCAAATAGTTCACAAGGCACTTTTTAGGACCTATATAACTAATGTATAGTGCAAATGTTTTAGTTAAGTTCTGTTTACGATAACACACAAACCTTTTATAGGTTAACAGTTATACTTTTATTATTTACTTATTAGACTCTAATAAACATTTAGAGACCCGTTAGAACTTTTGAGAATGTAAATTAAGCATTTTGCACCATATAGTTCACAAAGCACTTTTTAGGACCTATATAACTAATGTATAGTGCAAATGTTGTAGTTAAGTTCTGTTTACGATAACAGACAAACCTTTTATAGGTTAACAGTTATACTTTTATTATTTACTTATTAGACTCTAATAAACATTTTGAGACCCGTTAGAACTTTTTGCAATGTGAATTAAAAATTTTGCTCAATATAGTTCACAAGGCACTTTCTAGGACCTATATAACTAATGTATATTGCATATGATGTAGTTAAGATCTTTTAACGATAACAGAAAGTTCTTTTAACGATAACAGACAAACCTTTTATTGGTTAACTGTTATACTTTTATTATTTAATTATTAAACTCTAATAAACATTTTGAGACCCGTTAGAACTTTTTGCAATTTGAATTAAACATTTGGCACCATATAGTTCACAAGGCACTTTTTAGGACCTATATAACTAATGTATAGTGCAAATGTTTTAGTTAAGTTCTTTTAACGATAACAGACAAACCTTTTATTGGTTAACTGTTATACTTTTATTATTTACTTATTAGACTCTAATAAACAATTTGAGACCCTTTAGAACTTTTTGCAATGTGAATTAAACATTTGGCACCATATAGTTCACAAGGCACTTTTTAGGACCTATATAACTAATGTATAGTGCAAATGTTTTAGTTAAGTTCTTTTAACGATAACAGACAAACCTTTTATTGGTTAACTGTTATACTTTTATTATTTACTTATTAGACTCTAATAAACATTTTGAGACCCGTTAGAACTTTTTGCAATGTGAATTAAACATTTGGCACCATATAGTTCACAAGGCACTTTTTAGGACCTATATAACTAATGTATAGTGCAAATGTTTTAGTTAAGTTCTTTTAACGATAACAGACAAACCTTTTATTGGTTAACTGTTATACTTTTATTATTTACTTATTAGACTCTAATAAACATTTTGAGACGTGTTAGAACTTTTTGCAATGTGAATTAAACATTTGGCACCATATAGTTCACAAGGCACTTTTTAGGACCTATATAACTAATGTATAGTGCAAATGTTTTAGTTAATTTCTTTTAACGATAACAGACAA
Organism: Clavelina lepadiformis; assembly: GCF_947623445.1. Taxonomy (NCBI): domain Eukaryota; kingdom Metazoa; phylum Chordata; class Ascidiacea; order Aplousobranchia; family Clavelinidae; genus Clavelina; species Clavelina lepadiformis. The sequence continues at coordinate 12,088,270 of NC_135245.1, read as the reverse complement.
ACCTTTTATTGGTTAACTGTTATACTTTTATTATTTACTTATTAGATTCTAATAACCATTTTGAGACCCGTTAGAACTTTTTGCAATGTGAATTAAACATTTGGCACCATATAGTTCACAAGGCACTTTTTAGGACCTTAATAAATAATGTATAGTGCAAATGTTTTAGTTAAGTTCTGTTTACGATAACACACAAACCTTTTATAGGTTAACAGTTATACTTTTATTATTTACTTATTAGACTCTAATAAACATTTAGAGACCCGTTAGAACTTTTGAGAATGTAAATTAAGCATTTTGCACCATATAGTTCACAAGGCACTTTTTAGGACCTATATAACTAATGTATAGTGCAAATGTTTTAGTTAAGTTCTGTTTACGATAACACACAAACCTTTTATAGGTTAACAGTTATACTTTTAATATTTACTTATTAGACTCTAATAAACATTTAGAGACCCGTTAGAACTTTTGAGAATGTAAATTAAGCATTTTGCACCATATAGTTCACAAGGCACTTTTTAGGACCTATATAACTAATGTATAGTGCAAATGTTGTAGTTAAGTTCTGTTTACGATAACAGACAAACCTTTTATAGGTTAACTGTTATACTTTTATTATTTACTTATTAGACTCTAATAAACATTTTGAGACCCGTTAGAACTTTTTGCAATGTGAATTAAAAATTTTGCACCATATAGTTCACAAGGCACTTTCTAGGACCTATATAACTAATGTATATTGCATATGTTGTAGTTAAGATCTTTTAACGATAACAGAAAGTTCTTTTAACGATAACAGACAAACCTTTTATTGGTTAACTGTTATACTTTTATTATTTACTTATTAAACTCTAATAAACATTTTGAGACCCGTTAGAAATTTTTGCAATTTGAATTAAACATTTGGCACCATATAGTTCACAAGGCACTTTTTAGGACCTATATAACTAATGTATAGTGCAAATGTTTTAGTTAAGTTCTTTTAACGATAACAGACAAACCTTTTATTGGTTAACTGTTATACTTTTATTATTTACTTATTAGACACTAATAAACAATTTGAGACCCGTTAGAACTTTTTGCAATGTGAATTAAACATTTGGCACCATATAGTTCACAAGGCACTTTTTAGGACCTATATAACTAATGTATAGTGCAAATGTTTTAGTTAAGTTCTTTTAACGATAACAGACAAACCTTTTATTGGTTAACTGTTATACTTTTATTATTTACTTATTAGACTCTAATAAACATTTTGAGACCCGTTAGAACTTTTTGAAATGTGAATTAAACATTTTGCACCATATAGTTCACAAGGCACTTTTTAGGACCTATATAACTAATGTATAGTGCAAATGTTTTAGTTAAGTTCTTTATTACGATAACAGACAAACCTTTTATTGGTTAACTGTTATACTTTAATATTTACTTATTAAACTCTAATAAACATTTTCAGACCCGTTAGAACTTTTTGCAATGTGAATTAAACATTTGGCACCATATAGTTCACAAGGCACTTTTTAGGACCTATATAACTAATGTATAGTGCAAATGTTTTAGTTAAGTTCTTTTAACGATAACAGACAAACCTTTTATTGGTTAACTGTTATACTTTTATTATTTACTTATTAGACTCTAATAAACATTTTGAGACCCGTTAGAACTTTTTGAAATGTGAATTAAGCATTTTGCACCATATAGTTCACAAGGCACTTTTTAGGACCTATATAACTAATGTATAGTGCAAATGTTGTAGTTAAGTTCTGTTTACGATCACAGACAAACCTTTCATAGGTTAACTGTTATACTTCTATTATTTACTTATTAGACTCTAATAAACATTTTGAGACGCGTTAGAACTTTTGGCAATGTGAATTAAACATTTTGCACCAAATAGTTTACAAGGCACTTTTTAGGACCTATATAACTAATGTATAGTGCAAATGTTGTATTTAAGTTCTTTTAACGATAACAGACAAACCTTTTATTGATTAACTGTTTTACTTTTATTATTTACTTATTAGACTCTAATAAACATTTAGAGACGCCTTAGAAATTTTGGGAATGTGAATTAAACATTTTGCACAATATAGTTCACAAGACACATTTTAGGTCCTATATAACCTATGTATATTACATATGTTGTAGTTAAGATCTTTTAACGATAACAGACAAACCTTTTATTGGTTAACTGTTTTACTTTTATTATTTACTTATTAGACTGTAATAAAACATTTTCAAAAGCGTTAGAACTTTTTGCAATGTGAATTAAACATTTGGCACCAAATAGTTCACAAGGCACTTTTTAGGACCTATATAACTAATGTATAGTGCAAATGTTTTAGTTAAGTTCTGTTTACGATAACACACAAACCTTTTATAGGTTAACAGTTATACTTTTATTATTTACTTATTAGACTCTAATAAACATTTTGAGACCCGTTAGAACTTTTGAGAATGTAAATTAAGCATTTTGCACCATATAGTTCACAAAGCACTTTTTAGGACCTATATAACTAATGTATAGTGCAAATGTTGTAGTTAAGTTCTGTTTACGATAACAGACAAACCTTTTATAGGTTAACAGTTATACTTTTATTATTTACTTATTAGACTCTAATAAACATTTTGAGATCCGTTAGAACTTTTTGCAATGTGAATTAAAAATTTTGCTCAATATAGTTCACAAGGCACTTTCTAGGACCTATATAACTAATGTATATTGCATATGATGTAGTTAAGATCTTTTAACGATAACAGAAAGTTCTTTTAACGATAACAGACAAACCTTTTATTGGTTAACTGTTATACTTTTATTATTTACTTATTAAACTCTAATAAACATTTTGAGACCCGTTAGAACTTTTTGCAATTTGAATTAAACATTTGGCACCATAAAGTTCACAAGGCACTTTTTAGGACCTATATAACTAATGTATAGTGCAAATGTTTTAGTTAAGTTCTTTTAACGATAACAGACAAACCTTTTATTGGTTAACTGTTATACTTTTATTATTTACTTATTAGACTCTAATAAACAATTTGAGACCCTTTAGAACTTTTTGCAATGTGAATTAAACATTTGGCACCATATAGTTCACAAGGCACTTTTTAGGACCTATATAACTAATGTATAGTGCAAATGTTTTAGTTAAGTTCTTTTAACGATAACAGACAAACCTTTTATTGGTTAACTGTTATACTTTTATTATTTACTTATTAGACTCTAATAAACATTTTGAGACGTGTTAGAACTTTTTGCAATGTGAATTAAACATTTGGCACCATATAGTTCACAAGGCACTTTTTAGGACCTATATAAATAATGTATAGTGCAAATGTTTTAGTTAAGTTCTGTTTACGATAACACACAAACCTTTTATAGGTTAACAGTTATACTTTTATTATTTACTTATTAGACTCTAATAAACATTTAGAGACCCGTTAGAACTTTTGAGAATGTAAATTAAGCATTTTGCACCATATAGTTCACAAGGCACTTTTTAGGACCTATATAACTAATGTATAGTGCAAATGTTTTAGTTAAGTTCTGTTTACGATAACACACAAACCTTTTATAGGTTAACAGTTATACTTTTAATAATTACTTATTAGACTCTAATAAACATTTAGAGACCCGTTAGAACTTTTGAGAATGTAAATTAAGCATTTTGCACCATATAGTTCACAAGGCACTTTTTAGGACCTATATAACTAATGTATAGTGCAAATGTTGTAGTTAAGTTCTGTTTACGATAACAGACAAACCTTTTATAGGTTAACTGTTATACTTTTATTATTTACTTATTAGACTCTAATAAACATTTTGAGACCCGTTAGAACTTTTTGCAATGTGAATTAAAAATTTTGCACCATATAGTTCACAAGGCACTTTCTAGGACCTATATAACTAATGTATATTGCATATGTTGTAGTTAAGATCTTTTAACGATAACAGAAAGTTATTTTAACGATAACAGACAAACCTTTTATTGGTTAACTGTTATACTTTTATTATTTACTTATTAAACTCTAATAAACATTTTGCGACCCGTTAGAAATTTTTGCAATTTGAATTAAACATTTGGCACCATATAGTTCACAAGGCACTTTTTAGGACCTATATAACTAATGTATAGTGCAAATGTTTTAGTTAAGTTCTTTTAACGATAACAGACAAACCTTTTATTGGTTAATTGTTATACTTTGATTATTTACTTATTAGACTCTAATAAACATTTTGAGACCCGTTAGAAATTTTTGCAATGTGAATTAAACAGTTGGCACCATATAGTTCACAAGGCACTTTTTAAGACCTATTTAACTAATGTATAGTGCAAATGTTTTAGTTAAGTTCTTTTAACGATAACAGACAAACCATTTATTGGTTAACTGTTATACTTTTATTATTTACTTATTAGACTCTAATAAACATTTTTAGACCCGTTAGAACTTTTTGCAATGTGAATTAAACATTTTGCACCTTATAGTTCACAAGGCACTTTTTAGGACCTATATAACTAATGTATAATGCAAATGTTTTAGTTAAGTTCTTTTAACGATAACAGACAAACCTTTTATTGGTTAACTGTTATACTTTTAATATTTACTTATTAGACTCTAATAAAACATTTTGAGACGGGTTAGAACTTTTGGGAATGTGAATTAAACATTTTGCACCAAATAGTTCAAAAAGCACTTTTTAGGACCTATATAACTAATGTAAAGTGCATATGTTGTAGTTAAGTTCTTTTAACGATAACAGACAAACCTTTTATTGGTTAAATGTTATACTTTTAATATTTACTTATTAGACTCTAATAAACATTTTGAGACGCGTTAGAACTTTTGGCAATGTGAATTAAACATTTTGCACCAAATAGTTCACAAGGACTTTTTAGGACCTATATAACTAATGTATAGTGCAAATGTTGTATTTAAGTTCTTTTAACGATAACAGACAAACCTTTTATTGGTTAACTGTTATACTTTTATTATTTAATTATTAGACTCTAATAAACATTTAGAGACGCGTTAGAAATTTTGGGAATGTGAATTAAACATTTTGCACAATATAGTTCACAAGGCACATTTTCGGTCCTATATAACCTATGTATAGTACATATGTTGTAGTTAAGTTCTTTTAACGATAACAGACAAACCTTTTATTGGTTAACTGTTATACTTTTATTATTTACTTATTAGACTGTAATAAAACATTTTGAAACGCGTTGGAACTTTTGGGAATGTGAATTAAACATTTTGCACCAAATAGTTCACAAGGCACTTTTTAGGACCTATATAACTAATGTATAATGCAAATGTTGTAGTTAAGTTCTGTTAACGATAACAGACAAACCTTTTATTGGTTAACTGTTATACTTTTATTATTTACTTATTAGACTCTAATAAACATTTTGTGACACGTTAGAACTTTTGGGAATGTAAATTAAGCATTTTGAAACATATAGTTCACAAGGCACTTTCTAGGACCTATATAACTAATGTATATTGCATATGATGTAGTTAAGATCTTTTAACGATAACAGAAAGTTCTTTTAACGATAACAGACAAACCTTTTATTGGTTAACTGTTATACTTTTATTATTTACTTATTAAACTCTAATAAACATTTTGAGACCCGTTAGAACTTTTTGCAATTTGAATTAAACATTTGGCACCATATAGTTCACAAGGCACTTTTTAGGACCTATATAACTAATGTATAGTGCAAATGTTTTAGTTAAGTTCTTTTAACGATAACAGACAAACCTTTTATTGGTTAACTGTTATACTTTTATTATTTACTTATTAGACTCTAATAAACAATTTGAGACCCTTTAGAACTTTTTGCAATGTGAATTAAACATTTGGCACCATATAGTTCACAAGGCACTTTTTAGGACCTATATAACTAATGTATAGTGCAAATGTTTTAGTTAAGTTCTTTTAACGATAACAGACAAACCTTTTATTGGTTAACTGTTATACTTTTTTTATTTACTTATTAGACTCTAATAAACATTTTGAGACCCGTTAGAACTTTTTGCAATGTGAATTAAACATTTGGCACCATATAGTTCACAAGGCACTTTTTAGGACCTATATAACTAATGTATAGTGCAAATGTTTTAGTTAAGTTCTTTTAACGATAACAGACAAACCTTTTATTGGTTAACTGTTATACTTTTATTATTTACTTATTAGACTCTAATAAACATTTTGAGACGTGTTAGAACTTTTTGCAATGTGAATTAAACATTTGGCACCATATAGTTCACAAGGCACTTTTTAGGACCTATATAAATAATGTATAGTGCAAATGTTTTAGTTAAGTTCTGTTTACGATAACACACAAACCTTTTATAGGTTAACAGTTATACTTTTATTATTTACTTATTAGACTCTAATAAACATTTAGAGACCCGTTAGAACTTTTGAGAATGTAAATTAAGCATTTTGCACCATATAGTTCACAAGGCACTTTTTAGGACCTATATAACTAATGTATAGTGCAAATGTTTTAGTTAAGTTCTGTTTACGATAACACACAAACCTTTTATAGGTTAACAGTTATACTTTTAATAATTACTTATTAGACTCTAATAAACATTTAGAGACCCGTTAGAACTTTTGAGAATGTAAATTAAGCATTTTGCACCATATAGTTCACAAGGCACTTTTTAGGACCTATATAACTAATGTATAGTGCAAATGTTGTAGTTAAGTTCTGTTTACGATAACAGACAAACCTTTTATAGGTTAACTGTTATACTTTTATTATTTACTTATTAGACTCTAATAAACATTTTGAGACCCGTTAGAACTTTTTGCAATGTGAATTAAAAATTTTGCACCATATAGTTCACAAGGCACTTTCTAGGACCTATATAACTAATGTATATTGCATATGTTGTAGTTAAGATCTTTTAACGATAACAGAAAGTTATTTTAACGATAACAGACAAACCTTTTATTGGTTAACTGTTATACTTTTATTATTTACTTATTAAACTCTAATAAACATTTTGCGACCCGTTAGAAATTTTTGCAATTTGAATTAAACATTTGGCACCATATAGTTCACAAGGCACTTTTTAGGACCTATATAACTAATGTATAGTGCAAATGTTTTAGTTAAGTTCTTTTAACGATAACAGACAAACCTTTTATTGGTTAATTGTTATACTTTGATTATTTACTTATTAGACTCTAATAAACATTTTGAGACCCGTTAGAAATTTTTGCAATGTGAATTAAACAGTTGGCACCATATAGTTCACAAGGCACTTTTTAAGACCTATTTAACTAATGTATAGTGCAAATGTTTTAGTTAAGTTCTTTTAACGATAACAGACAAACCATTTATTGGTTAACTGTTATACTTTTATTATTTACTTATTAGACTCTAATAAACATTTTTAGACCCGTTAGAACTTTTTGCAATGTGAATTAAACATTTTGCACCTTATAGTTCACAAGGCACTTTTTAGGACCTATATAACTAATGTATAATGCAAATGTTTTAGTTAAGTTCTTTTAACGATAACAGACAAACCTTTTATTGGTTAACTGTTATACTTTTAATATTTACTTATTAGACTCTAATAAAACATTTTGAGACGGGTTAGAACTTTTGGGAATGTGAATTAAACATTTTGCACCAAATAGTTCAAAAAGCACTTTTTAGGACCTATATAACTAATGTAAAGTGCATATGTTGTAGTTAAGTTCTTTTAACGATAACAGACAAACCTTTTATTGGTTAAATGTTATACTTTTAATATTTACTTATTAGACTCTAATAAACATTTTGAGACGCGTTAGAACTTTTGGCAATGTGAATTAAACATTTTGCACCAAATAGTTCACAAGGACTTTTTAGGACCTATATAACTAATGTATAGTGCAAATGTTGTATTTAAGTTCTTTTAACGATAACAGACAAACCTTTTATTGGTTAACTGTTATACTTTTATTATTTAATTATTAGACTCTAATAAACATTTAGAGACGCGTTAGAAATTTTGGGAATGTGAATTAAACATTTTGCACAATATAGTTCACAAGGCACATTTTAGGTCCTATATAACCTATGTATAGTACATATGTTGTAGTTAAGTTCTTTTAACGATAACAGACAAACCTTTTATTGGTTAACTGTTATACTTTTATTATTTACTTATTAGACTGTAATAAAACATTTTGAAACGCGTTGGAACTTTTGGGAATGTGAATTAAACATTTTGCACCAAATAGTTCACAAGGCACTTTTTAGGACCTATATAACTAATGTATAATGCAAATGTTGTAGTTAAGTTCTGTTAACGATAACAGACAAACCTTTTATTGGTTAACTGTTATACTTTTATTATTTACTTATTAGACTCTAATAAACATTTTGTGACACGTTAGAACTTTTGGGAATGTAAATTAAGCATTTTGAAACATATAGTTCACAAGGCACTTTTTAGGACCTATATAACTAATGTATAGTGCAAATGTTTTAGTTAAGTTCTGTTTACGATAACACACAAACCTTTTATAGGTTAACGGTTATACTTTTATTATTTACTTATTAGACTCTAATAAACATTTAGAGATCCGTTAGAACTTTTGAGAATGTAAATTAAGCATTTTGCACCATATAGTTCACAAGGCACTTTTTAGGACCTATATAACTAATGTATAGTGCAAATGTTGTAGTTAAGTTCTGTTTACGATAACAGACAAACCTTTTATAGGTTAACAGTTATACTTTTATTATTTACTTATTAGACTCTAATAAACATTTTGAGACCCGTTAGAACTTTTTGCAATGTGAATTAAACATTTTGCACCAAATAGTTCACAAGGACTTTTTAGGACCTATATAACTAATGTATAGTGCAAATGTTGTATTTAAGTTCTTTTAACGATAACAGACAAACCTTTTATTGGTTAACTGTTATACTTTTATTATTTAATTATTAGACTCTAATAAACATTTAGAGACGCGTTAGAAATTTTGGGAATGTGAATTAAACATTTTGCACAATATAGTTCACAAGGCACATTTTAGGTCCTATATAACCTATGTATAGTACATATGTTGTAGTTAAGTTCTTTTAACGATAACAGACAAACCTTTTATTGGTTAACTGTTATACTTTTATTATTTACTTATTAGACTGTAATAAAACATTTTGAAACGCGTTGGAACTTTTGGGAATGTGAATTAAACATTTTGCACCAAATAGTTCACAAGGCACTTTTTAGGACCTATATAACTAATGTATAATGCAAATGTTGTAGTTAAGTTCTGTTAACGATAACAGACAAACCTTTTATTGGTTAACTGTTATACTTTTATTATTTACTTATTAGACTCTAATAAACATTTTGTGACACGTTAGAACTTTTGGGAATGTAAATTAAGCATTTTGAAACATATAGTTCACAAGGCACTTTTTAGGACCTATATAACTAATGTATAGTGCAAATGTTTTAGTTAAGTTCTGTTTACGATAACACACAAACCTTTTATAGGTTAACGGTTATACTTTTATTATTTACTTATTAGACTCTAATAAACATTTAGAGATCCGTTAGAACTTTTGAGAATGTAAATTAAGCATTTTGCACCATATAGTTCACAAGGCACTTTTTAGGACCTATATAACTAATGTATAGTGCAAATGTTGTAGTTAAGTTCTGTTTACGATAACAGACAAACCTTTTATAGGTTAACAGTTATACTTTTATTATTTACTTATTATACTCTAATAAACATTTTGAGACCCGTTAGAACTTTTTGCAATGTGAATTAAAAATTTTGCTCATTATAGTTCACAAGGCACTTTCTAGGACCTATATAACTAATGTATATTGCATATGTTGTAGTTAAGATCTTTTAACGATAACAGAAAGTTCTTTTAACGATAACAGACAAACCTTTTATTGGTTAACTGTTATACTTTTATTATTTATTTATTAAACTCTAATAAACATTTTGAGACCCGTTAGAACTTTTTGCAATTTGAATTAAACATTTGGCACCATATAGTTCACAAGGCACTTTTTAGGACCTATATAACTAATGTATAGTGCAAATGTTTTAGTTAAGTTCTTTTAACGATAACAGACAAACCTTTTATTGGTTAACTGTTATACTTTTATTATTTACTTATTAGACTCTAATAAACAATTTGAGACCCGTTAGAACTTTTTGCAATTTGAATTAAACATTTGGCACCATATAGTTCACAAGGCACTTTTTAGGACCTATATAACTAATGTATAGTGCAAATGTTTAAGTTAAGTTCTTTTAACGATAACAGACAAACCTTTTATTGGTTAACTGTTATACTTTTATTATTTACTTATTAGACTCTAATAAACATTTTGAGACCCGTTAGAACTTTTTGCAATGTGAATTAAACATTTGGCAACATATAGTTCACAAAGCACTTTTTAGGACCTATATAACTAATGTATAGTGCAAATGTTTTAGTTAAGTTCTTTTAACGATAACAGACAAACCTTTTATTGGTTAACTGTTATACTTTTATTATTTACTTATTAGACTCTAATAAACATTTTGAGACGTGTTAGAACTTTTTGCAATGTGAATTAAACATTTGGCACCATATAGTTCACAAGGCACTTTTTAGGACCTATATAACTAATGTATAGTGCAAATGTTTTAGTTAAGTTCTTTTAACGATAACAGACAAACCATTTATTGGTTAACTGTTATACTTTTATTATTTACTTATTAGACTCTAATAAACATTTTGAGACCCGTTAGAACTTTTGAGAATGTAAATTAAGCATTTTGCACCATATAGTTCACAAGGCACTTTTTAGGACCTATATAACTAATGTATAGTGCAAATGTTTTAGTTAAGTTCTGTTTACGATAACACACAAACCTTTTATAGGTTAACAGTTATACTTTTATTATTTACTTATTAGACTCTAATAAACATTTAGAGACCCGTTAGAACTTTTGAGAATGTAAATTAAACATTTGGCACCATATAGTTCACAAGGCACTTTTTAGGACCTATATAACTAATGTATAGTGCAAATGTTGTATTTAAGTTCTTTTAACGATAACAGACAAACCTTTTATTGGTTAACTGTTATACTTTTATTATTTACTTATTAGACTCTAATAAACATTTTGAGACGTGTTAGAACTTTTTGCAATGTGAATTAAACATTTGGCACCATATAGTTCACAAGGCACTTTTTAGGACCTATATAACTAATGTATAGTGCAAATGTTTTAGTTAAGTTCTTTTAACGATAACAGACAAACCTTTTATTGGTTAACTGTTATACTTTTATTATTTACTTATTAGACTCTAATAAACATTTTTAGACCCGTTAGAACTTTTTGCAATGTGAATTAAACATTTTGCACCTTATAGTTCACAAGGCACTTTTTAGGACCTATATAACTAATGTATAATGCAAATGTTTTAGTTAAGTTCTTTTAACGATAACAGACAAACCTTTTATTGGTTAACTGTTATACTTTTAATATTTACTTATTAGACTCTAATAAAACATTTTGAGACGGGTTAGAACTTTTGGGAATGTGAATTAAACATTTTGCACCAAATAGTTCAAAAAGCACTTTTTAGGACCTATATAACTAATGTAAAGTGCATATGTTGTAGTTAAGTTCTTTTAACGATAACAGACAAACCTTTTATTGGTTAAATGTTATACTTTTAATATTTACTTATTAGACTCTAATAAACATTTTGAGACGCGTTAGAACTTTTGGCAATGTGAATTAAACATTTTGCACCTAATAGTTCACAAGGACTTTTTAGGACCTATATAACTAATGTATAGTGCAAATGTTGTATTTAAGTTCTTTTAACGATAACAGACAAACCTTTTATTGGTTAACTGTTATACTTTTATTATTTACTTATTAGACTCTAATAAACATTTTGAGACCCGTTAGAACTTTTTGAAATGTGAATTAAACATTTTGCACCATATAGTTCACAAGGCACTTTTTAGGACCTATATAACTAATGTATAGTGCAAATGTTTTAGTTAAGTTCTTTTAACGATAACAGACAAACCTTTTATTGGTTAACTGTTATACTTTAATATTTACTTATTAAACTCTAATAAACATTTTCAGACCCGTTAGAACTTTTTGCAATGTGAATTAAAATATTTGCACCATATAGTTCACAAAGCACTTTTTAGGACCTATATAACTAATGTATAGTGCAAATGTTGTAGTTAAGTTCTTTTAACGATAACAGACAAACCTTTTATTGGTTAATTGTTATACTTTGATTATTTACTTATTAGACTCTAATAAACATTTTGAGACCCGTTAGAAATTTTTGCAATGTGAATTAAACATTTGGCACCATATAGTTCACAAGGCACTTTTTAAGACCTATTTAACTAATGTATAGTGCAAATGTTTTAGTTAAGTTCTTTTAACGATAACAGACAAACCATTTATTGGTTAACTGTTATACTTTTATTACTTACTTATTAGACTCTAATAAACATTTTTAGACCCGTTAGAACTTTTTGCAATGTGAATTAAACATTTTGCACCTTATAGTTCACAAGGCACTTTTTAGGACCTATATAACTAATGTATAATGCAAATGTTTTAGTTAAGTTCTTTTAACGATAACAGACAAACCTTTTATTGGTTAACTGTTATACTTTTAATATTTACTTATTAGACTCTAATAAAACATTTTGAGACGGGTTAGAACTTTTGGGAATGTGAATTAAACATTTTGCACCAAATAGTTCAAAAAGTAATTTTTAACACATATATAATTAATGTAAAGTGCATATGTTGTAGTTAAGTTCTTTTAACGATAACAGACAAACCTTTTATTGGTTAAATGTTATACTTTTAATATTTACTTATTAGACTCTAATAAACATTTTGAGACGCGTTAGAACTTTTGGCAATGTGAATTAAACATTTTGCACCAAATAGTTCACAAGGACTTTTTAGGACCTATATAACTAATGTATAGTGCAAATGTTGTATTTAAGTTCTTTTAACGATAACAGACAAACCTTTTATTGGATAACTGTTATACTTTTATTATTTAATTATTAGACTCTAATAAACATTTAGAGACGCTATAGAAATTTTGGGAATGTGAATTAAACATTTTGCACAATATAGTTCACAAGGCACATTTTAGGTCCTATATAACCTATGTATAGTACATATGTTGTAGTTAAGTTCTTTTAACGATAACAGACAAACCTTTTATTGGTTAACTGTTATACTTTTATTATTTACTTATTAGACTCTAATAAACATTTTGTGACGTGTTAGATTTTTTGGGAATGTGAATTAAGCATTTTGCACAAAATAGATCACAAGGCACTTTTTAGGTCCCTATATAACTAATGTATAGTGCAAATGTTTTAGTTAAGTTCTGTTTACGATAACACACAAACCTTTTATAGGTTAACAGTTATACTTTTAATAATTACTTATTAGACTCTAATAAACATTTAGAGACCCGTTAGAACTTTTGAGAATGTAAATTAAGCATTTTGCACCATATAGTTCACAAGGCACTTTTTAGGACCTATATAACTAATGTATAGTGCAAATGTTGTAGTTAAGTTCTGTTTACGATAACAGACAAACCTTTTATAGGTTAACTGTTATACTTTTATTATTTACTTATTAGACTCTAATAAACATTTTGAGACCCGTTAGAACTTTTTGCAATGTGAATTAAAAATTTTGCACCATATAGTTCACAAGGCACTTTCTAGGACCTATATAACTAATGTATATTGCATATGTTGTAGTTAAGATCTTTTAACGATAACAGAAAGTTATTTTAACGATAACAGACAAACCTTTTATTGGTTAACTGTTATACTTTTATTATTTACTTATTAAACTCTAATAAACATTTTGCGACCCGTTAGAAATTTTTGCAATTTGAATTAAACATTTGGCACCATATAGTTCACAAGGCACTTTTTAGGACCTATATAACTAATGTATAGTGCAAATGTTTTAGTTAAGTTCTTTTAACGATAACAGACAAACCTTTTATTGGTTAATTGTTATACTTTGATTATTTACTTATTAGACTCTAATAAACATTTTGAGACCCGTTAGAAATTTTTGCAATGTGAATTAAACAGTTGGCACCATATAGTTCACAAGGCACTTTTTAAGACCTATTTAACTAATGTATAGTGCAAATGTTTTAGTTAAGTTCTTTTAACGATAACAGACAAACCATTTATTGGTTAACTGTTATACTTTTATTATTTACTTATTAGACTCTAATAAACATTTTTAGACCCGTTAGAACTTTTTGCAATGTGAATTAAACATTTTGCACCTTATAGTTCACAAGGCATTTTTTAGGACCTATATAACTAATGTATAATGCAAATGTTTTAGTTAAGTTCTTTTAACGATAACAGACAAACCTTTTATTGGTTAACTGTTATACTTTTAATATTTACTTATTAGACTCTAATAAAACATTTTGAGACGGGTTAGAACTTTTGGGAATGTGAATTAAACATTTTGCACCAAATAGTTCAAAAAGCACTTTTTAGGACCTATATAACTAATGTAAAGTGCATATGTTGTAGTTAAGTTCTTTTAACGATAACAGACAAACCTTTTATTGGTTAAATGTTATACTTTTAATATTTACTTATTAGACTCTAATAAACATTTTGAGACGCGTTAGAACTTTTGGCAATGTGAATTAAACATTTTGCACCAAATAGTTCACAAGGACTTTTTAGGACCTATATAACTAATGTATAGTGCAAATGTTGTATTTAAGTTCTTTTAACGATAACAGACAAACCTTTTATTGGTTAACTGTTATACTTTTATTATTTAATTATTAGACTCTAATAAACATTTAGAGACGCGTTAGAAATTTTGGGAATGTGAATTAAACATTTTGCACAATATAGTTCACAAGGCACATTTTAGGTCCTATATAACCTATGTATAGTACATATGTTGTAGTTAAGTTCTTTTAACGATAACAGACAAACCTTTTATTGGTTAACTGTTATACTTTTATTATTTACTTATTAGACTGTAATAAAACATTTTGAAACGCGTTGGAACTTTTGGGAATGTGAATTAAACATTTTGCACCAAATAGTTCACAAGGCACTTTTTAGGACCTATATAACTAATGTATAATGCAAATGTTGTAGTTAAGTTCTGTTAACGATAACAGACAAACCTTTTATTGGTTAACTGTTATACTTTTATTATTTACTTATTAGACTCTAATAAACATTTTGTGACACGTTAGAACTTTTGGGAATGTAAATTAAGCATTTTGAAACATATAGTTCACAAGGCACTTTTTAGGACCTATATAACTAATGTATAGTGCAAATGTTTTAGTTAAGTTCTGTTTACGATAACACACAAACCTTTTATAGGTTAACGGTTATACTTTTATTATTTACTTATTAGACTCTAATAAACATTTAGAGATCCGTTAGAACTTTTGAGAATGTAAATTAAGCATTTTGCACCATATAGTTCACAAGGCACTTTTTAGGACCTATATAACTAATGTATAGTGCAAATGTTGTAGTTAAGTTCTGTTTACGATAACAGACAAACCTTTTATAGGTTAACAGTTATACTTTTATTATTTACTTATTAGACTCTAATAAACATTTTGAGACCCGTTAGAACTTTTTGCAATGTGAATTAAACATTTTGCACCAAATAGTTCACAAGGACTTTTTAGGACCTATATAACTAATGTATAGTGCAAATGTTGTATTTAAGTTCTTTTAACGATAACAGACAAACCTTTTATTGGTTAACTGTTATACTTTTATTATTTAATTATTAGACTCTAATAAACATTTAGAGACGCGTTAGAAATTTTGGGAATGTGAATTAAACATTTTGCACAATATAGTTCACAAGGCACATTTTAGGTCCTATATAACCTATGTATAGTACATATGTTGTAGTTAAGTTCTTTTAACGATAACAGACAAACCTTTTATTGGTTAACTGTTATACTTTTATTATTTACTTATTAGACTGTAATAAAACATTTTGAAACGCGTTGGAACTTTTGGGAATGTGAATTAAACATTTTGCACCAAATAGTTCACAAGGCACTTTTTAGGACCTATATAACTAATGTATAATGCAAATGTTGTAGTTAAGTTCTGTTAACGATAACAGACAAACCTTTTATTGGTTAACTGTTATACTTTTATTATTTACTTATTAGACTCTAATAAACATTTTGTGACACGTTAGAACTTTTGGGAATGTAAATTAAGCATTTTGAAACATATAGTTCACAAGGCACTTTTTAGGACCTATATAACTAATGTATAGTGCAAATGTTTTAGTTAAGTTCTGTTTACGATAACACACAAACCTTTTATAGGTTAACGGTTATACTTTTATTATTTACTTATTAGACTCTAATAAACATTTAGAGATCCGTTAGAACTTTTGAGAATGTAAATTAAGCATTTTGCACCATATAGTTCACAAGGCACTTTTTAGGACCTATATAACTAATGTATAGTGCAAATGTTGTAGTTAAGTTCTGTTTACGATAACAGACAAACCTTTTATAGGTTAACAGTTATACTTTTATTATTTACTTATTATACTCTAATAAACATTTTGAGACCCGTTAGAACTTTTTGCAATGTGAATTAAAAATTTTGCTCATTATAGTTCACAAGGCACTTTCTAGGACCTATATAACTAATGTATATTGCATATGTTGTAGTTAAGATCTTTTAACGATAACAGAAAGTTCTTTTAACGATAACAGACAAACCTTTTATTGGTTAACTGTTATACTTTTATTATTTATTTATTAAACTCTAATAAACATTTTGAGACCCGTTAGAACTTTTTGCAATTTGAATTAAACATTTGGCACCATATAGTTCACAAGGCACTTTTTAGGACCTATATAACTAATGTATAGTGCAAATGTTTTAGTTAAGTTCTTTTAACGATAACAGACAAACCTTTTATTGGTTAACTGTTATACTTTTATTATTTACTTATTAGACTCTAATAAACAATTTGAGACCCGTTAGAACTTTTTGCAATTTGAATTAAACATTTGGCACCATATAGTTCACAAGGCACTTTTTAGGACCTATATAACTAATGTATAGTGCAAATGTTTAAGTTAAGTTCTTTTAACGATAACAGACAAACCTTTTATTGGTTAACTGTTATACTTTTATTATTTACTTATTAGACTCTAATAAACATTTTGAGACCCGTTAGAACTTTTTGCAATGTGAATTAAACATTTGGCAACATATAGTTCACAAGGCACTTTTTAGGACCTATATAACTAATGTATAGTGCAAATGTTTTAGTTAAGTTCTTTTAACGATAACAGACAAACCTTTTATTGGTTAACTGTTATACTTTTATTATTTACTTATTAGACTCTAATAAACATTTTGAGACGTGTTAGAACTTTTTGCAATGTGAATTAAACATTTGGCACCATATAGTTCACAAGGCACTTTTTAGGACCTATATAACTAATGTATAGTGCAAATGTTTTAGTTAAGTTCTTTTAACGATAACAGACAAACCATTTATTGGTTAACTGTTATACTTTTATTATTTACTTATTAGACTCTAATAAACATTTTGAGACCCGTTAGAACTTTTGAGAATGTAAATTAAGCATTTTGCACCATATAGTTCACAAGGCACTTTTTAGGACCTATATAACTAATGTATAGTGCAAATGTTTTAGTTAAGTTCTGTTTACGATAACACACAAACCTTTTATAGGTTAACAGTTATACTTTTATTATTTACTTATTAGACTCTAATAAACATTTAGAGACCCGTTAGAACTTTTGAGAATGTAAATTAAACATTTGGCACCATATAGTTCACAAGGCACTTTTTAGGACCTATATAACTAATGTATAGTGCAAATGTTGTATTTAAGTTCTTTTAACGATAACAGACAAACCTTTTATTGGTTAACTGTTATACTTTTATTATTTACTTATTAGACTCTAATAAACATTTTGAGACGTGTTAGAACTTTTTGCAATGTGAATTAAACATTTGGCACCATATAGTTCACAAGGCACTTTTTAGGACCTATATAACTAATGTATAGTGCAAATGTTTTAGTTAAGTTCTTTTAACGATAACAGACAAACCTTTTATTGGTTAACTGTTATACTTTTATTATTTACTTATTAGACTCTAATAAACATTTTTAGACCCGTTAGAACTTTTTGCAATGTGAATTAAACATTTTGCACCTTATAGTTCACAAGGCACTTTTTAGGACCTATATAACTAATGTATAATGCAAATGTTTTAGTTAAGTTCTTTTAACGATAACAGACAAACCTTTTATTGGTTAACTGTTATACTTTTAATATTTACTTATTAGACTCTAATAAAACATTTTGAGACGGGTTAGAACTTTTGGGAATGTGAATTAAACATTTTGCACCAAATAGTTCAAAAAGCACTTTTTAGGACCTATATAACTAATGTAAAGTGCATATGTTGTAGTTAAGTTCTTTTAACGATAACAGACAAACCTTTTATTGGTTAAATGTTATACTTTTAATATTTACTTATTAGACTCTAATAAACATTTTGAGACGCGTTAGAACTTTTGGCAATGTGAATTAAACATTTTGCACCTAATAGTTCACAAGGACTTTTTAGGACCTATATAACTAATGTATAGTGCAAATGTTGTATTTAAGTTCTTTTAACGATAACAGACAAACCTTTTATTGGTTAACTGTTATACTTTTATTATTTAATTATTAGACTCTAATAAACATTTAGAGACGCGTTAGAAATTTTGGGAATGTGAATTAAACATTTTGCACAATATAGTTCACAAGGCACATTTTAGGTCCTACATAACCTATGTATAGTACATATGTTGTAGTTAAGTTCTTTTAACGATAACAGACAAACCTTTTATTGGTTAACTGTTATACTTTTATTATTTACTTATTAGACTGTAATAAAACATTTTGAAACGCGTTGGAACTTTTGGGAATGTGAATTAAACATTTTGCACCAAATAGTTCACAAGGCACTTTTTAGGACCTATATAACTAATGTATAATGCAAATGTTGTAGTTAAGTTCTGTTAACGATAACAGACAAACCTTTTATTGGTTAACTGTTATACTTTTATTATTTACTTATTAGACTCTAATAAACATTTTGTGACGTGTTAGATTTTTTGGGAATGTGAATTAAGCATTTTGCACCAAATAGATCACAAGGCACTTTTTAGGTCCCTATATAACTAATGTATAGTGCAAATGTTGTAGTTAAGTTCTTTTAACGATAACAGACAAAACTTTTATTGGTTAACTGTTATACTTTTATTATTTGCTTATTAGACTCTAATAAACATTTTGTGACACGTTAGAACTTTTGGGAATGTAAATTAAGCATTTTGAAACATATAGTTCACAAGGCACTTTTTAGGACCTATATAACTAATGTATAGTGCAAATGTTTTAGTTAAGTTCTGTTTACGATAACACACAAACCTTTTATAGGTTAACAGTTATACTTTTATTATTTACTTTTTAGACTCTAATAAACATTTAGAGACCCGTTAGAACTTTTGAGAATGTAAATTAAGCATTTTGCACCATATAGTTCACAAGGCACTTTCTAGGACCTATATAACTAATGTATATTGCATATGTTGTAGTTAAGATCTTTTAACGATAACAGAAAGTTCTTTTAACGATAACAGACAAACCTTTTATTGGTTAACTGTTATACTTTTATTATTTATTTATTAAACTCTAATAAACATTTTGAGACCCGTTAGAACTTTTTGCAATTTGAATTAAACATTTGGCACCATATAGTTCACAAGGCACTTTTTAGGACCTATATAACTAATGTATAGTGCAAATGTTTTAGTTAAGTTCTTTTAACGATAACAGACAAACCTTTTATTGGTTAACTGTTATACTTTTATTATTTACTTATTAGACTCTAATAAACAATTTGAGACCCATTAGAACTTTTTGCAATGTGAATTAAACATTTGGCACCATATAGTTCACAAGGCACTTTTTAGGACCTATATAACTAATGTATAGTGCAAATGTTTAAGTTAAGTTCTTTTAACGATAACAGACAAACCTTTTATTGGTTAACTGTTATACTTTTATTATTTACTTATTAGACTCTAATAAACATTTTGAGACCCGTTAGAACTTTTTGCAATGTGAATTAAACATTTGGCAACATATAGTTCACAAGGCACTTTTTAGAACCTATATAACTAATGTATAGTGCAAATGTTTTAGTTAAGTTCTTTTAACGATAACAGACAAACCTTTTATTGGTTAACTGTTATACTTTTATTATTTACTTATTAGACTCTAATAAACATTTTGAGACGTGTTAGAACTTTTTGCAATGTGAATTAAACATTTGGCACCATATAGTTCACAAGGCACTTTTTAGGACCTATATAACTAATGTATAGTGCAAATGTTTTAGTTAAGTTCTTTTAACGATAACAGACAAACCATTTATTGGTTAACTGTTATACTTTTATTATTTACTTATTAGACTCTAATAAACATTTTGAGACCCGTTAGAACTTTTGAGAATGTAAATTAAGCATTTTGCACCATATAGTTCACAAGGCACTTTTTAGGACCTATATAACTAATGTATAGTGCAAATGTTTTAGTTAAGTTCTGTTTACGATAACACACAAACCTTTTATAGGTTAACAGTTATACTTTTATTATTTACTTATTAGACTCTAATAAACATTTAGAGACCCGTTAGAACTTTTGAGAATGTAAATTAAACATTTGGCACCATATAGTTCACAAGGCACTTTTTAGGACCTATATAACTAATGTATAGTGCAAATGTCTTAGTAAAGTTCTTTTAACGATAACAGACAAACGCCTTATTGGTTAACTGTTATACTTTTATTATTTACTTATTAGACTCTAATAAACATTTTGAGACCCGTTAGAACTTTTTGCAATGTGAATTAAACATTTGGCACCATATAGTTCACAAGGCACTTTTTAGGACCTATATTACTAATGTATAGTGCAAATGTTTTAGTTAAGTTCTTTTAACAATAACAGACAAATCTTTTATTGGTTAAGTATTATACTTTTATTATTTACTTATCAGACTCTAATAAACATTTTGAGACCCGTTAGAACTTTTTGCAATGTGAATTGCACATTTGGCACCATATAGTTCACAAGGCACTTTTTAGGACCTATATAACTAATGTTAAGTGCAAATGTTTTAGTTAAGATCTTTTAACGATAACAGACAAACCTTTTATTGGTTAACTGTTATACTTTTATTATTTACTTATTAGACTCTAATAAACATTTTGAGACGTGTTAGAACTTTTTGCAATGTGAATTAAACATTTGGCACCATATAGTTCACAAGGCACTTTTTAGGACCTATATAACTAATGTATAGTGCAAATGTTTTAGTTAAGTTCTTTTAACGATAACAGACAAACCTTTTATTGGTTAACTGTTATACTTTTATTATTTACTTATTAGACTCTAATAAACATTTTGAGACCCGTTAGAACTTTTTGCAATGTGAATTAAACATTTGGAACCATATAGTTCACAAGGCACTTTTTAGGACCTATATAACTAATGTATAGTTCAAATGTTTTAGTTAAGTTCTTTTAACGATAACAGACAAACCTTTTTTTGGTTAACTGTTATACTTTTATTATTTACTTATTAGACTCTAATAAACATTTTGAGACCCGTTAGAACTTTTTGCAATGTGAATTAAACATTTGGCACCATATAGTTCACAAGGCACTTTTTAGGACCTATATAACTAATGTATAGTGCAAATGTTTTAGTTAAGGTCTTTTAACGATAACAGACAAACCTTTTATTGGTTAACTGTTATACTTTTATTATTTACTTATTAGACTCTAATAAACATTTTGAGACCCGTTAGAACTTTTTGCAATGTGAATTAAACATTTGGCACCATATAGTTCACAAGGCACTTTTTAGGACCTATATAACTAATGTATAGTGCAAATGTTTTAGTTAAGTTCTTTTAACGATAACAGACAAACCTTTTATTGGTTAACTGTTATACTTTTATTATTTACTTATTAGACTCTAATAAACATTTTGAGACGGGTTAGAACTTTTTGCAATGTGAATTAAACATTTGGCACCATATAGTTCACAAGGCACTTTTTAGGACCTATATAACTAATGTTTAGTGCAAATGTTTTAGTTAAGTTCTTTTAACGATAACAGACAAACCTTTTATTGGTTAACTGTTATACTTTTATTATTTACTTATTAGACTCTAATAAACATTTTGAGACCCGTTAGAACTTTTTGCAATTTGAATTAAACATTTGGCACCATATAGTTCACAAGGCACTTTTTAGGACCTATATAACTAATGTATAGTTCAAATGTTTTAGTTAAGTTCTTTTAACGATAACAGACAAACGCTTTATTGGTTAACTGTTATACTTTTATTATTTACTTATTAGACTCTAATAAACATTTTGAGACCCGTTAGAACTTTTTGCAATGTGAATTAAACATTTGGCACCATATAGTTCACAAGGCACTTTTTAGGACCTATATAACTAATGTATAGTGCAAATGTTTTAGTTAAGTTCTTTTAACGATAACAGACAAACCTTTTATTGGTTAACTGTTATACTTTTATTATTTACTTATTAGACTCTAATAAACATTTAGAGATCCGTTAGAATTTTTTGCAATGTGAATTAAACATTTGGCACCATATAGTTCACAAGGCACTCTTTTGGACCTATATTACTAATGTATAGTGCAAATGTTTTAGTTAAGTTCTTTTAACGATAACAGACAAACCTTTTATTGGTTAACTGTTATACTTTTATTATTTACTTATTAGACTCTAATAAACATTTTGTGACGCGTTAGATTTTTTGGGAATGTGAATTAAGCATTTTGCACCAAATAGATCACAAGGCACTTTTTAGGTCCCTATATAACTAATGTATATTGCAAATGTTGTAGTTAAGTTCTTTTAACGATAACAGACAAACCTTTTATTGGTTAAATGTTATACTTTTAATATTTACTTATTAGACTCTAATAAACATTTTGAGACGCGTTAGAACTTTTGGCAATGTGAATTAAACATTTTGCACCAAATAGTTCACAAGGACTTTTTAGGACCTATATAACTAATGTATAGTGCAAATGTTGTATTTAAGTTCTTTTAACGATAACAGACAAACCTTCTATTGGTTAACTGTTATACTTTTATTATTTAATTATTAGACTCTAATAAACATTTTGAGACTCGTTAGAAATATTTGAAATGTGAATTAAACATTTTGCACCATATAGTTCACAAGGCACTTTTTAGGACCTATATAACTAATGTATAGTGCAAATGTTTTAGTTAAGTTCTTTATTACGATAACAGACAAACCTTTTATTGGTTAACTGTTATACTTTAATATTTACTTATTAAACTCTAATAAACATTTTCAGACCCGTTAGAATTTTTGCAATGTGAATTAAAAATTTTGCACCATAAAGTTCACAAAGCACTTTTTAGGACCTATAAAACTAATGTATAGTGCAAATGTTGTAGTTAAGTTCTTTTAACGATAACAGACAAACCTTTTATTGGTTAATTGTTATACTTTTATTATTTACTTATTAGACTCTAATAAACATTTTGAGACCCGTTAGAAATTTTTGCATTGTGAATTAAACATTTGGCACCATATAGTTCACAAGGCACTTTTTACGACCTATTTAACTAATGTATAGTGCAAATGTTTTAGTTAAGTTCTTTTAACGATAACAGACAAACCATTTATTGGTTAACTGTTATACTTTTATTCTTTACTTATTAGACTCTAATAAACATTTTGAGACCCGTTAGAACTTTTTGCAATGTGAATTAAACATTTTGCACCATATAGTTCACAAAGCACTTTTTAGGACCTATATAACTAATGTATAATGCAAATGTTTTAGTTAAGTTCTTTTAACGATAACAGACAAACCTTTTATTGGTTAACTGTTATACTTTTAATATTTACTTATTAGACTCTAATAAAACATTTTGAGACGGGTTAGAACTTTTGGGAATGTGAATTAAACATTTTGCACCAAATAGTTCAAAAGGCACTTTTTAGGACCTATATAACTAATGTAAAGTGCATATGTTGTAGTTAAGTTCTTTTAACGATAACAGACAAACCTTTTATTGGTTAACTGTTATACTTTTAATATTTACTTATTAGACTCTAATAAACATTTTGAGACGCGTTAGAACTTTTGGCAATGTGAATTAAACATTTTGCACCAAATAGTTCACAAGGCACTTTTTAGGACGTATATAACTAATGTATAGTGCAAATGTTGTATTTAAGTTCTTTTAACGATAACAGACAAACCTTTTATTGGTTAACTGTTATACTTTTATTATTTAATTATTAGACTCTAATAAACATTTAGAGACGCGTTAGAAATTTTGGGAATGTGAATTAAACATTTTGCACAATATAGTTCACAAGGCACATTTTAGGTCCTATATAACCTATGTATAGTACATATGTTGTAGTTAAGTTCTTTTAACGATAACAGACAAACCTTTTATTGGTTAACTGTTATACTTTTATTATTTACTTATTAGACTGTAATAAAACATTTTGAAACGCGTTGGAACTTTTGGGAATGTGAATTAAACATTTTGCACCAAATAGTTCACAAGGCACTTTTTAGGACCTATATAACTAATGTATAATGCAAATGTTGTAGTTAAGTTCTTTTAACGATAACAGACAAACCTTTTATTGGTTAACTGTTATACTTTTATTATTTACTTATTAGACTCTAATAAACATTTTGTGACGTGTTAGATTTTTTGGGAATGTGAATTAAGCATTTTGCACCAAATAGATCACAAGGCACTTTTTAGGTCCCTATATAACTAATGTATAGTGCAAATGTTGTAATTAAGTTCTTTTAACGATAACAGACAAACCTTTTATTGGTTAACTGTTATACTTTTATTATTTACTTATTAGACTCTAATAAACATTTTGTGACACGTTAGAACTTTTGGGAATGAAAATTAAGCATTTTGCACCATATAGTTCACAAGGCACTTTTTAGGACCTATATAACTAATGTATAGTGCAAATGTTTTAGTTAAGTTCTTTTTACGATAACACACAAACCTTTTATAGGTTAACAGTTATACTTTTATTATTTACTTATTAGACTCTAATAAACATTTTGAGACCCGTTAGAACTTTTGAGAATGTAAATTAAGCATTTTGCACCATATAGTTCACAAAGCACTTTTTAGGACCTATATAACTAATGTATAGTGCAAATGTTGTAGTTAAGTTCTGTTTACGATAACAGACAAACCTTTTATAGGTTAACAGTTATACTTTTATTATTTACTTATTAGACTCTAATAAACATTTTGAGACCCGTTAGAACTTTTTGCAATGTGAATTAAAAATTTTGCTCAATATAGTTCACAAGGCACTTTCTAGGACCTATATAACTAATGTATATTGCATATGATGTAGTTAAGATCTTTTAACGATAACAGAAAGTTCTTTTAACGATAACAGACAAACCTTTTATTGGTTAACTGTTATACTTTTATTATTTACTTATTAAACTCTAATAAACATTTTGAGACCCGTTAGAACTTTTTGCAATTTGAATTAAACATTTGGCACCATATAGTTCACAAGGCACTTTTTAGGACCTATATAACTAATGTATAGTGCAAATGTTTTAGTTAAGTTCTTTTAACGATAACAGACAAACCTTTTATTGGTTAACTGTTATACTTTTATTATTTACTTATTAGACTCTAATAAACAATTTGAGACCCTTTAGAACTTTTTGCAATGTGAATTAAACATTTGGCACCATATAGTTCACAAGGCACTTTTTAGGACCTATATAACTAATGTATAGTGCAAATGTTTTAGTTAAGTTCTTTTAACGATAACAGACAAACCTTTTATTGGTTAACTGTTATACTTTTATTATTTACTTATTAGACTCTAATAAACATTTTGAGACCCGTTAGAACTTTTTGCAATGTGAATTAAACATTTGGCACCATATAGTTCACAAGGCACTTTTTAGGACCTATATAACTAATGTATAGTGCAAATGTTTTAGTTAAGTTCTTTTAACGATAACAGACAAACCTTTTATTGGTTAACTGTTATACTTTTATTATTTACTTATTAGACTCTAATAAACATTTTGAGACCCGTTAGAACTTTTTGCAATGTGAATTAAGCATTTTGCACCATATAGTTCACAAGGCACTTTTTAGGACCTATATAACTAATGTATAGTGCAAATGTTGTAGTTAAGTTCTATTTACGATCACAGACAAACCTTTCATAGGTTAACTGTTATACTTCTATTATTTACTTATTAGACTCTAATAAACATTTTGAGACGCGTTAGAACTTTTGGCAATGTGAATTAAACATTTTGCACCAAATAGTTTACAAGGCACTTTTTAGGACCTATATAACTAATGTATAGTGCAAATGTTGTAATTAAGTTCTTTTAACGATAACAGACAAACCTTTTATTGGTTAACTGTTATACTTTTATTATTTACTTATTAGACTCTAATAAACATTTAGAGACACGTTAGAAATCTTGGGAATGTGAATTAAACATTTTGCACAATATAGTTCACAAGACACATTTTAGGTCCTATATAACCTATGTATATTACATATGTTGTAGTTAAGATCTTTTAACGATAACAGACAAACCTTTTATTGGTTAACTGTTTTACTTTTATTATTTACTTATTAGACTATAATAAAACATTTTCAAAAGCGTTAGAACTTTTTGCAATGTGAATTAAACATTTGGCACCAAATAGTTCACAAGGCACTTTTTAGGACCTATATAACTAATGTATAATGCAAATGTTTTAGTTAAGTTCTTTTAACGATAACAGACAAACCTTTTATTGGTTAACTGTTATACTTTTATTATTTACTTATTAGACTCTAATAAACATTTTGTGACGCGTTAGATTTTTTGGGAATGTGAATTAAGCATTTTGCACCAAATAGATCACAAGGCACTTTTTAGGTCCCTATATAACTAATGTATATTGCAAATGTTGTAGTTAAGTTCTTTTAACGATAACAGACAAACCTTTTATTGGTTAACTGTTATACTTGTATTATTTACTTATTAGACTCTAATAAACATTTTGAGACCCGTTAGAAATTTTTGCATTGTGAATTAAACATTTGGCACCATATAGTTCACAAGGCACTTTTTACGACCTATTTAACTAATGTATAGTGCAAATGTTTTAGTTAAGTTCTTTTAACGATAACAGACAAACCATTTATTGGTTACCTGTTATACTTTTATTATTTACTTATTAGACTCTAATAAACATTTTGAGACCCGTTAGAACTTTTTGCAATGTGAATTAAACATTTTGCACCATATAGTTCACAAAGCACTTTTTAGGACCTATATAACTAATGTATAATGCAAATGTTTTAGTTAAGTTCTTTTAACGATAACAGACAAACCTTTTATTGGTTAACTGTTATACTTTTAATATTTACTTATTAGACTCTAATAAAACATTTTGAGACCCGTTAGAACTTTTGGGAATGTGAATTCAACATTTTGCACCAAATAGTTCAAAAGGCACTTTTTAGGACCTATATAACTAATGTAAAGTGCATATGTTGTAGTTAAGTTCTTTTAACGATAACAGACAAACCTTTTATTGGTTAACTGTTATACTTTTAATATTTACTTATTAGACTCTAATAAACATTTTGAGACGCGTTAGAACTTTTGGCAATGTGAATTAAACATTTTGCACCAAATAGTTCACAAGGCACTTTTTAGGACCTATTTAACTAATGTATAGTGCAAATGTTGTATTTAAGTTCTTTTAACGATAACAGACAAACCTTTTATTGGTTAACTGTTATACTTTTATTATTTAATTATTAGACTCTAATAAACATTTAGAGACGCGTTAGAACTTTTTGCAATGTGAATTAAACATTTTGCACAATATAGTTCACAAGGCACATTTTAGGACCTATATAACCTATGTATAGTACATATGTTGTAGTTAAGTTCTTTTAACGATAACAGACAAACCTTTTATTGGTTAACTGTTATACTTTTATTATTTACTTATTAGACTGTAATAAAACATTTTGAAACGCGTTGGAACTTTTGGGAATGTGAATTAAACATTTTGCACCAAATAGTTCACAAGGCACTTTTTAGGACCTATATAACTAATGTATAATGCAAATGTTGTAGTTAAGTTCTTTTAACGATAACAGACAAACCTTTTATTGGTTAACTGTTATACTTTTATCATTTACTTATTAGACTCTAATAAACATTTTGTGACGTGTTAGTATTTTTGGGAATGTGAATTAAGCATTTTGCACCAAATAGATCACAAGGCACTTTTTAGGTCCCTATATAACTAATGTATAGTGCAAATGTTGTAGTTAAGTTCTTTTAACGATAACAGACAAACCTTTTATTGGTTAACTGTTATACTTTTATTATTTACTTATTAGACTCTAATAAACATTTTGTGACACGTTAGAACTTTTGGGAATGAAAATTAAGCATTTTGCACCATATAGTTCACAAGGCACTTTTTAGGACCTATATAACTAATGTATAGTGCAAAAGTTTTAGTTAAGTTCTTTATTACGATAACACACAAACCTTTTATAGGTTAACAGTTATACTTTTATTATTTACTTATTAGACTCTAATAAACATTTTGAGACCCGTTAGAACTTTTGAGAATGTAAATTAAGCATTTTGCACCATATAATTCACAAAGCACTTTTTAGGACCTATATAACTAATGTATAGTGCAAATGTTGTAGTTAAGTTCTGTTTACGATAACAGACAAACCTTTTATAGGTTAACAGTTATACTTTTATTATTTACTTATTAGACTCTAATAAACATTTTGAGACCCGTTAGAACTTTTTGCAATGTGAATTAAAAATTTTGCTCAATATAGTTCACAAGGCACTTTCTAGGACCTATATAACTAATGTATATTGCATATGATGTAGTTAAGATCTTTTAACGATAACAGAAAGTTCTTTTAACGATAACAGACAAACCTTTTATTGGTTAACTGTTATACTTTTATTATTTACTTATTAGACTCTAATAAACATTTTGAGACCCGTTAGAACTTTTTGCAATTTGAATTAAACATTTGGCACCATATAGTTCACAAGGCACTTTTTAGGACCTATATAACTAATGTATAGTGCAAATGTTTTAGTTAAGTTCTTTTAACGATAACAGACAAACCTTTTATTGGTTAACTGTTATACTTTTATTATTTACTTATTAGACTCTAATAAACATTTTGAGACCAGTTAGAACTTTTTGCAATGTGAATTAAACATTTGGCACCATATAGTTCACAAGGCACTTTTTAGGACCTATATAAATAATGTATAGTGCAAATGTTTTAGTTAAGTTCTGTTTACGATAACACACAAACCTTTTATAGGTTAACAGTTATACTTTTATTATTTACTTATTAGACTCTAATAAACATTTTGAGACCCGTTAGAACTTTTGAGAATGTAAATTAAGCATTTTGCACCATATAATTCACAAAGCACTTTTTAGGACCTATATAACTAATGTATAGTGCAAATGTTGTAGTTAAGTTCTGTTTACGATAACAGACAAACCTTTTATAGGTTAACAGTTATACTTTTATTATTTACTTATTAGACTCTAATAAACATTTTGAGACCCGTTAGAACTTTTTGCAATGTGAATTAAAAATTTTGCTCAATATAGTTCACAAGGCACTTTCTAGGACCTATATAACTAATGTATATTGCATATGATGTAGTTAAGATCTTTTAACGATAACAGAAAGTTCTTTTAACGATAACAGACAAACCTTTTATTGGTTAACTGTTATACTTTTATTATTTACTTATTAGACTCTAATAAACATTTTGAGACCCGTTAGAACTTTTTGCAATTTGAATTAAACATTTGGCACCATATAGTTCACAAGGCACTTTTTAGGACCTATATAACTAATGTATAGTGCAAATGTTTTAGTTAAGTTCTTTTAACGATAACAGACAAACCTTTTATTGGTTAACTGTTATACTTTTATTATTTACTTATTAGACTCTAATAAACATTTTGAGACCAGTTAGAACTTTTTGCAATGTGAATTAAACATTTGGCACCATATAGTTCACAAGGCACTTTTTTGGACCTATATATCTAATGTATAGTGCAAATGTTTTAGTTAAGTTCCTTTAACGATAACAGACAAACCTTTTATTGGTTAACTGTTTTACTTTTATTATTTACTTATTAGACTATAATAAAACATTTTCAAAAGCGTTAGAACTTTTTGCAATGTGAATTAAACATTTGGCACCAAATAGTTCACAAGGCACTTTTTAGGACCTATATAACTAATGTATAATGCAAATGTTTTAGTTAAGTTCTTTTAACGATAACAGACAAACCTTTTATTGGTTAACTGTTATACTTTTATTATTTACTTATTAGACTCTAATAAACATTTTGTGACGCGTTAGATTTTTTGGGAATGTGAATTAAGCATTTTGCACCAAATAGATCACAAGGCACTTTTTAGGTCCCTATATAACTAATGTATATTGCAAATGTTGTAGTTAAGTTCTTTTAACGATAACAGACAAACCTTTTATTGGTTAACTGTTATACTTGTATTATTTACTTATTAGACTCTAATAAACATTTTGAGACCCGTTAGAAATTTTTGCATTGTGAATTAAACATTTGGCACCATATAGTTCACAAGGCACTTTTTACGACCTATTTAACTAATGTATAGTGCAAATGTTTTAGTTAAGTTCTTTTAACGATAACAGACAAACCATTTATTGGTTACCTGTTATACTTTTATTATTTACTTATTAGACTCTAATAAACATTTTGAGACCCGTTAGAACTTTTTGCAATGTGAATTAAACATTTTGCACCATATAGTTCACAAAGCACTTTTTAGGACCTATATAACTAATGTATAATGCAAATGTTTTAGTTAAGTTCTTTTAACGATAACAGACAAACCTTTTATTGGTTAACTGTTATACTTTTAATATTTACTTATTAGACTCTAATAAAACATTTTGAGACCCGTTAGAACTTTTGGGAATGTGAATTCAACATTTTGCACCAAATAGTTCAAAAGGCACTTTTTAGGACCTATATAACTAATGTAAAGTGCATATGTTGTAGTTAAGTTCTTTTAACGATAACAGACAAACCTTTTATTGGTTAACTGTTATACTTTTAATATTTACTTATTAGACTCTAATAAACATTTTGAGACGCGTTAGAACTTTTGGCAATGTGAATTAAACATTTTGCACCAAATAGTTCACAAGGCACTTTTTAGGACCTATTTAACTAATGTATAGTGCAAATGTTGTATTTAAGTTCTTTTAACGATAACAGACAAACCTTTTATTGGTTAACTGTTATACTTTTATTATTTAATTATTAGACTCTAATAAACATTTAGAGACGCGTTAGAACTTTTTGCAATGTGAATTAAACATTTTGCACAATATAGTTCACAAGGCACATTTTAGGACCTATATAACCTATGTATAGTACATATGTTGTAGTTAAGTTCTTTTAACGATAACAGACAAACCTTTTATTGGTTAACTGTTATACTTTTATTATTTACTTATTAGACTGTAATAAAACATTTTGAAACGCGTTGGAACTTTTGGGAATGTGAATTAAACATTTTGCACCAAATAGTTCACAAGGCACTTTTTAGGACCTATATAACTAATGTATAATGCAAATGTTGTAGTTAAGTTCTTTTAACGATAACAGACAAACCTTTTATTGGTTAACTGTTATACTTTTATCATTTACTTATTAGACTCTAATAAACATTTTGTGACGTGTTAGTATTTTTGGGAATGTGAATTAAGCATTTTGCACCAAATAGATCACAAGGCACTTTTTAGGTCCCTATATAACTAATGTATAGTGCAAATGTTGTAGTTAAGTTCTTTTAACGATAACAGACAAACCTTTTATTGGTTAACTGTTATACTTTTATTATTTACTTATTAGACTCTAATAAACATTTTGTGACACGTTAGAACTTTTGGGAATGAAAATTAAGCATTTTGCACCATATAGTTCACAAGGCACTTTTTAGGACCTATATAACTAATGTATAGTGCAAAAGTTTTAGTTAAGTTCTTTATTACGATAACACACAAACCTTTTATAGGTTAACAGTTATACTTTTATTATTTACTTATTAGACTCTAATAAACATTTTGAGACCCGTTAGAACTTTTGAGAATGTAAATTAAGCATTTTGCACCATATAATTCACAAAGCACTTTTTAGGACCTATATAACTAATGTATAGTGCAAATGTTGTAGTTAAGTTCTGTTTACGATAACAGACAAACCTTTTATAGGTTAACAGTTATACTTTTATTATTTACTTATTAGACTCTAATAAACATTTTGAGACCCGTTAGAACTTTTTGCAATGTGAATTAAAAATTTTGCTCAATATAGTTCACAAGGCACTTTCTAGGACCTATATAACTAATGTATATTGCATATGATGTAGTTAAGATCTTTTAACGATAACAGAAAGTTCTTTTAACGATAACAGACAAACCTTTTATTGGTTAACTGTTATACTTTTATTATTTACTTATTAGACTCTAATAAACATTTTGAGACCCGTTAGAACTTTTTGCAATTTGAATTAAACATTTGGCACCATATAGTTCACAAGGCACTTTTTAGGACCTATATAACTAATGTATAGTGCAAATGTTTTAGTTAAGTTCTTTTAACGATAACAGACAAACCTTTTATTGGTTAACTGTTATACTTTTATTATTTACTTATTAGACTCTAATAAACATTTTGAGACCAGTTAGAACTTTTTGCAATGTGAATTAAACATTTGGCACCATATAGTTCACAAGGCACTTTTTAGGACCTATATAAATAATGTATAGTGCAAATGTTTTAGTTAAGTTCTGTTTACGATAACACACAAACCTTTTCTAGGTTAACAGTTATACTTTTAATATTTACTTATTAGACTCTAATAAACATTTAGAGACCCGTTAGAACTTTTGAGAATGTAAATTAAGCATTTTGCACCATATAGTTCACAAGGCACTTTTTAGGACCTATATAACTAATGTATAGTGAAAATGTTGAAGTTAAGTTCTGTTTACGATAACAGACAAACCTTTTATAGGTTAACTGTTATACTTTTATTATTTACTTATTAGACTGTAATAAACATTTTGAGACCCGTTAGAACTTTTTGCAATGTGAATTAAAAATTTTGCACCATATAGTTCACAAGGCACTTTCTAGGACCTATATAACTAATGTATATTGCTTATGTTGTAGTTAAGATCTTTTAACGATAACAGAAAGTTCTTTTAACGATAACAGACAAACCTTTTATTGGTTAACTGTTATACTTTTATTATTTACTTATTAAACTCTAATAAACATTTTGAGACCCGTTAGAAATTTTTGCAATTTGAATTAAACATTTGGCACCATATAGTTCACAAGGCACTTTTTAGGACCTATATAACTAATGTATAGTGCAAATGTTTTAGTTAAGTTCTTTTAACGTTAACAGACAAACCTTTTATTGGTTAACTGTTATACTTTTATTATTTACTTATTAAACTCTAATAAACATTTTGAGACCCGTTAGAACTTTTTGCAATTTGAATTAAACATTTGGCACCATATAGTTCACAAGGCACTTTTTAGGACCTATATAACTAATGTATAGTGCAAATGTTTTAGTTAAGTTCTTTTAACGATAACAGACAAACCTTTTATTGGTTAACTGTTATACTTTTATTATTTACTTATTAGACTCTAATAAACATTTTGAGACCCGTTAGAACTTTTTGCAATGTGAATTAAACATTTGGCACCATATAGTTCACAAGGCACTTTTTAGGACCTATATAACTAATGTATAGTGCAAATGTTTTAGTTAAGTTCTTTTAACGATAACAGACAAACCTTTTATTGGTTAACTGTTATACTTTTATTATTTAGTTATTAGACTCTAATAAACATTTTGAGACGTGTTAGAACTTTTTGCAATGTGAATTAAACATTTGGCACCATATAGTTCACAAGGCACTTTTTAGGACCTATATAACTAATGTATAGTGCAAATGTTTTAGTTAATTTCTTTTAACGATAACAGACAAACCTTTTGTTGGTTAACTGTTATACTTTTATTATTTACTTATTAGACTCTAATAAACATTTTGAGACCCGTTAGAACTTTTTGCAATGTGAATTAAACATTTGGCACCATATAGTTCACAAGGCACTTTTTAGGACCTATATAACTAATGTATAGTGCAAATGTTTTAGTTAAGTTCTGTTTACGATAACACACAAACCTTTTATAGGTTAACAGTTATACTTTTATTATTTACTTATTAGACTCTAATAAACATTTAGAGACCCGTTAGAACTTTTGAGAATGTAAATTAAGCATTTTGCACCATATAGTTCACAAGGCACTTTTTAGGACCTATATAACTAATGTATAGTGCAAATGTTTTAGTTAAGTTCTGTTTACGATAACACACAAACCTTTTATAGGTTAACAGTTATACTTTTAATATTTACTTATTAGACTCTAATAAACATTTAGAGACCCGTTAGAACTTTTGAGAATGTAAATTAAGCATTTTGCACCATATAGTTCACAAGGCACTTTTTAGGACCTATATAACTAATGTATAGTGAAAATGTTGTAGTTAAGTTCTGTTTACGATAACAGACAAACCTTTTATAGGTTAACTGTTATACTTTTATTATTTACTTATTAGACTGTAATAAACATTTTGAGACCCGTTAGAACTTTTTGCAATGTGAATTAAAAATTTTGCACCATATAGTTCACAAGGCACTTTCTAGGACCTATATAACTAATGTATATTGCATATGTTGTAGTTAAGATCTTTTAACGATAACAGAAAGTTCTTTTAACGATAACAGACAAACCTTTTATTGGTTAACTGTTATACTTTTATTATTTACTTATTAAACTCTAATAAACATTTTGAGACCCGTTAGAAATTTTTGCAATTTGAATTAAACATTTGGCACCATATAGTTCACAAGGCACTTTTTAGGACCTATATAACTAATGTATAGTGCAAATGTTTTAGTTAAGTTCTTTTAACGATAACAGACAAACCTTTTATTGGTTAACTGTTATACTTTTATTATTTACTTATTAGACACTAATAAACAATTTGAGACCCGTTAGAACTTTTTGCAATGTGAATTAAACATTTGGCACCATATAGTTCACAAGGCACTTTTTAGGACCTATATAACTAATGTATAGTGCAAATGTTTTAGTTAAGTTCTTTTAACGATAACAGACAAACCTTTTATTGGTTAACTGTTATACTTTTATTATTTACTTATTAGACTCTAATAAACATTTTGAGACCCGTTAGAACTTTTTGAAATGTGAATTAAACATTTTGCACCATATAGTTCACAAGGCACTTTTTAGGACCTATATAACTAATGTATAGTGCAAATGTTTTAGTTAAGTTCTTTTAACGATAACAGACAAACCTTTTATTGGTTAACTGTTATACTTTAATATTTACTTATTAAACTCTAATAAACATTTTCAGACCCGTTAGAACTTTTTGCAATGTGAATTAAAATATTTGCACCATATAGTTCACAAAGCACTTTTTAGGACCTATATAACTAATGTATAGTGCAAATGTTGTAGTTAAGTTCTTTTAACGATAACAGACAAACCTTTTATTGGTTAATTGTTATACTTTGATTATTTACTTATTAGACTCTAATAAACATTTTGAGACCCGTTAGAAATTTTTGCAATGTGAATTAAACATTTGGCACCATATAGTTCACAAGGCACTTTTTAAGACCTATTTAACTAATGTATAGTGCAAATGTTTTAGTTAAGTTCTTTTAACGATAACAGACAAACCATTTATTGGTTAACTGTTATACTTTTATTACTTACTTATTAGACTCTAATAAACATTTTTAGACCCGTTAGAACTTTTTGCAATGTGAATTAAACATTTTGCACCTTATAGTTCACAAGGCACTTTTTAGGACCTATATAACTAATGTATAATGCAAATGTTTTAGTTAAGTTCTTTTAACGATAACAGACAAACCTTTTATTGGTTAACTGTTATACTTTTAATATTTACTTATTAGACTCTAATAAAACATTTTGAGACGGGTTAGAACTTTTGGGAATGTGAATTAAACATTTTGCACCAAATAGTTCAAAAAGTAATTTTTAGGACCTATATAACTAATGTAAAGTGCATATGTTGTAGTTAAGTTCTTTTAACGATAACAGACAAACCTTTTATTGGTTAAATGTTATACTTTTAATATTTACTTATTAGACTCTAATAAACATTTTGAGACGCGTTAGAACTTTTGGCAATGTGAATTAAACATTTTGCACCAAATAGTTCACAAGGACTTTTTAGGACCTATATAACTAATGTATAGTGCAAATGTTGTATTTAAGTTCTTTTAACGATAACAGACAAACCTTTTATTGGTTAACTGTTATACTTTTATTATTTAATTATTAGACTCTAATAAACATTTAGAGACGCTATAGAAATTTTGGGAATGTGAATTAAACATTTTGCACAATATAGTTCACAAGGCACATTTTAGGTCCTATATAACCTATGTATAGTACATATGTTGTAGTTAAGTTCTTTTAACGATAACAGACAAACCTTTTATTGGTTAACTGTTATACTTTTATTATTTACTTATTAGACTCTAATAAACATTTTGTGACGTGTTAGATTTTTTGGGAATGTGAATTAAGCATTTTGCACAAAATAGATCACAAGGCACTTTTTAGGTCCCTATATAACTAATGTATAGTGCAAATGTTGTAGTTAAGTTCTTTTAACGATAACAGACAAAACTTTTGTTGGTTAACTGTTATACTTTTATTATTTACTTATTAGACTCTAATAAACATTTTGTGACACGTTAGAACTTTTTGCAATTTGAATTAAACATTTGGCACCATATAGTTCACAAGGCACTTTTTAGGACCTATATAACTAATGTATAGTGCAAATGTTTTAGTTAAGTTCTTTTAACGATAACAGACAAACCTTTTATTGGTTAACTGTTATACTTTTATTATTTACTTATTAGACTCTAATAAACAATTTGAGACCCTTTAGAACTTTTTGCAATGTGAATTAAACATTTGGCACCATATAGTTCACAAGGCACTTTTTAGGACCTATATAACTAATGTATAGTGCAAATGTTTTAGTTAAGTTCTTTTAACGATAACAGACAAACCTTTTATTGGTTAACTGTTATACTTTTATTATTTACTTATTAGACTCTAATAAACATTTTGAGACGTGTTAGAACTTTTTGCAATGTGAATTAAACATTTGGCACCATATAGTTCACAAGGCACTTTTTAGGACCTATATAACTAATGTATAGTGCAAATGTTTTAGTTAATTTATTTTAACGATAACAGACAAACCTTTTATTGGTTAACTGTTATACTTTTATTATTTACTTATTAGACTCTAATAAACATTTTGAGACCCGTTAGAACTTTTTGCAATGTGAATTAAACATTTGGCACCATATAGTTCACAAGGCACTTTTTAGGACCTATATAAATAATGTATAGTGCAAATGTTTTAGTTAAGTTCTGTTTACGATAACACACAAACCTTTTATAGGTTAACAGTTATACTTTTATTATTTACTTATTAGACTCTAATAAACATTTAGAGACCCGTTAGAACTTTTGAGAATGTAAATTAAGCATTTTGCACCATATAGTTCACAAGGCACTTTTTAGGACCAATATAACTAATGTATAGTGCAAATGTTTTAGTTAAGTTCTGTTTACGATAACACACAAACCTTTTATAGGTTAACAGTTATACTTTTAATATTTACTTATTAGACTCTAATAAACATTTAGAGACCCGTTAGAACTTTTGAGAATGTAAATTAAGCATTTTGCACCATATAGTTCACAAGGCACTTTTTAGGACCTATATAACTAATGTATAGTGAAAATGTTGTAGTTAAGTTCTGTTTACGATAACAGACAAACCTTTTATAGGTTAACTGTTATACTTTTATTATTTACTTATTAGACTGTAATAAACATTTTGAGACCCGTTAGAACTTTTTGCAATGTGAATTAAAAATTTTGCACCATATAGTTCACAAGGCACTTTCTAGGACCTATATAACTAATGTATATTGCATATGTTGTAGTTAAGATCTTTTAACGATAACAGAAAGTTCTTTTAACGATAACAGACAAACCTTTTATTGGTTAACTGTTATACTTTTATTATTTACTTATTAAACTCTAATAAACATTTTGAGACCCGTTAGAAATTTTTGCAATTTGAATTAAACATTTGGCACCATATAGTTCACAAGGCACTTTTTAGGACCTATATAACTAATGTATAGTGCAAATGTTTTAGTTAAGTTCTTTTAACGATAACAGACAAACCTTTTATTGGTTAACTGTTATACTTTTATTATTTACTTATTAGACACTAATAAACAATTTGAGACCCGTTAGAACTTTTTGCAATGTGAATTAAACATTTGGCACCATATAGTTCACAAGGCACTTTTTAGGACCTATATAACTAATGTATAGTGCAAATGTTTTAGTTTAGTTCTTTTAACGATAACAGACAAACCTTTTATTGGTTAACTGTTATACTTTTATTATTTACTTATTAGACTCTAATAAACATTTTGAGACCCGTTAGAACTTTTTGAAATGTGAATTAAACATTTTGCACCATATAGTTCACAAGGCACTTTTTAGGACCTATATAACTAATGTATAGTGCAAATGTTTTAGTTAAGTTCTTTTAACGATAACAGACAAACCTTTTATTGGTTAACTGTTATACTTTAATATTTACTTATTAAACTCTAATAAACATTTTGAGACCCGTTAGAACTTTTTGCAATGTGAATTAAAATATTTGCACCATATAGTTCACAAAGCACTTTTTAGGACCTATATAACTAATGTATAGTGCAAATGTTGTAGTTAAGTTCTTTTAACGATAACAGACAAACCTTTTATTGGTTAATTGTTATACTTTGATTATTTACTTATTAGACTCTAATAAACATTTTGAGACCCGTTAGAAATTTTTGCAATGTGAATTAAACATTTGGCACCATATAGTTCACAAGGCACTTTTTAAGACCTATTTAACTAATGTATAGTGCAAATGTTTTAGTTAAGTTCTTTTAACGATAACAGACAAACCATTTATTGGTTAACTGTTATACTTTTATTACTTACTTATTAGACTCTAATAAACATTTTTAGACCCGTTAGAACTTTTTGCAATGTGAATTAAACATTTTGCACCTTATAGTTCAAAAGGCACTTTTTAGGACCTATATAACTAATGTATAATGCAAATGTTTTAGTTAAGTTCTTTTAACGATAACAGACAAACCTTTTATTGGTTAACTGTTATACTTTTAATATTTACTTATTAGACTCTAATAAAACATTTTGAGACGGGTTAGAACTTTTGGGAATGTGAATTAAACATTTTGCACCAAATAGTTCAAAAAGCACTTTTTAGGACCTATATAACTAATGTAAAGTGCATATGTTGTAGTTAAGTTCTTTTAACGATAACAGACAAACCTTTTATTGGTTAAATGTTATACTTTTAATATTTACTTATTAGACTCTAATAAACATTTTGAGACGCGTTAGAACTTTTGGCAATGTGAATTAAACATTTTGCACCAAATAGTTCACAAGGACTTTTTAGGACCTATATAACTAATGT
This sequence comes from Clavelina lepadiformis, assembly GCF_947623445.1. Taxonomy (NCBI): domain Eukaryota; kingdom Metazoa; phylum Chordata; class Ascidiacea; order Aplousobranchia; family Clavelinidae; genus Clavelina; species Clavelina lepadiformis. The sequence continues at coordinate 12,048,156 of NC_135245.1, read as the reverse complement.
ATAGTGCAAAATTTGTATTTAAGTTCTTTTAACGATAACAGACAAACCTTTTATTGGTTAACTGTTATACTTTTATTATTTAATTATTAGACTCTAATAAACATTTAGAGACGCGTTAGAAATTTTGGGAATGTGAATTAAACATTTTGCACAATATAGTTCACAAGGCACATTTTAGGTCCTATATAACCTATGTATAGTACATATGTTGTAGTTAAGTTCTTTTAACGATAACAGACAAACCTTTTATTGGTTAACTGTTATACTTTTATTATTTACTTATTAGACTCAAATAAACATTTTGTGACGTGTTAGATTTTTTGGGAATGTGAATTAAGCATTTTGCACAAAATAGATCACAAGGCACTTTTTAGGTCCCTATATAACTAATGTATAGTGCAAATGTTGTAGTTAAGTTCTTTTAACGATAACAGACAAAACTTTTGTTGGTTAACTGTTATACTTTTATTATTTACTTATTAGACTCTAATAAACATTTTGTGACACGTTAGAACTTTTGGGAATGTAAATTAAGCATTTTGAAACATATAGTTCACAAGGCACTTTTTAGGACCTATATAACTAATGTATAGTGCAAATGTTTTAGTTAAGTTCTGTTTACGATAACACACAAACCTTTTATAGGTTAACAGTTATACTTTTATTATTTACTTATTAGACTCTAATAAACATTTAGAGACCCGTTAGAACTTTTGAGAATGTAAATTAAGCATTTTGCACCATATAGTTCACAAGGCACTTTTTAGGACCTATATAACTAATGTATAGTGCAAATGTTGTAGTTAAGTTCTGTTTACGATAACAGACAAACCTTTTATAGGTTAACAGTTATACTTTTATTATTTACTTTTTAGACTCTAATAAACATTTTGAGACCCGTTAGAACTTTTTGCAATGTGAATTAAAAATTTTGCTCAATATAGTTCACAAGGCACATTCTCGGACCTATATAACTAATGTATATTGCATATGTTGTAGTTAAGATCTTTTAACGATAACAGAAAGTTCTTTTAACGATAACAGACAAACCTTTTATTGGTTAACTGTTATACTTTTATTATTTATTTATTAAACTCTAATAAACATTTTGAGACCCGTTAGAACTTTTTGCAATTTGAATTAAACATTTGGCACCATATAGTTCACAAGGCACTTTTTAGGACCTATATAACTAATGTATAGTGCAAATGTTTTAGTTAAGTTCTTTTAACGATAACAGACAAACCTTTTATTGGTTAACTGTTATACTTTTATTATTTACTTATTAGACTCTAATAAACATTTTGAGACCCGTTAGAACTTTTTGCAATGTGAATTAAACATTTGGCAACATATAGTTCACAAGGCACTTTTTAGGACCTATATAACTAATGTATAGTGCAAATGTTTTAGTTAAGTTCTTTTAACGATAACAGACAAACCTTTTATTGGTTAACTGTTATACTTTTATTATTTACTTATTAGACTCTAATAAACATTTTGAGACGTGTTAGAACTTTTTGCAATGTGAATTAAACATTTGGCACCATATAGTTCACAAGGCACTTTTTAGGACCTATATAACTAATGTATAGTGCAAATGTTTTAGTTAAGTTCTTTTAACGATTACAGACAAACCATTTATTGGTTAACTGTTATACTTTTATTATTTACTTATTAGACTCTAATAAACATTTTGAGACGCGTTAGAACTTTTGGGAATGTGAATTAAACATTTTGCACCAAATAGTTCAAAAAGCACTTTTTAGGACCTATATAACTAATGTAAAGTGCATATGTTGTAGTTAAGTTCTTTTAACGATAACAGACAAACCTTTTATTGGTTAAATGTTATACTTTTAATATTTACTTATTAGACTCTAATAAACATTTTGAGACGCGTTAGAACTTTTGGCAATGTGAATTAAACATTTTGCACCAAATAGTTCACAAGGACTTTTTAGGACCTATATAACTAATGTATAGTGCAAAATTTGTATTTAAGTTCTTTTAACGATAACAGACAAACCTTTTATTGGTTAACTGTTATACTTTTATTATTTAATTATTAGACTCTAATAAACATTTAGAGACGCGTTAGAAATTTTGGGAATGTGAATTAAACATTTTGCACAATATAGTTCACAAGGCACATTTTAGGTCCTATATAACCTATGTATAGTACATATGTTGTAGTTAAGTTCTTTTAACGATAACAGACAAACCTTTTATTGGTTAACTGTTATACTTTTATTATTTACTTATTAGACTCTAATAAACATTTTGTGACGTGTTAGATTTTTTGGGAATGTGAATTAAGCATTTTGCACAAAATAGATCACAAGGCACTTTTTAGGTCCCTATATAACTAATGTATAGTGCAAATGTTGTAGTTAAGTTCTTTTAACGATAACAGACAAAACTTTTGTTGGTTAACTGTTATACTTTTATTATTTACTTATTAGACTCTAATAAACATTTTGTGACACGTTAGAACTTTTGGGAATGTAAATTAAGCATTTTGAAACATATAGTTCACAAGGCACTTTTTAGGACCTATATAACTAATGTATAGTGCAAATGTTTTAGTTAAGTTCTGTTTACGATAACACACAAACCTTTTATAGGTTAACAGTTATACTTTTATTATTTACTTATTAGACTCTAATAAACATTTAGAGACCCGTTAGAACTTTTGAGAATGTAAATTAAGCATTTTGCACCATATAGTTCACAAGGCACTTTTTAGGACCTATATAACTAATGTATAGTGCAAATGTTGTAGTTAAGTTCTGTTTACGATAACAGACAAACCTTTTATAGGTTAACAGTTATACTTTTATTATTTACTTTTTAGACTCTAATAAACATTTTGAGACCCGTTAGAACTTTTTGCAATGTGAATTAAAAATTTTGCTCAATATAGTTCACAAGGCACATTCTCGGACCTATATAACTAATGTATATTGCATATGTTGTAGTTAAGATCTTTTAACGATAACAGAAAGTTCTTTTAACGATAACAGACAAACCTTTTATTGGTTAACTGTTATACTTTTATTATTTATTTATTAAACTCTAATAAACATTTTGAGACCCGTTAGAACTTTTTGCAATTTGAATTAAACATTTGGCACCATATAGTTCACAAGGCACTTTTTAGGACCTATATAACTAATGTATAGTGCAAATGTTTTAGTTAAGTTCTTTTAACGATAACAGACAAACCTTTTATTGGTTAACTGTTATACTTTTATTATTTACTTATTAGACTCTAATAAACATTTTGAGACCCGTTAGAACTTTTTGCAATGTGAATTAAACATTTGGCAACATATAGTTCACAAGGCACTTTTTAGGACCTATATAACTAATGTATAGTGCAAATGTTTTAGTTAAGTTCTTTTAACGATAACAGACAAACCTTTTATTGGTTAACTGTTATACTTTTATTATTTACTTATTAGACTCTAATAAACATTTTGAGACGTGTTAGAACTTTTTGCAATGTGAATTAAACATTTGGCACCATATAGTTCACAAGGCACTTTTTAGGACCTATATAACTAATGTATAGTGCAAATGTTTTAGTTAAGTTCTTTTAACGATTACAGACAAACCATTTATTGGTTAACTGTTATACTTTTATTATTTACTTATTAGACTCTAATAAACATTTTGAGACCCGTTAGAACTTTTTGCAATGTGAATTAAACATTTGGCACCATATAGTTCACAAGGCACTTTTTAGGACCTATATAAATAATGTATAGTGCAAATGTTTTAGTTAAGTTCTGTTTACGATAACACACAAACCTTTTATAGGTTAACAGTTATACTTTTATTATTTACTTATTAGACTCTAATAAACATTTAGAGACCCATTAGAACTTTTGAGAATGTAAATTAAGCATTTTGCACCATATAGTTCACAAGGCACTTTTTAGGACCTATATAACTAATGTATAGTGCAAATGTTTTAGTTAAGTTCTGTTTACGATAACACACAAACCTTTTATAGGTTAACAGTTATACTTTTAATATTTACTTATTAGACTCTAATAAACATTTAAAGACCCGTTAGAACTTTTGAGAATGTAAATTAAGCATTTTGCACCATATAGTTCACAAGGCACTTTTTAGGACCTATATAACTAATGTATAGTGCAAATGTTGTAGTTAAGTTCTGTTTACGATAACAGACAAACCTTTTATAGGTTAACTGTTAAACTTTTATTATTTACTTATTAGACTCTAATAAACATTTTGAGACCCGTTAGAACTTTTTGCAATGTGAATTAAAAATTTTGCACCATATAGTTCACAAGGCACTTTCTAGGACCTATATAACTAATGTATATTGCATATGTTGTAGTTAAGATCTTTTAACGATAACAGAAAGTTCTTTTAACGATAACAGACAAACCTTTTATTGGTTAACTGTTATACTTTTATTATTTATTTATTAAACTCTAATAAACATTTTGAGACCCGTTAGAACTTTTTGCAATTTGAATTAAACATTTGGCACCATATAGTTCACAAGGCACTTTTTAGGACCTATATAACTAATGTATAGTGCAAATGTTTTAGTTAAGTTCTTTTAACGATAACAGACAAACCTTTTATTGGTTAACTGTTATACTTTTATTATTTACTTATTAGACTCTAATAAACAATTTGAGACCCGTTAGAACTTTTTGCAATGTGAATTAAACATTTGGCACCATATAGTTCACAAGGCACTTTTTAGGACCTATATAACTAATGTATAGTGCAAATGTTTAAGTTAAGTTCTTTTAACGAAAACAGACAAACCTTTTATTGGTTAACTGTTATACTTTTAATATTTACTTATTAGACTCTAATAAACATTTTGAGACCCGTTAGAACTTTTTGCAATGTGAATTAAAGATTTGGCAACATATAGTTCACAAGGCACTTTTTAGGACCTATATAACTAATGTATAGTGCAAATGTTTTAGTTAAGTTCTTTTAACGATAACAGACAAACCTTTTATTGGTTAACTGTTATACTTTTATTATTTACTTATTAGACTCTAATAAACATTTTGAGACGTGTTAGAACTTTTTGCAATGTGAATTAAACATTTGGCACCATATAGTTCACAAGGCACTTTTTAGGACCTATATAACTAATGTATAGTGCAAATGTTTTAGTTAAGTTCTTTTAACGATAACAGACAAACCTTTTATTGGTTAACTGTTATACTTTTATTATTTACTTATTAGACTCTAATAAACATTTTGAGACCCGTTAGAACTTTTTGCAATGTGCATTAAACATTTGGCACCATATAGTTCACAAGGCACTTTTTAGGACCTATATAAATAATGTATAGTGCAAATGTTTTAGTTAAGTTCTGTTTACGATAACACACAAACCTTTTATAGGTTAACTGTTATACTTTTATTATTTACTTATTAGACTCTAATAAACATTTAGAGACCCGTTAGAACTTTTGAGAATGTAAATTAAGCATTTTGCACCATATAGTTCACAAGGCACTTTTTAGGACCTATATAACTAATGTATAGTGCAAATGTTTTAGTTAAGTTCTGTTTACGATAACACACAAACCTTTTATAGGTTAACAGTTATACTTTTAATATTTACTTATTAGACTCTAATAAACATTTAGAGACCCGTTAGAACTTTTGAGAATGTAAATTAAGCATTTTGCACCATATAGTTCACAAGGCACTTTTTAGGACCTATATAATTAATGTATAGTGCAAATGTTTTAGTTAAGTTCTTTTAACGATAACAGACAAACCTTTTATTGGTTAATTGTTATACTTTGATTATTTACTTATTAGACTCTAATAAACATTTTGAGACCCGTTAGAAATTTTTGCAATGTGAATTAAACATTTGGCACCATATAGTTCACAAGGCACTTTTTAAGACCTATTTAACTAATGTATAGTGCAAATGTTTTAGTTAAGTTCTTTTAACGATAACAGACAAACCATTTATTGGTTAACTGTTATACTTTTATTATTTACTTATTAGACTCTAATAAACAATTTGAGACCCGTTAGAACTTTTTGCAATGTGAATTAAACATTTGGCACCATATAGTTCACAAGGCACTTTTTAGGACCTATATAACTAATGTATAGTGCAAATGTTTAAGTTAAGTTCTTTTAACGAAAACAGACAAACCTTTTATTGGTTAACTGTTATACTTTTAATATTTACTTATTAGACTCTAATAAACATTTTGAGACCCGTTAGAACTTTTTGCAATGTGAATTAAAGATTTGGCAACATATAGTTCACAAGGCACTTTTTAGGACCTATATAACTAATGTATAGTGCAAATGTTTTAGTTAAGTTCTTTTAACGATAACAGACAAACCTTTTATTGGTTAACTGTTATACTTTTATTATTTACTTATTAGACTCTAATAAACATTTTGAGACGTGTTAGAACTTTTTGCAATGTGAATTAAACATTTGGCACCATATAGTTCACAAGGCACTTTTTAGGACCTATATAACTAATGTATAGTGCAAATGTTTTAGTTAAGTTCTTTTAACGATAACAGACAAACCTTTTATTGGTTAACTGTTATACTTTTATTATTTACTTATTAGACTCTAATAAACATTTTGAGACCCGTTAGAACTTTTTGCAATGTGAATTAAACATTTGGCACCATATAGTTCACAAGGCACTTTTTAAGACCTATTTAACTAATGTATAGTGCAAATGTTTTAGTTAAGTTCTTTTAACGATAACAGACAAACCATTTATTGGTTAACTGTTATACTTTTATTATTTACTTATTAGACTCTAATAAACATTTTGAGACTCGTTAGAACTTTTTGCAATGTGAATTAAGCATTTTGCACCTTATAGTTCACAAGGCACTTTTTAGGACCTATATAACTAATGTATAATGCAAATGTTTTAGTTAAGTTCTTTTAACGATAACAGACAAACCTTTTATTGGTTAACTGTTATACTTTTAATATTTACTTATTAGACTCTAATAAAACATTTTGAGACGGGTTAGAACTTTTGGGAATGTGAATTAAACATTTTGCACCAAATAGTTCAAAAAGCACTTTTTAGGACCTATATAACTAATGTAAAGTGCATATGTTGTAGTTAAGTTCTTTTAACGATAACAGACAAACCTTTTATTGGTTAAATGTTATACTTTTATTATTTACTTATTAGACTCTAATAAACATTTTGTGACGTTTTAGATTTTTTGGGAATGTGAATTAAGCATTTTGCACCAAATAGATCACAAGGCACTTTTTAGGTCCCTATATAACTAATGTATAGTGCAAATGTTTTAGTTAAGTTCTTTTAACGATAACAGACAAACCTTTTATTGGTTAACTGTTATACTTTTATTATTTACTTATTAGACTCTAATAAACATTTTGTGACACGTTAGAACTTTTGGGAATGTAAATTAAGCATTTTGCACCATATAGTTCACAAGGCACTTTTTAGGACCTATATAACTAATGTATAGTGCAAATGTTTTAGTTAAGTTCTGTTTACGATAACACACAAACCTTTTATAGGTTAACAGTTATACTTTTATTATTTACTTATTAGACTCTAATAAACATTTAGAGACCCGTTAGAACTTTTGAGAATGTAAATTAAGCATTTTGCACCATATAGTTCACAAGGCACTTTTTAGGACCTATATAACTAATGTATAGTGCAAATGTTGTAATTAAGTTCTGTTTACGATAACAGACAAACCTTTTATAGGTTAACAGTTATACTTTTATTATTTACTTATTAGACTCTAATAAACATTTTGAGACCCGTTAGAACTTTTTGCAATGTGAATTAAAAATTTTGCTCAATATAGTTCACAAGGCACTTTCTAAGACCTATATAACTAATGTATATTGCATATGTTGTAATTAAGATCTTTTAACGATAACAGAAAGTTCTTTTAACGATAACAGACAAACCTTTTATTGGTTAACTGTTATACTTTTATTATTTACTTATTAAACTCTAATAAACATTTTGAGACCCGTTAGAACTTTTTGCAATTTGAATTAAACATTTGGCACCATATAGTTCACAAGGCATTTTCTAGGACCTATATAACTAATGTATAGTGCAAATGTTTTAGTTAAGTTCTTTTAACGATAACAGACAAACCTTTTATTGGTTAACTGTTATACTTTTATTATTTACTTATTAGACTCTAATAAACAATTTGAGACCCGTTAGAACTTTTTGCAATGTGAATTAAACATTTGGCACCATATAGTTCACAAGGCACTTTTTAGGACCTATATAACTAATGTATAGTGCAAATGTTTAAGTTAAGTTCTTTTAACGATAACAGACAAACCTTTTATTGGTTAACTGTTATACTTTTATTATTTACTTATTAGACTCTAATAAACATTTTGAGACCCGTTAGAACTTTTTGCAATGTGAATTAAACATTTGGCACCATATAGTTCACAAGGCACTTTTTAGGACCTATATAACTAATGTATAGTGCAAATGTTTTAGTTAAGTTCTTTTAACGATAACAGACAAACCTTTTATTGGTTAACTGTTATACTTTTATTATTTACTTATTAGACTCTAATAAACATTTTGAGACGTGTTAGAACTTTTTGCAATGTGAATTAAACATTTGGCACCATATAGTTCACAAGGCACTTTTTAGGACCTATATAACTAATGTATAGTGCAAATGTTTTAGTTAAGTTCTTTTAACGATAACAGACAAACAATTTATTGGTTAACTGTTATACTTTTATTATTTACTTATTAGACTCTAATAAACATTTTGAGACCCGTTAGAACTTTTTGCAATGTGAATTAAACATTTGGCACCATATAGTTCACAAGGCACTTTTTAGGACCTATATAAATAATGTATAGTGCAAATGTTTTAGTTAAGTTCTGTTTACGATAACACACAAACCTTTTATAGGTTAACAGTTATACTTTTATTATTTACTTATTAGACTCTAATAAACATTTAGAGACCCGTTAGAACTTTTGAGAATGTAAATTAAGCATTTTGCACCATATAGTTCACAAGGCACTTTTTAGGACCTATATAACTAATGTATAGTGCAAATGTTTTAGTTAAGTTCTGTTTACGATAACACACAAACCTTTTATAGGTTAACAGTTATACTTTTATTATTTACTTATTAGACTCTAATAAACATTTTGAGACCCGTTAGAACTTTTTGCAATGTGAATTAAAAATTTTGCACCATATAGTTCACAAGGCACTTTCTAGGACCTATATAACTAATGTTTATTGCATATGTTGTAGTTAAGATCTTTTAACGATAACAGAAAGTTCTTTTAACGATAACAGACAAACCTTTTATTGGTTAACTGTTATACTTTTATTATTTACTTATTAAACTCTAATAAACATTTTGAGACCCGTTAGAAATTTTTGCAATTTGAATTAAACATTTGGCACCATATAGTTCACAAGGCACTTTTTAGGACCTATATAACTAATGTATAGTGCAAATGTTTTAGTTAAGTTCTTTTAACGATAACAGACAAACCTTTTATTGGTTAACTGTTATACTTTTATTATTTACTTATTAGACACTAATAAACAATTTGAGACCCGTTAGAACTTTTTGCAATGTGAATTAAACATTTGGCACCATATAGTTCACAAGGCACTTTTTAGGACCTATATAACTAATGTATAGTGCAAATGTTTTAGTTAAGTTCTTTTAACGATAACAGACAAACCTTTTATTGGTTAACTGTTATACTTTTATTATTTACTTATTAGACTCTAATAAACATTTTGAGACCCGTTAGAACTTTTTGAAATGTGAATTAAACATTTTGCACCATATAGTTCACAAGGCACTTTTTAGGACCTATATAACTAATGTATAGTGCAAATGTTTTAGTTAAGTTCTTTATTACGATAACAGACAAACCTTTTATTGGTTAACTGTTATACTTTAATATTTACTTATTAAACTCTAATAAACATTTTCAGACCCGTTAGAATTTTTGCAATGTGAATTAAAATATTTGAACCATATAGTTCACAAAGCACTTTTTAGGACCTATATAACTAATGTATAGTGCAAATGTTGTAGTTAAGTTCTTTTAACGATAACAGACAAACCTTTTATTGGTTAATTGTTATACTTTGATTATTTACTTATTAGACTCTAATAAACATTTTGAGACCCGTTAGAAATTTTTGCAATGTGAATTAAACATTTGGCACCATATAGTTCACAAGGCACTTTTTAAGACCTATATAACTAATGTATAGTGCAAATGTTTTAGTTAAGTTCTTTTAACGATATCAGACAAACCATTTGTTGGTTAACTGTTATACTTTTATTATTTACTTATTAGACTCTAATAAACATTTTGAGACCCGTTAGAATTTTTTGCAATGTGAATTAAACATTTTGCACCTTATAGTTCACAAGGCACTTTTTAGGACCTATATAACTAATGTATAATGCAAAGGTTTTAGTTAAGTTCTTTTAACGATAACAGACAAACCTTTTATTGGTTAACTGTTATACTTTTAATATTTACTTATTAGACTCTAATAAAACATTTTGAGACGGGTTAGAACTTTTGGGAATGTGAATTAAACATTTTGCACCAAATAGTTCAAAAAGCACTTTTTAGGACCTATATAACTAATGTAAAGTGCATATGTTGTAGTTAAGTTCTTTTAACGATAACAGACAAACCTTTTATTGGTTAAATGTTATACTTTTAATATTTACTTATTAGACTCTAATAAACATTTTGAGACCCGTTAGAACTTTTGGCAATGTGAATTAAATATTTTGCACCAAATAGTTCACAAGGACTTTTTAGGACCTATATAACTAATGTATAGTGCAAATGTTGTATTTAAGTTCTTTATTACGATAACAGACAAACCTTTTATTGGTTAACTGTTATACTTTTATTATTTAATTATTAGACTCTAATAAACATTATGAGACGCGTTAGAAATTTTGGGAATGTGAATTAAACATTTTGCACAATATAGTTCACAAGGCATATTTTAGGTCCTATATAACCTATGTATAGTACATATGTTGTAGTTAAGTTCTTTTAACGATAACAGACAAACCTTTTATTGGTTAACTGTTATACTTTTATTATTTACTTATTAGACTCTAATAAACATTTTGTGACGTGTTAGATTTTTTGGGAATGTGAATTAAGCATTTTGCACCAAATAGATCACAAGGCACTTTTTAGGTCCCTATATAACTAATGTATAGTGCAAATGTTGTAGTTAAGTTCTTTTAACGATAACAGACAAACCTTTTATTAGTTAACTGTTATACTTTTATTATTTACTTATTAGACTCTAATAAACATTTTGTGACACGTTAGAACTTTTGGGAATGTAAATTAAGCATTTTGAAACATATAGTTCACAAGGCACTTTTTAAGACCTATATAACTAATGTATAGTGCAAATGTTTTAGTTAAGTTCTGTTTACGATAACACACAAACCTTTTATAGGTTAACAGTTATACTTTTATTATTTACTTATTAGACTCTAATAAACATTTAGAGACCCGTTAGAACTTTTGAGAATGTAAATTAAGCATTTTGCACCATATAGTTCACAAGGCACTTTTTAGGACCTATATAACTAATGTATAGTGCAAATGTTGTAGTTAAGTTCTGTTTACGATAACAGACAAACCTTTTATAGGTTAACAGTTATACTTTTATTATTTACTTATTAGACTCTAATAAACATTTTGAGACCCGTTAGAACTTTTTGCAATGTGAATTAAAAATTTTGCTCAATATAGTTCACAAGGCACTTTCTAGGACCTATATAACTAATGTATATTGCATATGTTGTAGTTAAGATCTTTTAACGATAACAGAAAGTTCTTTTAACGATAACAGACAAACCTTTTATTGGTTAACTGTTATACTTTTATTATTTATTTATTAAACTCTAATAAACATTTTGAGACCCGTTAGAACTTTTTGCAATTTGAATTAAACATTTGGCACCATATAGTTCACAAGGCACTTTTTAGGACCTATATAACTAATGTATAGTGCAAATGTTTTAGTTAAGTTCTTTTAACGATAATAGACAAACCTTTTATTGGTTAACTGTTATACTTTTATTATTTACTTATTAGACTCTAATAAACAATTTGAGACCCGTTAGAACTTTTTGCAATGTGAATTAAACATTTGGCACCATATAGTTCACAAGGCACTTTTTAGGACCTATAAAACTAATGTATAGTGCAAATGTTTAAGTTAAGTTCTTTTAACGATAACAGACAAACCTTTTATTGGTTAACTGTTATACTTTTATTATTTACTTATTAGACTCTAATAAACATTTTGAGACCCGTTAGAACTTTTTGCAATGTGAATTAAACATTTGGCAACATATAGTTCACAAGGCACATTTTAGGACCTATATAACTAATGTATAGTGCAAATGTTTTAGTTAAGTTCTTTTAACGATAACAGACAAACCTTTTATTGGTTAACTGTTATACTTTTAATATTTACTTATTAGACTCTAATAAACATTTAGAGACCCGTTAGAACTTTTGAGAATGTAAATTAAGCATTTTGCACCATTTAGTTCACAAGGCACTTTTTAGGACCTATATAACTAATGTATAGTGCAAATGTTTTAGTTAAGTTCTTTTAACGATAACAGACAAACCTTTTATTGGTTAATTGTTATACTTTGATTATTTACTTATTAGACTCTAATAAACATTTTGAGACCCGTTAGAAATTTTTGCAATGTGAATTAAAAATTTTGCACCATATAGTTCACAAGGCACTTTCTAGGACCTATATAACTAATGTTTATTGCATATGTTGTAGTTAAGATCTTTTAACGATAACAGAAAGTTCTTTTAACGATAACAGACAAACCTTTTATTGGTTAACTGTTATACTTTTATTATTTACTTATTAGACTCTAATAAACATTTTGAGACGTGTTAGAAATTTTTGCAATGTGAATTAAACATTTGACACCATATAATTCACAAGGCACTTTTTAGGACCTATATAAATAATGTATAGTGCAAATGTTTTAGTTAAGTTCTGTTTACGATAACACACAAACCTTTTATAGGTTAACTGTTATACTTTTAATATTTACTTATTAGACTCTAATAAACATTTAGAGACCCGTTAGAACTTTTGAGAATGTAAATTAAGCATTTTGCACCATTTAGTTCACAAGGCACTTTTTAGGACCTATATAACTAATGTATAGTGCAAATGTTTTAGTTAAGTTCTTTTAACGATAACAGACAAACCTTTTATTGGTTAATTGTTATACTTTGATTATTTACTTATTAGACTCTAATAAACATTTTGAGACCCGTTAGAAATTTTTGCAATGTGAATTAAACATTTGGCACCATATAGTTCACAAGGCACTTTTTAAGACCTATTTAACTAATGTATAGTGCAAATGTTTTAGTTAAGTTCTTTTAACGATAACAGACAAACCATTTATTGGTTAACTGTTATACTTTTATTATTTACTTATTAGACTCTAATAAACATTTTGAGACCCGTTAGAACTTTTTGCAATGTGAATTAAGCATTTTGCACCTTATAGTTCACAAGGCACTTTTTAGGACCTATATAACTAATGTATAATGCAAATGTTTTAGTTAAGTTCTTTTAACGATAACAGACAAACCTTTTATTGGTTAACTGTTATACTTTTAATATTTACTTATTAGACTCTAATAAAACATTTTGAGACGGGTTAGAACTTTTGGGAATGTGAATTAAACATTTTGCACCAAATAGTTCAAAAAGCACTTTTTAGGACCTATATAACTAATGTAAAGTGCATATGTTGTAGTTAAGTTCTTTTAACGATAACAGACAAACCTTTTATTGGTTAAATGTTATACTTTTATTATTTACTTATTAGACTCTAATAAACATTTTGTGACGTTTTAGATTTTTTGGGAATGTGAATTAAGCATTTTGCACCAAATAGATCACAAGGCACTTTTTAGGTCCCTATATAACTAATGTATAGTGCAAATGTTTTAGTTAAGTTCTTTTAACGATAACAGACAAACCTTTTATTGGTTAACTGTTATACTTTTATTATTTACTTATTAGACTCTAATAAACATTTTGTGACACGTTAGAACTTTTGGGAATGTAAATTAAGCATTTTGCACCATATAGTTCACAAGGCACTTTTTAGGACCTATATAACTAATGTATAGTGCAAATGTTTTAGTTAAGTTCTGTTTACGATAACACACAAACCTTTTATAGGTTAACAGTTATACTTTTATTATTTACTTATTAGACTCTAATAAACATTTAGAGACCCGTTAGAACTTTTGAGAATGTAAATTAAGCATTTTGCACCATATAGTTCACAAGGCACTTTTTAGGACCTATATAACTAATGTATAGTGCAAATGTTGTAATTAAGTTCTGTTTACGATAACAGACAAACCTTTTATAGGTTAACAGTTATACTTTTATTATTTACTTATTAGACTCTAATAAACATTTTGAGACCCGTTAGAACTTTTTGCAATGTGAATTAAAAATTTTGCTCAATATAGTTCACAAGGCACTTTCTAAGACCTATATAACTAATGTATATTGCATATGTTGTAATTAAGATCTTTTAACGATAACAGAAAGTTCTTTTAACGATAACAGACAAACCTTTTATTGGTTAACTGTTATACTTTTATTATTTACTTATTAAACTCTAATAAACATTTTGAGACCCGTTAGAACTTTTTGCAATTTGAATTAAACATTTGGCACCATATAGTTCACAAGGCATTTTCTAGGACCTATATAACTAATGTATAGTGCAAATGTTTTAGTTAAGTTCTTTTAACGATAACAGACAAACCTTTTATTGGTTAACTGTTATACTTTTATTATTTACTTATTAGACTCTAATAAACAATTTGAGACCCGTTAGAACTTTTTGCAATGTGAATTAAACATTTGGCACCATATAGTTCACAAGGCACTTTTTAGGACCTATATAACTAATGTATAGTGCAAATGTTTAAGTTAAGTTCTTTTAACGATAACAGACAAACCTTTTATTGGTTAACTGTTATACTTTTATTATTTACTTATTAGACTCTAATAAACATTTTGAGACCCGTTAGAACTTTTTGCAATGTGAATTAAACATTTGGCACCATATAGTTCACAAGGCACTTTTTAGGACCTATATAACTAATGTATAGTGCAAATGTTTTAGTTAAGTTCTTTTAACGATAACAGACAAACCTTTTATTGGTTAACTGTTATACTTTTATTATTTACTTATTAGACTCTAATAAACATTTTGAGACGTGTTAGAACTTTTTGCAATGTGAATTAAACATTTGGCACCATATAGTTCACAAGGCACTTTTTAGGACCTATATAACTAATGTATAGTGCAAATGTTTTAGTTAAGTTCTTTTAACGATAACAGACAAACAATTTATTGGTTAACTGTTATACTTTTATTATTTACTTATTAGACTCTAATAAACATTTTGAGACCCGTTAGAACTTTTTGCAATGTGAATTAAACATTTGGCACCATATAGTTCACAAGGCACTTTTTAGGACCTATATAAATAATGTATAGTGCAAATGTTTTAGTTAAGTTCTGTTTACGATAACACACAAACCTTTTATAGGTTAACAGTTATACTTTTATTATTTACTTATTAGACTCTAATAAACATTTAGAGACCCGTTAGAACTTTTGAGAATGTAAATTAAGCATTTTGCACCATATAGTTCACAAGGCACTTTTTAGGACCTATATAACTAATGTATAGTGCAAATGTTTTAGTTAAGTTCTGTTTACGATAACACACAAACCTTTTATAGGTTAACAGTTATACTTTTATTATTTACTTATTAGACTCTAATAAACATTTTGAGACCCGTTAGAACTTTTTGCAATGTGAATTAAAAATTTTGCACCATATAGTTCACAAGGCACTTTCTAGGACCTATATAACTAATGTTTATTGCATATGTTGTAGTTAAGATCTTTTAACGATAACAGAAAGTTCTTTTAACGATAACAGACAAACCTTTTATTGGTTAACTGTTATACTTTTATTATTTACTTATTAAACTCTAATAAACATTTTGAGACCCGTTAGAAATTTTTGCAATTTGAATTAAACATTTGGCACCATATAGTTCACAAGGCACTTTTTAGGACCTATATAACTAATGTATAGTGCAAATGTTTTAGTTAAGTTCTTTTAACGATAACAGACAAACCTTTTATTGGTTAACTGTTATACTTTTATTATTTACTTATTAGACACTAATAAACAATTTGAGACCCGTTAGAACTTTTTGCAATGTGAATTAAACATTTGGCACCATATAGTTCACAAGGCACTTTTTAGGACCTATATAACTAATGTATAGTGCAAATGTTTTAGTTAAGTTCTTTTAACGATAACAGACAAACCTTTTATTGGTTAACTGTTATACTTTTATTATTTACTTATTAGACTCTAATAAACATTTTGAGACCCGTTAGAACTTTTTGAAATGTGAATTAAACATTTTGCACCATATAGTTCACAAGGCACTTTTTAGGACCTATATAACTAATGTATAGTGCAAATGTTTTAGTTAAGTTCTTTATTACGATAACAGACAAACCTTTTATTGGTTAACTGTTATACTTTAATATTTACTTATTAAACTCTAATAAACATTTTCAGACCCGTTAGAATTTTTGCAATGTGAATTAAAATATTTGCACCATATAGTTCACAAAGCACTTTTTAGGACCTATATAACTAATGTATAGTGCAAATGTTGTAGTTAAGTTCTTTTAACGATAACAGACAAACCTTTTATTGGTTAATTGTTATACTTTGATTATTTACTTATTAGACTCTAATAAACATTTTGAGACCCGTTAGAAATTTTTGCAATGTGAATTAAACATTTGGCACCATATAGTTCACAAGGCACTTTTTAAGACCTATTTAACTAATGTATAGTGCAAATGTTTTAGTTAAGTTCTTTTAACGATATCAGACAAACCATTTGTTGGTTAACTGTTATACTTTTATTATTTACTTATTAGACTCTAATAAACATTTTGAGACCCGTTAGAATTTTTTGCAATGTGAATTAAACATTTTGCACCTTATAGTTCACAAGGCACTTTTTAGGACCTATATAACTAATGTATAATGCAAAGGTTTTAGTTAAGTTCTTTTAACGATAACAGACAAACCTTTTATTGGTTAACTGTTATACTTTTAATATTTACTTATTAGACTCTAATAAAACATTTTGAGACGGGTTAGAACTTTTGGGAATGTGAATTAAACATTTTGCACCAAATAGTTCAAAAAGCACTTTTTAGGACCTATATAACTAATGTAAAGTGCATATGTTGTAGTTAAGTTCTTTTAACGATAACAGACAAACCTTTTATTGGTTAAATGTTATACTTTTAATATTTACTTATTAGACTCTAATAAACATTTTGAGACCCGTTAGAACTTTTGGCAATGTGAATTAAATATTTTGCACCAAATAGTTCACAAGGACTTTTTAGGACCTATATAACTAATGTATAGTGCAAATGTTGTATTTAAGTTCTTTATTACGATAACAGACAAACCTTTTATTGGTTAACTGTTATACTTTTATTATTTAATTATTAGACTCTAATAAACATTATGAGACGCGTTAGAAATTTTGGGAATGTGAATTAAACATTTTGCACAATATAGTTCACAAGGCATATTTTAGGTCCTATATAACCTATGTATAGTACATATGTTGTAGTTAAGTTCTTTTAACGATAACAGACAAACCTTTTATTGGTTAACTGTTATACTTTTATTATTTACTTATTAGACTCTAATAAACATTTTGTGACGTGTTAGATTTTTTGGGAATGTGAATTAAGCATTTTGCACCAAATAGATCACAAGGCACTTTTTAGGTCCCTATATAACTAATGTATAGTGCAAATGTTGTAGTTAAGTTCTTTTAACGATAACAGACAAACCTTTTATTGGTTAACTGTTATACTTTTATTATTTACTTATTAGACTCTAATAAACATTTTGTGACACGTTAGAACTTTTGGGAATGTAAATTAAGCATTTTGAAACATATAGTTCACAAGGCACTTTTTAAGACCTATATAACTAATGTATAGTGCAAATGTTTTAGTTAAGTTCTGTTTACGATAACACACAAACCTTTTATAGGTTAACAGTTATACTTTTATTATTTACTTATTAGACTCTAATAAACATTTAGAGACCCGTTAGAACTTTTGAGAATGTAAATTAAGCATTTTGCACCATATAGTTCACAAGGCACTTTTTAGGACCTATATAACTAATGTATAGTGCAAATGTTGTAGTTAAGTTCTGTTTACGATAACAGACAAACCTTTTATAGGTTAACAGTTATACTTTTATTATTTACTTATTAGACTCTAATAAACATTTTGAGACCCGTTAGAACTTTTTGCAATGTGAATTAAAAATTTTGCTCAATATAGTTCACAAGGCACTTTCTAGGACCTATATAACTAATGTATATTGCATATGTTGTAGTTAAGATCTTTTAACGATAACAGAAAGTTCTTTTAACGATAAAAGACAAACCTTTTATTGGTTAACTGTTATACTTTTATTATTTATTTATTAAACTCTAATAAACATTTTGAGACCCGTTAGAACTTTTTGCAATTTGAATTAAACATTTGGCACCATATAGTTCACAAGGCACTTTTTAGGACCTATATAACTAATGTATAGTGCAAATGTTTTAGTTAAGTTCTTTTAACGATAATAGACAAACCTTTTATTGGTTAACTGTTATACTTTTATTATTTACTTATTAGACTCTAATAAACAATTTGAGACCCGTTAGAACTTTTTGCAATGTGAATTAAACATTTGGCACCATATAGTTCACAAGGCACTTTTTAGGACCTATAAAACTAATGTATAGTGCAAATGTTTAAGTTAAGTTCTTTTAACGATAACAGACAAACCTTTTATTGGTTAACTGTTATACTTTTATTATTTACTTATTAGACTCTAATAAACATTTTGAGACCCGTTAGAACTTTTTGCAATGTGAATTAAACATTTGGCAACATATAGTTCACAAGGCACATTTTAGGACCTATATAACTAATGTATAGTGCAAATGTTTTAGTTAAGTTCTTTTAACGATAACAGACAAACCTTTTATTGGTTAACTGTTATACTTTTATTATTTACTTATTAGACTCTAATAAACATTTTGAGACGTGTTAGAAATTTTTGCAATGTGAATTAAACATTTGACACCATATAATTCACAAGGCACTTTTTAGGACCTATATAACTAATGTATAGTGCAAATGTTTTAGTTAAGTTCTTTTAACGATAACAGACAAACCATTTATTGGTTAACTGTTATACTTTTATTATTTACTTATTAGACACTAATAAACATTTTGAGACCCGTTAGAACTTTTTGCAATGTGAATTAAACATTTGGCACCATATAGTTCACAAGGCACTTTTTAGGACCTATATAAATAATGTATAGTGCAAATGTTTTAGTTAAGTTCTGTTTACGATAACACACAAACTTTTTATAGGTTAACAGTTATACTTTTATTATTTACTTATTAGACTCTAATAAACATTTAGAGACCCGTTAGAACTTTTGAGAATGTAAATTAAGCTTTTTGCACCATATAGTTCACAAGGCACTTTTTAGGACCTATATAACTAATGTATAGTGCAAATGTTTTAGTTAAGTTCTGTTTACGATAACACACAAACCTTTTATAGGTTAACAGTTATACTTTTATTATTTACTTATTAGACTCTAATAAACATTTAGAGACCCGTTAGAACTTTTGAGAATGTAAATTAAGCATTTTGCACCATATAGTTCACAAGGCACTTTTTAGGACCTATATAACTAATGTATAGTGCAAATGTTGTAGTTAAGTTCTGTTTACGATAACAGACAAACCTTTTATAGGTTAACTGTTATACTTTTATTATTTACTTATTAGACTCTAATAAACATTTTGAGACCCGTTAGAACTTTTTGCAATGTGAATTAAAAATTTTGCACCATATAGTTCACAAGGCACTTTCTAGGACCTATATAACTAATGTATATTGCATATGTTGTAGTTAAGATCTTTTAACGATAACAGAAAGTTCTTTTAACGATAACAGACAAACCTTTTATTGGTTAACTGTTATACTTTTATTATTTATTTATTAAACTCTAATAAACATTTTGAGACCCGTTAGAACTTTTTGCAATTTGAATTAAACATTTGGCACCATATAGTTCACAAGGCACTTTTTAGGACCTATATAACTAATGTATAGTGCAAATGTTTTAGTTAAGTTCTTTTAACGATAACAGACAAACCTTTTATTGGTTAACTGTTATACTTTTATTATTTACTTATTAGACTCTAATAAACAATTTGAGACCCGTTAGAACTTTTTGCAATGTGAATTAAACATTTGGCACCATATAGTTCACAAGGCACTTTTTAGGACCTATATAACTAATGTATAGTGCAAATGTTTAAGTTAAGTTCTTTTAACGAAAACAGACAAACCTTTTATTGGTTAACTGTTATACTTTTATTATTTACTTATTAGACTCTAATAAACATTTTGAGACCCGTTAGAACTTTTTGCAATGTGAATTAAACATTTGGCAACATATAGTTCACAAGGCACTTTTTAGGACCTATATAACTAATGTATAGTGCAAATGTTTTAGTTAAGTTCTTTTAACGATAACAGACAAACCATTTATTGGTTAACTGTTATACTTTTATTATTTACTTATTAGACTCTAATAAACATTTTGAGACCCGTTAGAACTTTTTGCAATGTGAATTAAACATTTGGCACCATATAGTTCACAAGGCACTTTTTAGGACCTAAATAAATAATGTATAGTGCAAATGTTTTAGTTAAGTTCTGTTTACGATAACACACAAACCTTTTATAGGTTAACAGTTATACTTTTAATATTTACTTATTAGACTCTAATAAAACATTTTGAGACGGGTTAGAACTTTTGGGAATGTGAATTAAACATTTTGCACCAAATAGTTCAAAAAGCACTTTTTAGGACCTATATAACTAATGTAAAGTGCATATGTTGTAGTTAAGTTCTTTTAACGATAACAGACAAACCTTTTATTGGTTAAATGTTATACTTTTAATATTTACTTATTAGACTCTAATAAACATTTTGAGACGCGTTAGAACTTTTGGCAATGTGAATTAAACATTTTGCACCAAATAGTTCACAAGGACTTTTTAGGACCTATATAACTAATGTATAGTGCAAATGTTGTATTTAAGTTCTTTTAACGATAACAGACAAACCTTTTATTGGTTAACTGTTATACTTTTATTATTTAATTATTAGACTCTAATAAACATTTAGAGACGCGTTAGAAATTTTGGGAATGTGAATTAAACATTTTGCACAATATAGTTCACAAGGCAGATTTTAGGACCTATATAACTAATGTATAGTACATATGTTGTAGTTAAGTTCTTTTTACGATAACAGACAAACCTTTTATTGGTTAACTGTTATACTTTTATTATTTACTTATTAGACTGTAATAAAACAATTTGAAACGCGTTGGAACTTTTGGGAATGTGAATTAAACATTTGGCACCAAATAGTTCACAAGGCACTTTTTAGGACCTATATAACTAATGTATAATGCAAATGTTGTAGTTAAGTTCTTTTAACGATAACAGACAAACCTTTTATTGGTTAACTGTTATACTTTTATTATTTACTTATTAGACTCTAATAAACTTTTTGTGACGTGTTAGATTTTTTGGGAATGTGAATTAAGCATTTTGCACCAAATAGATCACAAGGCACTTTTTAGGTCCCTATATAACTAATGTATAGTGCAAATGTTGTAGTTAAGTTCTTTTAACGATAACAGACAAACCTTTTATTGGTTAACTGTTATACTTTTATTATTTACTTATTAGACTCTAATAAACATTTTGTGACACGTTAGAACTTTTGGGAATGTAAATTAAGCATTTTGCACCATATAGTTCACAAGGCACTTTTTAGGACCTATATAACTAATGTATAGTGCAAATGTTTTAGTTAAGTTCTGTTTACGATAACACACAAACCTTTTATAGGTTAACAGTTATACTTTTATTATTTACTTATTAGACTCTAATAAACATTTAGAGACCCGTTAGAACTTTTGAGAATGTAAATTAAGCATTTTGCACCATATAGTTCACAAGGCACTTTTTAGGACCTATATAACTAATGTATAGTGCAAATGTTGTAATTAAGTTCTGTTTACGATAACAGACAAACCTTTTATAGGTTAACAGTTATACTTTTATTATTTACTTATTAGACTCTAATAAACATTTAGAGACCCGTTAGAACTTTTTGCAATGTGAATTAAAATATTTGCACCATATAGTTCACAAGGCACTTTCTAAGACCTATATAACTAATGTATATTGCATATGTTGTAATTAAGATCTTTTAACGATAACAGAAAGTTCTTTTAACGATAACAGACAAACCTTTTATTGGTTAACTGTTATACTTTTATTATTTACTTATTAAACTCTAATAAACATTTTGAGACCCGTTAGAACTTTTTGCAATTTGAATTAAACATTTGGCACCATATAGTTCACAAGGCACTTTTTAGGACCTATATAACTAATGTATAGTGCAAATGTTTTAGTTAAGTTCTTTTAACGATAACAGACAAACCTTTTATTGGTTAACTGTTATACTTTTATTATTTACTTATTAGACTCTAATAAACAATTTGAGACCCGTTAGAACTTTTTGCAATGTGAATTAAACATTTGGCACCATATAGTTCACAAGGCACTTTCTAGGACCTATATAACTAATGTATAGTGCAAATGTTTAAGTTAAGTTCTTTTAACGATAACAGACAAACCTTTTATTGGTTAACTGTTATACTTTTATTATTTACTTATTAGACTCTAATAAACATTTTGAGACCCGTTAGAACTTTTTGCAATGTGAATTAAACATTTGGCACCATATAGTTCACAAGGCACTTTTTAGGACCTATATAACTAATGTATAGTGCAAATGTTTAAGTTAAGTTCTTTTAACGATAACAGACAAACCTTTTATTGGTTAACTGTTATACTTTTATTATTTACTTATTAGACTCTAATAAACATTTTGAGACGTGTTAGAACTTTTTGCACTGTGAATTAAACATTTGGCACCATATAGTTCAAAACGCACTTTTTAGGACCTATATAACTTATGTATAGTGCAAATGTTTTAGTTAAGTTCTTTTAACGATAACAGACAAACCATTTATTGGTTAACTGTTATACTTTTATTATTTACTTATTAGACTCTAATAAACATTTTGAGACCCGTTAGAACTTTTTGCAAAGTGAATTAAACATTTGGCACCATATAGTTCACAAGGCACTTTTTAGGACCTATATAACTAATGTATAGTGCAAATGTTTTAGTTAAGTTCTGTTTACGATAACACACAAACCTTTTATAGGTTAACAGTTATACTTTTATTATTTACTTATTAGACTCTAATAAACATTTTGAGACCCGTTAGAACTTTTTGCAATGTGAATTAAAAATTTTGCACAATATAGTTCAAAAGGCACTTTCTAGGACCTATAAAACTAATGTATATTGCGTATGTTGTAGTTAAGATCTTTTAACGATAACAGAAAGTTCTTTTAACGATAACAGACAAACCTTTTATTGGTTAACTGTTATACTTTTATTATTTACTTATTAAACACTAATAAACATTTTGAGACCCGTTAGAAATTTTTGCAATTTGAATTAAACATTTGGCACCATATAGTTCACAAGGCACTTTTTAGGACCTATATAACTAATGTATAGTGCAAATGTTTTAGTTAAGTTCTTTTAACGATAACAGACAAACCTTTTATTGGTTAACTGTTATACTTTTATTATTTACTTATTAGACACTAATAAACAATTTGAGACCCGTTAGAACTTTTTGCAATGTGAATTAAACATTTGGCACCAAATAGTTCACAAGGCACTTTTTAGGACCTATATAACTAATGTATAGTGCAAATGTTTTAGTTAAGTTCTTTTAACGATAACAGACAAACCTTTTATTGGTTAACTGTTATACTTTTATTATTTACTTATTAGACTCTAATAAACTTTTTGTGACGTGTTAGCTTTTTGGGAATGTGAATTAAGCATTTTGCACCAAATAGATCACAAGGCAGTTTTTAGGTCCCTATATAACTAATGTATAGTGCAAATGTTGTAGTTAAGTTCTTTTAACGATAACAGACAAACCTTTTATTGGTTAACTGTTATACTTTTATTATTTACTTATTAGACTCTAATAAACATTTTGTGACACGTTAGAACTTTTGGGAATGTAAATTAAGCATTTTGCACCATATAGTTCACAAGGCACTTTTTAGGACCTATATAACTAATGTATAGTGCAAATGTTTTAGTTAAGTTCTGTTTACGATAACACACAAACCTTTTATAGGTTAACAGTTATACTTTTATTATTTACTTATTAGACTCTAATAAACATTTAGAGACCCGTTAGAACTTTTGAGAATGTAAATTAAGCATTTTGCACCATATAGTTCACAAGGCACTTTTTAGGACCTATATAACTAATGTATAGTGCAAATGTTGTAATTAAGTTCTGTTTACGATAACAGACAAACCTTTTATAGGTTAACAGTTATACTTTTATTATTTACTTATTAGACTCTAATAAACATTTTGAGACCCGTTAGAACTTTTTGCAATGTGAATTAAAAATTTTGCTCAATATAGTTCACAAGGCACTTTCTAAGACCTATATAACTAATGTATATTGCATATGTTGTAATTAAGATCTTTTAACGATAACAGAAAGTTCTTTTAACGATAACAGACAAACCTTTTATTGGTTAACTGTTATACTTTTATTATTTACTTATTAAACTCTAATAAACATTTTGAGACCCGTTAGAACTTTTTGCAATTTGAATTAAACATTTGGCACCATATAGTTCACAAGGCACTTTTTAGGACCTATATAACTAATGTATAGTGCAAATGTTTTAGTTAAGTTCTTTTAACGATAACAGACAAACCTTTTATTGGTTAACTGTTATACTTTTATTATTTACTTATTAGACTCTAATAAACAATTTGAGACCCGTTAGAACTTTTTGCAATGTGAATTAAACATTTGGCACCATATAGTTCACAAGGCACTTTTTAGGACCTATATAACTAATGTATAGTGCAAATGTTTAAGTTAAGTTCTTTTAACGATAACAGACAAACCTTTTATTGGTTAACTGTTATACTTTTATTATTTACTTATTAGACTCTAATAAACATTTTGAGACCCGTTAGAACTTTTTGCAATGTGAATTAAACATTTGGCACCATATAGTTCACAAGGCACTTTTTAGGACCTATATAACTAATGTATAGTGCAAATGTTTTAGTTAAGTTCTTTTAACGATAACAGACAAACCTTTTATTGGTTAACTGTTATACTTTTATTATTTACTTATTAGACTCTAATAAACATTTTGAGACGTGTTAGAACTTTTTGCAATGTGAATTAAACATTTGGCACCATATAGTTCAAAAGGCACTTTTTAGGACCTATATAACTAATGTATAGTGCAAATGTTTTAGTTAAGTTCTTTTAACGATAGCAGACAAACCATTTATTGGTTAACTGTTATACTATTATTATTTACTTATTAGACTCTAATAAACATTTTGAGACCCGTTAGAACTTTTTGCAATGTGAATTAAACATTTGGCACCATATAGTTCACAAGGCACTTTTTAGGACTTATATAAATAATGTATAGTGCAAATGTTTTAGTTAAGTTCTGTTTACGATAACACACAAACCTTTTATAGGTTAACAGTTATACTTTTATTATTTACTTATTAGACTCTAATAAACATTTAGAGACCCGTTAGAACTTTTGAGAATGTAAATTAAGCATTTTGCACCATATAGTTCACAAGGCACTTTTTAGGACCTATATAACTAATGTATAGTGCAAATGTTTTAGTTAAGTTCTGTTTACGATAACACACAAACCTTTTATAGGTTAACAGTTATACTTTTATTATTTACTTATTAGACTCTAATAAACATTTTGAGACCCGTTAGAACTTTTTGCAATGTGAATTAAAAATTTTGCACAATATAGTTCAAAAGGCACTTTCTAGGACCTATAAAACTAATGTATATTGCATATGTTGTAGTTAAGATCTTTTAACGATAACAGAAAGTTCTTTTAACGATAACAGACAAACCTTTTATTGGTTAACTGTTATACTTTTATTATTTACTTATTAAACATTAATAAACATTTTGAAACCCGTTAGAACTTTTTGCAATTTGAATTAAACATTTGGCACCATATAGTTCACAAGGCACTTTTTAGGACCTATATAACTAATGTATAGTGCAAATGTTTTAGTTAAGTTCTTTTAACGATAACAGACAAACCTTTTATTGGTTAACTGTTATACTTTTATTATTTACTTATTAGACACTAATAAACAATTTGAGACCCGTTAGAACTTTTTGCAATGTGAATTAAACATTTGGCACCAAATAGTTCACAAGGCACTTTTTAGGACCTATATAACTAATGTATAGTGCAAATGTTTTAGTTAAGTTCTTTTAACGATAACAGACAAACCTTTTATTGGTTAACTGTTATACTTTTATAATTTACTTATTAGACTCTAATAAACATTTTGAGACCCGTTAGAACTTTTTGCAATGTGAATTAAACATTTGGCACCATATAGTTCACAAGGCACTTTTTAGGTCCCTATATAACTAATGTATAGTGCAAATGTTTTAGTTAAGTTCTTTTAACGATAACAGACAAACCTTTTATTGGTTAACTGTTATACTTTTATTATTTAATTATTAGACTCTAATAAACATTTAGAGACGCGTTAGAAATTTTGGGAATGTGAATTAAACATTTTGCACAATATAGTTCACAAGGCAGATTTTAGGTCCTATATAACCTATGTATAGTACATATGTTGTAGTTAAGTTCTTTTAACGATAACAGACAAACCTTTTATTGGTTAACTGTTATACTTTTATTATTTACTTATTAGACTGTAATAAAACAATTTGAAACGCGTTGGAACTTTTGGGAATGTGAATTAAACATTTTGCACCAAATAGTTCACAAGGCACTTTTTAGGACCTATATAACTAATGTATAATGCAAATGTTGTAGTTAAGTTCTTTTAACGATAACAGACAAACCTTTTATTGGTTAACTGTTATACTTTTATTATTTACTTATTAGACTCTAATAAATTTTTTGTGACGTGTTAGATTTTTTGGGAATGTGAATTAAGCATTTTGCACCAAATAGATCACAAGGCACTTTTTAGGTCCCTATATAACTAATGTATAGTGCAAATGTTGTAGTTAAGTTCTTTTAACGATAACAGACAAACCTTTTATTGGTTAACTGTTATACTTTTATTATTTACTTATTAGACTCTAATAAACATTTTGTGACACGTTAGAACTTTTGGGAATGTAAATTAAGCATTTTGCACCATATAGTTCACAAGGCACTTTTTAGGACCTATATAACTAATGTATAGTGCAAATGTTTTAGTTAAGTTCTGTTTACGATAACACACAAACCTTTTATAGGTTAACAGTTATACTTTTATTATTTACTTATTAGACTCTAATAAACATTTTGAGACCCGTTAGAACTTTTTGCAATGTGAATTAAAAATTTTGCTCAATATAGTTCACAAGGCACTTTCTAAGACCTATATAACTAATGTATATTGCATATGTTGTAATTAAGATCTTTTAACGATAACAGAAAGTTCTTTTAACGATAACAGACAAACCTTTTATTGGTTAACTGTTATACTTTTATTATTTACTTATTAAACTCTAATAAACATTTTGAGACCCGTTAGAACTTTTTGCAATTTGAATTAAACATTTGGCACCATATAGTTCACAAGGCACTTTTTAGGACCTATATAACTAATGTATAGTGCAAATGTTTTAGTTAAGTTCTTTTAACGATAACAGACAAACCTTTTATTGGTTAACTGTTATACTTTTATTATTTACTTATTAGACTCTAATAAACAATTTGAGACCCGTTAGAACTTTTTGCAATGTGAATTAAACATTTGGCACCATATAGTTCACAAGGCACTTTTTAGGACCTATATAACTAATGTATAGTGCAAATGTTTAAGTTCAGTTCTTTTAACGATAACAGACAAACCTTTTATTGGTTAACTGTTATACTTTTATTATTTACTTATTAGACTCTAATAAACATTTTGAGACCCGTTAGAACTTTTTGCAATGTGAATTAAACATTTGGCACCATATAGTTCACAAGGCACTTTTTAGGACCTATATAACTAATGTATAGTGCAAATGTTTTAGTTAAGTTCTTTTAACGATAACAGACAAACCTTTTATTGGTTAACTGTTATACTTTTATTATTTACTTATTAGACTCTAATAAACATTTTGAGACCCGTTAGAACTTTTTGCAATGTGAATTAAAAATTTTGCACCATATAGTTCACAAGGCACTTTCTAGGACCTATATAACTAATGTATATTGCATATGTTGTAGTTAAGATCTTTTAACGATAACAGAAAGTTCTTTTAACGATAACAGACAAACCTTTTATTGGTTAACTGTTATACTTTTATTATTTATTTATTAAACTCTAATAAACATTTTGAGACCCGTTAGAACTTTTTGCAATTTGAATTAAACATTTGGCACCATATAGTTCACAAGGCACTTTTTAGGACCTATATAACTAATGTATAGTGCAAATGTTTTAGTTAAGTTCTTTTAACGATAACAGACAAACCTTTTATTGGTTAACTGTTATACTTTTATTATTTACTTATTAGACTCTAATAAACAATTTGAGACCCGTTAGAACTTTTTGCAATGTGAATTAAACATTTGGCACCATATAGTTCACAAGGCACTTTTTAGGACCTATATAACTAATGTATAGTGCAAATGTTTAAGTTAAGTTCTTTTAACGAAAACAGACAAACCTTTTATTGGTTAACTGTTATACTTTTATTATTTACTTATTAGACTCTAATAAACATTTTGAGACCCGTTAGAACTTTTTGCAATGTGAATTAAACATTTGGCAACATATAGTTCACAAGGCACTTTTTAGGACCTATATAACTAATGTATAGTGCAAATGTTTTAGTTAAGTTCTTTTAACGATAACAGACAAACCTTTTATTGGTTAACTGTTATACTTTTATTATTTACTTATTAGACTCTAATAAACATTTTGAGACGTGTTAGAACTTTTTGCAATGTGAATTAAACATTTGGCACCATATAGTTCACAAGGCACTTTTTAGGACCTATATAACTAATGTATAGTGCAAATGTTTTAGTTAAGTTCTTTTAACGATAACAGACAAACCATTTATTGGTTAACTGTTATACTTTTATTATTTACTTATTAGACTCTAATAAACATTTTGAGACCCGTTAGAACTTTTTGCAATGTGAATTAAACATTTGGCACCATATAGTTCACAAGGCACTTTTTAGGACCTAAATAAATAATGTATAGTGCAAATGTTTTAGTTAAGTTCTGTTTACGATAACACACAAACCTTTTATAGGTTAACAGTTATACTTTTAATATTTACTTATTAGACTCTAATAAAACATTTTGAGACGGGTTAGAACTTTTGGGAATGTGAATTAAACATTTTGCAACAAATAGTTCAAAAAGCACTTTTTAGGACCTATATAACTAATGTAAAGTGCATATGTTGTAGTTAAGTTCTTTTAACGATAACAGACAAACCTTTTATTGGTTAAATGTTATACTTTTAATATTTACTTATTAGACTCTAATAAACATTTTGAGACGCGTTAGAACTTTTGGCAATGTGAATTAAACATTTTGCACCAAATAGTTCACAAGGACTTTTTAGGACCTATATAACTAATGTATAGTGCAAATGTTGTATTTAAGTTCTTTTAACGATAACAGACAAACCTTTTATTGGTTAACTGTTATACTTTTATTATTTAATTATTAGACTCTAATAAACATTTAGAGACGCGTTAGAAATTTTGGGAATGTGAATTAAACATTTTGCACAATATAGTTCACAAGGCAGATTTTAGGTCCTATATAACCTATGTATAGTACATATGTTGTAGTTAAGTTCTTTTTACGATAACAGACAAACCTTTTATTGGTTAACTGTTATACTTTTATTATTTACTTATTAGACTGTAATAAAACAATTTGAAACGCGTTGGAACTTTTGGGAATGTGAATTAAACATTTGGCACCAAATAGTTCACAAGGCACTTTTTAGGACCTATATAACTAATGTATAATGCAAATGTTGTAGTTAAGTTCTTTTAACGATAACAGACAAACCTTTTATTGGTTAACTGTTATACTTTTATTATTTACTTATTAGACTCTAATAAACTTTTTGTGACGTGTTAGATTTTTTGGGAATGTGAATTAAGCATTTTGCACCAAATAGATCACAAGGCACTTTTTAGGTCCCTATATAACTAATGTATAGTGCAAATGTTGTAGTTAAGTTCTTTTAACGATAACAGACAAACCTTTTATTGGTTAACTGTTATACTTTTATTATTTACTTATTAGACTCTAATAAACATTTTGTGACACGTTAGAACTTTTGGGAATGTAAATTAAGCATTTTGCACCATATAGTTCACAAGGCACTTTTTAGGACCTATATAACTAATGTATAGTGCAAATGTTTTAGTTAAGTTCTGTTTACGATAACACACAAACCTTTTATAGGTTAACAGTTATACTTTTATTATTTACTTATTAGACTCTAATAAACATTTAGAGACCCGTTAGAACTTTTGAGAATGTAAATTAAGCATTTTGCACCATATAGTTCACAAGGCACTTTTTAGGACCTATATAACTAATGTATAGTGCAAATGTTGTAATTAAGTTCTGTTTACGATAACAGACAAACCTTTTATAGGTTAACAGTTATACTTTTATTATTTACTTATTAGACTCTAATAAACATTTAGAGACCCGTTAGAACTTTTTGCAATGTGAATTAAAATATTTGCACCATATAGTTCACAAGGCACTTTCTAAGACCTATATAACTAATGTATATTGCATATGTTGTAATTAAGATCTTTTAACGATAACAGAAAGTTCTTTTAACGATAACAGACAAACCTTTTATTGGTTAACTGTTATACTTTTATTATTTACTTATTAAACTCTAATAAACATTTTGAGACCCGTTAGAACTTTTTGCAATTTTAATTAAACATTTGGCACCATATAGTTCACAAGGCACTTTTTAGGACCTATATAACTAATGTATAGTGCAAATGTTTTAGTTAAGTTCTTTTAACGATAACAGACAAACCTTTTATTGGTTAACTGTTATACTTTTATTATTTACTTATTAGACTCTAATAAACAATTTGAGACCCGTTAGAACTTTTTGCAATGTGAATTAAACATTTGGCACCATATAGTTCACAAGGCACTTTCTAGGACCTATATAACTAATGTATAGTGCAAATGTTTAAGTTAAGTTCTTTTAACGATAACAGACAAACCTTTTATTGGTTAACTGTTATACTTTTATTATTTACTTATTAGACTCTAATAAACATTTTGAGACCCGTTAGAACTTTTTGCAATGTGAATTAAACATTTGGCACCATATAGTTCACAAGGCACTTTTTAGGACCTATATAACTAATGTATAGTGCAAATGTTTAAGTTAAGTTCTTTTAACGATAACAGACAAACCTTTTATTGGTTAACTGTTATACTTTTATTATTTACTTATTAGACTCTAATAAACATTTTGAGACGTGTTAGAACTTTTTGCACTGTGAATTAAACATTTGGCACCATATAGTTCAAAAGGCACTTTTTAGGACCTATATAACTAATGTATAGTGCAAATGTTTTAGTTAAGTTCTTTTAACGATAACAGACAAACCATTTATTGGTTAACTGTTATACTTTTATTATTTACTTATTAGACTCTAATAAACATTTTGAGACCCGTTAGAACTTTTTGCAAAGTGAATTAAACATTTGGCACCATATAGTTCACAAGGCACTTTTTAGGACCTATATAACTAATGTATAGTGCAAATGTTTTAGTTAAGTTCTGTTTACGATAACACACAAACCTTTTATAGGTTAACAGTTATACTTTTATTATTTACTTATTAGACTCTAATAAACATTTTGAGACCCGTTAGAACTTTTTGCAATGTGAATTAAAAATTTTGCACAATATAGTTCAAAAGGCACTTTCTAGGACCTATAAAACTAATGTATATTGCGTATGTTGTAGTTAAGATCTTTTAACGATAACAGAAAGTTCTTTTAACGATAACAGACAAACCTTTTATTGGTTAACTGTTATACTTTTATTATTTACTTATTAAACACTAATAAACATTTTGAGACCCGTTAGAAATTTTTGCAATTTGAATTAAACATTTGGCACCATATAGTTCACAAGGCACTTTTTAGGACCTATATAACTAATGTATAGTGCAAATGTTTTAGTTAAGTTCTTTTAACGATAACAGACAAACCTTTTATTGGTTAACTGTTATACTTTTATTATTTACTTATTAGACACTAATAAACAATTTGAGACCCGTTAGAACTTTTTGCAATGTGAATTAAACATTTGGCACCAAATAGTTCACAAGGCACTTTTTAGGACCTATATAACTAATGTATAGTGCAAATGTTTTAGTTAAGTTCTTTTAACGATAACAGACAAACCTTTTATTGGTTAACTGTTATACTTTTATTATTTACTTATTAGACTCTAATAAACTTTTTGTGACGTGTTAGCTTTTTGGGAATGTGAATTAAGCATTTTGCACCAAATAGATCACAAGGCAGTTTTTAGGTCCCTATATAACTAATGTATAGTGCAAATGTTGTAGTTAAGTTCTTTTAACGATAACAGACAAACCTTTTATTGGTTAACTGTTATACTTTTATTATTTACTTATTAGACTCTAATAAACATTTTGTGACACGTTAGAACTTTTGGGAATGTAAATTAAGCATTTTGCACCATATAGTTCACAAGGCACTTTTTAGGACCTATATAACTAATGTATAGTGCAAATGTTTTAGTTAAGTTCTGTTTACGATAACACACAAACCTTTTATAGGTTAACAGTTATACTTTTATTATTTACTTATTAGACTCTAATAAACATTTAGAGACCCGTTAGAACTTTTGAGAATGTAAATTAAGCATTTTGCACCATATAGTTCACAAGGCACTTTTTAGGACCTATATAACTAATGTATAGTGCAAATGTTGTAATTAAGTTCTGTTTACGATAACAGACAAACCTTTTATAGGTTAACAGTTATACTTTTATTATTTACTTATTAGACTCTAATAAACATTTTGAGACCCGTTAGAACTTTTTGCAATGTGAATTAAAAATTTTGCTCAATATAGTTCACAAGGCACTTTCTAAGACCTATATAACTAATGTATATTGCATATGTTGTAATTAAGATCTTTTAACGATAACAGAAAGTTCTTTTAACGATAACAGACAAACCTTTTATTGGTTAACTGTTATACTTTTATTATTTACTTATTAAACTCCAATAAACATTTTGAGACCCGTTAGAACTTTTGGGAATGTGAATTAAACATTTTGCACAATATAGTTCACAAGGCAGATTTTAGGTCCTATATAACCTATGTATAGTACATATGTTGTAGTTAAGTTCTTTTAACGATAACAGACAAACCTTTTATTGGTTAACTGTTATACTTTTATTATTTACTTATTAGACTGTAATAAAACAATTTGAAACGCGTTGGAACTTTTGGGAATGTGAATTAAACATTTGGCACCAAATAGTTCACAAGGCACTTTTTAGGACCTATATAACTAATGTATAATGCAAATGTTGTAGTTAAGTTCTTTTAACGATAACAGACAAACCTTTTATTGGTTAACTGTTATACTTTTATTATTTACTTATTAGACTCTAATAAACTTTTTGTGACGTGTTAGATTTTTTGGGAATGTGAATTAAGCATTTTGCACCAAATAGATCACAAGGCACTTTTTAGGTCCCTATATAACTAATGTATAGTGCAAATGTTGTAGTTAAGTTCTTTTAACGATAACAGACAAACCTTTTATTGGTTAACTGTTATACTTTTATTATTTACTTATTAGACTCTAATAAACATTTTGTGACACGTTAGAACTTTTGGGAATGTAAATTAAGCATTTTGCACCATATAGTTCACAAGGCACTTTTTAGGACCTATATAACTAATGTATAGTGCAAATGTTTTAGTTAAGTTCTGTTTACGATAACACACAAACCTTTTATAGGTTAACAGTTATACTTTTATTATTTACTTATTAGACTCTAATAAACATTTTGAGACCCGTTAGAACTTTTTGCAATGTGAATTAAAAATTTTGCTCAATATAGTTGTCAAGGCACTTTCTAAGACCTATATAACTAATGTATATTGCATATGTTGTAATTAAGATCTTTTAACGATAACAGAAAGTTCTTTTAACGATAACAGACAAACCTTTTATTGGTTAACTGTTATACTTTTATTATTTACTTATTAAACTCTAATAAACATTTTGAGACCCGTTAGAACTTTTTGCAATTTGAATTAAACATTTGGCACCATATAGTTCACAAGGCACTTTTTAGGACCTATATAACTAATGTATAGTGCAAATGTTTTAGTTAAGTTCTTTTAACGATAACAGACAAACCTTTTATTGGTTAACTGTTATACTTTTATTATTTACTTATTAGACTCTAATAAACAATTTGAGACCCGTTAGAACTTTTTGCAATGTGAATTAAACATTTGGCACCATATAGTTCACAAGGCACTTTTTAGGACCTATATAACTAATGTATAGTGCAAATGTTTAAGTTAAGTTCTTTTAACGATAACAGACAAACCTTTTATTGGTTAACTGTTATACTTTTATTATTTACTTATTAGACTCTAATAAACATTTTGAGACCCGTTAGAACTTTTTGCAATGTGAATTAAACATTTGGCACCATATAGTTCACAAGGCACTTTTTAGGACCTATATAACTAATGTATAGTGCAAATGTTTTAGTTAAGTTCTTTTAACGATAACAGACAAACCTTTTATTGGTTAACTGTTATACTTTTATTATTTACTTATTAGACTCTAATAAACATTTTGAGACGTGTTAGAACTTTTTGCAATGTGAATTAAACATTTGGCACCATATAGTTCAAAAGGCACTTTTTAGGACCTATATAACTAATGTATAGTGCAAATGTTTTAGTTAAGTTCTTTTAACGATAGCAGACAAACCATTTATTGGTTAACTGTTATACTTTTATTATTTACTTATTAGACTCTAATAAACATTTTGAGACCCGTTAGAACTTTTTGCAATGTGAATTAAACATTTGGCACCATATAGTTCACAAGGCACTTTTTAGGACTTATATAAATAATGTATAGTGCAAATGTTTTAGTTAAGTTCTGTTTACGATAACACACAAACCTTTTATAGGTTAACAGTTATACTTTTATTATTTACTTATTAGACTCTAATAAACATTTAGAGACCCGTTAGAACTTTTGAGAATGTAAATTAAGCATTTTGCACCATATAGTTCACAAGGCACTTTTTAGGACCTATATAACTAATGTATAGTGCAAATGTTTTAGTTAAGTTCTGTTTACGATAACACACAAACCTTTTATAGGTTAACAGTTATACTTTTATTATTTACTTATTAGACTCTAATAAACATTTTGAGACCCGTTAGAACTTTTTGCAATGTGAATTAAAAATTTTGCACAATATAGTTCAAAAGGCACTTTCTAGGACCTATAAAACTAATGTATATTGCATATGTTGTAGTTAAGATCTTTTAACGATAACAGAAAGTTCTTTTAACGATAACAGACAAACCTTTTATTGGTTAACTGTTATACTTTTATTATTTACTTATTAAACACTAATAAACATTTTGAAACCCGTTAGAACTTTTTGCAATTTGAATTAAACATTTGGCACCATATAGTTCACAAGGCACTTTTTAGGACCTATATAACTAATGTATAGTGCAAATGTTTTAGTTAAGTTCTTTTAACGATAACAGACAAACCTTTTATTGGTTAACTGTTATACTTTTATTATTTACTTATTAGACACTAATAAACAATTTGAGACCCGTTAGAACTTTTTGCAATGTGAATTAAACATTTGGCAACAAATAGTTCACAAGGCACTTTTTAGGACCTATATAACTAATGTATAGTGCAAATGTTTTAGTTAAGTTCTTTTAACGATAACAGACAAACCTTTTATTGGTTAACTGTTATACTTTTATTATTTACTTATTAGACTCTAATAAACATTTTGAGACCCGTTAGAACTTTTTGCAATGTGAATTAAACATTTGGCACCATATAGTTCACAAGGCACTTTTTAGGTCCCTATATAACTAATGTATAGTGCAAATGTTTTAGTTAAGTTCTTTTAACGATAACAGACAAACCTTTTATTGGTTAACTGTTATACTTTTATTATTTAATTATTAGACTCTAATAAACATTTAGAGACGCGTTAGAAATTTTGGGAATGTGAATTAAACATTTTGCACAATATAGTTCACAAGGCAGATTTTAGGTCCTATATAACCTATGTATAGTACATATGTTGTAGTTAAGTTCTTTTAACGATAACAGACAAACCTTTTATTGGTTAACTGTTATACTTTTATTATTTACTTATTAGACTGTAATAAAACAATTTGAAACGCGTTGGAACTTTTGGGAATGTGAATTAAACATTTTGCACCAAATAGTTCACAAGGCACTTTTTAGGACCTATATAACTAATGTATAATGCAAATGTTGTAGTTAAGTTCTTTTAACGATAACAGACAAACCTTTTATTGGTTAACTGTTATACTTTTATTATTTACTTATTAGACTCTAATAAACTTTTTGTGACGTGTTAGATTTTTTGGGGATGTGAATTAAGCATTTTGCACCAAATAGATCACAAGGCACTTTTTAGGTCCCTATATAACTAATGTATAGTGCAAATGTTGTAGTTAAGTTCTTTTAACGATAACAGACAAACCTTTTATTGGTTAACTGTTATAATTTTATTATTTACTTATTAGACTCTAATAAACATTTTGTGACACGTTAGAACTTTTGGGAATGTAAATTAAGCATTTTGCACCATATAGTTCACAAGGCACTTTTTAGGACCTATATAACTAATGTATAGTGCAAATGTTTTAGTTAAGTTCTGTTTACGATAACACACAAACCTTTTATAGGTTAACAGTTATACTTTTATTATTTACTTATTAGACTCTAATAAACATTTAGAGACCCGTTAGAACTTTTGAGAATGTAAATTAAGCATTTTGCACCATATAGTTCACAAGGCACTTTTTAGGACCTATATAACTAATGTAAAGTGCAAATGTTGTAATTAAGTTCTGTTTACGATAACAGACAAACCTTTTATAGGTTAACAGTTATACTTTTATTATTTACTTATTAGACTCTAATAAACATTTTGAGACCCGTTAGAACTTTTTGCAATGTGAATTAAAAATTTTGCTCAATATAGTTCACAAGGCACTTTCTAAGACCTATATAACTAATGTATATTGCATATGTTGTAATTAAGATCTTTTAACGATAACAGAAAGTTCTTTTAACGATAACAGACAAACCTTTTATTGGTTAACTGTTATACTTTTATTATTTACTTATTAAACTCTAATAAACATTTTGAGACCCGTTAGAACTTTTTGCAATTTGAATTAAACATTTGGCACCATATAGTTCACAAGGCACTTTTTAGGACCTATATAACTAATGTATAGTGCAAATGTTTTAGTTAAGTTCTTTTAACGATAACAGACAAACCTTTTATTGGTTAACTGTTATACTTTTATTATTTACTTATTAGACTCTAATAAACAATTTGAGACCCGTTAGAACTTTTTGCAATGTGAATTAAACATTTGGCACCATATAGTTCACAAGGCACTTTTTAGGACCTATATAACTAATGTATAGTGCAAATGTTTAAGTTAAGTTCTTTTAACGATAACAGACAAACCTTTTATTGGTTAACTGTTATACTTTTATTATTTACTTATTAGACTCTAATAAACATTTTGAGACCCGTTAGAACTTTTTGCAATGTGAATTAAACATTTGGCACCATATAGTTCACAAGGCACTTTTTAGGACCTATATAACTAATGTATAGTGCAAATGTTTTAGTTAAGTTCTTTTAACGATAACAGACAAACCTTTTATTGGTTAACTGTTATACTTTTATTATTTACTTATTAGACTCTAATAAACATTTTGAGACGTGTTAGAACTTTTTGCAATGTGAATTAAACATTTGGCACCATATAGTTCAAAAGGCACTTTTTAGGACCTATATAACTAATGTATAGTGCAAATGTTTTAGTTAAGTTCTTTTAACGATAACAGACAAACCATTTATTGGTTAACTGTTATACTTTTATTATTTACTTATTAGACTCTAATAAACATTTTGAGACCCGTTAGAACTTTTTGCAATGTGAATTAAACATTTGGCACCATATAGTTCACAAGGCACTTTTTAGGACCTATATAAATAATGTATAGTGCAAATGTTTTAGTTAAGTTCTGTTTACGATAACACACAAACCTTTTATAGGTTAACAGTTATACTTTTATTATTTACTTATTAGACTCTAATAAACATTTAGAGACCCGTTAGAACTTTTGAGAATGTAAATTAAGCATTTTGCACCATATAGTTCACAAGGCACTTTTTAGGACCTATATAACTAATGTATAGTGCAAATGTTTTAGTTAAGTTCTGTTTACGATAACACACAAACCTTTTATAGGTTAACAGTTATACTTTTATTATTTACTTATTAGACTCTAATAAACATTTTGAGACCCGTTAGAACTTTTTGCAATGTGAATTAAAAATTTTGCACAATATAGTTCAAAAGGCACTTTCTAGGACCTATATAACTAATGTATATTGCATATGTTGTAGTTAAGATCTTTTAACGATAACAGAAAGTTCTTTTAACGATAACAGACAAACCTTTTATTGGTTAACTGTTATACTTTTATTATTTACTTATTAAACACTAATAAACATTTTGAGACCCGTTAGAAATTTTTGCAATTTGAATTAAACATTTGGCACCATATAGTTCACAAGGCACTTTTTAGGACCTATATAACTAATGTATAGTGCAAATGTTTTAGTTAAGTTCTTTTAACGATAACAGACAAACCTTTTATTGGTTAACTGTTATACTTTTATTATTTACTTATTAGACACTAATAAACAATTTGAGACCCGTTAGAACTTTTTGCAATGTGAATTAAACATTTGGCACCAAATAGTTCACAAGGCACTTTTTAGGACCTATATAACTAATGTATAGTGCAAATGTTTTAGTTAAGTTCTTTTAACGATAACAGACAAACCTTTTATTGGTTAACTGTTATACTTTTATTATTTACTTATTAGACTCTAATAAACATTTTGAGACCCGTTAGAACTTTTTGCAATGTGAATTAAACATTTGGCACCATATAGTTCACAAGGCACTTTTTAGGTCCCTATATAACTAATGTATACTGCAAATGTTTTAGTTAAGTTCTTTTAACGATAACAGACAAACCTTTTATTGGTTAACTGTTATACTTGTATTATTTACTTATTAGACTCTAATAAACATTTTGAGACCCGTTAGAACTTTTTGCAATGTGAATTAAACATTTGGCACCATATAGTTCACAAGGCACTTTTTAGGACCTATATAAATAATGTATAGTGCAAATGTTTTAGTTAAGTTCTTTTAACGATAACAGACAAACCTTTTATTGGTTAACTGTTATACTTTTATTATTTACTTATTAAAGTCTAATAAAAATTTTGAGACCCGTTAGAACTTTTTGCAATTTGAATTAAACATTTGGCACCATATAGTTCACAAGGCACTTTTTAGGACCTATATAACTAATGTATAGTGCAAATGTTTTAGTTAAGTTCTTTTAACGATAACAGACAAACCTTTTATTGGTTAACTGTTATACTTTTATTATTTACTTATTAGACTCTAATAAACATTTTGAGACCCGTTAGAACTTTTTGCAATGTGAATTAAACATTTTGCACCTTATAGTTCACAAGGCACTTTTTAGGACCTATATAACTAATGTATAATGCAAATGTTTTAGTTAAGTTCTTTTAACGATAACAGACAAACGCTTTATTGGTTAACTGTTATACTTTTAATATTTACTTATTAGACTCTAATAAAACATTTTGAGACGGTTTAGAACTTTTGGGAATGTGAATTAAACATTTGGCACCATATAGTTCAAAAGGCACTTTTTAGGACCTATATAACTAATGTAAAGTGCATATGT
Source organism: Clavelina lepadiformis (assembly GCF_947623445.1). NCBI lineage: Eukaryota > Metazoa > Chordata > Ascidiacea > Aplousobranchia > Clavelinidae > Clavelina > Clavelina lepadiformis. The sequence goes on along the minus strand of NC_135245.1, from coordinate 12,007,414 downwards.
TGTAGTTAAGTTCTTTTAACGATAACAGACAAACCTTTTATTGGTTAAATGTTATACTTTTAATATTTACTTATTAGACTCTAATAAACATTTTGAGACGCGTTAGAACTTTTGGCAATGTGAATTAAACATTTTGCACCAAATAGTTCACAAGGACTTTTTAGGACCTATATAACTAATGTATAGTGCAAATGTTGTATTTAAGTTCTTTTAACGATAACAGACAAACCTTTTATTGGTTAACTGTTATACTTTTATTATTTACTTATTAGACTCTAATAAACATTTAGAGACGCGTTAGAAATTTTGGGAATGTGAATTAAACATTTTGCACAATATAGTTCACAAGGCACATTTTAGGTCCTATATAACCTATGTATAGTACATATGTTGTAGTTAAGTTCTTTTAACGATAACAGACAAACCTTTTATTGGTTAACTGTTATACTTTTATTATTTACTTATTAGACTGTAATAAAACATTTTGAAACGCGTTGGAACTTTTGGGAATGTGAATTAAACATTTTGCACCAAATAGTTCACAAGGCACTTTTTAGGACCTATATAACTAATGTATAATGCAAATGTTGTAGTTAAGTTCTTTTAACGATAACAGACAAACCTTTTATTGGTTAACTGTTATACTTTTATTATTTACTTATTAGACTCTAATAAACATTTTGTGACGTGTTAGATTTTTTGGGAATGTGAATTAAGCATTTTGCACCAAATAGATCACAAGGCACTTTTTAGGTCCCTATATAACTAATGTATAGTGCAAATGTTGTAGTTAAGTTCTTTTAACGATAACAAACAAACCTTTTATTGGTTAACTGTTATACTTTTATTATTTACTTATTAGACTCTAATAAACATTTTGTGACACGTTAGAAATTTTGGGAATGTAAATTAAGCATTTTGCACCATATAGTTCACAAGGCACTTTTTAGGACCTATATAACTAATGTATAGTGCAAATGTTTTAGTTAAGTTCTGTTTACGATAACACACAAACCTTTTATAGGTTAACAGTTATACTTTTATTATTTACTTATTAGACTCTAATAAACATTTAGAGACCCGTTAGAACTTTTGAGAATGTAAATTAAGCATTTTGCACCATATAGTTCACAAGGCACTTTTTAGGACCTATATAACTAATGTATAGTGCAAATGTTGTAGTTAAGTTCTGTTTACGATAACAGACAAACCTTTTATAGGTTAACAGTTATACTTTTATTATTTACTTATTAGACTCTAATAAACATTTTGAGACCCGTTAGAACTTTTTGCAATGTGAATTAAAAATTTTGCTCAATATAGTTCACAAGGCACTTTCTAGGACCTATATAACTAATGTATATTGCATATGTTGTAGTTAAGATCTTTTAACGATAACAGAAAGTTCTTTTAACGATAACAGACAAACCTTTTATTGGTTAACTGTTATACTTTTATTATTTACTTATTAAACTCTAATAAACATTTTGAGACCCGTTAGAACTTTTTGCAATTTGAATTAAACATTTGGCACCATATAGTTCACAAGGCACTTTTTAGGACCTATATAACTAATGTATAGTGCAAATGTTTAAGTTAAGTTCTTTTAACGATAACAGACAAACCTTTTATTGGTTAACTGTTATACTTTTATTATTTACTTATTAGACTCTAATAAACAATTTGAGACCCGTTAGAACTTTTTGCAATGTGAATTAAACATTTGGCACCATATAGTTCACAAGGCACTTTTTAGGACCTATATAACTAATGTATAGTGCAAATGTTTAAGTTAAGTTCTTTTAACGATAACAGACAAACCTTTTATTGGTTAACTGTTATACTTTTATTATTTACTTATTAGACTCTAATAAACATTTTGAGACCCGTTAGAACTTTTTGCAATGTGAATTAAACATTTGGCACCATATAGTTCACAAGGCACTTTTTAGGACCTATATAACTAATGTATAGTGCAAATGTTTTAGTTAAGTTCTTTTAACGATAACAGACAAACCTTTTATTGGTTAACTGTTATACTTTTATTATTTACTTATTAGACTCTAATAAACATTTTGAGACGTGTTAGAACTTTTTGCAATGTGAATTAAACATTTGGCACCATATAGTTCACAAGGCACTTTTTAGGACCTATATAACTAATGTATAGTGCAAATGTTTTAGTTAAGTTCTTTTAACGATAACAGACAAACCTTTTATTGGTTAACTGTTATACTTTTATTATTTACTTATTAGACTCTAATAAACATTTTGAGACCCGTTAGAACTTTTTGCAATGTGAATTAAACATTTGGCACCATATAGTTCACAAGGCACTTTTTAGGACCTATATAAATAATGTATAGTGCAAATGTTTTAGTTAAGTTCTGTTTACGATAACACACAAACCTTTTATACGTTAACAGTTATACTTTTATTATTTACTTATTAGACTCTAATAAACATTTAGAGACCCGTTAGAACTTTTGAGAATGTAAATTAAGCATTTTGCACCATATAGTTCACAAGGCACTTTTTAGGACCTATATAACTAATGTATAGTGCACATGTTTTAGTTAAGTTCTGTTTACGATAACAGACAAACCTTTTATAGGTTAACTGTTATACTTTTATTATTTACTTATTAGACTCTAATAAACATTTTGAGACCCGTTAGAACTTTTTGCAATGTGAATTAAAAATTTTGCACAATATAGTTCACAAGGCACTTTCTAGGACCTATATAACTAATGTATATTGCATATGTTGTAGTTAAGATCTTTTAACGATAACAGAAAGTTCTTTTAACGATAACAGACAAACCTTTTATTGGTTAACTGTTATACTTTTATTATTTACTTATTAAACTCTAATAAACATTTTGAGACACGTTAGAAATTTTTGCAATTTGAATTAAACATTTGGCACCATATAGTTCACAAGGCACTTTTTAGGACCTATATAACTAATGTATAATGCAAATGTTTTAGTTAAGTTCTTTTAACGATAACAGACAAACCTTTTATTGGTTAACTGTTATACTTTTATTATTTACTTATTAGACACTAATAAACAATTTGAGACCCGTTAGAACTTTTTGCAATGTGAATTAAACATTTGGCACCATATAGTTCACAAGGCACTTTTTAGGACCTATATAACTAATGTATAGTGCAAATGTTTTAGTTAAGTTCTTTTAACGATAACAGACAAACCTTTTATTGGTTAACTGTTATACTTTTATTATTTACTTATTAGACTCTAATAAACATTTTGAGACCCGTTAGAACTTTTTGCAATGTGAATTAAACATTTGGCACCATATAGTTCACAAGGCACTTTTTAGGTCCTATATAACTAATGTATAGTGCAAATGTTTTAGTTAAGTTCTTTTAACGATAACAGACAAACCTTTTATTGGTTAACTGTTATACTTTTATTATTTACTTATTAGACTCTAATAAACATTTTGAGACGTGTTAGAACTTTTTGCAATGTGAATTAAACATTTGGCACCATATAGTTCACAAGGCACTTTTTAGGACCTATATAACTAATGTATAGTGCAAATGTTTTAGTTAAGTTCTTTTAACGATAACAGACAAACCTTTTATTGGTTAACTGTTATACTTTTATTATTTACTTATTAGACTCTAATAAACATTTTGAGACCCGTTAGAACTTTTGAGAATGTAAATTAAGCATTTTGCACCATATAGTTCACAATGCACTTTTTAGGACCTATATAACTAATGTATAGTGCAAATGTTTTAGTTAAGTTCTGTTTACGATAACACACAAACCTTTTATAGGTTAACTGTTATACTTTTATTATTTACTTATTAGACTCTAATAAACATTTTGAGACCCGTTAGAACTTTTTGCAATGTGAATTAAAAATTTTGCACAATATAGTTCACAAGGCACTTTCTAGGACCTATATAACTAATGTATATTGCATCTGTTGTAGTTAAGATCTTTTAACGATAACAGAAAGTTCTTTTAACGATAACAGACAAACCTTTTATTGGTTAACTGTTATACTTTTATTATTTACTTATTAAACACTAATAAACATTTTGAGACCCGTTAGAAATTTTTGCAATTTGAATTAAACATTTGGCACCATATAGTTCACAAGGCACTTTTTAGGACCTATATAACTAATGTATAGTGCAAATGTTTTAGTTAAGTTCTTTTAACGATAACAGACAAACCTTTTATTGGTTAACTGTTATACTTTTATTATTTACTTATTAGACACTAATAAACAATTTGAGACCCGTTAGAACTTTTTGCAATGTGAATTAAACATTTGGCACCATATAGTTCACAAGGCACTTTTTAGGACCTATATAACTAATGTATAGTGCAAATGTTTTAGTTAAGTTCTTTTAACGATAACAGACAAACCTTTTATTGGTTAACTGTTATACTTTTATTATTTACTTATTAGACTCTAATAAACATTTTGAGACCCGTTAGAACTTTTTGCAATGTGAATTAAACATTTGGCACCATATAGTTCACAAGGCACTTTTTAGGTCCCTATATAACTAATGTATAGTGCAAATGTTTTAGTTAAGTTCTTTTAACGATAACAGACAAACCTTTTATTGGTTAACTGTTATACTTTTATTATTTACTTATTAGACTCTAATAAACATTTTGAGACGTGTTAGAACTTTTTGCAATGTGAATTAAACATTTGGCACCATATAGTTCACAAGGCACTTTTTAGGACCTATATAACTAATGTATAGTGCAAATGTTTTAGTTAAGTTCTTTTAACGATAACAGACAAACCTTTTATTGGTTAACTGTTATACTTTTATTATTTACTTATTAGACTCTAATAAACATTTTGAGACCCGTTAGAACTTTTTGCAATGTGAATTAAACATTTGGCACCATATAGTTCACAAGGCACTTTTTAGGACCTATATAAATAATGTATAGTGCAAATGTTTTAGTTAAGTTCTTTTAACGATAACAGACAAACCTTTTATTGGTTAACTGTTATACTTTTATTATTTACTTATTAGACTCTAATAAACATTTTGAGACCCGTTAGAACTTTTTGCAATGTGAATTAAACATTTTGCACCTTATAGTTCACAAGGCACTTTTTAGGACCTTTATAACTAATGTATAATGCAAATGTTTTAGTTAAGTTCTTTTAACGATAACAGACAAACGCTTTTATTGGTTAACTGTTATACTTTTAATATTTACTTATTAGACTCTAATAAAACATTTTGAGACGGGTTAGAACTTTTGGGAATGTGAATTAAACATTTTGCACCATATAGTTCAAAAGGCACTTTTTAGGACCTACATAACTAATGTAAAGTGCATATGTTGTAGTTAAGTTCTTTTAACGATAACAGACAAACCTTACATTGGTTAAATGTTATACTTTTAATATTTACTTATTAGACTCTAATAAACATTTTGAGACGCGTTAGAACTTTTGGCAATGTGAATTAAACATTTTGCACCAAATAGTTCACAAGGACTTTTTAGGACCTATATAACTAATGTATAGTGCAAATGTTGTATTTAAGTTCTTTTAACGATAACAGACAAACCTTTTATTGGTTAACTGTTATACTTTTATTATTTAATTATTAGACTCTAATAAACATTTAGAGACGCGTTGGAAATTTTGGGAATGTGAATTAAACATTTTGCACAATATAGTTCACAAGGCACATTTTAGGTCCTATATAACCTATGTATAGTACATATGTTGTAGTTAAGTTCTTTTAACGATAACAGACAAACCTTTTATTGGTTAACTGTTATACTTTTATTATTTACTTATTAGACTGTAATAAAACATTTTGAAACGCGTTGGAACTTTTGGGAATGTGAATTAAACATTTTGCACCAAATAGTTCACAAGGCACTTTTTAGGACCTATATAACTAATGTATAATGCAAATGTTGTAGTTAAGTTCTTTTAACGATAACAGACAAACCTTTTATTGGTTAACTGTTATACTTTTATTATTTACTTATTAGACTCTAATAAACATTTTGTGACGTGTTAGATTTTTTGGGAATGTGAATTAAGCATTTTGCACCAAATAGATCACAAGGCACTTTTTAGGTCCCTATATAACTAATGTATAGTGCAAATGTTGTAGTTAAGTTCTTTTAACGATAACAGACAAACCTTTTATTGGTTAACTGTTATACTTTTATTATTTACTTATTAGACTCTAATAAACATTTTGTGACACGTTAGAACTTTTGGGAATGTAAATTAAGCTTTTTGCACCATATAGTTCACAAGGCACTTTTTAGGACCTATATAACTAATGTATAGTGCAAATGTTTTAGTTAAGTTCTGTTTACGATAACACACAAACCTTTTATAGGTTAACAGTTATACTTTTATTATTTACTTATTAGACTCTAATAAACATTTAGAGACCCGTTAGAACTTTTGAGAATGTAAATTAAGCATTTTGCACCATATAGTTCACAAGGCACTTTTTAGGACCTATATAACTAATGTATAGTGCAAATGTTGTAATTAAGTTCTGTTTACGATAACAGACAAACCTTTTATAGGTTAACAGTTATACTTTTATTATTTACTTATTAGACTCTAATAAACATTTTGAGACCCGTTAGAACTTTTTGCAATGTGAATTAAAAATTTTGCTCAATATAGTTCACAAGGCACTTTCTAGGACCTATATAACTAATGTATATTGCATATGTTGTAGTTAAGATCTTTTAACGATAACAGAAAGTTCTTTTAACGATAACAGACAAACCTTTTATTGGTTAACTGTTATACTTTTATTATTTACTTATTAAACTCTAATAAACATTTTGAGACCCGTTAGAACTTTTTGCAATTTGAATTAAACATTTGGCACCATATAGTTCACAAGGCACTTTTTAGGACCTATATAACTAATGTATAGTGCAAATGTTTTAGTTAAGTTCTTTTAACGATAACAGACAAACCTTTTATTGGTTAACTGTTATACTTTTATTATTTACTTATTAGACTCTAATAAACAATTTGAGACCCGTTAGAACTTTTTGCAATGTGAATTAAACATTTGGCACCATATAGTTCACAAGGCACTTTTTAGGACCTATATAACTAATGTATAGTGCAAATGTTTAAGTTAAGTTCTTTTAACGATAACAGACAAACCTTTTATTGGTTAACTGTTATACTTTTATTATTTACTTATTAGACTCTAATAAACATTTTGAGACCCGTTAGAACTTTTTGCAATGTGAATTAAACATTTGGCACCATATAGTTCACAAGGCACTTTTTAGGACCTATATAACTAATGTATAGTGCAAATGTTTTAGTTAAGTTCTTTTAACGATAACAGACAAACCTTTTATTGGTTAACTGTTATACTTTTATTATTTACTTATTAGACTCTAATAAACATTTTGAGACGTGTTAGAACTTTTTGCAATGTGAATTAAACATTTGGCACCATATAGTTCACAAGGCACTTTTTAGGACCTATATAACTAATGTATAGTGCAAATGTTTTAGTTAAGTTCTTTTAACGATAACAGACAAACCTTTTATTGGTTAACTGTTATACTTTTATTATTTACTTATTAGACTCTAATAAACATTTTGAGACCCGTTAGAACTTTTTGCAATGTGAATTAAACATTTGGCAACATATAGTTCACAAGGCACTTTTTAGGACCTATATAAATAATGTATAGTGCAAATGTTTTAGTTAAGTTCTGTTTACGATAACACACAAACCTTTTATAGGTTAACAGTTATACTTTTATTATTTACTTATTAGACTCTAATAAACATTTAGAGACCCGTTAGAACTTTTGAGAATGTAAATTAAGCATTTTGCACCATATAGTTCACAAGGCACTTTTTAGGACCTATATAACTAATGTATAGTGCAAATGTTTTAGTTAAGTTCTGTTTACGATAACACACAAACCTTTAATAGGTTAACAGTTATTCTTTTAATATTTACTTATTAGACTCTAATAAACATTTAGAGACCCGTTAGAACTTTTGAGAATGTAAATTAAGCATTTTGCACCATATAGTTCACAAGGCACTTTTTAGGACCTATATAACTAATGTATAGTGCAAATGTTGTAGTTAAGTTCTGTTTACGATAACAGACAAACCTTTTATAGGTTAACTGTTATACTTTTATTATTTACTTATTAGACTCTAATAAACATTTTGAGACCCGTTAGAACTTTTTGCAATGTGAATTACAAATTTTGCACAATATAGTTCACAAGGCACTTTCTAGGACCTATATAACTAATGTATATTGCATATGTTGTAGTTAAGATCTTTTAACGATAACAGAAAGTTCTTTTAACGATAACAGACAAACCTTTTATTGGTTAACTGTTATACTTTTATTATTTACTTATTAAACTCTAATAAACATTTTGAGACCCGTTAGAACTTTTTGCAATTTGAATTAAACATTTGGCACCATATAGTTCACAAGGCACTTTTTAGGACCTATATAACTAATGTATAGTGCAAATGTTTTAGTTAAGTTCTTTTAACGATAACAGACAAACCTTTTATTGGTTAACTGTTATACTTTTATTATTTACTTATTAGACTCTAATAAACATTTTGAGACCCGTTAGAACTTTTTGCAATGTGAATTAAACATTTGGCAACATATAGTTCACAAGGCACTTTTTAGGACCTATATAAATAATGTATAGTGCAAATGTTTTAGTTAAGTTCTGTTTACGATAACACACAAACCTTTTATAGGTTAACAGTTATACTTTTATTATTTACTTATTAGACTCTAATAAACATTTAGAGACCCGTTAGAACTTTTGAGAATGTAAATTAAGCATTTTGCACCATATAGTTCACAAGGCACTTTTTAGGACCTATATAACTAATGTATAGTGCAAATGTTTTAGTTAAGTTCTGTTTACGATAACACACAAACCTTTAATAGGTTAACAGTTATTCTTTTAATATTTACTTATTAGACTCTAATAAACATTTAGAGACCCGTTAGAACTTTTGAGAATGTAAATTAAGCATTTTGCACCATATAGTTCACAAGGCACTTTTTAGGACCTATATAACTAATGTATAGTGCAAATGTTGTAGTTAAGTTCTGTTTACGATAACAGACAAACCTTTTATAGGTTAACTGTTATACTTTTATTATTTACTTATTAGACTCTAATAAACATTTTGAGACCCGTTAGAACTTTTTGCAATGTGAATTACAAATTTTGCACAATATAGTTCACAAGGCACTTTCTAGGACCTATATAACTAATGTATATTGCATATGTTGTAGTTAAGATCTTTTAACGATAACAGAAAGTTCTTTTAACGATAACAGACAAACCTTTTATTGGTTAACTGTTATACTTTTATTATTTACTTATTAAACTCTAATAAACATTTTGAGACCCGTTAGAACTTTTTGCAATTTGAATTAAACATTTGGCACCATATAGTTCACAAGGCACTTTTTAGGACCTATATAACTAATGTATAGTGCAAATGTTTTAGTTAAGTTCTTTTAACGATAACAGACAAACCTTTTATTGGTTAACTGTTATACTTTTATTATTTACTTATTAGACTCTAATAAACAATTTGAGACCCGTTAGAACTTTTTGCAATGTGAATTAAACATTTGGCACCATATAGTTCACAAGGCACTTTTTAGGACCTATATAACTAATGTATAGTGCAAATGTTTTAGTTAAGTTCTTTTAACGATAACAGACAAACCTTTTATTGGTTAACTGTTATACTTTTATTATTTACTTATTAGACTCTAATAAACATTTTGAGACCCGTTAGAACTTTTTGCAATGTGAATTAAACATTTGGCACCATATAGTTCACAAGGCACTTTTTAGGTCCCTATATAACTAATGTATAGTGCAAATGTTTTAGTTAAGTTCTTTTAACGATAACAGACAAACCTTTTATTGGTTAACTGTTATACTTTTATTATTTACTTATTAGACTCTAATAAACATTTTGAGACGTGTTAGAACTTTTTGCAATGTGAATTAAACATTTGGCACCATATAGTTCACAAGGCACTTTTTAGGACCTATATAACTAATGTATAGTGCAAATGTTTTAGTTAAGTTCTTTTAACGATAACAGACAAACCTTTTATTGGTTAACTGTTATACTTTTATTATTTACTTATTAGACTCTAATAAACATTTTTAGACGCGTTAGAAATTTTTGCAATGTGAATTAAACATTTGGCACCATATAGTTCACAAGGCACTTTTTAAGACCTATATAAATAATGTATAGTGCAAATGTTTTAGTTAAGTTCTTTTAACGATAACAGACAAACCTTTTATTGGTTAACTGTTATACTTTTATTATTTACTTATTAAAGTCTAAAAAACATTTTGAGACCCGTTAGAACTTTTTGCAATTTGAATTAAACATTTGGCACCATATAGTTCACAAGGCACTTTTTAGGACCTATATAACTAATGTATAGTGCAAATGTTTTAGTTAAGTTCTTTTAACGATAACAGACAAACCTTTTATTGGTTAACTGTTATACTTTTATTATTTACTTATTAGACTCTAATAAACATTTTGAGACCCGTTAGAACTTTTTGCAATGTGAATTAAACATTTGGCACCATATAGTTCACAAGGCACTTTTTAGGACCTATATTACTAATGTATAGTGCAAATGTTTTAGTTAAGTTCTTTTAACAATAACAGACAAATCTTTTATTGGTTAACTATTATACTTTTGTTATTTACTTATCAGACTCTAATAAACATTTTTAGACCCGTTAGAACTTTTTGCAATGTGAATTGCACATTTGGCACCATATAGTTCACAAGGCACTTTTTAGGACCTATATAACTAATGTAAAATGCAAATGTTTTAGTTAAGTTCTTTTAACGATAACAGACAAACCTTTTATTGGTTAACTGTTATACTTTTATTATTTACTTATTAGACTCTAATAAACATTTTGAGACCCGTTAGAACTTTTTGCAATGTGAATTGCACATTTGGCACCATATAGTTCACAAGGCACTTTTTAGGACCTATATAACTAATGTATAGTGCAAATGTTTAAGTAAAGTTCTTTTAACGATAAAAGACAAAAGCTTTATTGGTTAACTGTTATACTTTTATTATTTACTTATTAGACTCTAATAAACATTTTGAGACCCGTTAGAACTTTTTGCAATGTGAATTAAACATTTGGCACCATATAGTTCACAAGGCACTTTTTAGGACCTATATAACTAATGTAAAGTGCAAATGTTTTAGTTAAGTTCTTTTAACGATAACAGACAAACCTTTTATTGGTTAACTGTTATACTTTTATTATTTACTTATTAGACTCTAGTAAACGTTTTGAGACGTGTTAGAACTTTTTGCAATGTGAATTGCACATTTGGCACCATATAGTTCACAAGGCACTTTTTAGGACCTATATAACTAATGTATAGTGCAAATGTCTTAGTAAAGTTCTTTTAACGATAACAGACAAACGCTTTATTGGTTAACTGTTATACTTTTATTATTTACTTATTAGACTCTAATAAACATTTTGAGACCCGTTAGAAATTTTTGCAATGTGAATTAAACATTTGGCACCATATAGTTCACAAGGCACTTTTTAGGACTTATATAACTAATGTAAAGTGCAAATGTTTTAGTTAAGTTCTTTTAACGATAACAGACAAACCTTTTATTGGTTAACTGTTATACTTTTATTATTTACTTATTAGACTCTAATAAACATTTTGAGACGTGTTAGAACTTTTTGCAATGTGAATTAAACATTTGGCACCATATAGTTCACAAGGCACTTTTTAGGACCTATATAACTAATGTATAGTGCAAATGTTTTAGTTAAGTTCTTTTAACGATAACAGACAAACCTTTTATTGGTTAACTGTTATACTTTTATTATTTACTTATTAGACTCTAATAAACATTTTGAGACCCGTTAGAACTTTTTGCAATGTGAATTGCACATTTGGCACCATATAGTTCACAAGGCACTTTTTAGGACCTATATAACTAATGTAAAGTGCAAATGTTTTAGTTAAGTTCTTTTAACGATAACAGACAAACCTTTTATTGGTTAACTGTTATACTTTTATTATTTACTTATTAAAGTCTAATAAACATTTTGAGACTTGTTAGAACTTTTTGCAATGTGAATTAAACATTTGGCACCATATAGTTCACAAGGCACTTTTTAGGACCCATATAACTAATGTATAGTGCAAATGTTTTAGTTAAGTTCTTTTAACGATAACAGACAAACCTTTTATTGGTTAACTGTTATACTTTTATTATTTACTTATTAGACACTAATAAACATTTTGAGACCCGTTAGAACTTTTTGCAATGTGAATTAAACATTTGGCACCATATAGTTCACAAGGCACTTTTTAGGACCTATATAACTAATGTATAGTGCAAATGTTTTGGTTAAGTTCTTTTAACGATAACAGACAAACCTTTTGATGGTTAACTGTTATACTTTTATTATTTACTTATTAGACTCTAATAAACATTTTGAGACCCGTTAGAACTTTTTGCAATGTGAATTGCACATTTGGCACCATATAGTTCACAAGGCACTTTTTAGGACCTATATAACTAATGTATAGTGCAAATGTCTTAGTAAAGTTCTTTTAACGATAACAGACAAACGCTTTATTGGTTAACTGTTATACTTTTATTATTTACTTATTAGACTCTAATAAACATTTTGAGACCCGTTAGAACTTTTTGCAATGTGAATTAATCATTTGGCACCATATAGTTCACAAGGCACTTTTTAGGACCTATATAACTAATGTATAGTGCAAATTTTTTAGTTAAGTTCTTTTAACGATAACAGACAAACCTTTTATTGGTTAACTGTTATACTTTTATTATTTACTTATTAGACTCTAATAAACATTTTGAGACCCGTTAGAACTTTTTGCAATGTGAATTAAACATTTGGCACCATATAGTTCACAAGGCACTTTTTAGGACCTATATAACTAATGTATAGTGCAAATTTTTTAGTTAAGTTCTTTTAACGATAACAGACAAACCTTTTATTGGTTAACTGTTATACTTTTATTATTTACTTATTAGACTCTAATAAACATTTTGAGACCCGTTAGAAATTTTTGCAATGTGAATTAAACATTTGGCACCATATAGTTCACAAGGCATTTTTTAGGACCTATATAACTAATGTATAGTGCAAATGTCTTAGTAAAGTTCTTTTAACGATAACAGACAAACGCTTTATTGGTTAACTGTTATACTTTTTTTATTTACCTATTAGACTCTAATAAACATTTTGAGACCCGTTAGAACTTTTTGCAATGTGAATTAAACATTTGGCACCATATAGTTCACAAGGCACTTTTTAGGACCTATATAACTAATGTAAAGTGCAAATGTTTTAGTTAAGTTCTTTTAACGATAACACACAAACCTTTTATAGGTTAACAGTTATACTTTTATTATTTACTTATTAGACTCTAATAAACATTTAGAGACCCGTTAGAACTTTTGAGAATGTAAATTAAGCATTTTGCACCATATAGTTCACAAGGCACTTTTTAGGACCTATATAACTAATGTATAGTGCAAATGTTGTAATTAAGTTCTGTTTACGATAACAGACAAACCTTTTATAGGTTAACAGTTATACTTTTATTATTTACTTATTAGACTCTAATAAACATTTTGAGACCCGTTAGAACTTTTTGCAATGTGAATTAAAAATTTTGCTCAATATAGTTCACAAGGCACTTTCTAGGACCTATATAACTAATGTATATTGCATATGTTGTAGTTAAGATCTTTTAACGATAACAGAAAGTTCTTTTAACGATAACAGACAAACCTTTTATTGGTTAACTGTTATACTTTTATTATTTACTTATTAAACTCTAATAAACATTTTGAGACCCGTTAGAACTTTTTGCAATTTGAATTAAACATTTGGCACCATATAGTTCACAAGGCACTTTTTAGGACCTATATAACTAATGTATAGTGCAAATGTTTTAGTTAAGTTCTTTTAACGATAACAGACAAACCTTTTATTGGTTAACTGTTATACTTTTATTATTTACTTATTAGACTCTAATAAACAATTTGAGACCCGTTAGAACTTTTTGCAATGTGAATTAAACATTTGGCACCATATAGTTCACAAGGCACTTTTTAGGACCTATATAACTAATGTAAAGTGCAAATGTTTTAGTTAAGTTCTTTTAACGATAACAGACAAACCTTTTATTGGTTAACTGTTATACTTTTATTATTTACTTATTAAAGTCTAATAAACATTTTGAGACTTGTTAGAACTTTTTGCAATGTGAATTAAACATTTGGCACCATATAGTTCACAAGGCACTTTTTAGGACCCATATAACTAATGTATAGTGCAAATGTTTTAGTTAAGTTCTTTTAACGATAACAGACAAACCTTTTATTGGTTAACTGTTATACTTTTATTATTTACTTATTAGACACTAATAAACATTTTGAGACCCGTTAGAACTTTTTGCAATGTGAATTAAACATTTGGCACCATATAGTTCACAAGGCACTTTTTAGGACCTATATAACTAATGTATAGTGCAAATGTTTTGGTTAAGTTCTTTTAACGATAACAGACAAACCTTTTGATGGTTAACTGTTATACTTTTATTATTTACTTATTAGACTCTAATAAACATTTTGAGACCCGTTAGAACTTTTTGCAATGTGAATTGCACATTTGGCACCATATAGTTCACAAGGCACTTTTTAGGACCTATATAACTAATGTATAGTGCAAATGTCTTAGTAAAGTTCTTTTAACGATAACAGACAAACGCTTTATTGGTTAACTGTTATACTTTTATTATTTACTTATTAGACTCTAATAAACAATTTGAGACCCGTTAGAACTTTTTGCAATGTGAATTAAACATTTGGCACCATATAGTTCACAAGGCACTTTTTAGGACCTATATAACTAATGTATAGTGCAAATTTTTTAGTTAAGTTCTTTTAACGATAACAGACAAACCTTTTATTGGTTAACTGTTATACTTTTATTATTTACTTATTAGACTCTAATAAACATTTTGAGACCCGTTAGAAATTTTTGCAATGTGAATTAAACATTTGGCACCATATAGTTCACAAGGCATTTTTTAGGACCTATATAACTAATGTATAGTGCAAATGTCTTAGTAAAGTTCTTTTAACGATAACAGACAAACGCTTTATTGGTTAACTGTTATACTTTTTTTATTTACCTATTAGACTCTAATAAACATTTTGAGACCCGTTAGAACTTTTTGCAATGTGAATTAAACATTTGGCACCATATAGTTCACAAGGCACTTTTTAGGACCTATATAACTAATGTAAAGTGCAAATGTTTTAGTTAAGTTCTTTTAACGATAACACACAAACCTTTTATAGGTTAACAGTTATACTTTTATTATTTACTTATTAGACTCTAATAAACATTTAGAGACCCGTTAGAACTTTTGAGAATGTAAATTAAGCATTTTGCACCATATAGTTCACAAGGCACTTTTTAGGACCTATATAACTAATGTATAGTGCAAATGTTGTAATTAAGTTCTGTTTACGATAACAGACAAACCTTTTATAGGTTAACAGTTATACTTTTATTATTTACTTATTAGACTCTAATAAACATTTTGAGAGCCGTTAGAACTTTTTGCAATGTGAATTAAAAATTTTGCTCAATATAGTTCACAAGGCACTTTCTAGGACCTATATAACTAATGTATATTGCATATGTTGTAGTTAAGATCTTTTAACGATAACAGAAAGTTCTTTTAACGATAACAGACAAACCTTTTATTGGTTAACTGTTATACTTTTATTATTTACTTATTAAACTCTAATAAACATTTTGAGACCCGTTAGAACTTTTTGCAATTTGAATTAAACATTTGGCACCATATAGTTCACAAGGCACTTTTTAGGACCTATATAACTAATGTATAGTGCAAATGTTTTAGTTAAGTTCTTTTAACGATAACAGACAAACCTTTTATTGGTTAACTGTTATACTTTTATTATTTACTTATTAGACTGTAATAAACATTTTGAGACCCGTTAGAACTTTTTGCAATGTGAATTAAACATTTGGCACCATATAGTTCACAAGGCACTTTTTAGGACCTATATAACTAATGTATAGTGCAAATGTTTAAGTTAAGTTCTTTTAACGATAACAGACAAACCTTTTATTGGTTAACTGTTATACTTTTATTATTTACTTATTAGACTCTAATAAACATTTTGAGACCCGTTAGAACTTTTTGCAATGTGAATTAAACATTTGGCACCATATAGTTCACAAGGCACTTTTTAGGATCTATATAACTAATGTATAGTGCAAATGTTTTATTTACGTTCTTTTAACGATAACAGACAAACCTTTTATTGGTTAACTGTTATACTTTTATTATTTACTTATTAGACTCTAATAAACATTTTGAGACGTGTTAGAACTTTTTGCAATGTGAATTAAACATTTGGCACCATATAGTTCACAAGGCACTTTTTAGGACCTATATAACTAATGTATAGTGCAAATGTTTTAGTTAAGTTCTTTTAACGATAACAGACAAACCTTTTATTGGTTAACTGTTATACTTTTATTATTTACTTATTAGACTCTAATAAACCTTTTGAGACCCGTTAGAACTTTTTGCAATGTGAATTAAACATTTGGCACCATATAGTTCACAAGGCACTTTTTAGGACCTATATAAATAATGTATAGTGCAAATGTTTTAGTTAAGTTCTGTTTACGATAACACACAAACCTTTTATAGGTTAACTGTTATACTTTTAATATTTACTTATTAGACTCTAATAAACATTTAGAGACCCGTTAGAACTTTTGAGAATGTAAATTAAGCATTTTGCACCATATAGTTCACAAGGCACTTTTTAGGACCTATATAACTAATGTATAGTGCAAATGTTTTAGTTAAGTTCTGTTTACGATAACACACAAACCTTTAATAGGTTAACAGTTATTCTTTTAATATTTACTTATTAGACTCTAATAAACATTTAGAGACCCGTTAGAACTTTTGAGAATGTAAATTAAGCATTTTGCACCATATAGTTCACAAGGCACTTTTTAGGACCTATATAACTAATGTATAGTGCAAATGTTGTAGTTAAGTTCTGTTTACGATAACAGACAAACCTTTTATAGGTTAACTGTTATACTTTTATTATTTACTTATTAGACTCTAATAAACATTTTGAGACCCGTTAGAACTTTTTGCAATGTGAATTAAAAATTTTGCACAATATAGTTCACAAGGCACTTTCTAGGACCTATATAACTAATGTATATTGCATATGTTGTAGTTAAGATCTTTTAACGATAACAGAAAGTTCTTTTAACGATAACAGACAAACCTTTTATTGGTTAACTGTTATACTTTTATTATTTACTTATTAAACTCTAATAAACATTTTGAGACCCGTGAGAAATTTTTGCAATTTGAATTAAACATTTGGCACCATATAGTTCACAAGGCACTTTTTAGGACCTATATAACTAATGTATAGTGCAAATGTTTTAGTTAAGTTCTTTTAACGATAACAGACAAACCTTTTATTGGTTAACTGTTATACTTTTATTATTTACTTATTAGACACTAATAAACAATTTGAGACCGGTTAGAACTTTTTGCAATGTGAATTAAACATTTGGCACCATATAGTTCACAAGGCACTTTTTAGGACCTATATAACTAATGTATAGTGCAAATGTTTTAGTTAAGTTCTTTTAACGATAACAGACAAACCTTTTATTGGTTAACTGTTATACTTTTATTATTTACTTATTAGACTCTAATAAACATTTTGAGACCCGTTAGAACTTTTTGCAATGTGAATTAAACATTTGGCACCATATAGTTCACAAGGCACTTTTTAGGTCCCTATATAACTAATGTATAGTGCAAATGTTTTAGTTAAGTTCTTTTAACGATAACAGACAAACCTTTTATTGGTTAACTGTTATACTTTTATTATTTACTTATTAGACTCTAATAAACATTTTGAGACGTGTTAGAACTTTTTGCAATGTGAATTAAACATTTGGCACCATATAGTTCACAAGGCACTTTTTAGGACCTATATAACTAATGTATAGTGCAAATGTTTTAGTTAAGTTCTTTTAACGATAACAGACAAACCTTTTATTGGTTAACTGTTATACTTTTATTATTTACTTATTAGACTCTAATAAACATTTTGAGACGCGTTAGAACTTTTTGCAATGTGAATTAAACATTTGGCACCATATAGTTCACAAGGCACTTTTTAGGACCTATATAAATAATGTATAGTGCAAATGTTTTAGTTAAGTTCTTTTAACGATAACAGACAAACCTTTTATTGGTTAACTGTTATACTTTTATTATTTACTTATTAAAGTCTAAAAAACATTTTGAGACCCGTTAGAACTTTTTGCAATTTGAATTAAACATTTGGCACCATATAGTTCACAAGGCACTTTTTAGGACCTATATAACTAATGTATAGTGCAAATGTTTTAGTTAAGTTCTTTTAACGATAACAGACAAACCTTTTATTGGTTAACTGTTATACTTTTATTATTTACTTATTAGACTCTAATAAACATTTTGAGACCCGTTAGAACTTTTTGCAATGTGAATTAAACATTTGGCACCATATAGTTCACAAGGCACTTTTTAGGACCTATATTACTAATGTATAGTGCAAATGTTTTAGTTAAGTTCTTTTAACAATAACAGACAAATCTTTTATTGGTTAACTATTATACTTTTATTATTTACTTATCAGACTCTAATAAACATTTTTAGACCCGTTAGAACTTTTTGCAATGTGAATTGCACATTTGGCACCATATAGTTCACAAGGCACTTTTTAGGACCTATATAACTAATGTAAAGTGCAAATGATTTAGTTAAGTTCTTTTAACGATAACAGACAAACCTTTTATTGGTTAACTGTTATACTTTTATTATTTACTTATTAGACTCTAATAAACATTTTGAGACCCGTTAGAACTTTTTGCAATGTGAATTGCACATTTGGCACCATATAGTTCACAAGGCACTTTTTAGGACCTATATAACTAATGTATAGTGCAAATGTCTTAGTAAAGTTCTTTTAACGATAAAAGACAAACGCTTTATTGGTTAACTGTTATACTTTTATTATTTACTTATTAGACTCTAATAAACATTTTGAGACCCGTTAGAACTTTTTGCAATGTGAATTAAACATTTGGCACCATATAGTTCACAAGGCACTTTTTAGGACCTATATAACTAATGTAAAGTGCAAATGTTATAGTTAAGTTCTTTTAACGATAACAGACAAACCTTTTATTGGTTAACTGTTATACTTTTATTATTTACTTATTAGACTCTAGTAAACGTTTTGAGACGTGTTAGAACTTTTTGCAATGTGAATTAAACATTTGGCACCATATAGTTCACAAGGCACTTTTTAGGACCTATATAACTAATGTATAGTGCAAATGTCTTAGTAAAGTTCTTTTAACGATAACAGACAAACGCTTTATTGGTTAACTGTTATACTTTTATTATTTACTTATTAGACTCTAATAAACATTTTGAGACCCGTTAGAAATTTTTGCAATGTGAATTAAACATTTGGCACCATATAGTTCACAAGGCACTTTTTAGGACCTATATAACTAATGTAAAGTGCAAATGTTTTAGTTAAGTTCTTTTAACGATAACAGACAAACCTTTTATTGGTTAACTGTTATACTTTTATTATTTACTTATTAGACTCTAATAAACATTTTGAGACGTGTTAGAACTTTTTGCAATGTGAATTAAACATTTGGCACCATATAGTTCACAAGGCACTTTTTAGGACCTATATAACTAATGTATAGTGCAAATGTTTTAGTTAAGTTCTTTTAACGATAACAGACAAACCTTTTATTGGTTAACTGTTATACTTTTATTATTTACTTATTAGACTCTAATAAACATTTTGAGACGTGTTAGAACTTTTTGCAATGTGAATTGCACATTTGGCACCATATAGTTCACAAGGCACTTTTTAGGACCTATATAACTAATGTAAAGTGCAAATGTTTTAGTTAAGTTCTTTTAACGATAACAGACAAACCTTTTATTGGTTAACTGTTATACTTTTATTATTTACTTATTAGACTCTAAAAGACATTTTGAGACCCGTTAGAACTTTTTGCAATGTGAATTAAACATTTGGCACCATATAGTTCACAAGGCACTTTTTAGGACCTATATAACTAATGTATAGTGCAAATGTCTTAGTAAAGTTCTTTTAACGATAACAGACAAACGCTTTATTGGTTAACTGTTATACTTTTATTATTTACTTATTAGACTCTAATAAACATTTTGAGACCCGTTAGAACTTTTTGCAATGTGAATTAAACATTTGGCACCATATAGTTCACAAGGCACTTTTTAGGACCTATATAACTAATGTATAGTGCAAATGTTTTAGTTAAGTTCTTTTAACGATAACAGACAAACCTTTTATTGGTTAACTGTTATACTTTTATTATTTACTTATTAGACTCTAATAAACATTTTGAGACCCGTTAGAACTTTTTGCAATGTGAATTAAACATTTGGCACCATATAGTTCACAAGGCACTTTTTAGGACCTATATAACTAATGTATAGTGCAAATGTTTTAGTTAAGTTCTTTTAACAATAACAGACAAATCTTTTATTGGTTAACTATTATACTTTTATTATTTACTTATCAGACTCTAATAAACATTTTTAGACCCGTTAGAACTTTTTGCAATGTGAATTGCACATTTGGCACCATATAGTTCACAAGGCACTTTTTAGGACCTATATAACTAATGTAAAGTGCAAATGTTTTAGTTAAGTTCTTTTAATGATAACAGACAAACCTTTTATTGGTTAACTGTTATACTTTTATTATTTACTTATTAGACTCTAATAAACATTTTGAGACTTGTTAGAACTTTTTGCAATGTGAATTAAACATTTGGCACCATATAGTTCACAAGACACTTTTTAGGACCCATATAACTAATGTATAGTGCAAATGTTTTAGTTAAGTTCTTTTAACGATAACAGACAAACCTTTTATTGGTTAACTGTTATACTTTTATTATTTACTTATTAGACTCTAATAAACATTTTGAGACCCGTTAGAACTTTTTGCAATGTGAATTAAACATTTGGCACCATATAGTTCACAAGGCACTTTTTAGGACCTATATAACTAATGTATAGTGCAAATGTTTTGGTTAAGTTCTTTTAACGATAACAGACAAACCTTTTATTGGTTAACTGTTATACTTTTATTATTTACTTATTAGACTCTAATAAACATTTTGAGACCCGTTAGAACTTTTTGCAATGTGAATTGCACATTTGGCACCATATAGTTCACAAGGCACTTTTTAGGACCTATATAACTAATGTATAGTGCAAATGTCTTAGTAAAGTTCTTTTAACGATAACAGACAAACGCTTTATTGGTTAACTGTTATACTTTTATTATTTACTTATTAGACTCTAATAAACATTTTGAGACCCGTTAGAACTTTTTGCAATGTGAATTAATCATTTGGCACCATATAGTTCACAAGGCACTTTTTAGGACCTATATAACTAATGTATAATGCAAATTTTTTAGTTAAGTTCTTTTAACGATAACAGACAAACCTTTTATTGGTTAACTGTTATACTTTTATTATTTACTTATTAGACTCTAATAAACATTTTGAGACCCGTTAGAACTTTTTGCAATGTGAATTAAACATTTGGCACCATATAGTTCACAAGGCACTTTTTAGGACCTATATAACTAATGTATAGTGCAAAATTTTTAGTTAAGTTCTTTTAACGATAACAGACAAACCTTTTATTGGTTAACTGTTATACTTTTATTATTTACTTATTAGACTCTAATAAACATTTTGAGACCCGTTAGAAATTTTTGCAATGTGAATTAAACATTTGGCACCATATAGTTCACAAGGCACTTTTTAGGACCTATATAACTAATGTATAGTGCAAATGTCTTAGTAAAGTTCTTTTAACGATAACAGACAAACGCTTTATTGGTTAACTGTTATACTTTTTTTATTTACCTATTAGACTCTAATAAACATTTTGAGACCCGTTAGAACTTTTTGCAATGTGAATTAAACATTTGGCACCATATAGTTCACAAGGCACTTTTTAGGACCTATATAACTAATGTAAAGTGCAAATGTTTTAGTTAAGTTCTTTTAACGATAACAGACAAACCTTTTATTGGTTAACTGTTATACTTTTATTATTTACTTATTAGACTCTAATAAACATTTTGAGACGTGTTAGAACTTTTTGCAATGTGAATTAAACATTTGGCACCATATAGTTCACAAGGCACTTTTTAGGACCTATATAACTAATGTATAGTGCAAATGTCTTAGTAAAGTTCTTTTAACGATAACAGACAAACGCTTTATTGGTTAACTGTTATACTTTTATTATTTACTTATTAGACTCTAATAAACATTTTGAGACCCGTTAGAACTTTTTGCAATGTGAATTAAACATTTGGCACCATATAGTTCACAAGGCACTATTTAGGACCTATATAACTAATGTATAGTGCAAATGTTTTAGTTAAGTTCTTTTAACGATAACAGACAAACCTTTTATTGGTTAACTGTTATACTTTTATTATTTACTTATTAGACTCTAATAAACATTTTGAGACCCGTTAGAACTTTTTGCAATGTGAATTAAACATTTGGCACCATATAGTTCACAAGGCACTTTTTAGGACCTATATAACTAATGTAAAGTGCAAATGTTTTAGTTAAGTTCTTTTAACAATAACAGACAAATCTTTTATTGGTTAACTATTATACTTTTATTATTTACTTATCAGACTCTAATAAACATTTTTAGACCCGTTAGAACTTTTTGCAATGTGAATTGCACATTTGGCACCATATAGTTCACAAGGCACTTTTTAGGACCTATATAACTAATGTAAAGTTCAAATGTTTTAGTTAAGTTCTTTTAACGATAACAGACAAACCTTTTATTGGTTAACTGTTATACTTTTATTATTTACTTATTAGACTCTAATAAACATTTTGAGACCCGTTAGAACTTTTTGCAATGTGAATTAAACATTTGGCACCATATAGTTCACAAGGCACTTTTTAGGACCTATATAACTAATGTATAGTGCAAATGTTTTAGTTAAGTTCTTTTAACGATAACAGACAAACCTTTTATTGGTTAACTGTTATACTTTTATTATTTACTTATTAGACTCTAATAAACATTTTGAGACCCGTTAGAACTTTTTGCAATGTGAATTAAACATTTGGCACCATATAGTTCACAAGGCACTTTTTAGGACCTATATAACTAATGTATAGTGCAAATGTTTTAGTTAAGTTATTTTAACGATAACAGACAAACCTTTTCTTGGTTAACTGTTATACTTTTATTATTTACTTATTAGACTCTAATAAACATTTTGAGACCCGTTAGAACTTTTTGCAATGTGAATTGCACATTTGGCACCATATAGTTCACAAGGCACTTTTTAGGACCTATATAACTAATGTATAGTGCAAATGTTTTAGTTAAGTTCTTTTAATGATAACAGACAAACCTTTTATTGGTTAACTGTTATACTTTTATTATTTACTTATTAGACTCTAATAAACATTTTGAGACCCGTTAGAACTTTTTGCAATGTGAATTAAACATTTGGCACCTTATAGTTCACAAGGCACTTTTTAGGACCTACATAACTAATGTATAGTGCAAATGTTTTAGTTAAGTTCATTTAACGATAACAAACAAACCTTTTATTGGTTAACTGTTATACTTTTATTATTTACTTATTAGACTCTAATAAACATTTTGAGACCTGTTAGAACTTTTTGCAATGTGAATTAAACATTTGGCACCATATAGTTCACAAGGCACTTTTTAGGACCTATATAACTAATGTATAGTGCAAATGTTTTAGTTAAGTTCTTTTAACGATAACAGACAAACGCTTTATTGGTTAACTGTTATACTTTTATTATTTACTTATTAGACTCTAATAAACATTTTGAGACCCGTTAGAACTTTTTGCAATGTGAATTAAACATTTGGCACCATATAGTTCACAAGGCACTTTTTAGGACCTATATAACTAATGTATAGTGCAAATGTTTTAGTTAAGTTCTTTTAACGATAACAGACAAACCTTTTATTGGTTAACTGTTATACTTTTATTATTTACTTATTAGACTCTAATAAACATTTTGAGACCCGTTAGAACTTTTTGCAATGTGAATTAAACATTTGGCACCATATAGTTCACAAGGCACTTTTTAGGACCTATATAACTAATGTAAAGTGCAAATGTTTTAGTTAAGTTCTTTTAACAATAACAGACAAATCTTTTATTGGTTAACTATTATACTTTTATTATTTACTTATCAGACTCTAATAAACATTTTTAGACCCGTTAGAACTTTTTGCAATGTGAATTGCACATTTGGCACCATATAGTTCACAAGGCACTTTTTAGGACCTATATAACTAATGTAAAGTGCAAATGTTTTAGTTAAGTTCTTTTAATGATAACAGACAAACCTTTTATTGGTTAACTGTTATACTTTTATTATTTACTTATTAGACTCTAATAAACATTTTGAGACTGGTTAGAACTTTTTGCAATGTGAATTAAACATTTGGCACCATATAGTTCACAAGGCACTTTTTAGGACCTATATAACTAATGTATAGTGCAAATGTTTTGGTTAAGTTCTTTTAACGATAACAGACAAACCTTTTATTGGTTAACTGTTATACTTTTATTATTTACTTATTAGACTCTAATAAACATTTTGAGACCCGTTAGAAATTTTTGCAATGTGAATTAAACATTTGGCACCATATAGTTCACAAGGCACTTTTTAGGACCTATATAACTAATGTATAGTGCAAATGTCTTAGTAAAGTTCTTTTAACGATAACAGACAAACGCTTTATTGGTTAACTGTTATACTTTTTTTATTTACCTATTACACTCTAATAAACATTTTGAGACCCGTTAGAACTTTTTGCAATGTGAATTAAACATTTGGCACCATATAGTTCACAAGGCACTTTTTAGGACCTATATAACTAATGTATAGTGCAAATGTCTTAGTAAAGTTCTTTTAACGATAACAGACAAACGCTTTATTGGTTAACTGTTATACTTTTTTTATTTACCTATTAGACTCTAATAAACATTTTGAGACCGGTTAGAACTTTTTGCAATGTGAATTAAACATTTGGCACCATATAGTTCACAAGGCACTTTTTAGGACCTATATTACTAATGTATAGTGCAGATGTTTTAGTTAAGTTCTTTTAACAATAACAGACAAATCTTTTATTGGTTAACTATTATACTTTTATTATTTACTTATCAGACTCTAATAAACATTTTGAGACCCGTTAGAACTTTTTGCAATGTGAATTGCACATTTGGCACCATATAGTTCACAAGGCACTTTTTAGGACCTATATAACTAATGTAAAGTTCAAATGTTTTAGTTAAGTTCTTTTAACGATAACAGACAAACCTTTTATTGGTTAACTGTTATACTTTTATTATTTACTTATTAGACTCTAATAAACATTTTGAGACCCGTTAGAACTTTTTGCAATGTGAATTAAACATTTGGCACCATATAGTTCACAAGGCACTTTTTAGGACCTATATAACTAATGTATAGTGCAAATGTTTTAGTTAAGTTATTTTAACGATAACAGACAAACCTTTTCTTGGTTAACTGTTATACTTTTATTATTTACTTATTAGACTCTAATAAACATTTTGAGACCCGTTAGAACTTTTTGCAATGTGAATTGCACATTTGGCACCATATAGTTCACAAGGCACTTTTTAGGACCTATATAACTAATGTATAGTGCAAATGTTTTAGTTAAGTTCTTTTAACGATAACAGACAAACCTTTTATTGGTTAACTGTTATACTTTTATTATTTACTTATTAGACTCTAATAAACATTTTGAGACCCGTTAGAACTTTTTGCAATGTGAATTAAACATTTGGCACCATATAGTTCACAAGGCACTTTTTAGGACCTACATAACTAATGTATAGTGCAAATGTTTTAGTTAAGTTCATTTAACGATAACAAACAAACCTTTTATTGGTTAACTGTTATACTTTTATTATTTACTTATTAGACTCTAATAAACATTTTGAGACCTGTTAGAACTTTTTGCAATGTTAATTAAACATTTGGCACCATATAGTTCACAAGGCACTTTTTAGGACCTATATAACTAATGTATAGTGCAAATGTTTTAGTTAAGTTCTTTTAACGATAACAGACAAACCTTTTATTGGTTAACTGTTATACTTTTATTATTTACTTATAAGACTCTAATAAACATTTTGAGACCCGTTAGAACTTTTTGCAATGTGAATTAAACATTTGGCACCATATAGTTCACAAGGCACTTTTTAGGACCTAAATAACTAATGTATAGTGCAAATGTTTTAGTTAAGTTCTTTTAACGATAACAGACAAACGCTTTATTGGTTAACTGTTATACTTTTATTATTTACTTATTAGACTCTAATAAACATTTTGAGACCCGTTAGAACTTTTTGCAATGTGAATTAAACATTTGGCACCATATAATTCACAAGGCACTTTTAAGGCCTATATTACTAATGTATAGTGCAAATGTTTTAGTTAAGTTCTTTTAACGATAACAGACAAACCTTTTATTGGTTAACTGTTATACTTTTATTATTTACTTATTAGACTCTAATAAACATTTTGAGACCCGTTAGAACTTTTTGCAATGTGAATTAAACATTTGGCACCATATAGTTCACAAGGCACTTTTTAGGACCTACATAACTAATGTATAGTGCAAATGTTTTAGTTAAGTTCATTTAACGATAACAAACAAACCTTTTATTGGTTAACTGTTATACTTTTATTATTTACTTATTAGACTCTAATAAAAATTTTGAGACCTGTTAGAACTTTTTGCAATGTTAATTAAACAATTGGCACCATATAGTTCACAAGGCACTTTTTAGGACCTATATAACTAATGTATAGTGCAAATGTTTTAGTTAAGTTCTTTTAACGATAACAGACAAACCTTTTATTGGTTAACTGTTATACTTTTATTATTTACTTATAAGACTCTAATAAACATTTTTAGACCCGTTAGAACTTTTTGCAATGTGAATTAAACATTTGGCACCATATAGTTCACAAGGCACTTTTTAGGACCTAAATAACTAATGTATAGTGCAAATGTTTTAGTTAAGTTCTTTTAACGATAACAGACAAACGCTTTATTGGTTAACTGTTATACTTTTATTATTTACTTATTAGACTCTAATAAACATTTTGAGACCCGTTAGAACTTTTTGCAATGTGAATTAAACATTTGGCACCATATAGTTCACAAGGCACTTTTAAGGCCTATATTACTAATGTATAGTGCAAATGTTTTAGTTAAGTTCTTTTAACGATAACAGACAAACCTTTTATTGGTTAACTGTTATACTTTTATTATTTACTTATTAGACTCTAATAAACATTTTGAGACCCGTTAGAACTTTTTGCAATGTGAATTAAACATTTGGCACCATATAGTTCACAAGGCACTTTTTAGGACCCATATAACTAATGTATAGTGCAAATGTTTTAGTTAAGTTCTTTTAACGATAACAGACAAATATTTCATTGGTTAACTATTATACTTTTATTATTTACTTATCAGACTCTAATAAACATTTTTAGACCCGTTAGAACTTTTTGCAATGTGAATTGCACATTTGGCACCTTATAGTTCACAAGGCACTTTTTAGGACCCATATAACTAATTTATAGTGCAAATGTTTTAGTTAAGTTCTTTTAACAATAACAGACAAATATTTCATTGGTTAACTATTATACTTTTATTATTTACTTATCAGACTCTAATAAACATTTTTAGACCCGTTAGAACTTTTTGCAATGTGAATTGCACATTTGGCACCTTATAGTTCACAAAGCACTTTTTAGGACCTATATAACTAATGTAAAGTGCAAATGTTTTAGTTAAGTTCTTTAAATGATAACAGACAAACCTTTTATTGGTTAACTGTTATACTTTTATTATTTACTTATTAGACTCTAATAAACATTTTGAGACGGGTTAGAACTTTTTGCAATGTGAATTAAACATTTGGCACCATATAGTTCACAAGGCACTTTTTAGGACCTATATAACTAATGTATAGTGCAAATGTTTTGGTTAAGTTCTTTTAACGATAACAGACAAACCTTTTATTGGTTAACTGTTATACTTTTATTATTTACTTATTAGACTCTAATAAACATTTTGAGACCCGTTAGAACTTTTTGCAATGTGAATTAAACATTTGGCACCATATAGTTCACAAGGCACTTTTTAGGACCTATATAACTAATGTATAGTGCAAATGTCTTAGTAAAGTTCTTTTAACGATAACAGACAAACGCTTTATTGGTTAACTGTTATACTTTTTTTATTTACCTATTAGACTCTAATAAACATTTTGAGACCCGTTAGAACTTTTTGCAATGTGAATTAAACATTTGGCACCATATAGTTCACAAGGCACTTTTTAGGACCTATATAACTAATGTATAGTGCAAATGTCTTAGTAAAGTTCTTTTAACGATAACAGACAAACGCTTTATTGGTTAACTGTTATACTTTTATTATTTACTTATTAGACTCTAATAAACATTTTGAGACCGGTTAGAACTTTTTGCAATGTGAATTAAACATTTGGCACCATATAGTTCACAAGGCACTTTTTAGGACCTAAATAACTAATGTATAGTGCAAATGTTTTAGTTAAGTTCTTTTAACGATAACAGACAAACGCTTTATTGGTTAACTGTTATACTTTTATTATTTACTTATTAGACTCTAATAAACATTTTGAGACCCGTTAGAACTTTTTGCAATGTGAATTAAACATTTGGCACCATATAGTTCACAAGGCACTTTTAAGGCCTATATTACTAATGTATAGTGCAAATGTTTTAGTTAAGTTCTTTTAACGATAACAGACAAACCTTTTATTGGTTAACTGTTATACTTTTATTATTTACTTATTAGACTCTAATAAACATTTTGAGACCCGTTAGAACTTTTTGCAATGTGAATTAAACATTTGGCACCATATAGTTCACAAGGCACTTTTTAGGACCCATATAACTAATGTATAGTGCAAATGTTTTAGTTAAGTTCTTTTAACGATAACAGACAAATATTTCATTGGTTAACTATTATACTTTTATTATTTACTTATCAGACTCTAATAAACATTTTTAGACCCGTTAGAACTTTTTGCAATGTGAATTGCACATTTGGCACCTTATAGTTCACAAGGCACTTTTTAGGACCCATATAACTAATGTATAGTGCAAATGTTTTAGTTAAGTTCTTTTAACAATAACAGACAAATATTTCATTGGTTAACTATTATACTTTTATTATTTACTTATCAGACTCTAATAAACATTTTTAGACCCGTTAGAACTTTTTGCAATGTGAATTGCACATTTGGCACCTTATAGTTCACAAGGCACTTTTTAGGACCTATATAACTAATGTAAAGTGCAAATGTTTTAGTTAAGTTCTTTAAATGATAACAGACAAACCTTTTATTGGTTAACTGTTATACTTTTATTATTTACTTATTAGACTCTAATAAACATTTTGAGACGGGTTAGAACTTTTTGCAATGTGAATTAAACATTTGGCACCATATAGTTCACAAGGCACTTTTTAGGACCTATATAACTAATGTATAGTGCAAATGTTTTGGTTAAGTTCTTTTAACGATAACAGACAAACCTTTTATTGGTTAACTGTTATACTTTTATTATTTACTTATTAGACTCTAATAAACATTTTGAGACCCGTTAGAACTTTTTGCAATGTGAATTAAACATTTGGCACCATATAGTTCACAAGGCACTTTTTAGGACCTATATAACTAATGTATAGTGCAAATGTCTTAGTAAAGTTCTTTTAACGATAACAGACAAACGCTTTATTGGTTAACTGTTATACTTTTATTATTTACCTATTAGACTCTAATAAACATTTTGAGACCCGTTAGAACTTTTTGCAATGTGAATTAAACATTTGGCACCATATAGTTCACAAGGCACTTTTTAGGACCTATATAACTAATGTATAGTGCAAATGTCTTAGTAAAGTTCTTTTAACGATAACAGACAAACGCTTTATTGGTTAACTGTTATACTTTTATTATTTACTTATTAGACTCTAATAAACATTTTGAGACCGGTTAGAACTTTTTGCAATGTGAATTAAACATTTGGCACCATATAGTTCACAAGGCACTTTTTAGGACCTATATTACTAATGTATAGTGCAGATGTTTTAGTTAAGTTCTTTTAACAATAACAGACAAATCTTTTATTGGTTAACTATTATACTTTTATTATTTACTTATCAGACTCTAATAAACATTTTGAGACCCGTTAGAACTTTTTGCAATGTGAATTGCACATTTGGCACCATATAGTTCACAAGGCACTTTTTAGGACCTATATAACTAATGTAAAGTTCAAATGTTTTAGTTAAGTTCTTTTAACGATAACAGACAAACCTTTTATTGGTTAACTGTTATACTTTTATTATTTACTTATTAGACTCTAATAAACATTTTGAGACCCGTTAGAACTTTTTGCAATGTGAATTAAACATTTGGCACCATATAGTTCACAAGGCACTTTTTAGGACCTATATAACTAATGTATAGTGCAAATGTTTTAGTTAAGTTCTTTTAACGATAACAGACAAACCTTTTATTGGTTAACTGTTATACTTTTATTATTTACTTATTAGACTCTAATAAACATTTTGAGACCCGTTAGAACTTTTTGCAATGTGAATTAAACATTTGGCACCATATAGTTCACAAGGCACTTTTTAGGACCTATATAACTAATGTAAAGTTCAAATGTTTTAGTTAAGTTCTTTTAACGATAACAGACAAACCTTTTATTGGTTAACTGTTATACTTTTATTATTTACTTATTAGACTCTAATAAACATTTTGAAACCTGTTAGAACTTTTTGCAATGTGAATTAAACATTTGGCACCATATAGTTCACAAGGCACTTTTTAGGACCTATATAACTAATGTCTAGTGCAAATGTTTTAGTTAAGTTCTTTTAACGATAACAGACAAACCTTTTATTGGTTAACTGTTATACTTTTATTATTTACTTATTAGACTCTAATAAACATTTTGAGACCCGTTAGAACTTTTTGCAATGTGAATTAAACATTTGGCACCATATAGTTCACAAGGCACTTTTTAGGACCTATATAACTAATGTATAGTGCAAATGTTTTAGTTAAGTTCTTTTAACGATAACAGACAAACCTTTTATTGGTTAACTGTTATACTTTTTTTATTTACTTATTAGACTCTAATAAACATTTTGAGACCCGTTAGAACTTTTTGCAATGTGAATTAAACATTTGGCACCATATAGTTCACAAGGCACTTTTTAGGACCTATATAACTAATGTATAGTGCAAATGTTTTAGTTAAGTTCTTTTAACGATAACAGACAAACCTTTTATTGGTTAACTGTTATACTTTTATTATTTACTTATTAGACTCTAATAAACATTTTGAGACCCGTTAGAACTTTTTGCAATGTGAATTGCACATTTGGCACCATATAGTTCACAAGGCACTTTTTAGGACCTATATAACTAATGTATAGTGCAAATGTTTTAGTTAAGTTCTTTTAACGATAACAGACAAACCTTTTATTGGTTAACTGTTATACTTTTATTATTTACTTATTAGACTCTAATAAACATTTTGAGACCCGTTAGAACTTTTTGCAATGTGAATTAAACATTTGGCACCATATAGTTCACAAGGCACTTTTTAGGACCTACATAACTAATGTATAGTGCAAATGTTTTAGTTAAGTTCATTTAACGATAACAAACAAACCTTTTATTGGTTAACTGTTATACTTTTATTATTTACTTATTAGACTCTAATAAACATTTTGAGACCTGTTAGAACTTTTTGCAATGTGAATTAAACATTTGGCACCATATAGTTCACAAGGCACTTTTTAGGACCTATATAACTAATGTATAGTGCAAATGTTTTAGTTAAGTTCTTTTAACGATAACAGACAAACCTTTTATTGGTTAACTGTTATACTTTTATTATTTACTTATAAGACTCTAATAAACATTTTTAGACCCGTTAGAACTTTTTGCAATGTGAATTAAACATTTGGCACCATATAGTTCACAAGGCACTTTTTAGGACCTAAATAACTAATGTATAGTGCAAATGTTTTAGTTAAGTTCTTTTAACGATAACAGACAAACGCTTTATTGGTTAACTGTTATACTTTTATTATTTACTTATTAGACTCTAATAAACATTTTGAGACACGTTAGAACTTTTTGCAATGTGAATTAAACATTTGGCACCATATAGTTCACAAGGCACTTTTTAGGACCCATATAACTAATGTATAGTGCAAATGTTTTAGTTAAGTTCTTTTAACGATAACAGACAAACCTTTTATTGGTTAACTGTTATACTTTTATTATTTACTTATTAGACTCTAATAAACATTTTGAGACCCGTTAGAACTTTTTGCAATGTGAATTAAACATTTGGCACCATATAATTCACAAGGCACTTTTAAGGCCTATATTACTAATGTATAGTGCAAATGTTTTAGTTAAGTTCTTTTAACGATAACAGACAAACCTTTTATTGGTTAACTGTTATACTTTTATTATTTACTTATTAGACTCTAATAAACATTTTGAGACTTGTTAGAACTTTTTGCAATGTGAATTAAACATTTGGCACCATATAGTTCACAAGGCACTTTTTAGGACCCATATAACTAATGTATAGTGCAAATGTTTTAGTTAAGTTCTTTTAACGATAACAGACAAACCTTTTATTGGTTAACTGTTATACTTTTATTATTTACTTATTAGACTCTAATAAACATTTTGAGACGGGTTAGAACTTTTTGCAATGTGAATTAAAAATTTGGCACCATATAGTTCACAAGGCACTTTTTAGGACCTATATAACTAATGTATAGTGCAAATGTTTTGGTTAAGTTCTTTTAACGATAACAGACAAACCTTTTATTGGTTAACTGTTATACTTTTATTATTTACTTATTAGACTCTAATAAACATTTTGAGACCCGTTAGAACTTTTTGCAATGTGAATTAAACATTTGGCATCATATAGTTCACAAGGCACTTTTTAGGACCTATATAACTAATGTATAGTGCAAATGTCTTAGTAAAGTTCTTTTAACGATAACAGACAAACGCTTTATTGGTTAACTGTTATACTTTTATTATTTACTTATTAGACTCTAATAAACATTTTGAGACCCGTTAGAAATTTTTGCAATGTGAATTAAACATTTGGCACCATATAGTTCACAAGGCACTTTTTAGGACCTATATAACTAATGTATAGTGCAAATTTTTTAGTTAAGTTCATTTAACGATAACAAACAAACCTTTTATTGGTTAACTGTTATACTTTTATTATTTACTTATTAGACTCTAATAAACATTTTGAAACCTGTTAGAACTTTTTGCAATGTGAATTAAACATTTGGCACCATATAGTTCACAAGGCACTTTTTAGGACCTATATAACTAATGTATAGTGCAAATGTTTTAGTTAAGTTCTTTTAACGATAACAGACAAACCTTTTATTGGTTAACTGTTATACTTTTATTATTTACTTATAAGACTCTAATAAACATTTTTAGACCCGTTAGAACTTTTTGCAATGTGAATTAAACATTTGGCACCATATAGTTCACAAGGCACTTTTTAGGACCTAAATAACTAATGTATAGTGCAAATGTTTTAGTTAAGTTCTTTTAATGATAACAGACAAACGCTTTATTGGTTAACTGTTATACTTTTATTATTTACTTATTAGACTCTAATAAACATTTTGAGACACGTTAGAACTTTTTGCAATGTGAATTAAACATTTGGCACCATATAATTCACAAGGCACTTTTAAGGCCTATATTACTAATGTATAGTGCAAATGTTTTAGTTAAGTTCTTTTAACGATAACAGACAAACCTTTTATTGGTTAACTGTTATACTTTTATTATTTACTTATTAGACTCTAATAAACATTTTGAGACCCGTTAGAACTTTTTGCAATGTGAATTAAACATTTGGCACCATATAGTTCACAAGGCACTTTTTAGGACCTATATAACTAATGTATAGTGCAAATGTCTTAGTAAAGTTCTTTTAACGATAACAGACAAACGCTTTATTGGTTAAGTGTTATACTTTTATTATTTACTTTTTAGACTCTAATAAACATTTTGAGACCCGTTAGAACTTTTTGCAATGTGAATTGCACATTTGGCACCATATAGTTCACAAGGCACTTTTTAGGACCTATATAACTAATGTATAGTGCAAATGTTTTAGTTAAGTTCTTTTAACGATAACAGACAAACCTTTTATTGGTTAACTGTTATACTTTTATTATTTACTTATTAGACTCTAATAAACATTTTGAGACCCGTAAGAACTTTTTGCAATGTGAATTGCACATTTGGCACCATATAGTTCACAAGGCACTTTTTAGGACCTATATAACTAATGTATAGTGCAAATGTTTTAGTTAAGTTCATTTAACGATAACAAACAAACCTTTTATTGGTTAACTGTTATACTTTTATTATTTACTTATTAGACTCTAATAAACATTTTGAGACCTGTTAGAACTTTTTGCAATGTGAATTAAACATTTGGCACCATATAGTTCACAAGGCACTTTTTAGGACCTATATAACTAATGTATAGTGCAAATGTTTTAGTTAAGTTCTTTTAACGATAACAGACAAACCTTTTATTGGTTAACTGTTATACTTTTATTATTTACTTATAAGACTCTAATAAACATTTTTAGACCCGTTAGAACTTTTTGCAATGTGAATTAAACATTTGGCACCATATAGTTCACAAAGCACTTTTTAGGACCTAAATAACTAATGTATAGTGCAAATGTTTTAGTTAAGTTCTTTTAACGATAACAGACAAACGCTTTATTGGTTAACTGTTATACTTTTATTATTTACTTATTAGACTCTAATAAACATTTTGAGACACGTTAGAACTTTTTGCAATGTGAATTAAACATTTGGCACCATATAATTCACAAAACACTTTTAAGGCCTATATTACTAATGTATAGTGCAAATGTTTTAGTTAAGTTCTTTTAACGATAACAGACAAACCTTTTATTGGTTAACTGTTATACTTTTATTATTTACTTATTAGACTCTAATAAACATTTTGAGACGTGTTAGAACTTTTTGCAATGTGAATTAAACATTTGGCACCATATAGTTCACAAGGCACTTTTTAAGACCTGTATAACTAATGTATAGTGCAAATGTTTTAGTTAAGTTCTTTTAACGATAACAGACAAACCTTTTATTGGTTAACTGTTATACTTTTATTATTTACTTATTAGACTCTAATAAACATTTTGAGACCCGTTAGAACTCTTTGCAATGTGAATTAAACATTTGGCACCATATAGTTCACAAGGCACTTTTTAGGACCTGTATAACTAATGTATAGTGCAAATTTTTTAGTTAAGTTCTTTTAACGATAACAGACAAACCTTTTATTGGTTAACTGTTATACTTTTATTATTTACTTATTAGACTCTAATAAACATTTTGAGACCCGTTAGAACTTTTTGCAATGTGAATTAAACATTTGGCACCATATAGTTCACAAGGCACTTTTTAGGACCTATATAACTAATGTATAGTGCAAATGTCTTAGTAAAGTTCTTTTAACGATAACAGACAAACCTTTTATTGGTTAACTGTTATACTTTTATTATTTACTTTTTAGACTCTAATAAACATTTTGAGACCCGTTAGAACTTTTTGCAATGTGAATTGCACATTTGGCACCATATAGTTCACAAGGCACTTTTTAGGACCTATATAACTAATGTATAGTGCAAATGTTTTAGTTAAGTTCTTTTAACGATAACAGACAAACCTTTTATTGGTTAACTGTTATACTTTTATTATTTACTTATTAGACTCTAATAAACATTTTGAGACCCGTAAGTACTTTTTGCAATGTGAATTAAACATTTGGCACCATATAGTTCACAAGGCACTTTTTAGGACCTATATAACTAATGTATAGTGCAAATGTCTTAGTAAAGTTCTTTTAACGATAACAGATAAACGCTTTATTGGTTAACTGTTATACTTTTATTATTTACTTATTAGACTCTAATAAACATTTTGAGACCCGTAAGTACTTTTTGCAATGTGAATTAAACATTTGGCACCATATAGTTCACAAGGCACTTTTTAGGACCTATATAACTAATGTATAGTGCAAATGTCTTAGTAAAGTTCTTTTAACGATAACAGACAAACGCTTTATTGGTTAACTGTTATACTTTTATTATTTACTTATTAGACTCTAATAAACATTTTGAGACCCGTTAGAACTTTTTGCAATGTGAATTAAACATTTGGCACCATATAGTTCACAAGGCACTTTTTAGGACCTATATAACTAATGTAAAGTGCAAATGTTTTAGTTAAGTTCTTTTAACGATAACAGACAAACCTTTTATTGGTTAACTGTTATACTTTTATTATTTACTTATTAGACTCTAATAAACATTTTGAGACGTGTTGGAACTTTTTGCAATGTGAATTAAACATTTGGCACCATATAGTTCACAAGGCACTTTTTAGGACCTATATAACTAATGTATAGTGCAAATGTTTTAGTTAAGTTCTTTTAACGATAACAGACAAACCTTTTATTGGTTAACTGTTATACTTTTATTATTTACTTATTAGACTCTAATAAACATTTTGAGACCCGTTAGAACTTTTTGCAATGTGAATTGCACATTTGGCACCATATAGTTCACAAGGCACTTTTTAGGACCTATATAACTAATGTAAAGTGCAAATGTTTTAGTTAAGTTCTTTTAACGATAACAGACAAACCTTTTATTGGTTAACTGTTATACTTTTATTATTTACTTATTAGACTCTAATAAACATTTTGAGACCCGTTAGAACTTTTTGCAATGTGAATTAAACATTTGGCACCATATAGTTCACAAGGCACTTTTTAGGACCTATATAACTAATGTATAGTGCAAATGTTTTAGTTAAGTTCTTTTAACGATAACAGACAAACCTTTTATTGGTTAACTGTTATACTTTTATTATTTACTTATTAGACTCTAATAAACATTTTGAGACCCGTTAGAACTTTTTGCAATGTGAATTAAACATTTGGCACCATATAGTTCACAAGGCACTTTTTAGGACCTATATAACTAATGTATAGTGCAAATGTCTTAGTAAAGTTCTTTTAACGATAACAGACAAACGCTTTATTGGTTAACTGTTATAATTTTATTATTTACTTATTAGACTCTAATAAACATTTTGAGACCCTTTAGAACTTTTTGCAATGTGAATTAAACATTTGGCACCATATAGTTCACAAGGCACTTTTTAGGACCTATATAACTAATGTATAGTGCAAATGTTTTAGTTAAGTTCTTTTAACGATAACAGACAAACCTTTTATTGGTTAACTGTTATACTTTTATTATTTACCTATTAGACTCTAATAAACATTTTGAGACCCGTTAGAACTTTTTGCAATGTGAATTAAACATTTGGCACCATATAGTTCACAAGGCACTTTTTAGGACCTATATA
The DNA here is from genome assembly GCF_947623445.1 of Clavelina lepadiformis. Classification (NCBI taxonomy): domain Eukaryota; kingdom Metazoa; phylum Chordata; class Ascidiacea; order Aplousobranchia; family Clavelinidae; genus Clavelina; species Clavelina lepadiformis. The sequence goes on along the minus strand of NC_135245.1, from coordinate 11,969,408 downwards.
ACTAATGTATAGTGCAAATGTTTTAGTTAAGTTCTTTTAACGATAACAGACAAACCTTTTATTGGTTAACTGTTATACTTTTATTATTTACTTATTAGACTCTAATAAACATTTTGAGACCCGTTAGAACTCTTTGCAATGTGAATTAAACATTTGGCACCATATAGTTCACAAGGCACTTTTTAGGACCTATATAACTAATGTATAGTGCAAATTTTTTAGTTAAGTTCTTTTAACGATAACAGACAAACCTTTTATTGGTTAACTGTTATACTTTTATTATTTACTTATTAGACTCTAATAAACATTTTGAGACCCGTTAGAACTTTTTGCAATGTGAATTAAACATTTGGCACCATATAGTTCACAAGGCACTTTTTAGGACCTAAATAACTAATGTATAGTGCAAATTTTTTAGTTAAGTTCTTTTAACGATAACAGACAAACCTTTTATTGGTTAACTGTTATACTTTTATTATTTACTTATTAGACTCTAATAAACATTTTGAGACCCGTTAGAACTTTTTGCAATGTGAATTAAACATTTGGCACCATATAGTTCACAAGGCACTTTTTAGGACCTATATAACTAATGTATAGTGCAAATGTCTTAGTAAGGTTCTTTTAACGATAACAGACAAACCTTTTATTGGTTAACTGTTATACTTTTATTATTTACTTTTTAGACTCTAATAAACATTTTGAGACCCGTTAGAACTTTTTGCAATGTGAATTGCACATTTGGCACCATATAGTTCACAAGGCACTTTTTAGGACCTATATAACTAATGTATAGTGCAAATGTTTTAGTTAAGTTCTTTTAACGATAACAGACAAACCTTTTATTGGTTAACTGTTATACTTTTATTATTTACTTATTAGACTCTAATAAACATTTTGAGACCCGTAAGTACTTTTTGCAATGTGAATTAAACATTTGGCACCATATAGTTCACAAGGCACTTTTTAGGACCTATATAACTAATGTAAAGTGCAAATGTTTTAGTTAAGTTCTTTTAACGATAACAGACAAACCTTTTATTGGTTAACTGTTATACTTTTATTATTTACTTATTAGACTCTAATAAACATTTTGAGACGTGTTGGAACTTTTTGCAATGTGAATTAAACATTTGGCACCATATAGTTCACAAGGCACTTTTTAGGACCTATATAACTAATGTATAGTGCAAATGTTTTAGTTAAGTTCTTTTAACGATAACAGACAAACCTTTTATTGGTTAACTGTTATACTTTTATTATTTACTTATTAGACTCTAATAAACATTTTGAGACCCGTTAGAACTTTTTGCAATGTGAATTGCACATTTGGCACCATATAGTTCACAAGGCACTTTTTAGGACCTATATAACTAATGTAAAGTGCAAATGTTTTAGTTAAGTTCTTTTAACGATAACAGACAAACCTTTTATTGGTTAACTGTTATACTTTTATTATTTACTTATTAGACTCTAATAAACATTTTGAGACCCGTTAGAACTTTTTGCAATGTGAATTAAACATTTGGCACCATATAGTTCACAAGGCACTTTTTAGGACCTATATAACTAATGTATAGTGCAAATGTTTTAGTTAAGTTCTTTTAACGATAACAGACAAACCTTTTATTGGTTAACTGTTATACTTTTATTATTTACTTATTAGACTCTAATAAACATTTTGAGACCCGTTAGAACTTTTTGCAATGTGAATTAAACATTTGGCACCATATAGTTCACAAGGCACTTTTTAGGACCTATATAACTAATGTATAGTGCAAATGTCTTAGTAAAGTTCTTTTAACGATAACAGACAAACGCTTTATTGGTTAACTGTTATAATTTTATTATTTACTTATTAGACTCTAATAAACATTTTGAGACCCTTTAGAACTTTTTGCAATGTGAATTAAACATTTGGCACCATATAGTTCACAAGGCACTTTTTAGGACCTATATAACTAATGTATAGTGCAAATGTTTTAGTTAAGTTCTTTTAACGATAACAGACAAACCTTTTATTGGTTAACTGTTATACTTTTATTATTTACTTATTAGACTCTAATAAACATTTTGAGACCCGTTAGAACTTTTTGCAATGTGAATTAAACATTTGGCACCATATAGTTCACAAGGCACTTTTTAGGACCTATATAACTAATGTATAGTGCAAATGTTTTAGTTAAGTTCTTTTAACGATAACAGACAAACCTTTTATTGGTTAACTGTTATACTTTTATTATTTACTTATTAGACTCTAATAAACATTTTGAGACCCGTTAGAACTCTTTGCAATGTGAATTAAACATTTGGCACCATATAGTTCACAAGGCACTTTTTAGGACCTATATAACTAATGTATAGTGCAAATTTTTTAGTTAAGTTCTTTTAACGATAACAGACAAACCTTTTATTGGTTAACTGTTATACTTTTATTATTTACTTATTAGACTCTAATAAACATTTTGAGACCCGTTAGAACTTTTTGCAATGTGAATTAAACATTTGGCACCATATAGTTCACAAGGCACTTTTTAGGACCTAAATAACTAATGTATAGTGCAAATTTTTTAGTTAAGTTCTTTTAACGATAACAGACAAACCTTTTATTGGTTAACTGTTATACTTTTATTATTTACTTATTAGACTCTAATAAACATTTTGAGACCCGTTAGAACTTTTTGCAATGTGAATTAAACATTTGGCACCATATAGTTCACAAGGCACTTTTTAGGACCTATATAACTAATGTATAGTGCAAATGTCTTAGTAAAGTTCTTTTAACGATAACAGACAAACCTTTTATTGGTTAACTGTTATACTTTTATTATTTACTTTTTAGACTCTAATAAACATTTTGAGACCCGTTAGAACTTTTTGCAATGTGAATTGCACATTTGGCACCATATAGTTCACAAGGCACTTTTTAGGACCTATATAACTAATGTATAGTGCAAATGTTTTAGTTAAGTTCTTTTAACGATAACAGACAAACCTTTTATTGGTTAACTGTTATACTTTTATTATTTACTTATTAGACTCTAATAAACATTTTGAGACCCGTAAGTACTTTTTGCAATGTGAATTAAACATTTGGCACCATATAGTTCACAAGGCACTTTTTAGGACCTAAATAACTAATGTATAGTGCAAATTTTTTAGTTAAGTTCTTTTAACGATAACAGACAAACCTTTTATTGGTTAACTGTTATACTTTTATTATTTACTTATTAGACTCTAATAAACATTTTGAGACCCGTTAGAACTTTTTGCAATGTGAATTAAACATTTGGCACCATATAGTTCACAAGGCACTTTTTAGGACCTATATAACTAATGTATAGTGCAAATGTCTTAGTAAAGTTCTTTTAACGATAACAGACAAACCTTTTATTGGTTAACTGTTATACTTTTATTATTTACTTTTTAGACTCTAATAAACATTTTGAGACCCGTTAGAACTTTTTGCAATGTGAATTGCACATTTGGCACCATATAGTTCACAAGGCACTTTTTAGGACCTATATAACTAATGTATAGTGCAAATGTTTTAGTTAAGTTCTTTTAACGATAACAGACAAACCTTTTATTGGTTAACTGTTATACTTTTATTATTTACTTATTAGACTCTAATAAACATTTTGAGACCCGTAAGTACTTTTTGCAATGTGAATTAAACATTTGGCACCATATAGTTCACAAGGCACTTTTTAGGACCTATATAACTAATGTATAGTGCAAATGTCTTAGTAAAGTTCTTTTAACGATAACAGATAAACGCTTTATTGGTTAACTGTTATACTTTTATTATTTACTTATTAGACTCTAATAAACATTTTGAGACCCGTAAGTACTTTTTGCAATGTGAATTAAACATTTGGCACCATATAGTTCACAAGGCACTTTTTAGGACCTATATAACTAATGTATAGTGCAAATGTCTTAGTAAAGTTCTTTTAACGATAACAGACAAACGCTTTATTGGTTAACTGTTATACTTTTATTATTTACTTATTAGACTCTAATAAACATTTTGAGACCCGTTAGAACTTTTTGCAATGTGAATTAAACATTTGGCACCATATAGTTCACAAGGCACTTTTTAGGACCTATATAACTAATGTAAAGTGCAAATGTTTTAGTTAAGTTCTTTTAACGATAACAGACAAACCTTTTATTGGTTAACTGTTATACTTTTATTATTTACTTATTAGACTCTAATAAACATTTTGAGACGTGTTGGAACTTTTTGCAATGTGAATTAAACATTTGGCACCATATAGTTCACAAGGCACTTTTTAGGACCTATATAACTAATGTATAGTGCAAATGTTTTAGTTAAGTTCTTTTAACGATAACAGACAAACCTTTTATTGGTTAACTGTTATACTTTTATTATTTACTTATTAGACTCTAATAAACATTTTGAGACCCGTTAGAACTTTTTGCAATGTGAATTGCACATTTGGCACCATATAGTTCACAAGGCACTTTTTAGGACCTATATAACTAATGTAAAGTGCAAATGTTTTAGTTAAGTTCTTTTAACGATAACAGACAAACCTTTTATTGGTTAACTGTTATACTTTTATTATTTACTTATTAGACTCTAATAAACATTTTGAGACCCGTTAGAACTTTTTGCAATGTGAATTAAACATTTGGCACCATATAGTTCACAAGGCACTTTTTAGGACCTATATAACTAATGTATAGTGCAAATGTTTTAGTTAAGTTCTTTTAACGATAACAGACAAACCTTTTATTGGTTAACTGTTATACTTTTATTATTTACTTATTAGACTCTAATAAACATTTTGAGACCCGTTAGAACTTTTTGCAATGTGAATTAAACATTTGGCACCATATAGTTCACAAGGCACTTTTTAGGACCTATATAACTAATGTATAGTGCAAATGTCTTAGTAAAGTTCTTTTAACGATAACAGACAAACGCTTTATTGGTTAACTGTTATAATTTTATTATTTACTTATTAGACTCTAATAAACATTTTGAGACCCTTTAGAACTTTTTGCAATGTGAATTAAACATTTGGCACCATATAGTTCACAAGGCACTTTTTAGGACCTATATAACTAATGTATAGTGCAAATGTTTTAGTTAAGTTCTTTTAACGATAACAGACAAACCTTTTATTGGTTAACTGTTATACTTTTATTATTTACTTATTAGACTCTAATAAACATTTTGAGACCCGTTAGAACTTTTTGCAATGTGAATTAAACATTTGGCACCATATAGTTCACAAGGCACTTTTTAGGACCTATATAACTAATGTATAGTGCAAATGTTTTAGTTAAGTTCTTTTAACGATAACAGACAAACCTTTTATTGGTTAACTGTTATACTTTTATTATTTACTTATTAGACTCTAATAAACATTTTGAGACCCGTTAGAACTCTTTGCAATGTGAATTAAACATTTGGCACCATATAGTTCACAAGGCACTTTTTAGGACCTATATAACTAATGTATAGTGCAAATTTTTTAGTTAAGTTCTTTTAACGATAACAGACAAACCTTTTATTGGTTAACTGTTATACTTTTATTATTTACTTATTAGACTCTAATAAACATTTTGAGACCCGTTAGAACTTTTTGCAATGTGAATTAAACATTTGGCACCATATAGTTCACAAGGCACTTTTTAGGACCTAAATAACTAATGTATAGTGCAAATTTTTTAGTTAAGTTCTTTTAACGATAACAGACAAACCTTTTATTGGTTAACTGTTATACTTTTATTATTTACTTATTAGACTCTAATAAACATTTTGAGACCCGTTAGAACTTTTTGCAATGTGAATTAAACATTTGGCACCATATAGTTCACAAGGCACTTTTTAGGACCTATATAACTAATGTATAGTGCAAATGTCTTAGTAAAGTTCTTTTAACGATAACAGACAAACCTTTTATTGGTTAACTGTTATACTTTTATTATTTACTTTTTAGACTCTAATAAACATTTTGAGACCCGTTAGAACTTTTTGCAATGTGAATTGCACATTTGGCACCATATAGTTCACAAGGCACTTTTTAGGACCTATATAACTAATGTATAGTGCAAATGTTTTAGTTAAGTTCTTTTAACGATAACAGACAAACCTTTTATTGGTTAACTGTTATACTTTTATTATTTACTTATTAGACTCTAATAAACATTTTGAGACCCGTAAGTACTTTTTGCAATGTGAATTAAACATTTGGCACCATATAGTTCACAAGGCACTTTTTAGGACCTATATAACTAATGTATAGTGCAAATGTCTTAGTAAAGTTCTTTTAACGATAACAGACAAACGCTTTATTGGTTAACTGTTATACTTTTATTATTTACTTATTAGACTCTAATAAACATTTTGAGACCCGTTAGAACTTTTTGCAATGTGAATTAAACATTTGGCACCATATAGTTCACAAGGCACTTTTTAGGACCTATATAACTAATGTAAAGTGCAAATGTTTTAGTTAAGTTCTTTTAACGATAACAGACAAACCTTTTATTGGTTAACTGTTATACTTTTATTATTTACTTATTAGACTCTAATAAACATTTTGAGACGTGTTGGAACTTTTTGCAATGTGAATTAAACATTTGGCACCATATAGTTCACAAGGCACTTTTTAGGACCTATATAACTAATGTATAGTGCAAATGTTTTAGTTAAGTTCTTTTAACGATAACAGACAAACCTTTTATTGGTTAACTGTTATACTTTTATTATTTACTTATTAGACTCTAATAAACATTTTGAGACCCGTTAGAACTTTTTGCAATGTGAATTGCACATTTGGCACCATATAGTTCACAAGGCACTTTTTAGGACCTATATAACTAATGTAAAGTGCAAATGTTTTAGTTAAGTTCTTTTAACGATAACAGACAAACCTTTTATTGGTTAACTGTTATACTTTTATTATTTACTTATTAGACTCTAATAAACATTTTGAGACCCGTTAGAACTTTTTGCAATGTGAATTAAACATTTGGCACCATATAGTTCACAAGGCACTTTTTAGGACCTATATAACTAATGTATAGTGCAAATGTTTTAGTTAAGTTCTTTTAACGATAACAGACAAACCTTTTATTGGTTAACTGTTATACTTTTATTATTTACTTATTAGACTCTAATAAACATTTTGAGACCCGTTAGAACTTTTTGCAATGTGAATTAAACATTTGGCACCATATAGTTCACAAGGATCTTTTTAGGACCTATATAACTAATGTATAGTGCAAATGTCTTAGTAAAGTTCTTTTAACGATAACAGACAAACGCTTTATTGGTTAACTGTTATACTTTTATTATTTACTTATTAGACTCTAATAAACATTTTGAGACCCTTTAGAACTTTTTGCAATGTGAATTAAACATTTGGCACCATATAGTTCACAAGGCACTTTTTAGGACCTATATAACTAATGTATAGTGCAAATGTTTTAGTTAAGTTCTTTTAACGATAACAGACAAACCTTTTATTGGTTAACTGTTATACTTTTATTATTTACTTATTAGACTCTAATAAACATTTTGAGACCCGTTAGAACTTTTTGCAATGTGAATTAAACATTTGGCACCATATAGTTCACAAGGCACTTTTTAGGACCTATATAACTAATGTATAGTGCAAATGTTTTAGTTAAGTTCTTTTAACGATAACAGACAAACCTTTTATTGGTTAACTGTTATACTTTTATTATTTACTTATTAGACTCTAATAAACATTTTGAGACCCGTTAGAACTCTTTGCAATGTGAATTGCACATTTGGCACCATATAGTTCACAAGGCACTTTTTAGGACCTATATAACTAATGTATAGTGCAAATTTTTTAGTTAAGTTCTTTTAACGATAACAGACAAACCTTTTATTGGTTAACTGTTATACTTTTATTATTTACTTATTAGACTCTAATAAACATTTTGAGACCCGTTAGAACTTTTTGCAATGTGAATTAAACATTTGGCACCATATAGTTCACAAGGCACTTTTTAGGACCTAAATAACTAATGTATAGTGCAAATTTTTTAGTTAAGTTCTTTTAACGATAACAGACAAACCTTTTATTGGTTAACTGTTATACTTTTATTATTTACTTATTAGACTCTAATAAACATTTTGAGACCCGTTAGAACTTTTTGCAATGTGAATTAAACATTTGGCACCATATAGTTCACAAGGATCTTTTTAGGACCTATATAACTAATGTATAGTGCAAATGTCTTAGTAAAGTTCTTTTAACGATAACAGACAAACGCTTTATTGGTTAACTGTTATACTTTTATTATTTACTTATTAAACTCTAATAAACATTTTGAGACCCTTTAGAACTTTTTGCAATGTGAATTAAACATTTGGCACCATATAGTTCACAAGGCACTTTTTAGGACCTAAATAACTAATGTATAGTGCAAATTTTTTAGTTAAGTTCTTTTAACGATAACAGACAAACCTTTTATTGGTTAACTGTTATACTTTTATTATTTACTTATTAGACTCTAATAAACATTTTGAGACCCGTTAGAACTTTTTGCAATGTGAATTAAACATTTGGCACCATATAGTTCACAAGGATCTTTTTAGGACCTATATAACTAATGTATAGTGCAAATGTCTTAGTAAAGTTCTTTTAACGATAACAGACAAACGCTTTATTGGTTAACTGTTATACTTTTATTATTTACTTATTAAACTCTAATAAACATTTTGAGACCCTTTAGAACTTTTTGCAATGTGAATTAAACATTTGGCACCATATAGTTCACAAGGCACTTTTTAGGACCTATATAACTAATGTATAGTGCAAATGTTTTAGTTAAGTTCTTTTAACGATAACAGACAAACCTTTTATTGGTTAACTGTTATACTTTTATTATTTACTTATTAGACTCTAATAAACATTTTGAGACCCGTTAGAACTTTTTGCAATGTGAATTAAACATTTGGCACCATATAGTTCACAAGGCACTTTTTAGGACCTATATAACTAATGTATAGTGCAAATGTTTTAGTTAAGTTCTTTTAACGATAACAGACAAACCTTTTATTGGTTAACTGTTATACTTTTATTATTTACTTATTAGACTCTAATAAACATTTTGAGACCTGTTAGAACTCTTTGCAATGTGAATTAAACATTTGGCACCATATAGTTCACAAGGCACTTTTTAGGACCTATATAACTAATGTATAGTGCAAATTTTTTAGTTAAGTTCTTTTAACGATAACAGACAAACCTTTTATTGGTTAACTGTTATACTTTTATTATTTACTTATTAGACTCTAATAAACATTTTGAGACCCTTTAGAACTTTTTGCAATGTGAATTAAACATTTGGCACCATATAGTTCACAAGGCACTTTTTAGGACCTAAATAACTAATGTATAGTGCAAATTTTTTAGTTAAGTTCTTTTAACGATAACAGACAAACCTTTTATTGGTTAACTGTTATACTTTTATTATTTACTTATTAGACTCTAATAAACATTTTGAGACCCGTTAGAACTTTTTGCAATGTGAATTGCACATTTGGCACCATATAGTTCACAAGGCACTTTTTAGGACCTATATAACTAATGTATAGTGCAAATGTCTTAGTAAAGTTCTTTTAACGATAACAGACAAACCTTTTATTGGTTAACTGTTATACTTTTATTATTTACTTTTTAGACTCTAATAAACATTTTGAGACCCGTTAGAACTTTTTGCAATGTGAATTGCACATTTGGCACCATATAGTTCACAAGGCACTTTTTAGGACCTATATAACTAATGTATAGTGCAAATGTTTTAGTTAAGTTCTTTTAACGATAACAGACAAACCTTTCATTGGTTAACTGTTATACTTTTATTATTTACTTATTAGACTCTAATAAACATTTTGAGACCCGTAAGTACTTTTTGCAATGTGAATTAAACATTTGGCACCATATAGTTCACAAGGCACTTTTAGGACCTATATAACTAATGTATAGTGCAAATGTCTTAGTAAAGTTCTTTTAACGATAACAGACAAACGCTTTATTGGTTAACTGTTATACTTTTATTATTTACTTATTAGACTCTAATAAACATTTTGAGACCCGTTAGAACTTTTTGCAATGTGAATTAAACATTTGGCACCATATAGTTCACAAGGCACTTTTTAGGACCTATATAACTAATGTAAAGTGCAAATGTTTTAGTTAAGTTCTTTTAACGATAACAGACAAACCTTTTATTGGTTAACTGTTATACTTTTATTATTTACTTATTAGACTCTAATAAACATTTTGAGACGTGTTGGAACTTTTTGCAATGTGAATTAAACATTTGGCACCATATAGTTCACAAGGCACTTTTTAGGACCTATATAACTAATGTATAGTGCAAATGTTTTAGTTAAGTTCTTTTAACGATAACAGACAAACCTTTTATTGGTTAACTGTTATACTTTTATTATTTACTTATTAGACTCTAATAAACATTTTGAGACCCGTTAGAACTTTTTGCAATGTGAATTGCACATTTGGCACCATATAGTTCACAAGGCACTTTTTAGGACCTATATAACTAATGTATAGTGCAAATGTTTTAGTTAAGTTCTTTTAACGATAACAGACAAACCTTTTATTGGTTAACTGTTATACTTTTATTATTTACTTATTAGACTCTAATAAACATTTTGAGACCCGTAAGTACTTTTTGCAATGTGAATTAAACATTTGGCACCATATAGTTCACAAGGCACTTTTTAGGACCTATATAACTAATGTATAGTGCAAATGTCTTAGTAAAGTTCTTTTAACGATAACAGACAAACGCTTTATTGGTTAACTGTTATACTTTTATTATTTACTTATTAGACTCTAATAAACATTTTGAGACCCGTTAGAACTTTTTGCAATGTGAATTAAACATTTGGCACCATATAGTTCACAAGGCACTTTTTAGGACCTATATAACTAATGTAAAGTGCAAATGTTTTAGTTAAGTTCTTTTAACGATAACAGACAAACCTTTTATTGGTTAACTGTTATACTTTTATTATTTACTTATTAGACTCTAATAAACATTTTGAGACGTGTTGGAACTTTTTGCAATGTGAATTAAACATTTGGCACCATATAGTTCACAAGGCACTTTTTAGGACCTATATAACTAATGTATAGTGCAAATGTTTTAGTTAAGTTCTTTTAACGATAACAGACAAACCTTTTATTGGTTAACTGTTATACTTTTATTATTTACTTATTAGACTCTAATAAACATTTTGAGACCCGTTAGAACTTTTTGCAATGTGAATTGCACATTTGGCACCATATAGTTCACAAGGCACTTTTTAGGACCTATATAACTAATGTAAAGTGCAAATGTTTTAGTTAAGTTCTTTTAACGATAACAGACAAACCTTTTATTGGTTAACTGTTATACTTTTATTATTTACTTATTAGACTCTAATAAACATTTTGAGACCCGTTAGAACTTTTTGCAATGTGAATTAAACATTTGGCACCATATAGTTCACAAGGCACTTTTTAGGACCTATATAACTAATGTATAGTGCAAATGTTTTAGTTAAGTTCTTTTAACGATAACAGACAAACCTTTTATTGGTTAACTGTTATACTTTTATTATTTACTTATTAGACTCTAATAAACATTTTGAGACCCGTTAGAACTTTTTGCAATGTGAATTAAACATTTGGCACCATATAGTTCACAAGGATCTTTTTAGGACCTATATAACTAATGTATAGTGCAAATGTCTTAGTAAAGTTCTTTTAACGATAACAGACAAACGCTTTATTGGTTAACTGTTATACTTTTATTATTTACTTATTAGACTCTAATAAACATTTTGAGACCCTTTAGAACTTTTTGCAATGTGAATTAAACATTTGGCACCATATAGTTCACAAGGCACTTTTTAGGACCTATATAACTAATGTATAGTGCAAATGTTTTAGTTAAGTTCTTTTAACGATAACAGACAAACCTTTTATTGGTTAACTGTTATACTTTTATTATTTACTTATTAGACTCTAATAAACATTTTGAGACCCGTTAGAACTTTTTGCAATGTGAATTAAACATTTGGCACCATATAGTTCACAAGGCACTTTTTAGGACCTATATAACTAATGTATAGTGCAAATGTTTTAGTTAAGTTCTTTTAACGATAACAGACAAACCTTTTATTGGTTAACTGTTATACTTTTATTATTTACTTATTAGACTCTAATAAACATTTTGAGACCCGTTAGAACTCTTTGCAATGTGAATTGCACATTTGGCACCATATAGTTCACAAGGCACTTTTTAGGACCTATATAACTAATGTATAGTGCAAATTTTTTAGTTAAGTTCTTTTAACGATAACAGACAAACCTTTTATTGGTTAACTGTTATACTTTTATTATTTACTTATTAGACTCTAATAAACATTTTGAGACCCGTTAGAACTTTTTGCAATGTGAATTAAACATTTGGCACCATATAGTTCACAAGGCACTTTTTAGGACCTAAATAACTAATGTATAGTGCAAATTTTTTAGTTAAGTTCTTTTAACGATAACAGACAAACCTTTTATTGGTTAACTGTTATACTTTTATTATTTACTTATTAGACTCTAATAAACATTTTGAGACCCGTTAGAACTTTTTGCAATGTGAATTAAACATTTGGCACCATATAGTTCACAAGGCACTTTTTAGGACCTATATAACTAATGTATAGTGCAAATGTCTTAGTAAAGTTCTTTTAACGATAACAGACAAACGCTTTATTGGTTAACTGTTATACTTTTATTATTTACTTATTAGACTCTAATAAACATTTTGAGACCCTTTAGAACTTTTTGCAATGTGAATTAAACATTTGGCACCATATAGTTCACAAGGCACTTTTTAGGACCTATATAACTAATGTATAGTGCAAATGTTTTAGTTAAGTTCTTTTAACGATAACAGACAAACCTTTTATTGGTTAACTGTTATACTTTTATTATTTACTTATTAGACTCTAATAAACATTTTGAGACCCGTTAGAACTTTTTGCAATGTGAATTAAACATTTGGCACCATATAGTTCACAAGGCACTTTTTAGGACCTATATAACTAATGTATAGTGCAAATGTTTTAGTTAAGTTCTTTTAACGATAACAGACAAACCTTTTATTGGTTAACTGTTATACTTTTATTATTTACTTATTAGACTCTAATAAACATTTTGAGACCCGTTAGAACTCTTTGCAATGTGAATTAAACATTTGGCACCATATAGTTCACAAGGCACTTTTTAGGACCTATATAACTAATGTATAGTGCAAATTTTTTAGTTAAGTTCTTTTAACGATAACAGACAAACCTTTTATTGGTTAACTGTTATACTTTTATTATTTACTTATTAGACTCTAATAAACATTTTGAGACCCGTTAGAACTTTTTGCAATGTGAATTAAACATTTGGCACCATATAGTTCACAAGGCACTTTTTAGGACCTAAATAACTAATGTATAGTGCAAATTTTTTAGTTAAGTTCTTTTAACGATAACAGACAAACCTTTTATTGGTTAACTGTTATACTTTTATTATTTACTTATTAGACTCTAATAAACATTTTGAGACGTGTTAGAACTTTTTGCAATGTGAATTAAACATTTGGCACCATATAGTTCACAAGGCACTTTTTAAGACCTGTATAACTAATGTATAGTGCAAATGTTTTAGTTAAGTTCTTTTAACGATAACAGACAAACCTTTTATTGGTTAACTGTTATACTTTTATTATTTACTTATTAAAGTCTAATAAACATTTTGAGACTTGTTAGAACTTTTTGCAATGTGAATTAAACATTTGGCACCATATAGTTCACAAGGCACTTTTTAGGACCCATATAACTAATGTATAGTGCAAATGTTTTAGTTAAGTTCTTTTAACGATAACAGACAAACCTTTTATTGGTTAACTGTTATACTTTTATTATTTACTTATTAGACTCTAATAAACATTTTGAGACCCGTTAGAACTTTTTGCAATGTGAATTAAACATTTGGCACCATATAGTTCACAAGGCACTTTTTAGGACCTATATAACTAATGTATAGTGCAAATGTTTTAGTTAAGTTCTTTTAACAATAACAGACAAATCTTTTATTGGTTAACTATTATACTTTTATTATTTACTTATCAGACTCTAATAAACATTTTTAGACCCGTTAGAACTTTTTGCAATGTGAATTGCACATTTGGCACCATATAGTTCACAAGGCACTTTTTAGGACCTATATAACTAATGTAAAGTGCAAATGTTTTAGTTAAGTTCTTTTAATGATAACAGACAAACCTTTTATTGGTTAACTGTTATACTTTTATTATTTACTTATTAGACTCTAATAAACATTTTGAGACTTGTTAGAACTTTTTGCAATGTGAATTAAACATTAGGCACCATATAGTTCACAAGACACTTTTTAGGACCCATATAACTAATGTATAGTGCAAATGTTTTAGTTAAGTTCTTTTAACGATAACAGACAAACCTTTTATTGGTTAACTGTTATACTTTTATTATTTACTTATTAGACTCTAATAAACATTTTGAGACCCGTTAGAACTTTTTGCAATGTGAATTAAACATTTGGCACCATATAGTTCACAAGGCACTTTTTAGGACCTATATAACTAATGTATAGTGCAAATGTTTTGGTTAAGTTCTTTTAACGATAACAGACAAACCTTTTATTGGTTAACTGTTATACTTTTATTATTTACTTATTAGACTCTAATAAACATTTTGAGACCCGTTAGAACTTTTTGCAATGTGAATTGCACATTTGGCACCATATAGTTCACAAGGCACTTTTTAGGACCTATATAACTAATGTATAGTGCAAATGTCTTAGTAAAGTTCTTTTAACGATAACAGACAAACGCTTTATTGGTTAACTGTTATACTTTTATTATTTACTTATTAGACTCTAATAAACATTTTGAGACCCGTTAGAACTTTTTGCAATGTGAATTAATCATTTGGCACCATATAGTTCACAAGGCACTTTTTAGGACCTATATAACTAATGTATAGTGCAAATGTCTTAGTAAAGTTCTTTTAACGATAACAGACAAACGCTTTATTGGTTAACTGTTATACTTTTATTATTTACTTATTAGACTCTAATAAACATTTTGAGACCCGTTAGAAATTTTTGCAATGTGAATTAAACATTTGGCACCATATAGTTCACAAGGCACTTTTTAGGACCTATATAACTAATGTAAAGTGCAAATGTTTTAGTTAAGTTCTTTTAACGATAACAGACAAACCTTTTATTGGTTAACTGTTATACTTTTATTATTTACTTATTAGACTCTAATAAACATTTTGAGACGTGTTAGAACTTTTTGCAATGTGAATTAAACATTTGGCACCATATAGTTCACAAGGCACTTTTTAGGACCTATATAACTAATGTATAGTGCAAATGTTTTAGTTAAGTTCTTTTAACGATAACAGACAAACCTTTTATTGGTTAACTGTTATACTTTTATTATTTACTTATTAGACTCTAATAAACATTTTGAGACGTGTTAGAACTTTTTGCAATGTGAATTGCACATTTGGCACCATATAGTTCACAAGGCACTTTTTATGACCTATATAACTAATGTAAAGTGCAAATGTTTTAGTTAAGTTCTTTTAACGATAACAGACAAACCTTTTATTGGTTAACTGTTATACTTTTATTATTTACTTATTAGACTCTAAAAGACATTTTGAGACCCGTTAGAACTTTTTGCAATGTGAATTAAACATTTGGCACCATATAGTTCACAAGGCACTTTTTAGGACCTATATAACTAATGTATAGTGCAAATGTCTTAGTAAAGTTCTTTTAACGATAACAGACAAACGCTTTATTGGTTAACTGTTATACTTTTATTATTTACTTATTAGACTCTAATAAACATTTTGAGACCCGTTAGAACTTTTTGCAATGTGAATTAAACATTTGGCACCATATAGTTCACAAGGCACTTTTTAGGACCTATATAACTAATGTATAGTGCAAATGTTTTAGTTAAGTTCTTTTAACGATAACAGACAAACCTTTTATTGGTTAACTG
This sequence comes from Clavelina lepadiformis, assembly GCF_947623445.1. Lineage (NCBI taxonomy): Eukaryota > Metazoa > Chordata > Ascidiacea > Aplousobranchia > Clavelinidae > Clavelina > Clavelina lepadiformis. Next base: position 11,953,265 of record NC_135245.1, on the reverse strand, counting down.
TTATACTTTTATTATTTACTTATTAGACTCTAATAAACATTTTGAGACCCGTTAGAACTTTTTGCAATGTGAATTAAACATTTGGCACCATATAGTTCACAAGGCACTTTTTAGGACCTATATAACTAATGTATAGTGCAAATGTTTTAGTTAAGTTCTTTTAACAATAACAGACAAATCTTTTATTGGTTAACTATTATACTTTTATTATTTACTTATCAGACTCTAATAAACATTTTTAGACCCGTTAGAACTTTTTGCAATGTGAATTGCACATTTGGCACCATATAGTTCACAAGGCACTTTTTAGGACCTATATAACTAATGTAAAGTGCAAATGTTTTAGTTAAGTTCTTTTAATGATAACAGACAAACCTTTTATTGGTTAACTGTTATACTTTTATTATTTACTTATTAGACTCTAATAAACATTTTGAGACTTGTTAGAACTTTTTGCAATGTGAATTAAACATTAGGCACCATATAGTTCACAAGACACTTTTTAGGACCCATATAACTAATGTATAGTGCAAATGTTTTAGTTAAGTTCTTTTAACGATAACAGACAAACCTTTTATTGGTTAACTGTTATACTTTTATTATTTACTTATTAGACTCTAATAAACATTTTGAGACCCGTTAGAACTTTTTGCAATGTGAATTAAACATTTGGCACCACATAGTTCACAAGGCACTTTTTAGGACCTATATAACTAATGTATAGTGCAAATGTTTTGGTTAAGTTCTTTTAACGATAACAGACAAACCTTTTATTGGTTAACTGTTATACTTTTATTATTTACTTATTAGACTCTAATAAACATTTTGAGACCCGTTAGAACTTTTTGCAATGTGAATTGCACATTTGGCACCATATAGTTCACAAGGCACTTTTTAGGACCTATATAACTAATGTATAGTGCAAATGTCTTAGTAAAGTTCTTTTAACGATAACAGACAAACGCTTTATTGGTTAACTGTTATACTTTTATTATTTACTTATTAGACTCTAATAAACATTTTGAGACCCGTTAGAACTTTTTGCAATGTGAATTAATCATTTGGCACCATATAGTTCACAAGGCACTTTTTAGGACCTATATAACTAATGTATAGTGCAAATTTTTTAGTTAAGTTCTTTTAACGATAACAGACAAACCTTTTATTGGTTAACTGTTATACTTTTATTATTTACTTATTAGACTCTAATAAACATTTTGAGACCCGTTAGAACTTTTTGCAATGTGAATTAAACATTTGGCACCATATAGTTCACAAGGCACTTTTTAGGACCTATATAACTAATGTACAGTGCAAATGTTTTAGTTAAGTTCTTTTAACGATAACAGACAAACCTTTTATTGGTTAACTGTTATACTTTTATTATTTACTTATTAGACTCTAATAAACATTTTGAGACCCGTTAGAAATTTTTGCAATGTGAATTAAACATTTGGCACCATATAGTTCACAAGGCACTTTTTAGGACCTATATAACTAATGTATAGTGCAAATGTCTTAGTAAAGTTCTTTTAACGATAACAGACAAACGCTTTATTGGTTAACTGTTATACTTTTTTTATTTACCTATTAGACTCTAATAAACATTTTGAGACCCGTTAGAACTTTTTGCAATGTGAATTAAACATTTGGCACCATATAGTTCACAAGGCACTTTTTATGACCTATATAACTAATGTAAAGTGCAAATGTTTTAGTTAAGTTCTTTTAACGATAACAGACAAACCTTTTATTGGTTAACTGTTATACTTTTATTATTTACTTATTAGACTCTAATAAACATTTTGAGACGTGTTAGAACTTTTTGCAATGTGAATTAAACATTTGGCACCATATAGTTCACAAGGCACTTTTTAGGACCTATATAACTAATGTATAGTGCAAATGTCTTAGTAAAGTTCTTTTAACGATAACAGACAAACGCTTTATTGGTTAACTGTTATACTTTTATTATTTACTTATTAGACTCTAATAAACATTTTGAGACCCGTTAGAAATTTTTGCAATGTGAATTAAACATTTGGCACCATATAGTTCACAAGGCACTATTTAGGACCTATATAACTAATGTATAGTGCAAATGTTTTAGTTAAGTTCTTTTAACGATAACAGACAAACCTTTTATTGGTTAACTGTTATACTTTTATTATTTACTTATTAGACTCTAATAAACATTTTGAGACCCGTTAGAACTTTTTGCAATGTGAATTAAACATTTGGCACCATATAGTTCACAAGGCACTTTTTAGGACCTATATAACTAATGTAAAGTGCAAATGTTTTAGTTAAGTTCTTTTAACAATAACAGACAAATCTTTTATTGGTTAACTATTATACTTTTATTATTTACTTATCAGACTCTAATAAACATTTTTAGACCCGTTAGAACTTTTTGCAATGTGAATTGCACATTTGGCACCATATAGTTCACAAGGCACTTTTTAGGACCTATATAACTAATGTAAAGTTCAAATGTTTTAGTTAAGTTCTTTTAACGATAACAGACAAACGCTTTATTGGTTAACTGTTATACTTTTATTATTTACTTATTAGACTCTAATAAACATTTTGAGACCCGTTAGAACTTTTTGCAATGTGAATTAAACATTTGGCACCATATAGTTCACAAGGCACTTTTTAGGACCTATATAACTAATGTATAGTGCAAATGTTTTAGTTAAGTTCTTTTAACGATAACAGACAAACCTTTTATTGGTTAACTGTTATACTTTTATTATTTACTTATTAGACTCTAATAAACATTTTGAGACCCGTTAGAACTTTTTGCAATGTGAATTAAACATTTGGCACCATATAGTTCACAAGGCACTTTTTAGGACCTATATAACTAATGTATAGTGCAAATGTTTTAGTTAAGTTATTTTAACGATAACAGACAAACCTTTTATTGGTTAACTGTTATACTTTTATTATTTACTTATTAGACTCTAATAAACATTTTGAGACCCGTTAGAACTTTTTGCAATGTGAATTGCACATTTGGCACCATATAGTTCACAAGGCACTTTTTAGGACCTATATAACTAATGTATAGTGCAAATGTTTTAGTTAAGTTCTTTTAATGATAACAGACAAACCTTTTATTGGTTAACTGTTATACTTTTATTATTTACTTATTAGACTCTAATAAACATTTTGAGACCCGTTAGAACTTTTTGCAATGTGAATTAAACATTTGGCACCTTATAGTTCACAAGGCACTTTTTAGGACCTACATAACTAATGTATAGTGCAAATGTTTTAGTTAAGTTCATTTAACGATAACAAACAAACCTTTTATTGGTTAACTGTTATACTTTTATTATTTACTTATTAGACTCTAATAAACATTTTGAGACCTGTTAGAACTTTTTGCAATGTGAATTAAACATTTGGCACCATATAGTTCACAAGGCACTTTTTAGGACCTATATAACTAATGTATAGTGCAAATGTTTTAGTTAAGTTCTTTTAACGATAACAGACAAACGCTTTATTGGTTAACTGTTATACTTTTATTATTTACTTATTAGACTCTAATAAACATTTTGAGACCCGTTAGAACTTTTTGCAATGTGAATTAAACATTTGGCACCATATAGTTCACAAGGCACTTTTTAGGACCTACATAACTAATGTATAGTGCAAATGTTTTAGTTAAGTTCTTTTAACGATAACAGACAAACGCTTTATTGGTTAACTGTTATACTTTTATTATTTACTTATTAGACTCTAATAAACATTTTGAGACCCGTTAGAACTTTTTGCAATGTGAATTAAACATTTGGCACCATATAGTTCACAAGGCACTATTTAGGACCTATATAACTAATGTATAGTGCAAATGTTTTAGTTAAGTTCTTTTAACGATAACAGACAAACCTTTTATTGGTTAACTGTTATACTTTTATTATTTACTTATTAGACTCTAATAAACATTTTGAGACCCGTTAGAACTTTTTGCAATGTGAATTAAACATTTGGCACCATATAGTTCACAAGGCACTTTTTAGGACCTATATAACTAATGTAAAGTGCAAATGTTTTAGTTAAGTTCTTTTAACAATAACAGACAAATCTTTTATTGGTTAACTATTATACTTTTATTATTTACTTATCAGACTCTAATAAACATTTTTAGACCCGTTAGAACTTTTTGCAATGTGAATTGCACATTTGGCACCATATAGTTCACAAGGCACTTTTTAGGACCTATATAACTAATGTAAAGTGCAAATGTTTTAGTTAAGTTCTTTTAATGATAACAGACAAACCTTTTATTGGTTAACTGTTATACTTTTATTATTTACTTATTAGACTCTAATAAACATTTTGAGACTGGTTAGAACTTTTTGCAATGTGAATTAAACATTTGGCACCATATAGTTCACAAGGCACTTTTTAGGACCTATATAACTAATGTATAGTGCAAATGTTTTGGTTAAGTTCTTTTAACGATAACAGACAAACCTTTTATTGGTTAACTGTTATACTTTTATTATTTACTTATTAGACTCTAATAAACATTTTGAGACCCGTTGGAAATTTTTGCAATGTGAATTAAACATTTGGCACCATATAGTTCACAAGGCACTTTTTAGGACCTATATAACTAATGTATAGTGCAAATGTCTTAGTAAAGTTCTTTTAACGATAACAGACAAACGCTTTATTGGTTAACTGTTATACTTTTATTATTTACTTATTAGACTCTAATAAACATTTTGAGACCCGTTAGAACTTTTTGCAATGTGAATTAAACATTTGGCACCAAATAGTTCACAAGGCACTTTTTAGGACCTATATAACTAATGTATATTGCAAATTTTTTAGTTAAGTTCTTTTAACGATAACAGACAAACCTTTTATTGGTTAACTGTTATACTTTTATTATTTACTTATTAGACTCTAATAAACATTTTGAGACCCGTTAGAAATTTTTGCAATGTGAATTAAACATTTGGCACCATATAGTTCACAAGGCACTTTTTAGGACCTATATAACTAATGTATAGTGCAAATGTCTTAGTAAAGTTCTTTTAACGATAACAGACAAACGCTTTATTGGTTAACTGTTATACTTTTTTTATTTACCTATTAGACTCTAATAAACATTTTGAGACCCGTTAGAACTTTTTGCAATGTGAATTAAACATTTGGCACCATATAGTTCACAAGGCACTTTTTAGGACCTATATAACTAATGTATAGTGCAAATGTCTTAGTAAAGTTCTTTTAACGATAACAGACAAACGCTTTATTGGTTAACTGTTATACTTTTTTTATTTACCTATTAGACTCTAATAAACATTTTGAGACCCGTTAGAACTTTTTGCAATGTGAATTAAACATTTGGCACCATATAGTTCACAAGGCACTTTTTAGGACCTACATAACTAATGTATAGTGCAAATGTTTTAGTTAAGTTCTTTTAACGATAACAGACAAACGCTTTATTGGTTAACTGTTATACTTTTATTATTTACTTATTAGACTCTAATAAACATTTTGAGACCTGTTAGAACTTTTTGCAATGTGAATTAAACATTTGGCACCATATAGTTCACAAGGCACTTTTTAGGACCTATATAACTAATGTATAGTGCAAATGTTTTAGTTAAGTTCTTTTAACGATAACAGACAAACGCTTTATTGGTTAACTGTTATACTTTTATTATTTACTTATTAGACTCTAATAAACATTTTGAGACCCGTTAGAACTTTTTGCAATGTGAATTAAACATTTGGCACCATATAGTTCACAAGGCACTTTTTAGGACCTACATAACTAATGTATAGTGCAAATGTTTTAGTTAAGTTCTTTTAACGATAACAGACAAACGCTTTATTGGTTAACTGTTATACTTTTATTATTTACTTATTAGACTCTAATAAACATTTTGAGACCCGTTAGAACTTTTTGCAATGTGAATTAAACATTTGGCACCATATAGTTCACAAGGCACTATTTAGGACCTATATAACTAATGTATAGTGCAAATGTTTTAGTTAAGTTCTTTTAACGATAACAGACAAACCTTTTATTGGTTAACTGTTATACTTTTATTATTTACTTATTAGACTCTAATAAACATTTTGAGACCCGTTAGAACTTTTTGCAATGTGAATTAAACATTTGGCACCATATAGTTCACAAGGCACTTTTTAGGACCTATATAACTAATGTAAAGTGCAAATGTTTTAGTTAAGTTCTTTTAACAATAACAGACAAATCTTTTATTGGTTAACTATTATACTTTTATTATTTACTTATCAGACTCTAATAAACATTTTTAGACCCGTTAGAACTTTTTGCAATGTGAATTGCACATTTGGCACCATATAGTTCACAAGGCACTTTTTAGGACCTATATAACTAATGTAAAGTGCAAATGTTTTAGTTAAGTTCTTTTAATGATAACAGACAAACCTTTTATTGGTTAACTGTTATACTTTTATTATTTACTTATTAGACTCTAATAAACATTTTGAGACTGGTTAGAACTTTTTGCAATGTGAATTAAACATTTGGCACCATATAGTTCACAAGGCACTTTTTAGGACCTATATAACTAATGTATAGTGCAAATGTTTTGGTTAAGTTCTTTTAACGATAACAGACAAACCTTTTATTGGTTAACTGTTATACTTTTATTATTTACTTATTAGACTCTAATAAACATTTTGAGACCCGTTGGAAATTTTTGCAATGTGAATTAAACATTTGGCACCATATAGTTCACAAGGCACTTTTTAGGACCTATATAACTAATGTATAGTGCAAATGTCTTAGTAAAGTTCTTTTAACGATAACAGACAAACGCTTTATTGGTTAACTGTTATACTTTTATTATTTACTTATTAGACTCTAATAAACATTTTGAGACCCGTTAGAACTTTTTGCAATGTGAATTAAACATTTGGCACCAAATAGTTCACAAGGCACTTTTTAGGACCTATATAACTAATGTATATTGCAAATTTTTTAGTTAAGTTCTTTTAACGATAACAGACAAACCTTTTATTGGTTAACTGTTATACTTTTATTATTTACTTATTAGACTCTAATAAACATTTTGAGACCCGTTAGAAATTTTTGCAATGTGAATTAAACATTTGGCACCATATAGTTCACAAGGCACTTTTTAGGACCTATATAACTAATGTATAGTGCAAATGTCTTAGTAAAGTTCTTTTAACGATAACAGACAAACGCTTTATTGGTTAACTGTTATACTTTTTTTATTTACCTATTAGACTCTAATAAACATTTTGAGACCCGTTAGAACTTTTTGCAATGTGAATTAAACATTTGGCACCATATAGTTCACAAGGCACTTTTTAGGACCTATATAACTAATGTATAGTGCAAATGTCTTAGTAAAGTTCTTTTAACGATAACAGACAAACGCTTTATTGGTTAACTGTTATACTTTTATTATTTACTTATTAGACTCTAATAAACATTTTGAGACCTGTTAGAACTTTTTGCAATGTGAATTAAACATTTGGCACCATATAGTTCACAAGGCACTTTTTAGGACCTATATAACTAATGTATAGTGCAAATGTTTTAGTTAAGTTCTTTTAACGATAACAGACAAACGCTTTATTGGTTAACTGTTATACTTTTATTATTTACTTATTAGACTCTAATAAACATTTTGAGACCCGTTAGAACTTTTTGCAATGTGAATTAAACATTTGGCACCATATAGTTCACAAGGCACTTTTTAGGACCTACATAACTAATGTATAGTGCAAATGTTTTAGTTAAGTTCTTTTAACGATAACAGACAAACGCTTTATTGGTTAACTGTTATACTTTTATTATTTACTTATTAGACTCTAATAAACATTTTGAGACCCGTTAGAACTTTTTGCAATGTGAATTAAACATTTGGCACCATATAGTTCACAAGGCACTATTTAGGACCTATATAACTAATGTATAGTGCAAATGTTTTAGTTAAGTTCTTTTAACGATAACAGACAAACCTTTTATTGGTTAACTGTTATACTTTTATTATTTACTTATTAGACTCTAATAAACATTTTGAGACCCGTTAGAACTTTTTGCAATGTGAATTAAACATTTGGCACCATATAGTTCACAAGGCACTTTTTAGGACCTATATAACTAATGTAAAGTGCAAATGTTTTAGTTAAGTTCTTTTAACAATAACAGACAAATCTTTTATTGGTTAACTATTATACTTTTATTATTTACTTATCAGACTCTAATAAACATTTTTAGACCCGTTAGAACTTTTTGCAATGTGAATTGCACATTTGGCACCATATAGTTCACAAGGCACTTTTTAGGACCTATATAACTAATGTAAAGTGCAAATGTTTTAGTTAAGTTCTTTTAATGATAACAGACAAACCTTTTATTGGTTAACTGTTATACTTTTATTATTTACTTATTAGACTCTAATAAACATTTTGAGACTGGTTAGAACTTTTTGCAATGTGAATTAAACATTTGGCACCATATAGTTCACAAGGCACTTTTTAGGACCTATATAACTAATGTATAGTGCAAATGTTTTGGTTAAGTTCTTTTAACGATAACAGACAAACCTTTTATTGGTTAACTGTTATACTTTTATTATTTACTTATTAGACTCTAATAAACATTTTGAGACCCGTTGGAAATTTTTGCAATGTGAATTAAACATTTGGCACCATATAGTTCACAAGGCACTTTTTAGGACCTATATAACTAATGTATAGTGCAAATGTCTTAGTAAAGTTCTTTTAACGATAACAGACAAACGCTTTATTGGTTAACTGTTATACTTTTATTATTTACTTATTAGACTCTAATAAACATTTTGAGACCCGTTAGAACTTTTTGCAATGTGAATTAAACATTTGGCACCAAATAGTTCACAAGGCACTTTTTAGGACCTATATAACTAATGTATATTGCAAATTTTTTAGTTAAGTTCTTTTAACGATAACAGACAAACCTTTTATTGGTTAACTGTTATACTTTTATTATTTACTTATTAGACTCTAATAAACATTTTGAGACCCGTTAGAAATTTTTGCAATGTGAATTAAACATTTGGCACCATATAGTTCACAAGGCACTTTTTAGGACCTATATAACTAATGTATAGTGCAAATGTCTTAGTAAAGTTCTTTTAACGATAACAGACAAACGCTTTATTGGTTAACTGTTATACTTTTTTTATTTACCTATTAGACTCTAATAAACATTTTGAGACCCGTTAGAACTTTTTGCAATGTGAATTAAACATTTGGCACCATATAGTTCACAAGGCACTTTTTAGGACCTATATTACTAATGTATAGTGCAGATGTTTTAGTTAAGTTCTTTTAACAATAACAGACAAATCTTTTATTGGTTAACTATTATACTTTTATTATTTACTTATCAGACTCTAATAAACATTTTGAGACCCGTTAGAACTTTTTGCAATGTGAATTGCACATTTGGCACCATATAGTTCACAAGGCACTTTTTAGGACCTATATAACTAATGTAAAGTTCAAATGTTTTAGTTAAGTTCTTTTAACGATAACAGACAAACCTTTTATTGGTTAACTGTTATACTTTTATTATTTACTTATTAGACTCTAATAAACATTTTGAGACCCGTTAGAACTTTTTGCAATGTGAATTAAACATTTGGCACCATATAGTTCACAAGGCACTTTTTAGGACCTATATAACTAATGTATAGTGCAAATGTTTTAGTTAAGTTATTTTAACGATAACAGACAAACCTTTTATTGGTTAACTGTTATACTTTTATTATTTACCTATTAGACTCTAATAAACATTTTGAGACCCGTTAGAACTTTTTGCAATGTGAATTGCACATTTGGCACCATATAGTTCACAAGGCACTTTTTAGGACCTATATAACTAATGTATAGTGCAAATGTTTTAGTTAAGTTCTTTTAACGATAACAGACAAACCTTTTATTGGTTAACTGTTATACTTTTATTATTTACTTATTAGACTCTAATAAACATTTTGAGACCCGTTAGAACTTTTTGCAATGTGAATTAAACATTTGGCACCATATAGTTCACAAGGCACTTTTTAGGACCTACATAACTAATGTATAGTGCAAATGTTTTAGTTAAGTTCATTTAACGATAACAAACAAACCTTTTATTGGTTAACTGTTATACTTTTATTATTTACTTATTAGACTCTAATAAACATTTTGAGACCTGTTAGAACTTTTTGCAATGTTAATTAAACATTTGGCACCATATAGTTCACAAGGCACTTTTTAGGACCTATATAACTAATGTATAGTGCAAATGTTTTAGTTAAGTTCTTTTAACGATAACAGACAAACCTTTTATTGGTTAACTGTTATACTTTTATTATTTACTTATAAGACTCTAATAAACATTTTTAGACCCGTTAGAACTTTTTGCAATGTGAATTAAACATTTGGCACCATATAGTTCACAAGGCACTTTTTAGGACCTAAATAACTAATGTATAGTGCAAATGTTTTAGTTAAGTTCTTTTAACGATAACAGACAAACGCTTTATTGGTTAACTGTTATACTTTTATTATTTACTTATTAGACTCTAATAAACATTTTGAGACCCGTTAGAACTTTTTGCAATGTGAATTAAACATTTGGCACCATATAATTCACAAGGCACTTTTAAGGCCTATATTACTAATGTATAGTGCAAATGTTTTAGTTAAGTTCTTTTAACGATAACAGACAAACCTTTTATTGGTTAACTGTTATACTTTTATTATTTACTTATTAGACTCTAATAAACATTTTGAGACCCGTTAGAACTTTTTGCAATGTGAATTAAACATTTGGCACCATATAGTTCACAAGGCACTTTTTAGGACCTACATAACTAATGTATAGTGCAAATGTTTTAGTTAAGTTCATTTAACGATAACAAACAAACCTTTTATTGGTTAACTGTTATAGTTTTATTATTTACTTATTAGACTCTAATAAACATTTTGAGACCTGTTAGAACTTTTTGCAATGTTAATTAAACATTTGGCACCATATAGTTCACAAGGCACTTTTTAGGACCTATATAACTAATGTATAGTGCAAATGTTTTAGTTAAGTTCTTTTAACGATAACAGACAAACCTTTTATTGGTTAACTGTTATACTTTTATTATTTACTTATAAGACTCTAATAAACATTTTTAGACCCGTTAGAACTTTTTGCAATGTGAATTAAACATTTGGCACCATATAGTTCACAAGGCACTTTTTAGGACCTAAATAACTAATGTATAGTGCAAATGTTTTAGTTAAGTTCTTTTAACGATAACAGACAAACGCTTTATTGGTTAACTGTTATACTTTTATTATTTACTTATTAGACTCTAATAAACATTTTGAGACCCGTTAGAACTTTTTGCAATGTGAATTAAACATTTGGCACCATATAATTCACAAGGCACTTTTAAGGCCTATATTACTAATGTATAGTGCAAATGTTTTAGTTAAGTTCTTTTAACGATAACAGACAAACCTTTTATTGGTTAACTGTTATACTTTTATTATTTACTTATTAGACTCTAATAAACATTTTGAGACCCGTTAGAACTTTTTGCAATGTGAATTAAACATTTGGCACCATATAGTTCACAAGGCACTTTTTAGGACCCATATAACTAATGTATAGTGCAAATGTTTTAGTTAAGTTCTTTTAACGATAACAGACAAATATTTCATTGGTTAACTATTATACTTTTATTATTTACTTATCAGACTCTAATAAACATTTTTAGACCCGTTAGAACTTTTTGCAATGTGAATTGCACATTTGGCACCTTATAGTTCACAAGGCACTTTTTAGGACCCATATAACTAATGTATAGTGCAAATGTTTTAGTTAAGTTCTTTTAACAATAACAGACAAATATTTCATTGGTTAACTATTATACTTTTATTATTTACTTATCAGACTCTAATAAACATTTTTAGACCCGTTAGAACTTTTTGCAATGTGAATTGCACATTTGGCACCTTATAGTTCACAAGGCACTTTTTAGGACCTATATAACTAATGTAAAGTGCAAATGTTTTAGTTAAGTTCTTTTAATGATAACAGACAAACCTTTTATTGGTTAACTGTTATACTTTTATTATTTACTTATTAGACTCTAATAAACATTTTGAGACGGGTTAGAACTTTTTGCAATGTGAATTAAACATTTGGCACCATATAGTTCACAAGGCACTTTTTAGGACCTACATAACTAATGTATAGTGCAAATGTTTTAGTTAAGTTCATTTAACGATAACAAACAAACCTTTTATTGGTTAACTGTTATACTTTTATTATTTACTTATTAGACTCTAATAAACATTTTGAGACTTGTTAGAACTTTTTGCAATGTTAATTAAACATTTGGCACCATATAGTTCACAAGGCACTTTTTAGGACCTATATAACTAATGTATAGTGCAAATGTTTTAGTTAAGTTCTTTTAACGATAACAGACAAACCTTTTATTGGTTAACTGTTATACTTTTATTATTTACTTATAAGACTCTAATAAACATTTTTAGACCCGTTAGAACTTTTTGCAATGTGAATTAAACATTTGGCACCATATAGTTCACAAGGCACTTTTTAGGACCTAAATAACTAATGTATAGTGCAAATGTTTTAGTTAAGTTCTTTTAACGATAACAGACAAACGCTTTATTGGTTAACTGTTATACTTTTATTATTTACTTATTAGACTCTAATAAACATTTTGAGACCCGTTAGAACTTTTTGCAATGTGAATTAAACATTTGGCACCATATAATTCACAAGGAACTTTTAAGGCCTATATTACTAATGTATAGTGCAAATGTTTTAGTTAAGTTCTTTTAACGATAACAGACAAACCTTTTATTGGTTAACTGTTATACTTTTATTATTTACTTATTAGACTCTAATAAACATTTTGAGACCCGTTAGAACTTTTTGCAATGTGAATTAAACATTTGGCACCATATAGTTCACAAGGCACTTTTTAGGACCTACATAACTAATGTATAGTGCAAATGTATTAGTTAAGTTCATTTAACGATAACAAACAAACCTTTTATTGGTTAACTGTTATACTTTTATTATTTACTTATTAGACTCTAATAAACATTTTGAGACCTGTTAGAACTTTTTGCAATGTTAATTAAACATTTGGCACCATATAGTTCACAAGGCACTTTTTAGGACCTATATAACTAATGTATAGTGCAAATGTTTTAGTTAAGTTCTTTTAACGATAACAGACAAACCTTTTATTGGTTAACTGTTATACTTTTATTATTTACTTATAAGATTCTAATAAACATTTTTAGACCCGTTAGAACTTTTTGCAATGTGAATTAAACATTTGGCACCATATAGTTCACAAGGCACTTTTTAGGACCTAAATAACTAATGTATAGTGCAAATGTTTTAGTTAAGTTCTTTTAACGATAACAGACAAACGCTTTATTGGTTAACTGTTATACTTTTATTATTTACTTATTAGACTCTAATAAACATTTTGAGACCCGTTAGAACTTTTTGCAATGTGAATTAAACATTTGGCACCATATAATTCACAAGGCACTTTTAAGGCCTATATTACTAATGTATAGTGCAAATGTTTTAGTTAAGTTCTTTTAACGATAACAGACAAACCTTTTATTGGTTAACTGTTATACTTTTATTATTTACTTATTAGACTCTAATAAACATTTTGAGACCCGTTAGAACTTTTTGCAATGTGAATTAAACATTTGGCACCATATAGTTCACAAGGCACTTTTTAGGACCCATATAACTAATGTATAGTGCAAATGTTTTAGTTAAGTTCTTTTAACGATAACAGACAAATATTTCATTGGTTAACTATTATACTTTTATTATTTACTTATCAGACTCTAATAAACATTTTTAGACCCGTTAGAACTTTTTGCAATGTGAATTGCACATTTGGCACCTTATAGTTCACAAGGCACTTTTTAGGACCCATATAACTAATGTATAGTGCAAATGTTTTAGTTAAGTTCTTTTAACAATAACAGACAAATATTTCATTGGTTAACTATTATACTTTTATTATTTACTTATCAGACTCTGATAAACATTTTTAGACCCGTTAGAACTTTTTGCAATGTGAATTGCACATTTGGCACCTTATAGTTCACAAGGCACTTTTTAGGACCTATATAACTAATGTATAGTGCAAATGTTTTGGTTAAGTTCTTTTAACGATAACAGACAAACCTTTTATTGGTTAACTGTTATACTTTTATTATTTACTTATTAGACTCTAATAAACATTTTGAGACCCGTTAGAACTTTTTGCAATGTGAATTAAACCTTTGGCACCATATAGTTCACAAGGCACTTTTTAGGACCTATATAACTAATGTATAGTGCAAATGTCTTAGTAAAGTTCTTTTAACGATAACAGACAAACGCTTTATTGGTTAACTGTTATACTTTTTTTATTTACCTATTAGACTCTAATAAACATTTTGAGACCCGTTAGAACTTTTTGCAATGTGAATTAAACATTTGGCACCATATAGTTCACAAGGCACTTTTTAGGACCTATATAACTAATGTATAGTGCAAATGTCTTAGTAAAGTTCTTTTAACGATAACAGACAAACGCTTTATTGGTTAACTGTTATACTTTTATTATTTACTTATTAGACTCTAATAAACATTTTGAGACCGGTTAGAACTTTTTGCAATGTGAATTAAACATTTGGCACCATATAGTTCACAAGGCACTTTTTAGGACCTATATTACTAATGTATAGTGCAGATGTTTTAGTTAAGTTCTTTTAACAATAACAGACAAATCTTTTATTGGTTAACTATTATACTTTTATTATTTACTTATCAGACTCTAATAAACATTTTGAGACCCGTTAGAACTTTTTGCAATGTGAATTGCACATTTGGCACCATATAGTTCACAAGGCACTTTTTAGGACCTATATAACTAATGTAAAGTTCAAATGTTTTAGTTAAGTTCTTTTAACGATAACAGACAAACCTTTTATTGGTTAACTGTTATACTTTTATTATTTACTTATTAGACTCTAATAAACATTTTGAGACCCGTTAGAACTTTTTGCAATGTGAATTAAACATTTGGCACCATATAGTTCACAAGGCACTTTTTAGGACCTATATAACTAATGTATAGTGCAAATGTTTTAGTTAAGTTCTTTTAACGATAACAGACAAACCTTTTATTGGTTAACTGTTATACTTTTATTATTTACTTATTAGACTCTAATAAACATTTTGAGACCCGTTAGAACTTTTTGCAATGTGAATTAAACATTTGGCACCATATAGTTCACAAGGCACTTTTTAGGACCTATATAACTAATGTAAAGTTCAAATGTTTTAGTTAAGTTCTTTTAACGATAACAGACAAACCTTTTATTGGTTAACTGTTATACTTTTATTATTTACTTATTAGACTCTAATAAACATTTTGAGACCCGTTAGAACTTTTTGCAATGTGAATTAAACATTTGGCACCATATAGTTCACAAGGCACTTTTTAGGACCTATATAACTAATGTATAGTGCAAATGTTTTAGTTAAGTTCTTTTAACGATAACAGACAAACCTTTTATTGGTTAACTGTTATACTTTTATTATTTACTTATTAGACTCTAATAAACATTTTGAGACCCGTTAGAACTTTTTGCAATGTGAATTAAACATTTGGCACCATATAGTTCACAAGGCACTTTTTAGGACCTTTATAACTAATGTATAGTGCAAATGTTTTAGTTAAGTTCTTTTAACGATAACAGACAAACCTTTTATTGGTTAACTGTTATACTTTTTTTATTTACTTATTAGACTCTAATAAACATTTTGAGACCCGTTAGAACTTTTTGCAATGTGAATTAAACATTTGGCACCATATAGTTCACAAGGCACTTTTTAGGACCTATATAACTAATGTATAGTGCAAATGTTTTAGTTAAGTTATTTTAACGATAACAGACAAACCTTTTCTTGGTTAACTGTTATACTTTTATTATTTACTTATTAGACTCTAATAAACATTTTGAGACCCGTTAGAACTTTTTGCAATGTGAATTGCACATTTGGCACCATATAGTTCACAAGGCACTTTTTAGGACCTATATAACTAATGTATAGTGCAAATGTTTTAGTTAAGTTCTTTTAACGATAACAGACAAACCTTTTATTGGTTAACTGTTATACTTTTATTATTTACTTATTAGACTCTAATAAACATTTTGAGACCCGTTAGAACTTTTTGCAATGTGAATTAAACATTTGGCACCATATAGTTCACAAGGCACTTTTTAGGACCTACATAACTAATGTATAGTGCAAATGTTTTAGTTAAGTTCATTTAACGATAACAAACAAACCTTTTATTGGTTAACTGTTATACTTTTATTATTTACTTATTAGACTCTAATAAACATTTTGAGACCTGTTAGAACTTTTTGCAATGTGAATTAAACATTTGGCACCATATAGTTCACAAGGCACTTTTTAGGACCTATATAACTAATGTATAGTGCAAATGTTTTAGTTAAGTTCTTTTAACGATAACAGACAAACCTTTTATTGGTTAACTGTTATACTTTTATTATTTACTTATAAGACTCTAATAAACATTTTTAGACCCGTTAGAACTTTTTGCAATGTGAATTAAACATTTGGCACCATATAGTTCACAAGGCACTTTTTAGGACCTAAATAACTAATGTATAGTGCAAATGTTTTAGTTAAGTTCTTTTAACGATAACAGACAAACGCTTTATTGGTTAACTGTTATACTTTTATTATTTACTCATTAGACTCTAATAAACATTTTGAGACACGTTAGAACTTTTTGCAATGTGAATTAAACATTTGGCACCATATAATTCACAAGGCACTTTTAAGGCCTATATTACTAATGTATAGTGCAAATGTTTTAGTTAAGTTCTTTTAACGATAACAGACAAACCTTTTATTGGTTAACTGTTATACTTTTATTATTTACTTATTAGACTCTAATAAACATTTTGAGACTTGTTAGAACTTTTTGCAATGTGAATTAAACATTTGGCACCATATAGTTCACAAGGCACTTTTTAGGACCCATATAACTAATGTATAGTGCAAATGTTTTAGTTAAGTTCTTTTAACGATAACAGACAAACCTTTTATTGGTTAACTGTTATACTTTTATTATTTACTTATTAGACTCTAATAAACATTTTGAGACGGGTTAGAACTTTTTGCAATGTGAATTAAACATTTGGCACCATATAGTTCACAAGGCACTTTTTAGGACCTATATAACTAATGTATAGTGCAAATGTTTTAGTTAAGTTCTTTTAACGATAACAGACAAACCTTTTATTGGTTAACTGTTATACTTTTATTATTTACTTATTAGACTCTAATAAACATTTTGAGACCCGTTAGAACTTTTTGCAATGTGAATTAAACATTTGGCATCATATAGTTCACAAGGCACTTTTTAGGACCTATATAACTAATGTATAGTGCAAATGTTTTAGTTAAGTTCTTTTAACGATAACAGACAAACGCTTTATTGGTTAACTGTTATACTTTTATTATTTACTTATTAGACTCTAATAAACATTTTGAGACCCGTTAGAACTTTTTGCAATGTGAATTAAACATTTGGCACCATATAGTTCACAAGGCACTTTTTAGGACCTATATAACTAATGTATAGTGCAAATTTTTTAGTTAAGTTCATTTAACGATAACAAACAAACCTTTTATTGGTTAACTGTTATACTTTTATTATTTACTTATTAGACTCTAATAAACATTTTGAAACCTGTTAGAACTTTTTGCAATGTGAATTGCACATTTGGCACCATATAGTTCACAAGGCACTTTTTAGGACCTATATAACTAATGTATAGTGCAAATGTTTTAGTTAAGTTCTTTTAACGATAACAGACAAACCTTTTATTGGTTAACTGTTATACTTTTATTATTTACTTATAAGACTCTAATAAACATTTTTAGACCCGTTAGAACTTTTTGCAATGTGAATTAAACATTTGGCACCATATAGTTCACAAGGAACTTTTTAGGACCTAAATAACTAATGTATAGTGCAAATGTTTTAGTTAAGTTCTTTTAATGATAACAGACAAACGCTTTATTGGTTAACTGTTATACTTTTATTATTTACTTATTAGACTCTAATAAACATTTTGAGACACGTTAGAACTTTTTGCAATGTGAATTAAACATTTGGCACCATATAATTCACAAGGCACTTTTAAGGCCTATATTACTAATGTATAGTGCAAATGTTTTAGTTAAGTTCTTTTAACGATAACAGACAAACCTTTTATTGGTTAACTGTTATACTTTTATTATTTACTTATTAGACTCTAATAAACATTTTGAGACGTGTTAGAACTTTTTGCAATGTGAATTAAACATTTGGCACCATATAGTTCACAAGGCACTTTTTAAGACCTGTATAACTAATGTATAGTGCAAATGTTTTAGTTAAGTTCTTTTAACGATAACAGACAAACCTTTTATTGGTTAACTGTTATACTTTTATTATTTACTTATTAGACTCTAATAAACATTTTGAGATCCGTTAGAACTCTTTGCAATGTGAATTAAACATTTGGCACCATATAGTTCACAAGGCACTTTTTAGGACCTATATAACTAATGTATAGTGCAAATTTTTTAGTTAAGTTCTTTTAACGATAACAGACAAACCTTTAATTGGTTAACTGTTATACTTTTATTATTTACTTATTAGACTCTAATAAACAATTTGAGACCCGTTAGAACTTTTTGCAATGTGAATTAAACATTTGGCACCATATAGTTCACAAGGCACTTTTTAGGACCTATATAACTAATGTATAGTGCAAATTTTTTAGTTAAGTTCTTTTAACGATAACAGACAAACCTTTTATTGGTTAACTGTTATACTTTTATTATTTACTTATTAGACTCTAATAAACATTTTGAGACCCGTTAGAACTTTTTGCAATGTGAATTAAACATTT
This sequence comes from Clavelina lepadiformis, assembly GCF_947623445.1. NCBI lineage: Eukaryota > Metazoa > Chordata > Ascidiacea > Aplousobranchia > Clavelinidae > Clavelina > Clavelina lepadiformis. Next base: position 11,934,176 of record NC_135245.1, on the reverse strand, counting down.
GGCACCATATAGTTCACAAGGCACTTTTTAGGACCTATATAACTAATGTATAGTGCAAATGTCTTAGTAAAGTTCTTTTAACGATAACAGACAAACCTTTTATTGGTTAACTGTTATACTTTTATTATTTACTTTTTAGACTCTAATAAACATTTTGAGACCCGTTAGAACTTTTTGCAATGTGAATTGCACATTTGGCACCATATAGTTCACAAGGCACTTTTTAGGACCTATATAACTAATGTATAGTGCAAATGTTTTAGTTAAGTTCTTTTAACGATAACAGACAAACCTTTTATTGGTTAACTGTTATACTTTTATTATTTACTTATTAGACTCTAATAAACATTTTGAGACCCGTAAGAACTTTTTGCAATGTGAATTGCACATTTGGCACCATATAGTTCACAAGGCACTTTTTAGGACCTATATAACTAATGTATAGTGCAAATGTTTTAGTTAAGTTCATTTAACGATAACAAACAAACCTTTTATTGGTTAACTGTTATACTTTTATTATTTACTTATTAGACTCTAATAAACATTTTGAGACCTGTTAGAACTTTTTGCAATGTGAATTAAACATTTGGCACCATATAGTTCACAAGGCACTTTTTAGGACCTATATAACTAATGTATAGTGCAAATGTTTTAGTTAAGTTCTTTTAACGATAACAGACAAACCTTTTATTGGTTAACTGTTATACTTTTATTATTTACTTATAAGACTCTAATAAACATTTTTAGACCCGTTAGAACTTTTTGCAATGTGAATTAAACATTTGGCACCATATAGTTCACAAGGCACTTTTTAGGACCTAAATAACTAATGTATAGTGCAAATGTTTTAGTTAAGTTCTTTTAACGATAACAGACAAACGCTTTATTGGTTAACTGTTATACTTTTATTATTTACTTATTAGACTCTAATAAACATTTTGAGACACGTTAGAACTTTTTGCAATGTGAATTAAACATTTGGCACCATATAATTCACAAAACACTTTTAAGGCCTATATTACTAATGTATAGTGCAAATGTTTTAGTTAAGTTCTTTTAACGATAACAGACAAACCTTTTATTGGTTAACTGTTATACTTTTATTATTTACTTATTAGACTCTAATAAACATTTTGAGACGTGTTAGAACTTTTTGCAATGTGAATTAAACATTTGGCACCATATAGTTCACAAGGCACTTTTTAAGACCTGTATAACTAATGTATAGTGCAAATGTTTTAGTTAAGTTCTTTTAACGATAACAGACAAACCTTTATTGGTTAACTGTTATACTTTTATTATTTACTTATTAGACTCTAATAAACATTTTGAGACCCGTTAGAACTCTTTGCAATGTGAATTAAACATTTGGCACCATATAGTTCACAAGGCACTTTTTAGGACCTATATAACTAATGTATAGTGCAAATGTTTTAGTTAAGTTCTTTTAACGATAACAGACAAACCTTTTATTGGTTAACTGTTATACTTTTATTATTTACTTATTAGACTCTAATAAACATTTTGAGACCCGTTAGAACTTTTTGCAATGTGAATTAAACATTTGGCACCATATAGTTCACAAGGCACTTTTTAGGACCTAAATAACTAATGTATAGTGCAAATTTTTTAGTTAAGTTCTTTTAACGATAACAGACAAACCTTTTATTGGTTAACTGTTATACTTTTATTATTTACTTATTAGACTCTAATAAACATTTTGAGACCCGTTAGAACTTTTTGCAATGTGAATTAAACATTTGGCACCATATAGTTCACAAGGCACTTTTTAGGACCTATATAACTAATGTATAGTGCAAATGTCTTAGTAAAGTTCTTTTAACGATAACAGACAAACCTTTTATTGGTTAACTGTTATACTTTTATTATTTACTTTTTAGACTCTAATAAACATTTTGAGACCCGTTAGAACTTTTTGCAATGTGAATTGCACATTTGGCACCATATAGTTCACAAGGCACTTTTTAGGACCTATATAACTAATGTATAGTGCAAATGTTTTAGTTAAGTTCTTTTAACGATAACAGACAAACCTTTTATTGGTTAACTGTTATACTTTTATTATTTACTTATTAGACTCTAATAAACATTTTGAGACCCGTAAGTACTTTTTGCAATGTGAATTAAACATTTGGCACCATATAGTTCACAAGGCACTTTTTAGGACCTATATAACTAATGTATAGTGCAAATGTCTTAGTAAAGTTCTTTTAACGATAACAGATAAACGCTTTATTGGTTAACTGTTATACTTTTATTATTTACTTATTAGACTCTAATAAACATTTTGAGACCCGTAAGTACTTTTTGCAATGTGAATTAAACATTTGGCACCATATAGTTCACAAGGCACTTTTTAGGACCTATATAACTAATGTATAGTGCAAATGTCTTAGTAAAGTTCTTTTAACGATAACAGACAAACGCTTTATTGGTTAACTGTTATACTTTTATTATTTACTTATTAGACTCTAATAAACATTTTGAGACCCGTTAGAACTTTTTGCAATGTGAATTAAACATTTGGCACCATATAGTTCACAAGGCACTTTTTAGGACCTATATAACTAATGTAAAGTGCAAATGTTTTAGTTAAGTTCTTTTAACGATAACAGACAAACCTTTTATTGGTTAACTGTTATACTTTTATTATTTACTTATTAGACTCTAATAAACATTTTGAGACGTGTTGGAACTTTTTGCAATGTGAATTAAACATTTGGCACCATATAGTTCACAAGGCACTTTTTAGGACCTATATAACTAATGTATAGTGCAAATGTTTTAGTTAAGTTCTTTTAACGATAACAGACAAACCTTTTATTGGTTAACTGTTATACTTTTATTATTTACTTATTAGACTCTAATAAACATTTTGAGACCCGTTAGAACTTTTTGCAATGTGAATTGCACATTTGGCACCATATAGTTCACAAGGCACTTTTTAGGACCTATATAACTAATGTAAAGTGCAAATGTTTTAGTTAAGTTCTTTTAACGATAACAGACAAACCTTTTATTGGTTAACTGTTATACTTTTATTATTTACTTATTAGACTCTAATAAACATTTTGAGACCCGTTAGAACTTTTTGCAATGTGAATTAAACATTTGGCACCATATAGTTCACAAGGCACTTTTTAGGACCTATATAACTAATGTATAGTGCAAATGTTTTAGTTAAGTTCTTTTAACGATAACAGACAAACCTTTTATTGGTTAACTGTTATACTTTTATTATTTACTTATTAGACTCTAATAAACATTTTGAGACCCGTTAGAACTTTTTGCAATGTGAATTAAACATTTGGCACCATATAGTTCACAAGGCACTTTTTAGGACCTATATAACTAATGTATAGTGCAAATGTCTTAGTAAAGTTCTTTTAACGATAACAGACAAACGCTTTATTGGTTAACTGTTATAATTTTATTATTTACTTATTAGACTCTAATAAACATTTTGAGACCCTTTAGAACTTTTTGCAATGTGAATTAAACATTTGGCACCATATAGTTCACAAGGCACTTTTTAGGACCTATATAACTAATGTATAGTGCAAATGTTTTAGTTAAGTTCTTTTAACGATAACAGACAAACCTTTTATTGGTTAACTGTTATACTTTTATTATTTACTTATTAGACTCTAATAAACATTTTGAGACCCGTTAGAACTTTTTGCAATGTGAATTAAACATTTGGCACCATATAGTTCACAAGGCACTTTTTAGGACCTATATAACTAATGTATAGTGCAAATGTTTTAGTTAAGTTCTTTTAACGATAACAGACAAACCTTTTATTGGTTAACTGTTATACTTTTATTATTTACTTATTAGACTCTAATAAACATTTTGAGACCCGTTAGAACTTTTTGCAATGTGAATTAAACATTTGGCACCATATAGTTCACAAGGCACTTTTTAGGACCTATATAACTAATGTATAGTGCAAATGTTTTAGTTAAGTTCTTTTAACGATAACAGACAAACCTTTTATTGGTTAACTGTTATACTTTTATTATTTACTTATTAGACTCTAATAAACATTTTGAGACCCGTTAGAACTCTTTGCAATGTGAATTAAACATTTGGCACCATATAGTTCACAAGGCACTTTTTAGGACCTATATAACTAATGTATAGTGCAAATTTTTTAGTTAAGTTCTTTTAACGATAACAGACAAACCTTTTATTGGTTAACTGTTATACTTTTATTATTTACTTATTAGACTCTAATAAACATTTTGAGACCCGTTAGAACTTTTTGCAATGTGAATTAAACATTTGGCACCATATAGTTCACAAGGCACTTTTTAGGACCTAAATAACTAATGTATAGTGCAAATGTTTTAGTTAAGTTCTTTTAACGATAACAGACAAACCTTTTATTGGTTAACTGTTATACTTTTATTATTTACTTATTAGACTCTAATAAACATTTTGAGACCCGTAAGTACTTTTTGCAATGTGAATTAAACATTTGGCACCATATAGTTCACAAGGCACTTTTTAGGACCTATATAACTAATGTATAGTGCAAATGTCTTAGTAAAGTTCTTTTAACGATAACAGACAAACGCTTTATTGGTTAACTGTTATACTTTTATTATTTACTTATTAGACTCTAATAAACATTTTGAGACCCGTTAGAACTTTTTGCAATGTGAATTAAACATTTGGCACCATATAGTTCACAAGGCACTTTTTAGGACCTATATAACTAATGTAAAGTGCAAATGTTTTAGTTAAGTTCTTTTAACGATAACAGACAAACCTTTTATTGGTTAACTGTTATACTTTTATTATTTACTTATTAGACTCTAATAAACATTTTGAGACGTGTTGGAACTTTTTGCAATGTGAATTAAACATTTGGCACCATATAGTTCACAAGGCACTTTTTAGGACCTATATAACTAATGTATAGTGCAAATGTTTTAGTTAAGTTCTTTTAACGATAACAGACAAACCTTTTATTGGTTAACTGTTATACTTTTATTATTTACTTATTAGACTCTAATAAACATTTTGAGACCCGTTAGAACTTTTTGCAATGTGAATTGCACATTTGGCACCATATAGTTCACAAGGCACTTTTTAGGACCTATATAACTAATGTAAAATGCAAATGTTTTAGTTAAGTTCTTTTAACGATAACAGACAAACCTTTTATTGGTTAACTGTTATACTTTTATTATTTACTTATTAGACTCTAATAAACATTTTGAGACCCGTTAGAACTTTTTGCAATGTGAATTAAACATTTGGCACCATATAGTTCACAAGGCACTTTTTAGGACCTATATAACTAATGTATAGTGCAAATGTTTTAGTTAAGTTCTTTTAACGATAACAGACAAACCTTTTATTGGTTAACTGTTATACTTTTATTATTTACTTATTAGACTCTAATAAACATTTTGAGACCCGTTAGAACTTTTTGCAATGTGAATTAAACATTTGGCACCATATAGTTCACAAGGATCTTTTTAGGACCTATATAACTAATGTATAGTGCAAATGTCTTAGTAAAGTTCTTTTAACGATAACAGACAAACGCTTTATTGGTTAACTGTTATACTTTTATTATTTACTTATTAGACTCTAATAAACATTTTGAGACCCTTTAGAACTTTTTGCAATGTGAATTAAACATTTGGCACCATATAGTTCACAAGGCACTTTTTAGGACCTATATAACTAATGTATAGTGCAAATGTTTTAGTTAAGTTCTTTTAACGATAACAGACAAACCTTTTATTGGTTAACTGTTATACTTTTATTATTTACTTATTAGACTCTAATAAACATTTTGAGACCCGTTAGAACTTTTTGCAATGTGAATTAAACATTTGGCACCATATAGTTCACAAGGCACTTTTTAGGACCTATATAACTAATGTATAGTGCAAATGTTTTAGTTAAGTTCTTTTAACGATAACAGACAAACCTTTTATTGGTTAACTGTTATACTTTTATTATTTACTTATTAGACTCTAATAAACATTTTGAGACCCGTTAGAACTTTTTGCAATGTGAATTAAACATTTGGCACCATATAGTTCACAAGGCACTTTTTAGGACCTATATAACTAATGTATAGTGCAAATGTTTTAGTTAAGTTCTTTTAACGATAACAGACAAACCTTTTATTGGTTAACTGTTATACTTTTATTATTTACTTATTAGACTCTAATAAACATTTTGAGACCCGTTAGAACTTTTTGCAATGTGAATTAAACATTTGGCACCATATAGTTCACAAGGCACTTTTTAGGACCTATATAACTAATGTATAGTGCAAATGTCTTAGTAAAGTTCTTTTAACGATAACAGACAAACGCTTTATTGGTTAACTGTTATACTTTTATTATTTACTTATTAGACTCTAATAAACATTTTGAGACCCTTTAGAACTTTTTGCAATGTGAATTAAACATTTGGCACCATATAGTTCACAAGGCACTTTTTAGGACCTATATAACTAATGTATAGTGCAAATGTTTTAGTTAAGTTCTTTTAATGATAACAGACAAACCTTTTATTGGTTAACTGTTATACTTTTATTATTTACTTATTAGACTCTAATAAACATTTTGAGACCTGTTAGAACTTTTTGCAATGTGAATTAAACATTTGGCACCATATAGTTCACAAGGCACTTTTTAGGACCCATATAACTAATGTATAGTGCAAATGTTTTAGTTAAGTTCTTTTAACGATAACAGACAAACCTTTTATTGGTTAACTGTTATACTTTTATTATTTACTTATTAGACTCTAATAAACATTTTGAGACCCGTTAGAACTTTTTGCAATGTGAATTAAACATTTGGCACCATATAATTCACAAGGCACTTTTAAGGCCTATATTACTAATGTATAGTGCAAATGTTTTAGTTAAGTTCTTTTAACGATAACAGACAAACCTTTTATTGGTTAACTGTTATACTTTTATTATTTACTTATTAGACTCTAATAAACATTTTGAGACTTGTTAGAACTTTTTGCAATGTGAATTAAACATTTGGCACCATATAGTTCACAAGGCACTTTTTAGGACCCATATAACTAATGTATAGTGCAAATGTTTTAGTTAAGTTCTTTTAACGATAACAGACAAACCTTTTATTGGTTAACTGTTATACTTTTATTATTTACTTATTAGACTCTAGTAAACATTTTGAGACCCGTTAGAACTTTTTGCAATGTGAATTAAACATTTGGCACCATATAGTTCACAAGGCACTTTTTAGGACGTATATAACTAATGTATAGTGCAAATGTTTTGGTTAAGTTCTTTTAACGATAACAGACAAACCTTTTATTGGTTAACTGTTATACTTTTATTATTTACTTATTAGACTCTAATAAACATTTTGAGACCCGTTAGAACTTTTTGCAATGTGAATTAAACATTTGGCACCATATAGTTCACAAGGCACTTTTTAGGACCTATATAACTAATGTATAGTGCAAATGTTTTAGTAAAGTTCTTTTAACGATAACAGACAAACGCTTTATTGGTTAACTGTTATACTTTTATTATTTACTTATTAGACTCTAATAAACATTTTGAGACCCGTTAGAACTTTTTGCAATGTGAATTAAACATTTGGCACCATATAGTTCACAAGGCACTTTTTAGGACCTATATAACTAATGTATAGTGCAAATTTTTTAGTTAAGTTCATTTAACGATAACAAACAAACGCTTTATTGGTTAACTGTTATACTTTTATTATTTACTTATTAGACTCTAATAAACATTTTGAAACCTGTTAGAACTTTTTGCAATGTGAATTAAACATTTGGCACCATATAGTTCACAAGGCACTTTTTAGGACCTATATAACTAATGTATAGTGCAAATGTTTTAGTTAAGTTCTTTTAACGATAACAGACAAACCTTTTATTGGTTAACTGTTATACTTTTATTATTTACTTATAAGACTCTAATAAACATTTTTAGACCCGTTAGAACTTTTTGCAATGTGAATTAAACATTTGGCACCATATAGTTCACAAGGCACTTTTTAGGACCTATATAACTAATGTATAGTGCAAATGTTTTAGTTAAGTTCTTTTAACGATAACAGACAAACGCTTTATTGGTTAACTGTTATACTTTTATTATTTACTTATTAGACTCTAATAAACATTTTGAGACACGTTAGAACTTTTTGCAATGTGAATTAAACATTTGGCACCATATAATTCACAAGGCACTTTTAAGGCCTATATTACTAATGTATAGTGCAAATGTTTTAGTTAAGTTCTTTTAACGATAACAGACAAACCTTTTATTGGTTAACTGTTATACTTTTATTATTTACTTATTAGACTCTAATAAACATTTTGAGACGTGTTAGAACTTTTTGCAATGTGAATTAAACATTTGGCACCATATAGTTCACAAGGCACTTTTTAAGACCTGTATAACTAATGTATAGTGCAAATGTTTTAGTTAAGTTCTTTTAACGATAACAGACAAACCTTTTATTGGTTAACTGTTATACTTTTATTATTTACTTATTAGACTCTAATAAACATTTTGAGACCCGTTAGAACTCTTTGCAATGTGAATTAAACATTTGGCACCATATAGTTCACAAGGCACTTTTTAGGACCTATATAACTAATGTATAGTGCAAATTTTTTAGTTAAGTTCTTTTAACGATAACAGACAAACCTTTTATTGGTTAACTGTTATACTTTTATTATTTACTTATTAGACTCTAATAAACAATTTGAGACCCGTTAGAACTTTTTGCAATGTGAATTAAACATTTGGCACCATATAGTTCACAAGGCACTTTTTAGGACCTAAATAACTAATGTATAGTGCAAATTTTTTAGTTAAGTTCTTTTAACGATAACAGACAAACCTTTTATTGGTTAACTGTTATACTTTTATTATTTACTTATTAGACTCTAATAAACATTTTGAGACCCGTTAGAACTTTTTGCAATGTGAATTAAACATTTGGCACCATATAGTTCACAAGGCACTTTTTAGGACCTATATAACTAATGTATAGTGCAAATGTTTTAGTTAAGTTCTTTTAACGATAACAGACAAACCTTTTATTGGTTAACTGTTATACTTTTATTATTTACTTATAAGACTCTAATAAACATTTTTAGACCCGTTAGAACTTTTTGCAATGTGAATTAAACATTTGGCACCATATAGTTCACAAGGCACTTTTTAGGACCTAAATAACTAATGTATAGTGCAAATGTTTTAGTTAAGTTCTTTTAACGATAACAGACAAACGCTTTATTGGTTAACTGTTATACTTTTATTATTTACTTATTAGACTCTAATAAACATTTTGAGACACGTTAGAACTTTTTGCAATGTGAATTAAACATTTGGCACCATATAATTCACAAGGCACTTTTAAGGCCTATATTACTAATGTATAGTGCAAATGTTTTAGTTAAGTTCTTTTAACGATAACAGACAAACCTTTTATTGGTTAACTGTTATACTTTTATTATTTACTTATTAGACTCTAATAAACATTTTGAGACGTGTTAGAACTTTTTGCAATGTGAATTAAACATTTGGCACCATATAGTTCACAAGGCACTTTTTAAGACCTGTATAACTAATGTATAGTGCAAATGTTTTAGTTAAGTTCTTTTAACGATAACAGACAAACCTTTTATTGGTTAACTGTTATACTTTTATTATTTACTTATTAGACTCTAATAAACATTTTGAGACCCGTTAGAACTCTTTGCAATGTGAATTAAACATTTGGCACCATATAGTTCACAAGGCACTTTTTAGGACCTATATAACTAATGTATAGTGCAAATTTTTTAGTTAAGTTCTTTTAACGATAACAGACAAACCTTTTATTGGTTAACTGTTATACTTTTATTATTTACTTATTAGACTCTAATAAACATTTTGAGACCCGTTAGAACTTTTTGCAATGTGAATTAAACATTTGGCACCATATAGTTCACAAGACACATTTTAGGACCTATATAACTAATGTATAGTGCAAATTTTTTAGTTAAGTTCTTTTAACGATAACAGACAAACCTTTTATTGGTTAACTGTTATACTTTTATTATTTACTTATTAGACTCTAATAAACATTTTGAGACCCGTTAGAACTTTTTGCAATGTGAATTGCACATTTGGCACCATATAGTTCACAAGGCACTTTTTAGGACCTATATAACTAATGTATAGTGCAAATGTCTTAGTAAAGTTCTTTTAACGATAACAGACAAACCTTTTATTGGTTAACTGTTATACTTTTATTATTTACTTTTTAGACTCTAATAAACATTTTGAGACCCGTTAGAACTTTTTGCAATGTGAATTGCACATTTGGCACCATATAGTTCACAAGGCACTTTTTAGGACCTATATAACTAATGTATAGTGCAAATGTTTTAGTTAAGTTCTTTTAACGATAACAGACAAACCTTTTATTGGTTAACTGTTATACTTTTATTATTTACTTATTAGACTCTAATAAACATTTTGAGACCCGTAAGAATCTTTTGCAATGTGAATTAAACATTTGGCACCATATAGTTCACAAGGCACTTTTTAGGACCTATATAACTAATGTATAGTGCAAATGTCTTAGTAAAGTTCTTTTAACGATAACAGACAAACGCTTTATTGGTTAACTGTTATACTTTTATTATTTACTTATTAGACTCTAATAAACATTTTGAGACCCGTTAGAACTTTTTGCAATGTGAATTAAACATTTGGCACCATATAGTTCACAAGGCACTTTTTAGGACCTATATAACTAATGTAAAGTGCAAATGTTTTAGTTAAGTTCTTTTAACGATAACAGACAAACCTTTTATTGGTTAACTGTTATACTTTTATTATTTACTTATTAGACTCTAATAAACATTTTGAGACGTGTTGGAACTTTTTGCAATGTGAATTAAACATTTGGCACCATATAGTTCACAAGGCACTTTTTAGGACCTATATAACTAATGTATAGTGCAAATGTTTTAGTTAAGTTCTTTTAACGATAACAGACAAACCTTTTATTGGTTAACTGTTATACTTTTATTATTTACTTATTAAAGTCTACTAAACATTTTGAGACCCGTTAGAACTTTTTGCAATTTGAATTAAACATTTGGCACCATATAGTTCACAAGGCACTTTTTAAGACCTATATAACTAATGTATAGTGCAAATGTTTTAGTTAAGTTCTTTTAACGATAACAGACAAACCTTTTATTGGTTAACTGTTATACTTTTATTATTTACTTATTAGACTCTAATAAACATTTTGAGACCCGTTAGAACTTTTTGCAATGTGAATTAAACATTTGGCACCATATAGTTCACAAGGCACTTTTTAGGACCTATATAACTAATGTATAGTGCAAATGTTTTAGTTAAGTTCTTTTAACGATAACAGACAAACCTTTTATTGGTTAACTGTTATACTTTTATTATTTACTTATTAGACTCTAATAAACATTTTGAGACCCGTTAGAACTTTTTGCAATGTGAATTAAACATTTGGCACCATATAGTTCACAAGGCACTTTTTAGGACCTATATAACTAATGTATAGTGCAAATGTCTTAGTAAAGTTCTTTTAACGATAACAGACAAACGCTTTATTGGTTAACTGTTATACTTTTATTATTTACTTATTAGACTCTAATAAACATTTTGAGACCCGTTAGAACTTTTTGCAATGTGAATTAAACATTTGGCACCATATAGTTCACAAGGCACATTTTAGGACCTATATAACTAATGTATAGTGCAAATTTTTTAGTTAAGTTCTTTTAACGATAACAGACAAACCTTTTATTGGTTAACTGTTATACTTTTATTATTTACTTATTAGACTCTAATAAACATTTTGAGACCCGTTAGAACTTTTTGCAATGTGAATTAAACATTTGGCACCATATAGTTCACAAGGCACTTTTTAGGACCTATATAACTAATGTATAGTGCAAATGTCTTAGTAAAGTTCTTTTAACGATAACAGACAAACCTTTTATTGGTTAACTGTTATACTTTTATTATTTACTTTTTAGACTCTAATAAACATTTTGAGACCCGTTAGAACTTTTTGCAATGTGAATTGCACATTTGGCACCATATAGTTCACAAGGCACTTTTTAGGACCTATATAACTAATGTATAGTGCAAATGTTTTAGTTAAGTTCTTTTAACGATAACAGACAAACCTTTTATTGGTTAACTGTTATACTTTTATTATTTACTTATTAGACTCTAATAAACATTTTGAGACCCGTAAGAATCTTTTGCAATGTGAATTAAACATTTGGCACCATATAGTTCACAAGGCACTTTTTAGGACCTATATAACTAATGTATAGTGCAAATGTCTTAGTAAAGTTCTTTTAACGATAACAGACAAACGCTTTATTGGTTAACTGTTATACTTTTATTATTTACTTATTAGACTCTAATAAACATTTTGAGACCCGTTAGAACTTTTTGCAATGTGAATTAAACATTTGGCACCATATAGTTCACAAGGCACTTTTTAGGACCTATATAACTAATGTAAAGTGCAAATGTTTTAGTTAAGTTCTTTTAACGATAACAGACAAACCTTTTATTGGTTAACTGTTATACTTTTATTATTTACTTATTAGACTCTAATAAACATTTTGAGACGTGTTGGAACTTTTTGCAATGTGAATTAAACATTTGGCACCATATAGTTCACAAGGCACTTTTTAGGACCTATATAACTAATGTATAGTGCAAATGTTTTAGTTAAGTTCTTTTAACGATAACAGACAAACCTTTTATTGGTTAACTGTTATACTTTTATTATTTACTTATTAAAGTCTACTAAACATTTTGAGACCCGTTAGAACTTTTTGCAATTTGAATTAAACATTTGGCACCATATAGTTCACAAGGCACTTTTTAAGACCTATATAACTAATGTATAGTACAAATGTTTTAGTTAAGTTCTTTTAACGATAACAGACAAACCTTTTATTGGTTAACTGTTATACTTTTATTATTTACTTATTAGACTCTAATAAACATTTTGAGACCCGTTAGAACTTTTTGCAATGTGAATTAAACATTTGGCACCATATAGTTCACAAGGCACTTTTTAGGACCTATATAACTAATGTATAGTGCAAATGTTTTAGTTAAGTTCTTTTAACGATAACAGACAAACCTTTTATTGGTTAACTGTTATACTTTTATTATTTACTTATTAGACTCTAATAAACATTTTGAGACCCGTTAGAACTTTTTGCAATGTGAATTAAACATTTGGCACCATATAGTTCACAAGGCACTTTTTAGGACCTATATAACTAATGTATAGTGCAAATGTCTTAGTAAAGTTCTTTTAACGATAACAGACAAACCATTTATTGGTTAACTGTTATACTTTTATTATTTACTTATTAGACTCTAATAAACATTTTGAGACCCTTTAGAACTTTTTGCAATGTGAATTAAACATTTGGCACCATATAGTTCACAAGGCACTTTTTAGGACCTATATAACTAATGTATAGTGCAAATGTTTTAGTTAAGTTCTTTTAACGATAACAGACAAACCTTTTATTGGTTAACTGTTATACTTTTATTATTTACTTATTAGACTCTAATAAACATTTTGAGACCCGTTAGAACTTTTTGCAATGTGAATTAAACATTTGGCACCATATAGTTCACAAGGCACTTTTTAGGACCTATATAACTAATGTATAGTGCAAATGTTTTAGTTAAGTTCTTTTAACGATAACAGACAAACCTTTTATTGGTTAACTGTTATACTTTTATTATTTACTTATTAGACTCTAATAAACATTTTGAGACCCGTTAGAACTTTTTGCAATGTGAATTAAACATTTGGCACCATATAGTTCACAAGGCACTTTTTAGGACCTATATAACTAATGTATAGTACAAATGTTTTAGTTAAGTTCTTTTAACAATAACAGACAAATATTTCATTGGTTAACTATTATACTTTTATTATTTACTTATCAGACTCTAATAAACATTTTTAGACCCGTTAGAACTTTTTGCAATGTGAATTGCACATTTGGCACCTTATAGTTCACAAGGCACTTTTTAGGACCTATATAACTAATGTAAAGTGCAAATGTTTTAGTTAAGTTCTTTTAATGATAACAGACAAACCTTTTATTGGTTAACTGTTATACTTTTATTATTTACTTATTAGACTCTAATAAACATTTTGAGACCTGTTAGAACTTTTTGCAATGTGAATTAAACATTTGGCACCATATAGTTCACAAGGCACTTTTTAGGACCCATATAACTAATGTATAGTGCAAATGTTTTAGTTAAGTTCTTTTAACGATAACAGACAAACCTTTTATTGGTTAACTGTTATACTTTTATTATTTACTTATTAGACTCTAATAAACATTTTGAGACCCGTTAGAACTTTTTGCAATGTGAATTAAACATTTGGCACCATATAGTTCACAAGGCACTTTTTAGGACCTATATAACTAATGTATAGTGCAAATGTTTTAGTTAAGTTCTTTTAACGATAACAGACAAACCTTTTATTGGTTAACTGTTATACTTTTATTATTTACTTATTAGACTCTAATAAACATTTTGAGACCCGTTAGAAATTTTTGCAATGTGAATTAAACATTTGGCACCATATAGTTCACAAGGCACTTTTTAGGACCTATATAACTAATGTATAGTGCAAATGTCTTAGTAAAGTTCTTTTAACGATAACAGACAAACGCTTTATTGGTTAACTGTTATACTTTTTTTATTTACTTATTAGACTCTAATAAACATTTTGAGACCCGTAAGAACTTTTTGCAATGTGAATTAAACATTTGGCACCATATAGTTCACAAGGCACTTTTTAGGACCTATATAACTAATGTATAGTGCAAATGTCTTAGTAAAGTTCTTTTAACGATAACAGACAAACGCTTTATTGGTTAACTGTTATACTTTTTTTACTTACCTATTAGACTTTAATAAACATTTTGAGACCCGTTAGAACTTTTTGCAATGTGAATTAAACATTTGGCACCATATAGTTCACAAGGCACTTTTTAGGACCTATATTACTAATGTATAGTGCAAATGTTTTAGTTAAGTTCTTTTAACAATAACAGACAAATCTTTTATTGGTTAACTATTATACTTTTATTATTTACTTATCCGACTCTAATAAACATTTTTAGACCCGT
The DNA here is from genome assembly GCF_947623445.1 of Clavelina lepadiformis. NCBI lineage: Eukaryota > Metazoa > Chordata > Ascidiacea > Aplousobranchia > Clavelinidae > Clavelina > Clavelina lepadiformis. Next base: position 11,918,924 of record NC_135245.1, on the reverse strand, counting down.
TAGAACTTTTTGCAATGTGAATTGCACATTTGGCACCATATAGTTCACAAGGCACTTTTTAGGACCTATATAACTAATGTAAAGTTCAAATGTTTTAGTTAAGTTCTTTTAACGATAACAGACAAACCTTTTATTGGTTAACTGTTATACTTTTATTATTTACTTATTAGACTCTAATAAACATTTTGAGACCCGTTAGAACTTTTTGCAATGTGAATTAAACATTTGGCACCATATAGTTCACAAGGCACTTTTTAGGACCTATATAACTAATGTATAGTGCAAATGTTTTAGTTAAGTTCTTTTAACGATAACAGACAAACCTTTTATTGGTTAACTGTTATACTTTTATTATTTACTTATTAGACTCTAATAAACATTTTGAGACCCGTTAGAACTTTTTGCAATGTGAATTAAACATTTGGCACCATATAGTTCACAAGGCACTTTTTAGGACCTATATAACTAATGTATAGTGCAAATGTTTTAGTTAAGTTCTTTTAACGATAACAAACAAACCTTTTATTGGTTAACTGTTATACTTTTATTATTTACTTATTAGACTCTAATAAACATTTTGAGATCTGTTAGAATTTTTTGCAATGTGAATTAAACATTTGGCACCATATAGTTCACAAGGCACTTTTTAGGACCTATATAACTAATGTATAGTGCAAATGTTTTAGTTAAGTTCTTTTAACGATAACAGACAAACCTTTTATTGGTTAACTGTTATACTTTTATTATTTACTTATAAGACTCTAATAAACATTTTTAGACCCGTTAGAACTTTTTGCAATGTGAATTAAACATTTGGCACCATATAGTTCACAAGGCACTTTTTAGGACCTAAATAACTAATGTATAGTGCAAATGTTTTAGTTAAGTTCTTTTAACGATAACAGACAAACGCTTTATTGGTTAACTGTTATACTTTCATTATTTACTTATTAGACTCTAATAAACATTTTGAGACACGTTAGAACTTTTTGCAATATGAATTAAACATTTGGCACCATATAATTCACAAGGCACTTTTAAGGCCTATATTACTAATGTATAGTGCAAATGTTTTAGTTAAGTTCTTTTAACGATAACAGACAAACCTTTTATTGGTTAACTGTTATACTTTTATTATTTACCTATTAGACTCTAATAAACATTTTGAGACGTGTTAGAACTTTTTGCAATGTGAATTAAACATTTGGCACCATATAGTTCACAAGGAACTTTTTAAGACCTATATAACTAATGTATAGTGCAAATGTTTTAGTTAAGTTCTTTTAACGATAACAGACAAACCTTTTATTGGTTAACTGTTATACTTTTATTATTTACTTATTAGACTCTAATAAACATTTTGAGACCCGTTAGAACTCTTTGCAATGTGAATTAAACATTTGGCACCATATAGTTCACAAGGCACTTTTTAAGACCTATATAACTAATGTATAGTGCAAATGTTTTAGTTAAGTTCTTTTAACGATAACAGACAAACCTTTTATTGGTTAACTGTTATACTTTAATTATTTACTTATTAGACTCTAATAAACATTTTGAGACGTGTTAGAACTTTTTGCAATGTGAATTAAACATTTGGCACCATATAGTTCACAAGGCACATTTTAGGACCTAAATAACTAATGTATAGTGCAAATGTTTTAGTTAAGTTCTTTTAACGATAACAGACAAACCTTTTATTGGTTAACTGTTATACTTTTATTATTTACTTATTAGACTCTAATAAACATTTTGAGACCCGTTAGAACTTTTTGCAATGTGAATTAAACATTTGGCACCATATAGTTCACAAGGCAATTTTTAGGACCTATATAACTAATGTATAGTGCAAATGTCTTAGTAAAGTTCTTTTAACGATAACAGACAAACCTTTTATTGGTTAACTGTTATACTTTTATTATTTACTTTTTAGACTCTAATAAACATTTTGAGACCCGTTAGAACCTTTTGCAAAGTGAATTAAACATTTGGCACCATATAGTTCACAAGGCACTTTTTAGGACCTATATAACTAATGTATAGTGCAAATTTTTTAGTTAAGTTCTTTTAACGATAACAGACAAACCTTTTATTGGTTAACTGTTATACTTTTATTATTTACTTATTAGACTCTAATAAACATTTTTAGACCCGTTAGAACTTTTTGCAATGTGAATTAAACATTTGGCACCATATAGTTCACAAGGCACTTTTTAGGACCTATATAACTAATGTATAGTGCAAATTTTTTAGTTAAGTTCTTTTAACGATAACAGACAAACCTTTTATTGGTTAACTGTTATACTTTTATTATTTACTTATTAGACTCTAATAAACATTTTGAGACCCGTAAGAACTTTTTGCAATGTGAATTAAACATTTGGCACCATATAGTTCACAAGGCACTTTTTAGGACCTATATAACTAATGTATAGTGCAAATGTTTTAGTTAAGTTCTTCTAACGATAACAGACAAACGCTTTTTTGGTTAACTGTTATACTTTTATTATTTACTTATTAGACTCTAATAAACATTTTGAGACCCGTTAGAACTTTTTGCAATGTGAATTAAACATTTGGCACCATATAGTTCACAAGGCACTTTTTAGGACCTATATAACTAATGTATAGTGCAAATGTTTTAGTTAAGTTTTTTTAACGATAACAGACAAACCTTTTATTGGTTAACTGTTATACTTTTATTATTTACTTATTAGACTCTAATAAACATTTTGAGACCCGTTAGAACTTTTTGCAATGTGAATTAAACATTTGGCACCATGTGCACAAGTTCACAAGGCACTTTCACAGTTTCACAGTTCACAGTTCACAAGGCACTTTTTAGGACCTATATAACTAATGTAAAGTTCAAATGTTTTAGTTAAGTTCTTTTAACGATAACAGACAAACCTTTTATTGGTTAACTGTTATACTTTTATTATTTACTTATTAGACTCTAATAAACATTTTGAGACCCGTTAGAACTTTTTGCAATGTGAATTAAACATTTGGCACCATATAGTTCACAAGGCACTTTTTAGGACCTATATAACTAATGTATAGTGCAAATTTTTTAGTTAAGTTCTTTTAACGATAACAGACAAACCTTTTATTGGTTAACTGTTATACTTTTATTATTTACTTATTAGACTCTAATAAACATTTTGAGACCCGTTAGAAATTTTTGCAATGTGAATTAAACATTTGGCACCATATAGTTCACAAGGCACTTTTTAGGACCTATATAACTAATGTAAAGTGCAAATGTTTTAGTTAAGTTCTTTTAACGATAACAGACAAACCTTTTATTGGTTAACTGTTATACTTTTATTATTTACTTATTAAAGTCTAATAAACATTTTGATACCCGTTAGAACTTTTTGCAATTTGAATTAAACATTTGGCACCATATAGTTCACAAGGCACTTTTTAGGACCTATATAACTAATGTATAGTGCAAATGTTTTAGTTAAGTTCTTTTAACGATAACAGACAAACCTTTTATTGGTTAACTGTTATACTTTTATTATTTACTTATTAGACTCTAATAAACATTTTGAGACCCGTTAGAACTTTTTGCAATGTGAATTGCACATTTGGCACCATATAGTTCACAAGGCACTTTTTAGGACCTATATAACTAATGTATAGTGCAAATGTTTTAGTTAAGTTCTTTTAACGATAACAGACAAACCTTTTATTGGTTAACTGTTATACTTTTATTATTTACTTATTAGACTGTAATAAACATTTTGAGACCCGTTAGAACTTTTTGCAATGTGAATTAAACATTTGGCACCATATAGTTCACAAGGCACTTTTTAGGACCTATATAACTAATGTATAGTGCAAATGTCTTAGTAAAGTTCTTTTAACGATAACAGACAAACGCTTTATTGGTTAACTGTTATACTTTTATTATTTACTTATTAGACTCTAATAAACATTTTGAGACCCGTTAGAACTTTTTGCAATGTGAATTGCACATTTGGCACCATATAGTTCACAAGGCACTTTTTAGGACCTATATAACTAATGTAAAGTTCAAATGTTTTAGTTAAGTTCTTTTAACGATAACAGACAAACCTTTTATTGGTTAACTGTTATACTTTTATTATTTACTTATTAGACTCTAATAAACATTTTGAGACGTGTTAGAACTTTTTGCAATGTGAATTAAACATTTGGCACCATATACTGTAGTTCACAAGGCACTTTTTAGGACCTATATAACTAATGTATAGTGCAAATGTTTTAGTTAAGTTCTTTTAACGATAACAGACAAACCTTTTATTGGTTAACTGTTATACTTTTATTATTTACTTATTAAAGTCTAATAAACATTTTGATACCCGTTAGAACTTTTTGCAATTTGAATTGCACATTTGGCACCATATAGTTCACAAGGCACTTTTTAGGACCTATATAACTAATGTATAGTGCAAATGTTTTAGTTAAGTTCTTTTAACGATAACAGACAAACCTTTTATTGGTTAACTGTTATACTTTTATTATTTACTTATTAGACTCTAATAAACATTTTGAGACCCGTTAGAACTTTTTGCAATGTGAATTAAACATTTGGCACCATATAGTTCACAAGGCACTTTTTAGGACCTATATAACTAATGTATAGTGCAAATGTTTTAGTTAAGTTCTTTTAACGATAACAGACAAACCTTTTATTGGTTAACTGTTATACTTTTATTATTTACTTATTAGACTCTAATAAACATTTTGAGACCCGTTAGAAATTTTTGCAATGTGAATTAAACATTTGGCACCATATAGTTCACAAGGCACTTTTTAGGACCTATATAACTAATGTATAGTGCAAATGTCTTAGTAAAGTTCTTTTAACGATAACAGACAAACGCTTTATTGGTTAACTGTTATACTTTTATTATTTACTTATTAGACTCTAATAAACATTTTGAGACCCGTTAGAACTTTTTGCTATGTGAATTAAACATTTGGAACCATATAGTTCACAAGGCACTTTTTAGGACCTATATAACTAATGTATAGTGCAAATGTTTTAGTTAAGTTCTTTTAACGATAATAGACAAACCTTTTATTGGTTAACTGTTATACTTTTATTATTTACTTATTAGACTCTAATAAACATTTTGAGACCCGTTAGAACTTTTTGCAATGTGAATTAAACATTTGGCACCATATAGTTCACAAGGCACTTTTTAGGACCTATATAACTAATGTATAGTGCAAATGTCTTAGTAAAGTTCTTTTAACGATAACAGACAAACGCTTTATTGGTTAACTGTTATACTTTTATTATTTACTTATTAGACTCTAATAAACATTTTGAGACCCGTTAGAACTTTTTGCTATGTGAATTAAACATTTGGCACCATATAGTTCACAAGGCACTTTTTAGGACCTATATAACTAATGTATAGTGCAAATGTTTTAGTTAAGTTCTTTTAACGATAATAGACAAACCTTTTATTGGTTAACTGTTATACTTTTATTATTTACTTATTAGACTCTAATAAACATTTTGAGACCCGTTAGAACTTTTGGCAATGTGAATTAAACATTTGGCACCATATAGTTCACAAGGCACTTTTTAGGACCTATATTACTAATGTATAGTGCAAATGTTTTAGTTAAGTTCTTTTAACAATAACAGACAAATCTTTTATTGGTTAACTATTATACTTTTATTATTTACTTATCAGACTCTAATAAACATTTTTAGACCCGTTAGAACTTTTTGCAATGTGAATTGCACATTTGGCACCATATAGTTCACAAGGCACTTTTTAGGACGTAAATAACTAATGTAAAGTGCAAATGTTTTAGTTAAGTTCTTTTAACGATAACAGACAAACCTTTTATTGGTTAACTGTTATACTTTTATTATTTACTTATTAGACTCTAATAAACATTTTGAGACGTGTTAGAACTTTTTGCAATGTGAATTAAACATTTGGCACCATATAGTTCACAAGGCACTTTTTAGGACCTATATAACTAATGTATAGTGCAAATGTTTTAGTTAAGTTCTTTTAACGATAACAGACAAACCTTTTATTGGTTAACTGTTATACTTTTATTATTTACTTATTAGACTCTAATAAACATTTTGAGACCCGTTAGAACTTTTTGCAATGTGAATTAAACATTTGGCACCATATAGTTCACAAGGCACTTTTTAGGACCTATATAACTAATGTATAGTGCAAATGTTTTAGTTAAGTTCTTTTAACGATAACAGACAAACCTTTTATTGGTTAACTGTTATACTTTTATTATTTACTTATTAGACTCTAATAAACATTTTGAGATGGGTTAGAACTTTTTGCAATGTGAATTAAACATTTGGCACCATATAGTTCACAAGGCACTTTTTAGGACCTATATAACTAATGTATAGTGCAAATGTTTTAGTTAAGTTCTTTTAACGATAACAGACAAACCTTTTATTGGTTAACTGTTATACTTTTATTATTTACTTATTAGACTCTAATAAACATTTTGAAACCCGTTAGAAATTTTTGCAATGTGAATTAAACATTTGGCACCATATAGTTCACAAGGCACTTTTTAGGACCTATATAACTAATGTATAGTGCAAATGTCTTAGTAAAGTTCTTTTAACGATAACAGACAAACGCTTTATTGGTTAACTGTTATACTTTTTTTATTTACCTATTAGACTCTAATAAACATTTTGAGACCCGTTAGAACTTTTTGCAATGTGAATTAAACATTTGGCACCATATAGTTCACAAGGCACTTTTTAGGACCTATATAACTAATGTATAGAGCAAATGTCTTAGTAAAGTTCTTTTAACGATAACAGACAAACGCTTTATTGGTTAACTGTTATACTTTTTTTATTTACCTATTAGACTCTAATAAACATTTTGAGACCGGTTAGAACTTTTGGCAATGTGAATTAAACATTTGGCACCATATAGTTCACAAGGCACTTTTTAGGACCTATATTACTAATGTATAGTGCAAATGTTTTAGTTAAGTTCTTTTAAAAATAACAGACAAATCTTTTATTGGTTAACTATTATACTTTTATTATTTACTTATCTGACTCTAATAAACATTTAGAGACCCGTTAGAACTTTTTGCAATGTGAATTGCACATTTGGCACCATATAGTTCACAAGGCACTTTTTAGGACCTATATAACTAATGTATAGTGCAAATGTTTTAGTTAAGTTCTTTTAACGATAACAGACAAACCTTTTATTGGTTAACTGTTATACTTTTATTATTTACTTATTAGACTCTAATAAACATTTTGAGACGTGTTAGAACTTTTTGCAATGTGAATTGCACATTTGGCACCATATAGTTCACAAGGCACTTTTTAGGACCTATATAACTAATGTATAGTGCAAATGTTTTAGTTAAGTTCTTTTAACGATAACAGACAAACCTTTTATTGGTTAACTGTTATACTTTTATTATTTACTTATTAGACTCTAATAAACATTTTGAGACCCGTTAGAACTTTTTGCAATGTGAATTAAACATTTGGCACCATATAGTTCACAAGGCACTTTTTAGGACCTATATAACTAATGTCTAGTGCAAATGTTTTAGCTAAGTTCTTTTAACGATAACAGACAAACCTTTTATTGGTTAACTGTTATACTTTTATTATTTACTTATTAGACTCTAATAAACATTTTGAGACCCGTTAGAACTTTTTGCAATGTGAATTAAACATTTGGCACCATATAGTTCACAAGGCACTTTTTAGGACCTATATAACTAATGTATAGTGCAAATGTTTTAGTTAAGTTCTTTTAACGATAACAGACAAACCTTTTAATGGTTAACTGTTATACTTTTATTATTTATTTATTAGACTCTAATAAACATTTTGAGACCCGTTAGAACTTTTTGCAATGTGAATTAAACATTTGGCACCATATAGTTCACAAGGCACTTTTTAGGACCTATATAACTAATGTATAGTGCAAATGTTTTAGTTAAGTTCTTTTAACGATAACAAACAAACCTTTTATTGGTTAACTGTTATAATTTTATTATTTACTTATTAGACTCTAATAAACATTTTGAGACCTGTTAGAACTTTTTGCAATGTGAATTAAACATTTGGCACCATATAGTTCACAAGGCACTTTTTAGGACCTATATAACTAATGTATAGTGCAAATGTTTTAGTTAAGTTCTTTTAACGATAACAGACAAACCTTTTATTGGTTAACTGTTATACTTTTATTATTTACTTATTAGACTCTAATAAACATTTTTAGACCCGTTAGAACTTTTTGCAATGTGAATTAAACATTTGGCACCATATAGTTCACATGGCACTTTTTAGGACCTATATAACTAATGTATAGTGCAAATGTTTTAGTTAAGTTCTTTTAACGATAACAGACAAACCTTTTATTGGTTAACTGTTATACTTTTATTATTTACTTATTAGACTCTAATAAACATTTTGAGACCCGTTAGAACTTTTTGCAATGTGAATTAAACATTTGGCACCATATAGTTCACAAGGCACTTTTTAGGACCTATATAACTAATGTATAGTGCAAATGTTTTAGCTAAGTTCTTTTAACGATAACAGACAAACCTTTTATTGGTTAACTGTTATACTTTTATTATTTACTTATTAGACTCTAATAAACATTTTGAGACCCGTTAGAACTTTTTGCAATGTGAATTAAACATTTGGCACCATATAGTTCACAAGGCACTTTTTAGGACTTAAATAACTAATGTATAGTGCAAATGTTTTAGTTAAGTTCTTTTAACGATAACAGACAAACCTTTTATTGGTTAACTGTTATACTTTTATTATTTACTTATTAGACTCTAATAAACATTTTGAGACCCGTTAGAACTTTTTGCAATGTGAATTAAACATTTGGCACCATATAGTTCACAAGGCACTTTTTAGGACCTATATAACTAATGTATAGTGCAAATGTTTTAGTTAAGTTCTTTTAACGATAACAAACAAACCTTTTATTGGTTAACTGTTATAATTTTATTATTTACTTATTAGACTCTAATAAACATTTTGAGACCTGTTAGAACTTTTTGCAATGTGAATTAAACATTTGGCACCATATAGTTCACAAGGCACTTTTTAGGACCTATATAACTAATGTATAGTGCAAATGTTTTAGTTAAGTTCTTTTAACGATAACAGACAAACCTTTTCTTGGTTAACTGTTATACTTTTATTATTTACTTATTAGACTCTAATAAACATTTTTAGACCCGTTAGAACTTTTTGCAATTTGAATTAAACATTTGGCACCATATAGTTCACAAGGCACTTTTTAGGACCTATATAACTAATGTATAGTGCAAATGTTTTAGTTAAGTTCTTTTAACGATAACAGACAAACGTTTTATTGGTTAACTGTTATACTTTTATTATTTACTTATTAGACTCTAATAAACATTTTGAGACACGTTAGAACTTTTTGCAATGTGAATTAAACATTTGGCACCATATAGTTCACAAGGCACTTTTTAGGACCTATATAACTAATGTATAGTGCAAATGTTTCAGTTAAGTGCTTTTAACGATAACAGACAAACCTTTTATTGGTTAACTGTTATACTTTTATTATTTACTTATTATACTCTAATAAACATTTTTAGACGTGTTAGAACTTTTTGCAATGTGAATTAAACATTTGGCACCATATAGTTCACAAGGCACTCTTTAGGACCTATATTACTAATGTATAGTGCAAATGTGTTAGTTAAGTTCTTTTAACGATAACAGACAAACCTTTTATTGGTTAACTGTTATACTTTTATTATTTACTTATAAGACTCTAATAAACATTTTTAGACCCGTTAGAACTTTTTGCAATGTGAATTAAACATTTGGCACCATATAGTTCACAAGGCACTTTTTAGGACCTAAATAACTAATGTATAGTGCAAATGTTTTAGTTAAGTTCTTTTAACGATAACAGACAAACGCTTTATTGGTTAACTGTTATACTTTTATTATTTACTTATTAGACTCTAATAAACATTTTGAGACACGTTAGAACTTTTTGCATTGTGAATTAAACATTTGGCACCATATAATTCACAAGGCACTTTTAAGGCCTATATTACTAATGTATAGTGCAAATGTTTTAGTTAAGTTCTTTTAACGATAACAGACAAACCTTTTATTGGTTAACTGTTATACTTTTATTATTTACTTATTAGACTCTAATAAACATTTTGAGACGTGTTAGAACTTTTTGCAATGTGAATTGCACATTTGGCACCATATAGTTCACAAGGCACTTTTTAGGACCTATATAACTAATGTATAGTGCAAATGTTTTAGTTAAGTTCTTTTAACGATAACAGACAAACCTTTTATTGGTTAACTGTTATACTTTTATTATTTACTTATTAGACTCTAATAAACATTTTGAGACCCGTTAGAACTTTTTGCAATGTGAATTAAACATTTGGCACCATATAGTTCACAAGGCACTTTTTAGGACCTATATAACTAATGTATAGTGCAAATGTTTTAGTTAATTTCTTTTAACGATAACAGACAAACCTTTTATTGGTTAACTGTTATACTATTATTATTTACTTATTAGACTCTAATAAACATTTTGAGACCCGTTAGAACTTTTTGCAATGTGAATTAAACATTTGGCACCATATAGTTCACAAGGCACTTTTTAGGACCTAAATAACTAATGTATAGTGCAAATGTTTTAGTTAAGTTCTTTTAACGATAACAGACAAACCTTTTATTGGTTAACTGTTATACTTTTATTATTTACTTATTAGACTCTAATAAACATTTTGAGACCCGTTAGAACTTTTTGCAATGTGAATTAAACATTTGGCACCATATAGTTCACAAGGCACTTTTTAGGACCTATATAACTAATGTATAGTGCAAATGTCTTAGTAAAGTTCTTTTAACGATAACAGACAAACGCTTTATTGGTTAACTGTTATACTTTTATTATTTACTTATCAGCCTCTAATAAACATTTTTAGACCCGTTAGAACTTTTTGCAATGTGAATTGCACATTTGGCACCATATAGTTCACAAGGCACTTTTTAGTACCTATATAACTAATGTAAAGTGCAAATGTTTTAGTTAAGTTCTTTTAACGATAACAGACAAACCTTTTATTGGTTAACTGTTATACTTTTATTATTTACTTTTTAGACTCTAATAAACATTTTGAGACCCGTTAGAACTTTTTGCAATGTGAATTGCACATTTGGCACCATATAGTTCACAAGGCACTTTTTAGGACCTATATAACTAATGTATAGTGCAAATGTTTTAGTTAAGTTCTTTTAACGATAATAGACAAACCTTTTATTGGTTAACTGTTATACTTTTATTATTTACTTATTAGACTCTAATAAACATTTTGAGACCCGTTAGAACTTTTTGCAATGTGAATTAAACATTTGGCACCATATAGTTCACAAGGCACTTTTTAGGACCTATATAACTAATGTAAAGTGCAAATGTTTTAGTTAAGTTCTTTTAACGATAACAGACAAACCTTTTATTGGTTAACTGTTATACTTTTATTATTTACTTATTAAAGTCTAATAAACATTTTTAGACCCGTTAGAACTTTTTGCAATTTGAATTAAACATTTGGCACCATATAGTTCACAAGGCACTTTTTAGGACCTATATAACTAATGTATAGTGCAAATGTTTTAGTTAAGTTCTTTTAACGATAACAGACAAACCTTTTATTGGTTAACTGTTATACTTTTATTATTTACTTATTATACTCTAATAAACATTTTGAGACCCGTTAGAACTTTTTGCAATGTGAATTAAACATTTGGCACCATATAGTTCACAAGGCACTTTTTAGGACCTATATAACTAATGTATAGTGCAAATGTTTTAGTTAAGTTCTTTTAACGATAACAGACAAACCTTTTATTGGTTAACTGTTATACTTTTATTATTTACTTATTAGACTCTAATAAACATTTTGAGACGTGTTAGAACTTTTTGCAATGTGAATTAAACATTTGGCACCATATAGTTCACAAGGCACTTTTTAGGACCTATATAACTAATGTATAGTGCAAATGTTTTAGTTAAGTTCTTTTAACGATAACAGACAAACCTTTTATTGGTTAACTGTTATACTTTTATTATTTACTTATTATACTCTAATGAACATTTTGAGACCCGTTAAAACTTTTTGCAATGTGAATTAAACATTTGGCACCATATAGTTCACAAGGCACTTTTTAGGACCTATATTACTAATGTATAGTGCAAATGTTTTAGTTAAGTTCTTTTAACATTAACAGACAAATCTTTTATTGGTTAACTATTATACTTTTATTATTTACTTATCAGACTCTAATAAACATTTTTAGACCCGTTAGAACTTTTTGCAATGTGAATTGCACATTTGGCACCATATAGTTCACAAGGCACTTTTTAGGACCTATATAACTAATGTAAAGTACAAATGTTTTAGTTAAGTTCTTTTAACGATAACAGACAAATCTTTTATTGGTTAACTGTTATACTTTTATTATTTACTTATTAGACTCTAATAAACATTTTGAGACCCGTTAGAACTTTTTGCAATGTGAATTAAACATTTGGCACCATATAGTTCACAAGGCACTTTTTAGGACCTATATAACTAATGTATAGTGCAAATGTTTTAGTTAAGTTCTTTTAACGATAACAGACAAACCTTTTATTGGTTAACTGTTATACTTTTATTATTTACTTATTAGACTCTAATAAACATTTTGAGACCCGTTAGAACTTTTTGCAATGTGAATTAAACATTTGGCACCATATAGTTCACAAGGCACTTTTTAGGACCTATATAACTAATGTATAGTGCAAATGTCTTAGTAAAGTTCTTTTAACGATAACAGACAAACGCTTTATTGGTTAACTGTTATACTTTTATTATTTACTTATTAGACTCTAATAAACATTTTGAGACCCGTTAGAACTTTTTGCAATGTGAATTAAACATTTGGCACCATATAGTTCACAAGGCACTTTTTAGGACCTATATAACTAATGTATAGTGCAAATGTTTTAGTTAAGTTCTTTTAACGATAACAGACAAATCTTTTATTGGTTAACTGTTATACTTTTATTATTTACTTATTAGACTCTAATAAACATTTTGAGACGGGTTAGAACTTTTTGCAATGTGAATTAAACATTTGGCACCATATAGTTCACAAGGCACTTTTTAGGACCTATATAACTAATGTATAGTGCAAATGTTTTAGTTAAGTTCTTTTAACGATAACAGACAAACCTTTTATTGGTTAACTGTTATACTTTTATTATTTACTTATTAGACTCTAATAAACATTTTGAGACCCGTTAGAAATTTTTGCAATGTGAATTAAACATTTGGCACCATATAGTTCACAAGGCACTTTTTAGGACCTATATAACTAATGTATAGTGCAAATGTCTTAGTAAAGTTCTTTTAACGATAACAGACAAACGCCTTTTTGGTTAACTGTTATACTTTTTTTATTTACCTATTAGACTCTAATAAACATTTTGAGACCCGTTAGAACTTTTTGCAATGTGAATTAAACATTTGGCACCATATAGTTCACAAGGCACTTTTTAGGACCTATATAACTAATGTATAGTGCAAATGTTTTAGTTAAGTTCTTTTAACGATAACAGACAAATCTTTTATTGGTTAACTGTTATACTTTTATTATTTACTTATTAGACTCTAATAAACATTTTGAGACGTGTTAGAACTTTTTGCAATGTGAATTAAACATTTGGCACCATATAGTTCACAAGGCACTTTTTAGGACCTATATAACTAATGTATAGTGCAAATGTTTTAGTTAAGTTCTTTTAACGATAACAGACAAACCTTTTATTGGTTAACTGTTATACTTTTATTATTTACTTATTAGACTCTAATAAACATTTTGAGACCCGTTAGAACTTTTTGCAATGTGAATTAAACATTTGGCACCATATAGTTCACAAGGCACTTTTTAGGACCTATATAACTAATGTATAGTGCAAATGTCTTAGTAAAGTTCTTTTAACGATAACAGACAAACGCTTTATTGGTTAACTGTTATACTTTTATTATTTACTTATTAGACTCTAATAAACATTTTGAGACCCGTTAGAACTTTTTGCAATGTGAATTAAACATTTGGCACCATATAGTTCACAAGGCACTTTTTAGGACCTATATAACTAATGTATAGTGCAAATGTTTTAGTTAAGTTCTTTTAACGATAACAGACAAATCTTTTATTGGTTAACTGTTATACTTTTATTATTTACTTATTAGACTCTAATAAACATTTTGAGACGGGTTAGAACTTTTTGCAATGTGAATTAAACATTTGGCACCATATAGTTCACAAGGCACTTTTTAGGACCTATATAACTAATGTATAGTGCAAATGTTTTAGTTAAGTTCTTTTAACGATAACAGACAAACGCCTTATTGGTTAACTGTTATACTTTTTTTATTTACCTATTAGACTCTAATAAACATTTTGAGACCCGTTAGAACTTTTTGCAATGTGAATTAAACATTTGGCACCATATAGTTCACAAGGCACTTTTTAGGACCTATATAACTAATGTATAGTGCAAATGTCTTAGTAAAGTTCTTTTAACGATAACAGACAAACGCTTTATTGGTTAACTGTTATACTTTTTTTATTTACCTATTAGACTCTAATAAACATTTTGAGACCGGTTAGAACTTTTTGCAATGTGAATTAAACATTTGGCACCATATAGTTCACAAGGCACTTTTTAGGACCTATATTACTAATGTATAGTGCAAATGTTTTAGTTAAGTTCTTTTAACAATAACAGACAAATCTTTTATTGGTTAACTATTATACTTTTATTATTTACTTATCAGACTCTAATAAACATTTTTAGACCCGTTAGAACTTTTTGCAATGTAAATTGCACATTTGGCACCATATAGTTCACAAGGCACTTTTTAGGACCTATATAACTAATGTAAAGTTCAAATGTTTTAGTTAAGTTCTTTTAACGATAACAGACAAACCTTTTATTGGTTAACTGTTATACTTTTATTATTTACTTATTAGACTCTAATAAACATTTTGAGACCCGTTAGAACTTTTTGCAATGTGAATTAAACATTTGGCACCATATAGTTCACAAGGCACTTTTTAGGACCTATATAACTAATGTAAAGTGCAAATGTTTTAGTTAAGTTCTTTTAACGATAACAGACAAACCTTTTATTGGTTAACTGTTATACTTTTATTATTTACTTATTAAAGTCTAATAAACATTTTGATACCCGTTAGAACTTTTTGCAATTTGAATTAAACATTTGGCACCATATAGTTCACAAGGCACTTTTTAGGACCTATATAACTAATGTATAGTGCAAATGTTTTAGTTAAGTTCTTTTAACGATAACAGACAAACCTTTTATTGGTTAACTGTTATACTTTTATTATTTACTTATTAGACTCTAATAAACATTTTGAGACCCGTTAGAACTTTTTGCAATGTGAATTAAACATTTGGCACCATATAGTTCACAAGGCACTTTTTAGGACCTATATAACTAATGTATAGTGCAAATGTTTTAGTTAAGTTCTTTTAACGATAACAGACAAACCTTTTATTGGTTAACTGTTATACTTTTATTATTTACTTATTAGACTCTAATAAACATTTTGAGACCCGTTAGAACTTTTTGCAATGTGAATTAAACATTTGGCACCATATAGTTCACAAGGCACGTTTTAGGATCTATATAACTAATGTATAGTGCAAATGTTTTAGTTAAGTTCTTTTAACGATAACAAACAAACCTTTTATTGGTTAACTGTTATACTTTTATTATTTACTTTTTCGTATCTTATAAACATTTTGAGACCCGTTAGAACTTTTTGCAATGTGAATTAAACATTTGGCACCATATAGTTCACAAGGCACTTTTAGGACCTATATAACTAATGTATAGTGCAAATGTTTTAGTTAAGTTCTTTTAACGATAACAGACAAACCTTTTATTGGTTAACTGTTATACTTTTATTATTTACTTATTAGACTCTAATAAACATTTTGAGACCCGTTAGAACTTTTTGCAATGTGAATTAAACATTTGGCACCATATAGTTCACAAGGCACTTTTTAGGACCTATATAACTAATGTATAGTGCAAATGTCTTAGTAAAGTTCTTTTAACGATAACAGACAAACGCTTTATTGGTTAACTGTTATACTTTTATTATTTACTTATTAGACTCTAATAAACATTTTGAGACCCGTTAGAACTTTTTGCAATGTGAATTAAACATTTGGCACCATATAGTTCACAAGGCACTTTTTAGGACCTATATAACTAATGTATAGTGCAAATGTTTTAGTTAAGTTCTTTTAACGATAATAGACAAACCTTTTATTGGTTAACTGTTATACTTTTATTATTTACTTATCAGACTCTAATAAAAATTTTTAGACCCGTTAGAACTTTTTGCAATGTGAATTGCACATTTGGCACCATATAGTTCACAAGGCACTTTTTAGGACCTATATAACTAATGTAAAGTGCAAATGTTTTAGTTAAGTTCTTTTAACGATAACAGACAAATCTTTTATTGGTTAACTGTTATACTTTTATTATTTACTTATTAGACTCTAATAAACATTTTGAGACCCGTTAGAAATTTTTGCAATGTGAATTAAACATTTGGCACCATATAGTTCACAAGGCACTTTTTAGGACCTATATAACTAATGTATAGTGCAAATGTCTTAGTAAAGTTCTTTTAACGATAACAGACAAACGCTTTATTGGTTAACTGTTATACTTTTTTTATTTACCTATTAAACTCTAATAAACATTTTGAGACCGGTTAGAAATTTTTGCAATGTGAATTAAACATTTGGCACCATATAGTTCACAAGGCACTTTTTAGGACCTATATTACTAATGTATAGTGCAAATGTTTTAGTTAAGTTCTTTTAACAATAACAGACAAATCTTTTATTGGTTAACTATTATACTTTTATTATTTACTTATCAGACTCTAATAAACATTTTTAGACCCGTTAGAACTTTTTGCAATGTAAATTGCACATTTGGCACCATATAGTTCACAAGGCACTTTTTAGGACCTATATAACTAATGTAAAGTTCAAATGTTTTAGTTAAGTTCTTTTAACGATAACAGACAAACCTTTTATTGGTTAACTGTTATACTTTTATTATTTACTTATTAGACTCTAATAAACATTTTGAGACCCGTTAGAACTTTTTGCAATGTGAATTAAACATTTGGCACCATATAGTTCACAAGGCACTTTTTAGGACCTATATAACTAATGTAAAGTGCAAATGTTTTAGTTAAGTTCTTTTAACGATAACAGACAAACCTTTTATTGGTTAACTGTTATACTTTTATTATTTACTTATTAAAGTCTAATAAACATTTTGATACCCGTTAGAACTTTTTGCAATTTGAATTAAACATTTGGCACCATATAGTTCACAAGGCACTTTTTAGGACCTATATAACTAATGTATAGTGCAAATGTTTTAGTTAAGTTCTTTTAACGATAACAGACAAACCTTTTATTGGTTAACTGTTATACTTTTATTATTTACTTATTAGACTCTAATAAACATTTTGAGACCCGTTAGAACTTTTTGCAATGTGAATTAAACATTTGGCACCATATAGTTCACAAGGCACGTTTTAGGATCTATATAACTAATGTATAGTGCAAATGTTTTAGTTAAGTTCTTTTAACGATAACAAACAAACCTTTTATTGGTTAACTGTTATACTTTTATTATTTACTTTTTCGTATCTTATAAACATTTTGAGACCCGTTAGAACTTTTTGCAATGTGAATTAAACATTTGGCACCATATAGTTCACAAGGCACTTTTAGGACCTATATAACTAATGTATAGTGCAAATGTTTTAGTTAAGTTCTTTTAACGATAACAGACAAACCTTTTATTGGTTAACTGTTATACTTTTATTATTTACTTATTAGACTCTAATAAACATTTTGAGACCCGTTAGAACTTTTTGCAATGTGAATTAAACATTTGGCACCATATAGTTCACAAGGCACTTTTTAGGACCTATATAACTAATGTATAGTGCAAATGTCTTAGTAAAGTTCTTTTAACGATAACAGACAAACACTTTATTGGTTAACTGTTATACTTTTATTATTTACTTATTAGACTCTAATAAACATTTTGAGACCCGTTAGAACTTTTTGCAATGTGAATTGCACATTTGGCACCATATAGTTCACAAGGCACTTTTTAGGACCTATATAACTAATGTATAGTGCAAATGTTTTAGTTAAGTTCTTTTAACGATAATAGACAAACCTTTTATTGGTTAACTGTTATACTTTTATTATTTACTTATTAGACTCTAATAAACATTTTGAGACCCGTTAGAACTTTTTGCAATGTGAATTAAACATTTGGCACCATATAGTTCACAAGGCACTTTTTAGGACCTATATTACTAATGTATAGTGCAAATGTTTTAGTTAAGTTCTTTTAACATTAACAGACAAATCTTTTATTGGTTAACTATTATACTTTTATTATTTACTTATCAGACTCTAATAAACATTTTTAGACCCGTTAGAACTTTTTGCAATGTGAATTGCACATTTGGCACCATATAGTTCACAAGGCACTTTTTAGGACCTATATAACTAATGTAAAGTGCAAATGTTTTAGTTAAGTTCTTTTAACGATAACAGACAAATCTTTTATTGGTTAACTGTTATACTTTTATTATTTACTTATTAGACTCTAATAAACATTTTGAGACGTGTTAGAACTTTTTGCAATGTGAATTAAACATTTGGCACCATATAGTTCACAAGGCACTTTTTAGGACCTATATAACTAATGTATAGTGCAAATGTTTTAGTTAAGTTCTTTTAACGATAACAGACAAACCTTTTATTGGTTAACTGTTATACTTTTATTATTTACTTATTAGACTCTAATAAACATTTTTAGACCCTTTAGAACTTTTTGCAATGTGAATTAAACATTTGGCACCATATAGTTCACAAGGCACTTTTTAGGACCTATATAACTAATGTATAGTGCAAATGTCTTAGTAAAGTTCTTTTAACGATAACAGACAAACGGTTTATTGGTTAACTGTTATACTTTTATTATTTACTTATTAGACTCTAATAAACATTTTTAGACCCGTTAGAACTTTTTGCAATGTGAATTAAACATTTGGCACCATATAGTTCACAAGGCACTTTTTAGGACTTATATAACTAATGTATAGTGCAAATGTTTTAGTTAAGTTCTTTTAACGATAACAGACAAACCTTTTATTGGTTAACTGTTATACTTTTATTATTTACTTATTAGACTCTAATAAACATTTTGAGACCCGTTAGAACTTTTTGCAATGTGAATTAAACATTTGGCACCATATAGTTCACAAGGCACTTTTTAGGACCTATATAACTAATGTATAGTGCAAATGTTTTAGTTAAGTTCTTTTAACGATAACAGACAAATCTTTTATTGGTTAACTGTTATACTTTTATTATTTACTTATTAGACTCTAATAAACATTTTGAGACGGGTTAGAACTTTTTGCAATGTGAATTAAACATTTGGCACCATATAGTTCACAAGGCACTTTTTAGGACCTATATAACTAATGTATAGTGCAAATGTTTTAGTTAAGTTCTTTTAACGATAACAGACAAACCTTTTATTGGTTAACTGTTATACTTTTATTATTTACTTATTAGACTCTAATAAACATTTTGAGACCCGTTAGAAATTTTTGCAATGTGAATTAAACATTTGGCACCATATAGTTCACAAGGCACTTTTTAGGACCTATATAACTAATGTATAGTGCAAATGTCTTAGTAAAGTTCTTTTAACGATAACAGACAAACGCCTTTTTAGTTAACTGTTATACTTTTTTTATTTACTTATTAGACTCTAATAAACATTTTGAGACCCGTTAGAACTTTTTGCAATGTGAATTAAACATTTGGCACCATATAGTTCACAAGGCACTTTTTAGGACCTATATAACTAATGTATAGTGCAAATGTCTTAGTAAAGTTCTTTTAACGATAACAGACAAACGCTTTATTGGTTAACTGTTATACTTTTTTTATTTACCTATTAGACTCTAATAAACATTTTGAGACCGGTTAGAACTTTTTGCAATGTGAATTAAACATTTGGCACCATATAGTTCACAAGGCACTTTTTAGGACCTATATTACTAATGTATAGTGCAAATGTTTTAGTTAAGTTCTTTTAACGATAACAGACAAATCTTTTATTGGTTAACTGTTATACTTTTATTATTTACTTATTAGACTCTAATAAACATTTTGAGACGTGTTAGAACTTTTTGCAATGTGAATTAAACATTTGGCACCATATAGTTCACAAGGCACTTTTTAGGACCTATATAACTAATGTATAGTGCAAATGTTTTAGTTAAGTTCTTTTAACGATAACAGACAAACCTTTTATTGGTTAACTGTTATACTTTTATTATTTACTTATTAGACTCTAATAAACATTTTGAGACCCGTTAGAACTTTTTGCAATGTGAATTAAACATTTGGCACCATATAGTTCACAAGGCACTTTTTAGGACCTATATAACTAATGTATAGTGCAAATGTCTTAGTAAAGTTCTTTTAACGATAACAGACAAACGCTTTATTGGTTAACTGTTATACTTTTATTATTTACTTATTAGACTCTAATAAACATTTTGAGACCCGTTAGAACTTTTTGCAATGTGAATTAAACATTTGGCACCATATAGTTCACAAGGCACTTTTTAGGACCTATATAACTAATGTATAGTGCAAATGTTTTAGTTAAGTTCTTTTAACGATAACAGACAAATCTTTTATTGGTTAACTGTTATACTTTTATTATTTACTTATTAGACTCTAATAAACATTTTGAGACGGGTTAGAACTTTTTGCAATGTGAATTAAACATTTGGCACCATATAGTTCACAAGGCACTTTTTAGGACCTATATAACTAATGTATAGTGCAAATGTTTTAGTTAAGTTCTTTTAACGATAACAGACAAACCTTTTATTGGTTAACTGTTATACTTTTATTATTTACTTATTAGACTCTAATAAACATTTTGAGACCCGTTAGAAATTTTTGCAATGTGAATTAAACATTTGGCACCATATAGTTCACAAGGCACTTTTTAGGACATATATAACTAATGTATAGTGCAAATGTCTTAGTAAAGTTCTTTTAACGATAACAGACAAACGCTTTATTGGTTAACTGTTATACTTTTTTTATTTACCTATTAGACTCTAATAAACATTTTGAGACCGGTTAGAACTTTTTGCAATGTGAATTAAACATTTGGCACCATATAGTTCACAAGGCACTTTTTAGGACCTATATTACTAATGTATAGTGCAAATGTTTTAGTTAAGTTCTTTTAACAATAACAGACAAATCTTTTATTGGTTAACTATTATACTTTTATTATTTACTTATCAGACTCTAATAAACATTTTTAGACCCGTTAGAACTTTTTGCAATGTAAATTGCACATTTGGCACCATATAGTTCACAAGGCACTTTTTAGGACCTATATAACTAATGTAAAGTTCAAATGTTTTAGTTAAGTTCTTTTAACGATAACAGACAAACCTTTTATTGGTTAACTGTTATACTTTTATTATTTACTTATTAGACTTTAATAAACATTTTGAGACCCGTTAGAACTTTTTGCAATGTGAATTAAACATTTGGCACCATATAGTTCACAAGGCACTTTTTAGGACCTATATAACTAATGTAAAGTGCAAATGTTTTAGTTAAGTTCTTTTAACGATAACAGACAAACCTTTTATTGGTTAACTGTTATACTTTCATTATTTACTTATTAAAGTCTAATAAACATTTTGATACCCGTTAGAACTTTTTGCAATTTGAATTAAACATTTGGCACCATATAGTTCACAAGGCACTTTTTAGGACCTATATAACTAATGTATAGTGCAAATGTTTTAGTTAAGTTCTTTTAACGATAACAGACAAACCTTTTATTGGTTAACTGTTATACTTTTATTATTTACTTATTAGACTCTAATAAACATTTTGAGACCGGTTAGAACTTTTTGCAATGTGAATTAAACATTTGGCACCATATAGTTCACAAGGCACTTTTTAGGACCTATATAACTAATGTATAGTGCAAATGTTTTAGTTAAGTTCTTTTAACGATAACAGACAAACCTTTTATTGGTTAACTGTTATACTTTTATTATTTACTTATTAGACTCTAATAAACATTTTGAGACCCGTTAGAAATTTTTGCAATGTGAATTAAACATTTGGCACCATATAGTTCACAAGGCACGTTTTAGGATCTATATAACTAATGTATAGTGCAAATGTTTTAGTTAAGTTCTTTTAACGATAACAAACAAACCTTTTATTGGTTAACTGTTATACTTTTATTATTTACTTTTTCGTATCTTATAAACATTTTGAGACCCGTTAGAACTTTTTGCAATGTGAATTAAACATTTGGCACCATATAGTTCACAAGGCACTTTTAGGACCTATATAACTAATGTATAGTGCAAATGTTTTAGTTAAGTTCTTTTAACGATAACAGACAAACCTTTTATTGGTTAACTGTTATACTTTTATTATTTACTTATTAGACTCTAATAAACATTTTGAGACCCGTTAGAACTTTTTGCAATGTGAATTAAACATTTGGCACCATATAGTTCACAAGGCACTTTTTAGGACCTATATAACTAATGTATAGTGCAAATGTCTTAGTAAAGTTCTTTTAACGATAACAGACAAACGCTTTATTGGTTAACTGTTATACTTTTATTATTTACTTATTAGACTCTAATAAACATTTTGAGACCCGTTAGAACTTTTTGCAATGTGAATTAAACATTTGGCACCATATAGTTCACAAGGCACTTTTTAGGACCTATATAACTAATGTATAGTGCAAATGTTTTAGTTAAGTTCTTTTAACGATAACAGACAAACCTTTTATTGGTTAACTGTTATACTTTTATTATTTACTTATTAGACTCTAATAAACATTTTGAGACCCGTTAGAACTTTTTGCAATGTGAATTAAACATTTGGCACCATATAGTTCACAAGGCACTTTTTAGGACCTATATAACTAATGTAAAGTGCAAATGTTTTAGTTAAGTTCTTTTAACGATAACAGACAAACCTTTTATTGGTTAACTGTTATACTTTTATTATTTACTTATTAAAGTCTAATAAACATTTTGATACCCGTTAGAACTTTTTGCAATTTGAATTAAACATTTGGCACCATATAGTTCACAAGGCACTTTTTAGGACCTATATAACTAATGTATAGTGCAAATGTTTTAGTTAAGTTCTTTTAACGATAACAGACAAACCTTTTATTGGTTAACTGTTATACTTTTATTATTTACTTATTAGACTCTAATAAACATTTTGAGACCCGTTAGAACTTTTTGCAATGTGAATTAAACATTTGGCACCATATAGTCCACAAGGCACTTTTTAGGACCTATATAACTAATGTATAGTGCAAATGTTTTAGTTAAGTTCTTTTAACGATAACAGACAAACCTTTTATTGGTTAACTGTTATACTTTTATTATTTACTTATTAGACTCTAATAAACATTTTGAGACCCGTTAGAACTTTTTGCAATGTGAATTAAACATTTGGCACCATATAGTTCACAAGGCACGTTTTAGGATCTATATAACTAATGTATAGTGCAAATGTTTTAGTTAAGTTCTTTTAACGATAACAAACAAACCTTTTATTGGTTAACTGTTATACTTTTATTATTTACTTTTTCGTATCTTATAAACATTTTGAGACCCGTTAGAACTTTTTGCAATGTGAATTAAACATTTGGCACCATATAGTTCACAAGGCACTTTTAGGACCTATATAACTAATGTATAGTGCAAATGTTTTAGTTAAGTTCTTTTAACGATAACAGACAAACCTTTTATTGGTTAACTGTTATACTTTTATTATTTACTTATTAGACTCTAATAAACATTTTGAGACCCGTTAGAACTTTTTGCAATGTGAATTAAACATTTGGCACCATATAGTTCACAAGGCACTTTTTAGGACCTATATAACTAATGTATAGTGCAAATGTCTTAGTAAAGTTCTTTTAACGATAACAGACAAACGCTTTATTGGTTAACTGTTATACTTTTATTATTTACTTATTAGACTCTAATAAACATTTTGAGACCCGTTAGAACTTTTTGCAATGTGAATTAAACATTTGGCACCATATAGTTCACAAGGCACTTTTTAGGACCTATATAACTAATGTATAGTGCAAATGTTTTAGTTAAGTTCTTTTAACGATAATAGACAAACCTTTTATTGGTTAACTGTTATACTTTTATTATTTACTTATTAGACTCTAATGAACATTTTGAGACCCGTTAGAACTTTTTGCAATGTGAATTAAACATTTGGCACCATATAGTTCACAAGGCACTTTTTAGGACCTATATTACTAATGTATAGTGCAAATGTTTTAGTTAAGTTCTTTTAACATTAACAGACAAATCTTTTATTGGTTAACTATTATACTTTTATTATTTACTTATCAGACTCTAATAAACATTTTTAGACCCGTTAGAACTTTTTGCAATGTGAATTGCACATTTGGCACCATATAGTTCACAAGGCACTTTTTAGGACCTATATAACTAATGTAAAGTGCAAATGTTTTAGTTAAGTTCTTTTAACGATAACAGACAAATCTTTTATTGGTTAACTGTTATACTTTTTATATTTACTTATTAGACTCTAATAAACATTTTGAGACGTGTTAGAACTTTTTGCAATGTGAATTAAACATTTGGCACCATATAGTTCACAAGGCACTTTTTAGGACCTATATAACTAATGTATAGTGCAAATGTCTTAGTAAAGTTCTTTTAACGATAACAGACAAACGCTTTATTGGTTAACTGTTATACTTTTTTTATTTACCTATTAAACTCTAATAAACATTTTGAGACCGGTTAGAACTTTTTGCAATGTGAATTAAACATTTGGCACCATATAGTTCACAAGGCACTTTTTAGGACCTATATTACTAATGTATAGTGCAAATGTTTTAGTTAAGTTCTTTTAACAATAACAGACAAATCTTTTATTGGTTAACTATTATACTTTTATTATTTACTTATCAGACTCTAATAAACATTTTTAGACCCGTTAGAACTTTTTGCAATGTAAATTGCACATTTGGCACCATATAGTTCACAAGGCACTTTTTAGGACCTATATAACTAATGTAAAGTTCAAATGTTTTAGTTAAGTTCTTTTAACGATAACAGACAAACCTTTTATTGGTTAACTGTTATACTTTTATTATTTACTTATTAGACTCTAATAAACATTTTGAGACCCGTTAGAACTTTTTGCAATGTGAATTAAACATTTGGCACCATATAGTTCACAAGGCACTTTTTAGGACCTATATAACTAATGTAAAGTGCAAATGTTTTAGTTAAGTTCTTTTAACGATAACAGACAAACCTTTTATTGGTTAACTGTTATACTTTTATTATTTACTTATTAAAGTCTAATAAACATTTTGATACCCGTGAGAACTTTTTGCAATTTGAATTAAACATTTGGCACCATATAGTTCACAAGGCACTTTTTAGGACCTATATAACTAATGTATAGTGCAAATGTTTTAGTTAAGTTCTTTTAACGATAACAGACAAACCTTTTATTGGTTAACTGTTATACTTTTATTATTTACTTATTAGACTCTAATAAACATTTTGAGACCCGTTAGAACTTTTTGCAATGTGAATTAAACATTTGGCACCATATAGTTCACAAGGCACGTTTTAGGATCTATATAACTAATGTATAGTGCAAATGTTTTAGTTAAGTTCTTTTAACGATAACAAACAAACCTTTTATTGGTTAACTGTTATACTTTTATTATTTACTTTTTCGTATCTTATAAACATTTTGAGACCTGTTAGAACTTTTTGCAATGTGAATTAAACATTTGGCACCATATAGTTCACAAGGCACTTTTAGGACCTATATAACTAATGTATAGTGCAAATGTTTTAGTTAAGTTCTTTTAACGATAACAGACAAACCTTTTATTGGTTAACTGTTATACTTTTATTATTTACTTATTAGACTCTAATAAACATTTTGAGACCCGTTAGAACTTTTTGCAATGTGAATTAAACATTTGGCACCATATAGTTCACAAGGCACTTTTTAGGACCTATATAACTAATGTATAGTGCAAATGTCTTAGTAAAGTTCTTTTAACGATAACAGACAAACACTTTATTGGTTAACTGTTATACTTTTATTATTTACTTATTAGACTCTAATAAACATTTTGAGACCCGTTAGAACTTTTTGCAATGTGAATTAAACATTTGGCACCATATAGTTCACAAGGCACTTTTTAGGACCTATATAACTAATGTATAGTGCAAATGTTTTAGTTAAGTTCTTTTAACGATAATAGACAAACCTTTTATTGGTTAACTGTTATACTTTTATTATTTACTTATTAGACTCTAATAAACATTTTGAGACCCGTTAGAACTTTTTGCAATGTGAATTAAACATTTGGCACCATATAGTTCACAAGGCACTTTTTAGGACCTATATTACTAATGTATAGTGCAAATGTTTTAGTTAAGTTCTTTTAACATTAACAGACAAATCTTTTATTGGTTAACTATTATACTTTTATTATTTACTTATCAGACTCTAATAAACATTTTTAGACCCGTTAGAACTTTTTGCAATGTGAATTGCACATTTGGCACCATATAGTTCACAAGGCACTTTTTAGGACCTATATAACTAATGTAAAGTGCAAATGTTTTAGTTAAGTTCTTTTAACGATAAAAGACAAATCTTTTATTGGTTAACTGTTATACTTTTATTATTTACTTATTAGACTCTAATAAACATTTTGAGATGTGTTAGAACTTTTTGCAATGTGAATTAAACATTTGGCACCATATAGTTCACAAGGCACTTTTTAGGACCTATATAACTAATGTATAGTGCAAATGTTTTAGTTAAGTTCTTTTAACGATAACAGACAAACCTTTTATTGGTTAACTGTTATACTTTTATTATTTACTTATTAGACTCTAATAAACATTTTGAGACCCTTTAGAACTTTTTGCAATGTGAATTAAACATTTGGCACCATATAGTTCACAAGGCACTTTTTAGGACCTATATAACTAATGTATAGTGCAAATGTCTTAGTAAAGTTCTTTTAACGATAACAGACAAACGCTTTATTGGTTAACTGTTATACTTTTATTATTTACTTATTAGACTCTAATAAACATTTTTAGACCCGTTAGAACTTTTTGCAATGTGAATTAAACATTTGGCACCATATAGTTCACAAGGCACTTTTTAGGACCTATATAACTAATGTATAGTGCAAATGTTGTAGTTAAGTTCTTTTAACGATAACAGACAAATCTTTTATTGGTTAACTATTATACTTTTATTATTTACTTATCAGTCTCTAATAAACATTTTGAGACCCGTTAGAACTTTTTGCAATGTGAATTGCACATTTGGCACCATATAGTTCACAAGGCACTTTTTAGGACCTATTAAACTAATGTAAAGTTCAAATGTTTTAGTTAAGTTCTTTTAACGATAACAGACAAACCTTTTATTGGTTAACTGTTATACTTTTATTATTTACTTATTAGACTCTAATAAACATTTTGAGACGTGTTAGAACTTTTTGCAATGTGAATTAAACATTTGGCACCATATAGTTCACAAGGCACTTTTTAGGACCTATATAACTAATGTATAGTGCAAATGTTTTAGTTAAGTTCTTTTAACGATAACAGACAAACCTTTTATTGGTTAACTGTTATACTTTTATTATTTACTTATTAGACTCTAATAAACATTTTGAGACCCGTTAGAACTTTTTGCAATGTGAATTAAACATTTGGCACCATATAGTTCACAAGGCACTTTTTAGGACCTATATAACTAATGTATAGTGCAAATGTTTTAGCTAAGTTCTTTTAACGATAACAGACAAACCTTTTATTGGTTAACTGTTATACTTTTATTATTTACTTATTAGACTCTAATAAACATTTTGAGACCCGTTAGAACTTTTTGCAATGTGAATTAAACATTTGGCACCATATAGTTCACAAGGCACTTTTTAGGACCTATATAACTAATGTATAGTGCAAATGTTTTAGTTAAGTTCTTTTAACGATAACAGACAAACCTTTTAATGTTTAACTGTTATACTTTTATTATTTATTTATTAGACTCTAATAAACATTTTGAGACCCGTTAGAACTTTTTGCAATGTGAATTAAACATTTGGCTCCATATAGTTCACAAGGCACTTTTTAGGACCTATATAACTAATGTATAGTGCAAATGTTTTAGTTAAGTTCTTTTAACGATAACAGACAAACCTTTTATTGGTTAACTGTTATACTTTTATTATTTACTTATTAGACTCTAATAAACATTTTGAGACCCGTTAGAACTTTTTGCAATGTGAATTAAACATTTGGCACCATATAGTTCACAAGGCACTTTTTAGGACCTATATAACTAATGTATAGTGCAAATGTCTTAGTAAAGTTCTTTTAACGATAACAGACAAACGCTTTATTGGTTAACTGTTATACTTTTATTATTTACTTATTAGACTCTAATAAACATTTTGAGACCCGTTAGAACTTTTTGCAATGTGAATTAAACATTTGGCACCATATAGTTCACAAGGCACTTTTTAGGACCTATATAACTAATGTATAGTGCAAATGTTTTAGTTAAGTTCTTTTAACGATAATAGACAAACCTTTTATTGGTTAACTGTTATACTTTTATTATTTACTTATTAGACTCTAATGAACATTTTGAGACCCGTTAGAACTTTTTGCAATGTGAATTAAACATTTGGCACCATATAGTTCACAAGGCACTTTTTAGGACCTATATTACTAATGTATAGTGCAAATGTTTTAGTTAAGTTCTTTTAACATTAACAGATAAATTTTTTATTGGTTAACTATTATACTTTTATTATTTACTTATCAGACTCTAATAAACATTTTTAGACCCGTTAGAACTTTTTGCAATGTGAATTGCACATTTGGCACCATATAGTTCACAAGGCACTTTTTAGGACCTATATAACTAATGTAAAGTGCAAATGTTTTAGTTAAGTTCTTTTAACGATAACAGACAAATCTTTTATTGGTTAACTGTTATACTTTTATTATTTACTTATTAGACTCTAATAAACATTTTGAGACGTGTTAGAACTTTTTGCAATGTGAATTAAACATTTGGCACCATATAGTTCACAAGGCACTTTTTAGGACCTATATAACTAATGTATAGTGCAAATGTTTTAGTTAAGTTCTTTTAACGATAACAGACAAACCTTTTATTGGTTAACTGTTATACTTTTATTATTTACT
Organism: Clavelina lepadiformis; assembly: GCF_947623445.1. NCBI lineage: Eukaryota > Metazoa > Chordata > Ascidiacea > Aplousobranchia > Clavelinidae > Clavelina > Clavelina lepadiformis. The sequence continues at coordinate 11,889,322 of NC_135245.1, read as the reverse complement.
TATTAGACTCTAATAAACATTTTGAGACCCGTTAGAACTTTTTGCAATGTGAATTAAACATTTGGCACCATATAGTTCACAAGGCACTTTTTAGGACCTATATAACTAATGTATAGTGCAAATGTCTTAGTAAAGTTCTTTTAACGATAACAGACAAACGCTTTATTGGTTAACTGTTATACTTTTATTATTTACTTATTAGACTCTAATAAACATTTTTAGACCCGTTAGAACTTTTTGCAATGTGAATTAATCATTTGGCACCATATAGTTCACAAGGCACTTTTTAGGACCTATATAACTAATGTATAGTGCAAATGTTTTAGTTAAGTTCTTTTAACGATAACAGACAAACCTTTTATTGGTTAACTGTTATACTTTTATTATTTACTTATTAGACTCTAATAAACATTTTGAGACCCGTTAGAAATTTTTGCAATGTGAATTAAACATTTGGCACCATATAGTTCACAAGGCACTTTTTAGGACCTATATAACTAATGTATAGTGCAAATGTCTTAGTAAAGTTCTTTTAACGATAACAGACAAACGCTTTATTGGTTAACTGTTATACTTTTTTTATTTACCTATTAGACTCTAATAAACATTTTGAGACCCGTTAGAACTTTTTGCAATGTGAATTAAACATTTGGCACCATATAGTTCACAAGGCACTTTTTAGGACCTATATAACTAATGTATAGTGCAAATGTCTTAGTAAAGTTCTTTTAACGATAACAGACAAACGCTTTATTGGTTAACTGTTATACTTTTATTATTTACCTATTAGACTCTAATAAACATTTTGAGACCGGTTAGAACTTTTGGCAATGTGAATTAAACATTTGGCACCATATAGTTCACAAGGCACTTTTTAGGACCTATATTACTAATGTATAGTGCAAATGTTTTAGTTAAGTTCTTTTAAAAATAACAGACAAATCTTTTATTGGTTAACTATTATACTTTTATTATTTACTTATCAGACTCTAATAAACATTTTTAGACCCGTTAGAACTTTTTGCAATGTGAATTGCACATTTGGCACCATATAGTTCACAAGGCACTTTTTAGGACCTATATAACTAATGTAAAGTTCAAATGTTTTAGTTAAGTTCTTTTAACGATAACAGACAAACCTTTTATTGGTTAACTGTTATACTTTTATTATTTACTTATTAGACTCTAATAAACATTTTGAGACGTTTTAGAACTTTTTGCAATGTGAATTAAACATTTGGCACCATATAGTTCACAAGGCACTTTTTAGGACCTATATAACTAATGTATAGTGCAAATGTTTTAGTTAAGTTCTTTTAACGATAACAGACAAACCTTTTATTGGTTAACTGTTATACTTTTATTATTTACTTATTAGACTCTAATAAACATTTTGAGACCCGTTAGAACTTTTTGCAATGTGAATTAAACATTTGGCACCATATAGTTCACAAGGCACTTTTTAGGACCTATATAACTAATGTATAGTGCAAATGTTTTAGCTAAGTTCTTTTAACGATAACAGACAAACCTTTTATTGGTTAACTGTTATACTTTTATTATTTACTTATTAGACTCTAATAAACATTTTGAGACCCGTTAGAACTTTTTGCAATGTGAATTAAACATTTGGCACCATATAGTTCACAAGGCACTTTTTAGGACCTATATAACTAATGTATAGTGCAAATGTTTTAGTTAAGTTCTTTTAACGATAACAGACAAACCTTTTAATGGTTAACTGTTATACTTTTATTATTTATTTATTAGACTCTAATAAACATTTTGAGACCCGTTAGAACTTTTTGCAATGTGAATTTAACATTTGGCACCATATAGTTCACAAGGCACTTTTTAGGACCTATATAACTAATGTATAGTGCAAATGTTTTAGCTAAGTTCTTTTAACGATAACAGACAAACCTTTTATTGGTTAACTGCTATACTTTTATTATTTACTTATTAGACTCTAATAAACATTTTGAGACCCGTTAGAACTTTTTGCAATGTGAATTAAACATTTGGCACCATATAGTTCACAAGGCACTTTTTAGGACCTATATAACTAATGTATAGTGCAAATGTTTTAGTTAAGTTCTTTTAACGATAACAGACAAACCTTTTATTGGTTAACTGTTATACTTTTATTATTTATTTATTAGACTCTAATAAACATTTTGAGACCCGTTAGAACTTTTTGCAATGTGAATTAAACATTTGGCACCATATAGTTCACAAGGCACTTTTTAGTACCTATATAACTAATGTATAGTGCAAATGTTTTAGTTAAGTTCTTTTAACGATAACAAACAAACCTTTTATTGGTTAACTGTTATAATTTTATTATTTACTTATTAGACTCTAATAAACATTTTGAGACCTGTTAGAACTTTTTGCAATGTGAATTAAACATTTGGCACCATATAGTTCACAAGGCACTTTTTAGGACCTATATTACTAATGTATAGTGCAAATGTTTTAGTTAAGTTCTTTTAAAAATAACAGACAAATCTTTTATTGGTTAACTATTATACTTTTATTATTTACTTATCAGACTCTAATAAACATTTTTAGACCCGTTAGAACTTTTTGCAATGTGAATTGCACATTTGGCACCATATAGTTCACAAGGCACTTTTTAGGACCTATATAACTAATGTAAAGTTCAAATGTTTTAGTTAAGTTCTTTTAACGATAACAGACAAACCTTTTATTGGTTAACTGTTATACTTTTATTATTTACTTATTAGACTCTAATAAACATTTTGAGACCCGTTAGAACTTTTTGCAATGTGAATTAAACATTTGGCACCATATAGTTCACAAGGCACTTTTTAGGACCTATATAACTAATGTATAGTGCAAATGTTTTAGCTAAGTTCTTTTAACGATAACAGACAAACCTTTTATTGGTTAACTGTTATACTTTTATTATTTACTTATTAGACTCTAATAAACATTTTGAGACCCGTTAGAACTTTTTGCAATGTGAATTAAACATTTGGCACCATATAGTTCACAAGGCACTTTTTAGGACCTATATAACTAATGTATAGTGCAAATGTTTTAGTTAAGTTCTTTTAACGATAACAGACAAACCTTTTAATGGTTAACTGTTATACTTTTATTATTTATTTATTAGACTCTAATAAACATTTTGAGACCCGTTAGAACTTTTTGCAATGTGAATTAAACATTTGGCACCATATAGTTCACAAGGCACTTTTTAAGACCTATATAACTAATGTATAGTGCAAATGTTTTAGTTAAGTTCTTTTAACGATAACAAACAAAACTTTTATTGGTTAACTGTTATAATTTTATTATTTACTTATTAGACTCTAATAAACATTTTGAGACCTGTTAGAACTTTTTGCAATGTGAATTAAACATTTGGCACCATATAGTTCACAAGGCACTTTTTAGGACCTATATAACTAATGTATAGTGCAAATGTTTTAGTTAAGTTCTTTTAACGATAACAGACAAACCTTTTCTTGGTTAACTGTTATACTTTTATTATTTACTTATTAGACTCTAATAAACATTTTGAGACCCGTTAGAACTTTTTGCAATGTGAATTTAACATTTGGCACCATATAGTTCACAAGGCACTTTTTAGGACCTATATAACTAATGTATAGTGCAAATGTTTTAGCTAAGTTCTTTTAACGATAACAGACAAACCTTTTATTGGTTAACTGTTATACTTTTATTATTTACTTATTAGACTCTAATAAACATTTTGAGACCCGTTAGAACTTTTTGCAATGTGAATTAAACATTTGGCACCATATAGTTCACAAGGCACTTTTTAGGACCTATATAACTAATGTATAGTGCAAATGTTTTAGTTAAGTTCTTTTAACGATAACAGACAAACCTTTTATTGGTTAACTGTTATACTTTTATTATTTATTTATTAGACTCTAATAAACATTTTGAGACCCGTTAGAACTTTTTGCAATGTGAATTAAACATTTGGCACCATATAGTTCACAAGGCACTTTTTAGTACCTATATAACTAATGTATAGTGCAAATGTTTTAGTTAAGTTCTTTTAACGATAACAAACAAACATTTTATTGGTTAACTGTTATAATTTTATTATTTACTTATTAGACTCTAATAAACATTTTGAGACCTGTTAGAACTTTTTGCAATGTGAATTAAACATTTGGCACCATATAGTTCACAAGGCACTTTTTAGGACCTATATAACTAATGTATAGTGCAAATGTTTTAGTTAAGTTCTTTTAACGATAACAGATAAACCTTTTCTTGGTTAACTGTTATACTTTTATTATTTACTTATTAGACTCTAATAAACATTTTTAGACCCGTTAGAACTTTTTGCAATTTGAATTAAACATTTGGCACCATATAGTTCACAAGGCACTTTTTAGGACCTATATAACTAATGTATAGTGCAAATGTTTTAGTTAAGTTCTTTTAACGATAACAGACAAACCTTTTATTGGTTAACTGTTATACTTTTATTATTTACTTATTAGACTCTAATAAACATTTTGAGACCCGTTAGAACTTTTTGCAATGTGAATTAAACATTTGGCACCATATAGTTCACAAGGCACTTTTTAGGACCTATATAACTAATGTATAGTGCAAATGTTTCAGTTAAGTGCTTTTAACGATAACAGACAAACCTTTTATAGGTTAACTGTTATACTTTTATTATTTACTTATTATACTCTAATAAACATTTTTAGACGTGTTAGAACTTTTTGCAATGTGAATTAAACATTTGGCACCATATAGTTCACAAGGCACTTTTTAGGACCTATATTACTAATGTATAGTGCAAATGTTTTAGTTAAGTTCTTTTAACGATAACAGACAAACCTTTTATTGGTTAACTGTTATACTTTTATTATTTACTTATAAGACTCTAATAAACATTTTTAGACCCGTTAGAACTTTTTGCAATGTGAATTAAACATTTGGCACCATATAGTTCACAAGGCACTTTTTAGGACTTAAATAACTAATGTATAGTGCAAATGTTTTAGTTAAGTTCTTTTAACGATAACAGACAAACGCTTTATTGGTTAACTGTTATACTTTTATTATTTACTTATTAGACTCTAATAAACATTTTGAGACACGTTAGAACTTTTTGCAATGTGAATTAAACATTTGGCACCATATAATTCACAAGGCACTTTTAAGGCCTATATTACTAATGTATAGTGCAAATGTTTTAGTTAAGTTCTTTTAACGATAACAGACAAACCTTTTATTGGTTAACTGTTATACTTTTATTATTTACTTATTAGACTCTAATAAACATTTTGAGACGTGTTAGAACTTTTTGCAATGTGAATTAAACATTTGGCACCATATAGTTCACAAGGCACTTTTTAGGACCTATATAACTAATGTATAGTGCAAATGTTTTAGTTAATTTCTTTTAACGATAACAGACAAACCTTTTATTGGTTAACTGTTATACTTTTATTATTTACTTATTAGACTCTAATAAACATTTTGAGACCCGTTAGAACTTTTTGCAATGTGAATTAAACATTTGGCACCATATAGTTCACAAGGCACTTTTTAGGACCTATATAACTAATGTATAGTGCAAATGTTTTAGTTAATTTCTTTTAACGATAACAGACAAACCTTTTATTGGTTAACTGTTATACTTTTATTATTTACTTATCAGACTCTAATAAACATTTTGAGACCCGTTAGAACTTTTTGCAATGTGAATTAAACATTTGGCACCATATAGTTCACAAGGCACTTTTTAGGACCTAAATAACTAATGTATAGTGCAAATGTTTTAGTTAAGTTCTTTTAACGATAACAGACAAACCTTTTATTGGTTAACTGTTATACTTTTATTATTTACTTTTTAGACTCTAATAAACATTTTGAGACCCGTTAGAACTTTTTGCAATGTGAATTAAACATTTGGCACCATATAGTTCACAAGGCACTTTTTAGGACCTATATAACTAATGTATAGTGCAAATGTCTTAGTAAAGTTCTTTTAACGATAACAGACAAACGCTTTATTGGTTAACTGTTATACTTTTATTATTTACTTATTAGACTCTAATAAACATTTTGAGACCCGTTAGAACTTTTTGCAATGTGAATTGCACATTTGGCACCATATAGTTCACAAGGCACTTTTTAGGACCTATATAACTAATGTATAGTGCAAATGTTTTAGTTAAGTTCTTTTAACGATAATAGACAAACCTTTTATTGGTTAACTGTTATACTTTTATTATTTACTTATTAGACTCTAATAAACATTTTGAGACCCGTTAGAACTTTTTGCAATGTGAATTAAACATTTGGCACCATATAGTTCACAAGGCACTTTTTAGGACCTATATAACTAATGTAAAGTGCAAATGTTTTAGTTAAGTTCTTTTAACGATAACAGACAAACCTTTTATTGGTTAACTGTTATACTTTTATTATTTACTTATTAAAGTCTAATAAACATTTTGATACCCGTTAGAACTTTTTGCAATTTGAATTAAACATTTGGCACCATATAGTTCACAAGGCACTTTTTAGGACCTATATAACTAATGTATAGTGCAAATGTTTTAGTTAAGTTCTTTTAACGATAACAGACAAACCTTTTATTGGTTAACTGTTATACTTTTATTATTTACTTATTAGACTCTAATAAACATTTTGAGACCCGTTAGAACTTTTTGCAATGTGAATTAAACATTTGGCACCAAATAGTTCACAAGGCACTTTTTAGGACCTATATAACTAATGTATAGTGCAAATGTTTTAGTTAAGTTCTTTTAACGATAACAGACAAACCTTTTATTGGTTAACTGTTATACTTTTATTATTTACTTATTAGACTCTAATAAACATTTTGAGACCCGTTAGAACTTTTTGCAATGTGAATTAAACATTTGGCACCATATAGTTCACAAGGCACTTTTTAGGACCTATATAACTAATGTATAGTGCAAATGTCTTAGTAAAGTTCTTTTAACGATAACAGACAAACGCTTTATTGGTTAACTGTTATACTTTTATTATTTACTTATTAGACTCTAATAAACATTTTGAGACCCGTTAGAACTTTTTGCAATGTGAATTAAACATTTGGCACCATATAGTTCACAAGGCACTTTTTAGGACCTATATAACTAATGTATAGTGCAAATGTTTTAGTTAAGTTCTTTTAACGATAATAGACAAACCTTTTATTGGTTAACTGTTATACTTTTATTATTTACTTATTAGACTCTAATGAACATTTTGAGACCCGTTAGAACTTTTTGCAATGTGAATTAAACATTTGGCACCATATAGTTCACAAGGCACTTTTTAGGACCTATATTACTAATGTATAGTGCAAATGTTTTAGTTAAGTTCTTTTAACATTAACAGACAAATCCTTTATTGGTTAACTATTATACTTTTATTATTTACTTATCAGACTCTAATAAACATTTTTAGACCCGTTAGAACTTTTTCCAATGTGAATTGCACATTTGGCACCATATAGTTCACAAGGCACTTTTTAGGACCTATATAACTAATGTAAAGTACAAATGTTTTAGTTAAGTTCTTTTAACGATAACAGACAAATCTTTTATTGGTTAACTGTTATACTTTTATTATTTACTTATTAGACTCTAATAAACATTTTTAGACCCGTTAGAACTTTTTGCAATGTGAATTGCACATTTGGCACCATATAGTTCACAAGGCACTTTTTAGTACCTATATAACTAATGTAAAGTGCAAATGTTTTAGTTAAGTTCTTTTAACGATAACAGACAAACCTTTTATTGGTTAACTGTTATACTTTTATTATTTACTTTTTAGACTCTAATAAACATTTTGAGACCCGTTAGAACTTTTTGCAATGTGAATTGCACATTTGGCACCATATAGTTCACAAGGCACTTTTTAGGACCTATATAACTAATGTATAGTGCAAATGTTTTAGTTAAGTTCTTTTAACGATAATAGACAAACCTTTTATTGGTTAACTGTCATACTTTTATTATTTACTTATTAGACTCTAATAAACATTTTGAGACCCGTTAGAACTTTTTGCAATGTGAATTAAACATTTGGCACCATATAGTTCACAAGGCACTTTTTAGGACCTATATAACTAATGTAAAGTGCAAATGTTTTAGTTAAGTTCTTTTAACGATAACAGACAAACCTTTTATTGGTTAACTGTTATACTTTTATTATTTACTTATTAAAGTCTAATAAACATTTTGATACCCGTTAGAACTTTTTGCAATTTGAATTAAACATTTGGCACCATATAGTTCACAAGGCACTTTTTAGGACCTATATAACTAATGTATAGTGCAAATGTTTTAGTTAAGTTCTTTTAACGATAACAGACAAACCTTTTATTGGTTAACTGTTATACTTTTATTATTTACTTATTAGACTCTAATAAACATTTTGAGACCCGTTAGAACTTTTTGCAATGTGAATTAAACATTTGGCACCAAATAGTTCACAAGGCACTTTTTAGGACCTATATAACTAATGTATAGTGCAAATGTTTTAGTTAAGTTCTTTTAACGATAACAGACAAACCTTTTATTGGTTAACTGTTATACTTTTATTATTTACTTATTAGACTCTAATAAACATTTTGAGACCCGTTAGAACTTTTTGCAATGTGAATTAAACATTTGGCACCATATAGTTCACAAGGCACTTTTTAGGACCTATATAACTAATGTATAGTGCAAATGTCTTAGTAAAGTTCTTTTAACGATAACAGACAAACGCTTTATTGGTTAACTGTTATACTTTTATTATTTACTTATTAGACTCTAATAAACATTTTGAGACCCGTTAGAACTCTTTGCAATGTGAATTAAACATTTGGCACCATATAGTTCACAAGGCACTTTTTAGGACCTATATAACTAATGTATAGTGCAAATGTTTTAGTTAAGTTCTTTTAACGATAACAGACAAACCTTTTATTGGTTAACTGTTATACTTTTATTATTTACTTATTAAAGTCTAATAAACATTTTGATACCCGTTAGAACTTTTTGCAATTTGAATTAAACATTTGGCACCATATAGTTCACAAGGCACTTTTTAGGACCTATATAACTAATGTATAGTGCAAATGTTTTAGTTAAGTTCTTTTAACGATAACAGACAAACCTTTTATTGGTTAACTGTTATACTTTTATTATTTACTTATTAGACTCTAATAAACATTTTGAGACGTGTTAGAACTTTTTGCAATGTGAATTAAACATTTGGCACCATATAGTTCACAAGGCACTTTTTAGGACCTATATAACTAATGTATAGTGCAAATTTTTTAGTTAAGTTCTTTTAACGATAACAGACAAACCTTTTATTGGTTAACTGTTATACTTTTATTATTTACTTATTAGACTCTAATAAACATTTTGAGACCCGTTAGAACTTTTTGCAATGTGAATTAAACATTTGGCACCATATAGTTCACAAGGCACTTTTTAGGACCTATATAACTAATGTAAAGTGCAAATGTTTTAGTTAAGTTCTTTTAACGATAACAGACAAACCTTTTATTGGTTAACTGTTATACTTTTATTATTTACTTATTAAAGTCTAATAAACATTTTGATACCCGTTAGAACTTTTTGCAATTTGAATTAAACATTTGGCACCATATAGTTCACAAGGCACTTTTTAGGACCTATATAACTAATGTATAGTGCAAATGTTTTAGTTAAGTTCTTTTAACGATAACAGACAAACCTTTTATTGGTTAACTGTTATACTTTTATTATTTACTTATTAGACTCTAATAAACATTTTGAGACCCGTTAGAACTTTTTGCAATGTGAATTAAACATTTGGCACCAAATAGTTCACAAGGCACTTTTTAGGACCTATATAACTAATGTATAGTGCAAATGTTTTAGTTAAGTTCTTTTAACGATAATAGACAAACGCCTTATTGGTTAACTGTTATACTTTTATTATTTACTTATTAGACTCTAATGAACATTTTGAGACCCGTTAGAACTTTTTGCAATGTGAATTAAACATTTGGCACCATATAGTTCACAAGGCACTTTTTAGGACCTATATTACTAATGTATAGTGCAAATGTTTTAGTTAAGTTCTTTTAACATTAACAGACAAATCTTTTATTGGTTAACTATTATACTTTTATTATTTACTTATCAGACTCTAATAAACATTTTTAGACCCGTTAGAACTTTTTGCAATGTGAATTGCACATTTGGCACCATATAGTTCACAAGGCACTTTTTAGGACCTATATAACTAATGTAAAGTACAAATGTTTTAGTTAAGTTCTTTTAACGATAACAGACAAATCTTTTATTGGTTAACTGTTATACTTTTATTATTTACTTATTAGACTCTAATAAACATTTTGAGACGTGTTAGAACTTTTTGCAATGTGAATTAAACATTTGGCACCATATAGTTCACAAGGCACTTTTTAGGACCTATATAACTAATGTATAGTGCAAATGTTTTAGTTAAGTTCTTTTAACGATAACAGACAAACCTTTTATTGGTTAACTGTTATACTTTTATTATTTACTTATTAGACTCTAATAAACATTTTGAGACCCGTTAGAACTTTTTGCAATGTGAATTAAACATTTGGCACCATATAGTTCACAAGGCACTTTTTAGGACCTATACAACTAATGTATAGTGCAAATGTCTTAGTAAAGTTCTTTTAACGATAACAGACAAACGCTTTATTGGTTAACTGTTATACTTTTATTATTTACTTATTAGACTCTAATAAACATTTTGAGACCCGTTAGAACTTTTTGCAATGTGAATTAAACATTTGGCACCATATAGTTCACAAGGCACTTTTTAGGACCTATATAACTAATGTATAGTGCAAATGTTTTAGTTAAGTTCTTTTAACGATAACAGACAAATCTTTTATTGGTTAACTGTTATACTTTTATTATTTACTTATTAGACTCTAATAAACATTTTGAGACGGGTTAGAACTTTTTGCAATGTGAATTAAACATTTGGCACCATATAGTTCACAAGGCACTTTTTAGGACCTATATAACTAATGTATAGTGCAAATTTTTTAGTTAAGTTCTTTTAACGATAACAGACAAACCTTTTATTGGTTAACTGTTATACTTTTATTATTTACTTATTAGACTCTAATAAACATTTTGAGACCCGTAAGAAATTTTTGCAATGTGAATTAAACATTTGGCACCATATAGTTCACAAGGCACTTTTTAGGACCTATATAACTAATGTATAGTGCAAATGTCTTAGTAAAGTTCTATTAACGATAACAGACAAACGCCTTATTGGTTAACTGTTATACTTTTTTTATTTACCTTTTAGACTCTAATAAACATTTTGAGACCCGTTAGAACTTTTTGCAATGTGAATTAAACATTTGGCACCATATAGTTCACAAGGCACTTTTTAGGACCTATATAACTAATGTATAGTGCAAATGTCTTAGTAAAGTTCTTTTAACGATAACAGACAAACGCTTTATTGGTTAACTGTTATACTTTTTTTATTTACCTATTAGACTCTAATAAACATTTTGAGACCGGTTAGAACTTTTTGCAATGTGAATTAAACATTTGGCACCATATAGTTCACAAGGCACTTTTTAGGACCTATATTACTAATGTATAGTGCAAATGTTTTAGTTAAGTTCTTTTAACAATAACAGACAAATCTTTTATTGGTTAACTATTTTACTTTTATTATTTACTTATCAGACTCTAATAAACATTTTTAGACCCGTTAGAACTTTTTGCAATGTGAATTGCACATTTGGCACCATATAGTTCACAAGGCACTTTTTAGGACCTATATAACTAATGTAAAGTTCAAATGTTTTAGTTAAGTTCTTTTAACGATAACAGACAAACCTTTTATTGGTTAACTGTTATACTTTTATTATTTACTTATTAGACTCTAATAAACATTTTGAGACCCGTTAGAACTTTTTGCAATGTGAATTAAACATTTGGCACCATATAGTTCACAAGGCACTTTTTAGGACCTATATAACTAATGTAAAGTGCAAATGTTTTAGTTAAGTTCTTTTAACGATAACAGACAAACCTTTTATTGGTTAACTGTTATACTTTTATTATTTACTTATTAAAGTCTAATAAACATTTTGATACCCGTTAGAACTTTTTGCAATTTGAATTAAACATTTGGCACCATATAGTTCACAAGGCACTTTTTAGGACCTATATAACTAATGTATAGTGCAAATGTTTTAGTTAAGTTCTTTTAACGATAACAGACAAACCTTTTATTGGTTAACTGTTATACTTTTATTATTTACTTATTAGACTCTAATAAACATTTTGAGACCCGTTAGAACTTTTTGCAATGTGAATTAAACATTTGGCACCATATAGTTCACAAGGCACTTTTTAGGACCTATATAACTAATGTATAGTGCAAATGTTTTAGTTAAGTTCTTTTAACGATAACAGACAAACCTTTTATTGGTTAACTGTTATACTTTTATTATTTACTTATTAGACTCTAATAAACATTTTGAGACCCGTTAGAACTTTTTGCAATGTGAATTAAACATTTGGCACCATATAGTTCACAAGGCACTTTTTAGGACCTATATAACTAATGTATAGTGCAAATGTCTTAGTAAAGTTCTTTTAACGATAACAGACAAACGCTTTATTGGTTAACTGTTATACTTTTATTATTTACTTATTAGACTCTAATAAACATTTTGAGACCCGTTAGAACTTTTTGCAATGTGAATTAAACATTTGGCACCATATAGTTCACAAGGCACATTTTAGGACCTATATAACTAATGTATAGTGCAAATGTTTTAGTTAAGTTCTTTTAACGATAACAGACAAACCTTTTATTGGTTAACTGTTATACTTTTATTATTTACTTATTAGACTCTAATGAACATTTTGAGACTCGTTAGAACTTTTTGCAATGTGAATTAAACATTTGGCACCATATAGTTCACAAGGCACTTTTTAGGACCTATATTACTAATGTATAGTGCAAATGTTTTAGTTAAGTTCTTTTAACATTAACAGACAAATCTTTTATTGGTTAACTATTATACTTTTATTATTTACTTATCAGACTCTAATAAACATTTTTAGACCCGTTAGAACTTTTTGCAATGTGAATTGCACATTTGGCACCATATAGTTCACAAGGCACTTTTTAGGACCTATATAACTAATGTAAAGTGCAAATGTTTTAGTTAAGTTCTTTTAACGATAACAGACAAATCTTTTAGTGGTTAACTGTTATACTTTTATTATTTACTTATTAGACTCTAATAAACGTTTTGAGACGTGTTAGAACTTTTTGCAATGTGAATTAAACATTTGGCACCATATAGTTCACAAGGCACTTTTTAGGACCTATATAACTAATGTATAGTGCAAATGTTTTAGTTAAGTTCTTTTAACGATAACAGACAAACCTTTTATTGGTTAACTGTTATACTTTTATTATTTACTTATTAGACTCTAATAAACATTTTTAGACCCTTTAGAACTTTTTGCAATGTGAATTAAACATTTGGCACCATATAGTTCACAAGGCACTTTTTAGGACCTATATAACTAATGTATAGTGCAAATGTCTTAGTAAAGTTCTTTTAACGATAACAGACAAACGCTTTATTGGTTAACTGTTATACTTTTATTATTTACTTATTAGACTCTAATAAACATTTTGAGACCCGTTAGAACTTTTTGCAATGTGAATTAAACATTTGGCACCATATAGTTCACAAGGCACTTTTTAGGACCTATATAACTAATGTAAAGTGCAAATGTTTTAGTTAAGTTCTTTTAACGATAACAGACAAACCTTTTATTGGTTAACTGTTATACTTTTATTATTTACTTATTAAAGTCTAATAAACATTTTGATACCCGTTAGAACTTTTTGCAATTTGAATTAAACATTTGGCACCATATAGTTCACAAGGCACTTTTTAGGACCTATATAACTAATGTATAGTGCAAATGTTTTAGTTAAGTTCTTTTAACGATAACAGACAAACCTTTTATTGGTTAACTGTTATACTTTTATTATTTACTTATTAGACTCTAATAAACATTTTGAGACCCGTTAGAACTTTTTGCAATGTGAATTAAACATTTGGCACCAAATAGTTCACAAGGCACTTTCTAGGACCTATATAACTAATGTATAGTGCAAATGTTTTAGTTAAGTTCTTTTAACGATAACAGACAAACCTTTTATTGGTTAACTGTTATACTTTTATTATTTACTTATTAGACTCTAATAAACATTTTGAGACCCTTTAGAACTTTTTGCAATGTGAATTAAACATTTGGCACCATATAGTTCACAAGGCACTTTTTAGGACCTATATAACTAATGTATAGTGCAAATGTCTTAGTAAAGTTCTTTTAACGATAACAGACAAACGCTTTATTGGTTAACTGTTATACTTTTATTATTTACTTATTAGTCTCTAATAAACATTTTGAGACCCGTTAGAACTTTTTGCAATGTGAATTAAACATTTGGCACCATATAGTTCACAAGGCACTTTTTAGGACCTATATTACTAATGTATAGTGCAAATGTTTTAGTTAAGTTCTTTTAACATTAACAGACAAATCTTTTATTGGTTAACTATTATACTTTTATTATTTACTTATCAGACTCTAATAAACATTTTTAGACCCGTTAAAACTTTTTGCAATGTGAATTGCACATTTGGCACCATATAGTTCACATGGCACTTTTTAGGACCTATATAACTAATGTAAAGTACAAATGTTTTAGTTAAGTTCTTTTAACGATAACAGACAAATCTTTTATTGGTTAACTGTTATACTTTTATTATTTACTTATTAGACTCTAATAAACATTTTTAGACCCGTTAGAACTTTTTGCAATGTGAATTGCACATTTGGCACCATATAGTTCACAAGGCACTTTTTAGTACCTATATAACTAATGTAAAGTGCAAATGTTTTAGTTAAGTTCTTATAACGATAACAGACAAACCTTTTATTGGTTAACTGTTATACTTTTATTATTTACTTTTTAGACTCTAATAAACATTTTGAGACCCGTTAGAACTTTTTGCAATGTGAATTAAACATTTGGCACCATATAGTTCACAAGGCACTTTTTAGGACCTATATAACTAATGTATAGTGCAAATGTTTTAGTTAAGTTCTTTTAACGATAATAGACAAACCTTTTATTGGTTAACTGTTATACTTTTATTATTTACTTATTAGACTCTAATAAACATTTTGAGACCCGTTAGAACTTTTTGCAATGTGAATTAAACATTTGGCACCATATAGTTCACAAGGCACTTTTTAGGACCTATATAACTAATGTAAAGTGCAAATGTTTTAGTTAAGTTCTTTTAACGATAACAGACAAACCTTTTATTGGTTAACTGTTATACTTTTATTATTTACTTATTAAAGTCTAATAAACATTTTGATACCCGTTAGAACTTTTTGCAATTTGAATTAAACATTTGGCACCATATAGTTCACAAGGCACTTTTTAGGACCTATATAACTAATGTATAGTGCAAATGTTTTAGTTAAGTTCTTTTAACGATAACAGACAAACCTTTTATTGGTTAACTGTTATACTTTTATTATTTACTTATTAGACTCTAATAAACATTTTGAGACCCGTTAGAACTTTTTGCAATGTGAATTAAACATTTGGCACCAAATAGTTCACAAGGCACTTTTTAGGACCTATATAACTAATGTATAGTACAAATGTTTTAGTTAAGTTCTTTTAACGATAACAGACAAACCTTTTATTGGTTAACTGTTATACTTTTATTATTTACTTATTAGACTCTAATAAACATTTTGAGACCCGTTAGAACTTTTTGCAATGTGAATTAAACATTTGGCACCATATAGTTCACAAGGCACTTTTTAGGACCTATATAACTAATGTATAGTGCAAATGTCTTAGTAAAGTTCTTTTAACGATAACAGACAAACGCTTTATTGGTTAACTGTTATACTTTTATTATTTACTTATTAGACTCTAATAAACATTTTGAGACCCGTTAGAACTTTTTGCAATGTGAATTGCACATTTGGCACCATATAGTTCACAAGGCACTTTTTAGGACCTATATAACTAATGTATAGTGCAAATGTTTTAGTTAAGTTCTTTTAACGATAATAGACAAACCTTTTATTGGTTAACTGTTATACATTTATTATTTACTTATTAGACTCTAATAAACATTTTGAGACCCGTTAGAACTTTTTGCAATGTGAATTAAACATTTGGCACCATATAGTTCACAAGGCACTTTTTAGGACCTATATAACTAATGTAAAGTGCAAATGTTTTAGTTAAGTTCTTTTAACGATAACAGACAAACCTTTTATTGGTTAACTGTTATACTTTTATTATTTACTTATAAAAGTCTAATAAACATTTTGATACCCGTTAGAACTTTTTGCAATTTGAATTAAACATTTGGCACCATATAGTTCACAAGGCACTTTTTAGGACCTATATAACTAATGTATAGTGCAAATGTTTTAGTTAAGTTCTTTTAACGATAACAGACAAACCTTTTATTGGTTAACTGTTATACTTTTATTATTTACTTATTAGACTCTAATAAACATTTTGAGACCCGTTAGAACTTTTTGCAATGTGAATTAAACATTTGGCACCAAATAGTTCACAAGGCACTTTTTAGGACCTATATAACTAATGTATAGTGCAAATGTTTTAGTTAAGTTCTTTTAACGATAACAGACAAACCTTTTATTGGTTAACTGTTATACTTTTATTATTTACTTATTAGACTCTAATAAACATTTTGAGACCCGTTAGAACTTTTTGCAATGTGAATTAAACATTTGGCACCATATAGTTCACAAGGCACTTTTTAGGACCTATATAACTAATGTATAGTGCAAATGTCTTAGTAAAGTTCTTTTAACGATAACAGACAAACGCTTGATTGGTTAACTGTTATACTTTTATTATTTACTTATTAGACTCTAATAAACATTTTTAGACCCGTTAGAACTTTTTGCAATGTGAATTAAACATTTGGCACCATATAGTTCACAAGGCACTTTTTAGGACCTATATAACTAATGTATAGTGCAAATGTTTTAGTTAAGTTCTTTTAACGATAATAGACAAACCTTTTATTGGTTAACTGTTATACTTTTATTATTTACTTATTAGACTCTAATGAACATTTTGAGACCCGTTAGAACTTTTTGCAATGTGAATTAAACATTTGGCACCATATAGTTCACAAGGCACTTTTTAGGACCTATATTACTAATGTATAGTGCAAATGTTTTAGTTAAGTTCTTTTAACATTAACAGACAAATCTTTTATTGGTTAACTATTATACTTTTATTATTTACTTATCAGACTCTAATAAACATTTTTAGACCCGTTAGAACTTTTTGCAATGTGAATTGCACATTTGGCACCATATAGTTCACAAGGCACTTTTTAGGACCTATAAAACAAATGTAAAGTGCAAATGTTTTAGTTAAGTTCTTTTAACGATAACAGACAAATCTTTTATTGGTTAACTGTTATACTTTTATTATTTACTTATTAGACTCTAATAAACATTTTGAGACGTGTTAGAACTTTTTGCAATGTGAATTAAACATTTGGCACCATATAGTTCACAAGGCACTTTTTAGGACCTATATAACTAATGTATAGTGCAAATGTTTTAGTTAAGTTCTTTTAACGATAACAGACAAACCTTTTATTGGTTAACTGTTATACTTTTATTATTTACTTATTAGACTCTAATAAACATTTTGAGACCCGTTAGAACTTTTTGCAATGTGAATTAAACATTTGGCACCATATAGTTCACAAGGCACTTTTTAGGACCTATATAACTAATGTATAGTGCAAATGTCTTAGTAAAGTTCTTTTTACGATAACAGACAAACGCTTTATTGGTTAACTGTTATACTTTTATTATTTACTTATTAGACTCTAATAAACATTTTGAGACCCGTTAGAACTTTTTGCAATGTGAATTAAACATTTGGCACCATATAGTTCACAAGGCACTTTTTAGGACCTATATAACTAATGTATAGTGCAAATGTTTTAGTTAAGTTCTTTTAACGATAACAGACAAATCTTTTATTGGTTAACTGTTATACTTTTATTATTTACTTATTAGACTCTAATAAACATTTTGAGACGGGTTAGAACTTTTTGCAATGTGAATTAAACATTTGGCACCATATAGTTCACAAGGCACTTTTTAGGACCTATATAACTAATGTATAGTGCAAATTTTTTAGTTAAGTTCTTTTAACGATAACAGACAAACCTTTTATTGGTTAACTGTTATACTTTTATTATTTACTTATTAGACTCAAATAAACATTTTGAGACCCGTAAGAAATTTTTGCAATGTGAATTAAACATTTGGCACCATATAGTTCACAAGGCACTTTTTAGGACCTATATAACTAATGTATAGTGCAAATGTCTTAGTAAAGTTCTATTAACGATAACAGACAAACGCCTTATTGGTTAACTGTTATACTTTTTTTATTTACCTTTTAGACTCTAATAAACATTTTGAGACCCGTTAGAACTTTTTGCAATGTGAATTAAACATTTGGCACCATATAGTTCACAAGGCACTTTTTAGGACCTATATAACTAATGTATAGTGCAAATGTCTTAGTAAAGTTCTTTTAACGATAACAGACAAACGCTTTATTGGTTAACTGTTATACTTTTTTTATTTACCTATTAGACTCTAATAAACATTTTGAGACCCGTTAGAACTTTTTGCAATGTGAATTAAACATTTGGCACCATATAGTTCACAAGGCACTTTTTAGGACCTATATTACTAATGTATAGTGCAAATGTCTTAGTTAAGTTCTTTTAACAATAACAGACAAATCTTTTATTGGTTAACTATTTTACTTTTATTATTTACTTATCAGACTCTAATAAACATTTTTAGACCCGTTAGAACTTTTTGCAAT
The DNA here is from genome assembly GCF_947623445.1 of Clavelina lepadiformis. Taxonomy (NCBI): domain Eukaryota; kingdom Metazoa; phylum Chordata; class Ascidiacea; order Aplousobranchia; family Clavelinidae; genus Clavelina; species Clavelina lepadiformis. The sequence goes on along the minus strand of NC_135245.1, from coordinate 11,870,263 downwards.
GTGAATTGCACATTTGGCACCATATAGTTCACAAGGCACTTTTTAGGACCTATATAACTAATGTAAAGTTCAAATGTTTTAGTTAAGTTCTTTTAACGATAACAGACAAACCTTTTATTGGTTAACTGTTATACTTTTATTATTTACTTATTAGACTCTAATAAACATTTTGAGACCCGTTAGAACTTTTTGCAATGTGAATTAAACATTTGGCACCATATAGTTCACAAGGCACTTTTTAGGACCTTTATAACTAATGTAAAGTGCAAATGTTTTAGTTAAGTTCTTTTAACGATAACAGACAAACCTTTTATTGGTTAACTGTTATACTTTTATTATTTACTTATTAAAGTCTAATAAACATTTTGATACCCGTTAGAACTTTTTGCAATTTGAATTAAACATTTGGCACCATATAGTTCACAAGGCACTTTTTAGGACCTATATAACTAATGTATAGTGCAAATGTTTTAGTTAAGTTCTTTTAACGATAACAGACAAACCTTTTATTGGTTAACTGTTATACTTTTATTATTTACTTATTAGACTCTAATAAACATTTTGAGACCCGTTAGAACTTTTTGCAATGTGAATTAAACATTTGGCACCATATAGTTCACAAGGCACTTTTTAGGACCTATATAACTAATGTATAGTGCAAATGTTTTAGTTAAGTTCTTTTAACGATAACAGACAAACCTTTTATTGGTTAACTGTTATACTTTTATTATTTACTTATTAGACTCTAATAAACATTTTGAGACCCGTTAGAACTTTTTGCAATGTGAATTAAACATTTGGCACCATATAGTTCACAAGGCACTTTTTAGGACCTATATAACTAATGTATAGTGCAAATGTCTTAGTAAAGTTCTTTTAACGATAACAGACAAACGCTTTATTGGTTAACTGTTATACTTTTATTATTTACTTATTAGACTCTAATAAACATTTTGAGACCCGTTAGAACTTTTTGCAATGTGAATTAAACATTTGGCACCATATAGTTCACAAGGCACATTTTAGGACCTATATAACTAATGTATAGTGCAAATGTTTTAGTTAAGTTCTTTTAACGATAATAGACAAACCTTTTATTGGTTAACTGTTATACTTTTATTATTTACTTATTAGACTCTAATGAACATTTTGAGACCCGTTAGAACTTTTTGCAATGTGAATTAAACATTTGGCACCATATAGTTCACAAGGCACTTTTTAGGACCTATATTACTAATGTATAGTGCAAATGTTTTAGTTAAGTTCTTTTAACATTAACAGACAAATCTTTTATTGGTTAACTATTATACTTTTATTATTTACTTATCAGACTCTAATAAACATTTTTAGACCCGTTAGAACTTTTTGCAATGTGAATTGCACATTTGGCACCATATAGTTCACAAGGCACTTTTTAGGACCTATATAACTAATGTAAAGTGCAAATGTTTTAGTTAAGTTCTTTTAACGATAACAGACAAATCTTTTAGTGGTTAACTGTTATACTTTTATTATTTACTTATTAGACTCTAATAAACATTTTGAGACGTGTTAGAACTTTTTGCAATGTGAATTAAACATTTGGCACCATATAGTTCACAAGGCACTTTTTAGGACCTATATAACTAATGTATAGTGCAAATGTTTTAGTTAAGTTCTTTTAACGATAACAGACAAACCTTTTATTGGTTAACTGTTATACTTTTATTATTTACTTATTAGACTCTAATAAACATTTTTAGACCCTTTAGAACTTTTTGCAATGTGAATTAAACATTTGGCACCATATAGTTCACAAGGCACTTTTTAGGACCTATATAACTAATGTATAGTGCAAATGTCTTAGTAAAGTTCTTTTAACGATAACAGACAAACGCTTTATTGGTTAACTGTTATACTTTTATTATTTACTTATTAGACTCTAATAAACATTTTGAGACCCGTTAGAACTTTTTGCAATGTGAATTAAACATTTGGCACCATATAGTTCACAAGGCACTTTTTAGGACCTATATAACTAATGTATAGTGCAAATGTTTTAGTTAAGTTCTTTTAACGATAACAGACAAACCTTTTATTGGTTAACTGTTATACTTTTATTATTTACTTATTAGACTCTAATAAACATTTTGAGACCCGTTAGAAATTTTTGCAATGTGAATTAAACATTTGGCACCATATAGTTCACAAGGCACTTTTTAGGACCTATATAACTAATGTATAGTGCAAATGTCTTAGTAAAGTTCTTTTAACGATAACAGACAAACGCCTTATTGGTTAACTGTTATACTTTTTTTATTTACCTATTAGACTCTAATAAACATTTTGAGACCCGTTAGAACTTTTTGCAATGTGAATTAAACATTTGGCACCATATAGTTCACAAGGCACTTTTTAGGACCTATATAACTAATGTATAGTGCAAATGTCTTAGTAAAATTCTTTTAACGATAACAGACAAACGCTTTATTGGTTAACTGTTATACTTTTTTTATTTACCTATTAGACTCTAATAAACATTTTGAGACCGGTTAGAACTTTTTGCAATGTGAATTAAACATTTGGCACCATATAGTTCACAAGGCACTTTTTAGGACCTATATTACTAATGTATAGTGCAAATGTTTTAGTTAAGTTCTTTTAACAATAACAGACAAATCTTTTATTGGTTAACTATTATACTTTTATTATTTACTTATCAGACTCTAATAAACATTTTTAGACCCGTTAGAACTTTTTGCAATGTGAATTGCACATTTGGCACCATATAGTTCACAAGGCACTTTTTAGGACCTATAAAACAAATGTAAAGTGCAAATGTTTTAGTTAAGTTCTTTTAACGATAACAGACAAATCTTTTATTGGTTAACTGTTATACTTTTATTATTTACTTATTAGACTCTAATAAACATTTTGAGACGTGTTAGAACTTTTTGCAATGTGAATTAAACATTTGGCACCATATAGTTCACAAGGCACTTTTTAGGACCTATATAACTAATGTATAGTGCAAATGTTTTAGTTAAGTTCTTTTAACGATAACAGACAAACCTTTTATTGGTTAACTGTTATACTTTTATTATTTACTTATTAGACTCTAATAAACATTTTGAGACCCGTTAGAACTTTTTGCAATGTGAATTAAACATTTGGCACCATATAGTTCACAAGGCACTTTTTAGGACCTATATAACTAATGTATAGTGCAAATGTCTTAGTAAAGTTCTTTTAACGATAACAGACAAACGCTTTATTGGTTAACTGTTATACTTTTATTATTTACTTATTAGACTCTAATAAACATTTTGAGACCCGTTAGAACTTTTTGCAATGTGAATTAAACATTTGGCACCATATAGTTCACAAGGCACTTTTTAGGACCTATATAACTAATGTATAGTGCAAATGTTTTAGTTAAGTTCTTTTAACGATAACAGACAAATCTTTTATTGGTTAACTGTTATACTTTTATTATTTACTTATTAGACTCTAATAAACATTTTGAGACGGGTTAGAACTTTTTGCAATGTGAATTAAACATTTGGCACCATATAGTTCACAAGGCACTTTTTAGGACCTATATAACTAATGTATAGTGCAAATTTTTTAGTTAAGTTCTTTTAACGATAACAGACAAATCTTTTATTGGTTAACTGTTATACTTTTATTATTTACTTATTAGACTCAAATAAACATTTTGAGACCCGTAAGAAATTTTTGCAATGTGAATTAAACATTTGGCACCATATAGTTCACAAGGCACTTTTTAGGACCTATATAACTAATGTATAGTGCAAATGTCTTAGTAAAGTTCTATTAACGATAACAGACAAACGCCTTATTGGTTAACTGTTATACTTTTTTTATTTACCTTTTAGACTCTAATAAACATTTTGAGACCCGTTAGAACTTTTTGCAATGTGAATTAAACATTTGGCACCATATAGTTCACAAGGCACTTTTTAGGACCTATATAACTAATGTATAGTGCAAATGTCTTAGTAAAGTTCTTTTAACGATAACAGACAAACGCTTTATTGGTTAACTGTTATACTTTTTTTATTTACCTATTAGACTCTAATAAACATTTTGAGACCCGTTAGAACTTTTTGCAATGTGAATTAAACATTTGGCACCATATAGTTCACAAGGCACTTTTTAGGACCTATATTACTAATGTATAGTGCAAATGTTTTAGTTAAGTTCTTTTAACAATAACAGACAAATCTTTTATTGGTTAACTATTTTACTTTTATTATTTACTTATCAGACTCTAATAAACATTTTTAGACCCGTTAGAACTTTTTGCAATGTGAATTGCACATTTGGCACCATATAGTTCACAAGGCACTTTTTAGGACCTATATAACTAATGTAAAGTTCAAATGTTTTAGTTAAGTTCTTTTAACGATAACAGACAAACCTTTTATTGGTTAACTGTTATACTTTTATTATTTACTTATTAGACTCTAATAAACATTTTGAGACCCGTTAGAACTTTTGGCAATGTGAATTAAACATTTGGCACCATATAGTTCACAAGGCACTTTTTAGGACCTTTATAACTAATGTAAAGTGCAAATGTTTTAGTTAAGTTCTTTTAACGATAACAGACAAACCTTTTATTGGTTAACTGTTATACTTTTATTATTTACTTATTAAAGTCTAATAAACATTTTGATACCCGTTAGAACTTTTTGCAATTTGAATTAAACATTTGGCACCATATAGTTCACAAGGCACTTTTTAGGACCTATATAACTAATGTATAGTGCAAATGTTTTAGTTAAGTTCTTTTAACGATAACAGACAAACCTTTTATTGGTTAACTGTTATACTTTTATTATTTACTTATTAGACTCTAATAAACATTTTGAGACCCGTTAGAACTTTTTGCAATGTGAATTAAACATTTGGCACCATATAGTTCACAAGGCACTTTTTAGGACCTATATAACTAATGTATAGTGCAAATGTTTTAGTTAAGTTCTTTTAACGATAACAGACAAACCTTTTATTGGTTAACTGTTATACTTTTATTATTTACTTATTAGACTCTAATAAACATTTTGAGACCCGTTAGAACTTTTTGCAATGTGAATTAAACATTTGGCACCATATAGTTCACAAGGCACTTTTTAGGACCTATATAACTAATGTATAGTGCAAATGTCTTAGTAAAGTTCTTTTAACGATAACAGACAAACGCTTTATTGGTTAACTGTTATACTTTTATTATTTACTTATTAGACTCTAATAAACATTTTGAGACCCGTTAGAACTTTTTGCAATTTGAATTAAACATTTGGCACCATATAGTTCACAAGGCACTTTTTAGGACCTATATAACTAATGTATAGTGCAAATGTTTTAGTTAAGTTCTTTTAACGATAACAGACAAACCTTTTATTGGTTAACTGTTATACTTTTATTATTTACTTATTAGACTCTAATAAACATTTTGAGACCCGTTAGAACTTTTTGCAATGTGAATTAAACATTTGGCACCATATAGTTCACAAGGCACTTTTTAGGACCTATATAACTAATGTATAGTGCAAATGTTTTAGTTAAGTTCTTTTAACGATAACAGACAAACCTTTTATTGGTTAACTGTTATACTTTTATTATTTACTTATTAGACTCTAATAAACATTTTGAGACCCGTTAGAACTTTTTGCAATGTGAATTAAACATTTGGCACCATATAGTTCACAAGGCACTTTTTAGGACCTATATAACTAATGTATAGTGCAAATGTCTTAGTAAAGTTCTTTTAACGATAACAGACAAACGCTTTATTGGTTAACTGTTATACTTTTATTATTTACTTATTAGACTCTAATAAACATTTTGAGACCCGTTAGAACTTTTTGCAATGTGAATTAAACATTTGGCACCATATAGTTCACAAGGCACATTTTAGGACCTATATAACTAATGTATAGTGCAAATGTTTTAGTTAAGTTCTTTTAACGATAATAGACAAACCTTTTATTGGTTAACTGTTATACTTTTATTATTTACTTATTAGACTCTAATGAACATTTTGAGACCCGTTAGAACTTTTTGCAATGTGAATTAAACATTTGGCACCATATAGTTCACAAGGCACTTTTTAGGACCTATATTACTAATGTATAGTGCAAATGTTTTAGTTAAGTTCTTTTAACATTAACAGACAAATCTTTTATTGGTTAACTATTATACTTTTATTATTTACTTATCAGACTCTAATAAACATTTTTAGACCCGTTAGAACTTTTTGCAATGTGAATTGCACATTTGGCACCATATAGTTCACAAGGCACTTTTTAGTACCTATATAACTAATGTAAAGTGCAAATGTTTTAGTTAAGTTCTTTTAACGATAACAGACAAATCTTTTAGTGGTTAACTGTTATACTTTTATTATTTACTTATTAGACTCTAATAAACATTTTGAGACGTGTTAGAACTTTTTGCAATGTGAATTAAACATTTGGCACCATATAGTTCACAAGGCACTTTTTAGGACCTATATAACTAATGTATAGTGCAAATGTTTTAGTTAAGTTCTTTTAACGATAACAGACAAACCTTTTATTGGTTAACTGTTATACTTTTATTATTTACTTATTAGACTCTAATAAACATTTTTAGACCCTTTAGAACTTTTTGCAATGTGAATTAAACATTTGGGACCATATAGTTCACAAGGCACTTTTTAGGACCTATATAACTAATGTATAGTGCAAATGTCTTAGTAAAGTTCTTTTAACGATAACAGACAAACGCTTTATTGGTTAACTGTTATACTTTTATTATTTACTTATTAGACTCTAATAAACATTTTGAGACCCGTTAGAACTTTTTGCAATGTGAATTAAACATTTGGCACCATATAGTTCACAAGGCACTTTTTAGGACCTATATAACTAATGTATAGTGCAAATGTTTTAGTTAAGTTCTTTTAACGATAACAGACAAACCTTTTATTGGTTAACTGTTATACTTTTATTATTTACTTATTAGACTCTAATAAACATTTTGAGACCCGTTAGAAATTTTTGCAATGTGAATTAAACATTTGGCACCATATAGTTCACAAGGCACTTTTTAGGACCTATATAACTAATGTATAGTGCAAATGTCTTAGTAAAGTTCTTTTAACGATAACAGACAAACGCCTTATTGGTTAACTGTTATACTTTTTTTATTTACCTATTAGACTCTAATAAACATTTTGAGACCCGTTAGAACTTTTTGCAATGTGAATTAAACATTTGGCACCATATAGTTCACAAGGCACTTTTTAGGACCTATATAACTAATGTATAGTGCAAATGTCTTAGTAAAATTCTTTTAACGATAACAGACAAACGCTTTATTGGTTAACTGTTATACTTTTTTTATTTACCTATTAGACTCTAATAAACATTTTGAGACCGGTTAGAACTTTTTGCAATGTGAATTAAACATTTGGCACCATATAGTTCACAAGGCACTTTTTAGGACCTATATTACTAATGTATAGTGCAAATGTTTTAGTTAAGTTCTTTTAACAATAACAGACAAATCTTTTATTGGTTAACTATTATACTTTTATTATTTACTTATCAGACTCTAATAAACATTTTGAGACCCGTTAGAACTTTTTGCAATGTGAATTGCACATTTGGCACCATATAGTTCACAAGGCACTTTTTAGGACCTATATAACTAATGTATAGTGCAAATGTTTTAGTTAAGTTCTTTTAACGATAACAGACAAACCTTTTATTGGTTAACTGTTATACTTTTATTATTTACTTATTAGACTCTAATAAACATTTTGAGACGTGTTAGAACTTTTTGCAATGTGAATTAAACATTTGGCACCATATAGTTCACAAGGCACTTTTTAGGACCTATATAACTAATGTATAGTGCAAATGTTTTAGTTAAGTTCTTTTAACGATAACAGACAAACCTTTTATTGGTTAACTGTTATACTTTTATTATTTACTTATTAGACTCTAATAAACATTTTGAGACCCGTTAGAACTTTTTGCAATGTGAATAAAACATTTGGCACCATATAGTTCACAAGGCACTTTTTAGGACCTATATAACTAATGTATAGTGCAAATGTTTTAGCTAAGTTCTTTTAACGATAACAGACAAACCTTTTATTGGTTAACTGTTATACTTTTATTATTTACTTATTAGACTCTAATAAACATTTTGAGACCCGTTAGAACTTTTTGCAATGTGAATTAAACATTTGGCACCATATAGTTCACAAGGCATTTTTTAGGACCTATATAACTAATGTATAGTGCAAATGTGTTAGTTAAGTTCTTTTAACGATAACAGACAAACCTTTTAGTGGTTAACTGTTATACTTTTATTATTTACTTATTAGACTCTAATAAACATTTTGAGACCCGTTAGAACTTTTTGCAATGTGAATTAAACATTTGGCACCATATAGTTCACAAGGCACTTTTTAGGACCTATATAACTAATGTATAGTGCAAATGTTTTAGTTAAGTTCTTTTAACGATAACAGACAAACCTTTTCTTGGTTAACTGTTATACTTTTATTATTTACTTATTAGACTCTAATAAACATTTTTAGACCCGTTAGAACTTTTTGCAATGTGAATTAAACATTTGGCACCATATAGTTCACAAGGCACTTTTTAGGACCTATATAACTAATGTATAGTGCAAATGTTTTAGTTAAGTTCTTTTAACGATAACAGACAAACCTTTAATTGGTTAACTGTTATACTTTTATTATTTACTTATTAGACTCTAATAAACATTTTGAGACACGTTAGAACTTTTTGCAATGTGAATTAAACATTTGGCACCATATAGTTCACAAGGCACTTTTTAGGACCTATATAACTAATGTATAGTGCAAATGTTTCAGTTAAGTGCTTTTAACGATAACAGACAAACCTTTTATTGGTTAACTGTTATACTTTTATTATTTACTTATTATACTCTAATAAACATTTTGAGACGTGTTAGAACTTTTTGCAATAAGAATTAAACATTTGGCACCATATAGTTCACAAGGCACTCTTTAGGACCTATATTACTAATGTATAGTGCAAATGTTTTAGTTAAGTTCTTTTAACGATAACAGACAAACCTTTTATTGGTTAACTGTTATACTTTTATTATTTACTTATAAGACTCTAATAAACATTTTAGACCCGTTAGAAATTTTTGCAATGTGAATTAAACATTTGGCACCATATAGTTCACAAGGCACTTTTTAGGACCTAAATAACTAATGTATAGTGCAAATGTTTTAGTTAAGTTCTTTTAACGATAACAGACAAACGCTTTATTGGTTAACTGTTATACTTTTATTATTTACTTATTAGACTCTAATAAACATTTTGAGACACGTTAGAACTTTTTGCAATGTGAATTAAACATTTGGCACCATATAATTCACGAGGCACTTTTAAGGCCTATATTACTAATGTATAGTGCAAATGTTTTAGTTAAGTTCTTTTAACGATAACAGACAAACCTTTTATTGGTTAACTGTTATACTTTTATTATTTACTTATTAGACTCTAATAAACATTTTGAGACGTGTTAGAACTTTTTGCAATGTGAATTAAACATTTGGCACTATATAGTTCACAAGGCACTTTTTAGGACCTATATAACTAATGTATAGTGCAAATGCTTTAGTTAAGTTCTTTTAACGATAACAGACAAACCTTTCATTGGTTAACTGTTATACTTTTATTATTTACTTATTAGACTCTAATAAACATTTTGAGACGTGTTAGAACTTTTTGCAATGTGAATTAAACATTTGGCACCATATTGTTCACAAGGCACTTTTTAGGACCTATATAACTAATGTATAGTGCAAATGTTTTAGTTAAGTTCTTTTAACGATAACAGACAAACCTTTCATTGGTTAACTGTTATACTTTTATTATTTACTTATTAGACTCTAATAAACATTTTGAGACCCGTTAGAACTTTTTGCAATGTGAATTAAACATTTGGCACCATATAGTTCACAAGGCACTTTTTAGGACCTAAATATTTAATGTATAGTGAAAATTTTTTAGTTAAGTTCTTTTAACGATAACAGACAAACCTTTTATTGGTTAACTGTTATACTTTTATTATTTACTTATTAGACTCTAATAAACATTTTGAGACCCGTTAGAACTTTTTGCAATGTGAATTAAACATTTGGCACCATATAGTTCACAAGGCACTTTTTAGGACCTATATAACTAATGTATAGTGCAAATGTCTTAGTAAAGTTCTTTTAACGATAACAGACAAACGCCTTATTGGTTAACTGTTATACTTTTTTTATTTACCTATTAGACTCTAATAAACATTTTGAGACCCGTTAGAACTTTTTGCAATGTGAATTAAACATTTGGCACCATATAGTTCACAAGGCACTTTTTAGGACCTATATAACTAATGTATAGTGCAAATGTCTTAGTAAAATTCTTTTAACGATAACAGACAAACGCTTTATTGGTTAACTGTTATACTTTTTTTATTTACCTATTAGACTCTAATAAACATTTTGAGACCGGTTAGAACTTTTTGCAATGTGAATTAAACATTTGGCACCATATAGTTCACAAGGCACTTTTTAGGACCTATATTACTAATGTATAGTGCAAATGTTTTAGTTAAGTTCTTTTAACAATAACAGACAAATCTTTTATTGGTTAACTATTATACTTTTATTATTTACTTATCAGACTCTAATAAACATTTTGAGACCCGTTAGAACTTTTTGCAATGTGAATTGCACATTTGGCACCATATAGTTCACAAGGCACTTTTTAGGACCTATATAACTAATGTATAGTGCAAATGTTTTAGTTAAGTTCTTTTAACGATAACAGACAAACCTTTTATTGGTTAACTGTTATACTTTTATTATTTACTTATTAGACTCTAATAAACATTTTGAGACGTGTTAGAACTTTTTGCAATGTGAATTAAACATTTGGCACCATATAGTTCACAAGGCACTTTTTAGGACCTATATAACTAATGTATAGTGCAAATGTTTTAGTTAAGTTCTTTTAACGATAACAGACAAACCTTTTATTGGTTAACTGTTATACTTTTATTATTTACTTATTAGACTCTAATAAACATTTTGAGACCCGTTAGAACTTTTTGCAATGTGAATAAAACATTTGGCACCATATAGTTCACAAGGCACTTTTTAGGACCTATATAACTAATGTATAGTGCAAATGTTTTAGCTAAGTTCTTTTAACGATAACAGACAAACCTTTTATTGGTTAACTGTTATACTTTTATTATTTACTTATTAGACTCTAATAAACATTTTGAGACCCGTTAGAACTTTTTGCAATGTGAATTAAACATTTGGCACCATATAGTTCACAAGGCATTTTTTAGGACCTATATAACTAATGTATAGTGCAAATGTGTTAGTTAAGTTCTTTTAACGATAACAGACAAACCTTTTAGTGGTTAACTGTTATACTTTTATTATTTACTTATTAGACTCTAATAAACATTTTGAGACCCGTTAGAACTTTTTGCAATGTGAATTAAACATTTGGCACCATATAGTTCACAAGGCACTTTTTAGGACCTATATAACTAATGTATAGTGCAAATGTTTTAGTTAAGTTCTTTTAACGATAACAGACAAACCTTTTCTTGGTTAACTGTTATACTTTTATTATTTACTTATTAGACTCTAATAAACATTTTTAGACCCGTTAGAACTTTTTGCAATGTGAATTAAACATTTGGCACCATATAGTTCACAAGGCACTTTTTAGGACCTATATAACTAATGTATAGTGCAAATGTTTTAGTTAAGTTCTTTTAACGATAACAGACAAACCTTTAATTGGTTAACTGTTATACTTTTATTATTTACTTATTAGACTCTAATAAACATTTTGAGACACGTTAGAACTTTTTGCAATGTGAATTAAACATTTGGCACCATATAGTTCACAAGGCACTTTTTAGGACCTATATAACTAATGTATAGTGCAAATGTTTCAGTTAAGTGCTTTTAACGATAACAGACAAACCTTTTATTGGTTAACTGTTATACTTTTATTATTTACTTATTATACTCTAATAAACATTTTGAGACGTGTTAGAACTTTTTGCAATAAGAATTAAACATTTGGCACCATATAGTTCACAAGGCACTCTTTAGGACCTATATTACTAATGTATAGTGCAAATGTTTTAGTTAAGTTCTTTTAACGATAACAGACAAACCTTTTATTGGTTAACTGTTATACTTTTATTATTTACTTATAAGACTCTAATAAACATTTTAGACCCGTTAGAAATTTTTGCAATGTGAATTAAACATTTGGCACCATATAGTTCACAAGGCACTTTTTAGGACCTAAATAACTAATGTATAGTGCAAATGTTTTAGTTAAGTTCTTTTAACGATAACAGACAAACGCTTTATTGGTTAACTGTTATACTTTTATTATTTACTTATTAGACTCTAATAAACATTTTGAGACACGTTAGAACTTTTTGCAATGTGAATTAAACATTTGGCACCATATAATTCACGAGGCACTTTTAAGGCCTATATTACTAATGTATAGTGCAAATGTTTTAGTTAAGTTCTTTTAACGATAACAGACAAACCTTTTATTGGTTAACTGTTATACTTTTATTATTTACTTATTAGACTCTAATAAACATTTTGAGACGTGTTAGAACTTTTTGCAATGTGAATTAAACATTTGGCACTATATAGTTCACAAGGCACTTTTTAGGACCTATATAACTAATGTATAGTGCAAATGTTTTAGTTAAGTTCTTTTAACGATAACAGACAAACCTTTCATTGGTTAACTGTTATACTTTTATTATTTACTTATTAGACTCTAATAAACATTTTGAGACGTGTTAGAACTTTTTGCAATGTGAATTAAACATTTGGCACCATATTGTTCACAAGGCACTTTTTAGGACCTATATAACTAATGTATAGTGCAAATGTTTTAGTTAAGTTCTTTTAACGATAACAGACAAACCTTTCATTGGTTAACTGTTATACTTTTATTATTTACTTATTAGACTCTAATAAACATTTTGAGACCCGTTAGAACTTTTTGCAATGTGAATTAAACATTTGGCACCATATAGTTCACAAGGCACTTTTTAGGACCTAAATATTTAATGTATAGTGAAAATTTTTTAGTTAAGTTCTTTTAACGATAACAGACAAACCTTTTATTGGTTAACTGTTATACTTTTATTATTTACTTATTAGACTCTAATAAACATTTTGAGACCCGTTAGAACTTTTTGCAATGTGAATTAAACATTTGGCACCATATGGTTCACAAGGCACTTTTTAGGACCTATATAACTAATGTATAGTGCAAATGTCTTAGTTAAGTTCTTTTAACGATAACAGACAAACGCTTTATTGGTTAACTGTTATACTTTTATTATTTACTTATCAGACTCTAATAAACATTTTTAGACCCGTTAGAACTTTTTGCAATGTGAATTGCACATTTGGCACCATATAGTTCACAAGGCACTTTTTAGGACCTATATAACTAATGTAAAGTGCAAATGTTTTAGTTAAGTTCTTTTAACGATAACAGACAAACCTTTTATTGGTTAACTGTTATACTTTTATTATTTACTTATTAGACTCTAATAAACATTTTGAGACCCGTTAGAACTTTTTGCAATGTGAATTAAACATTTGGCACCATATAGTTCACAAGGCACTTTTTAGGACCTATATAACTAATGTATAGTGCAAATGTGTTAGTTAAGTTCTTTTAACGATAACAGACAAACCTTTTATTGGTTAACTGTTATACTTTTATTATTTACTTATTAGACTCTAATAAACATTTTGAGACCTGTTAGAACTTTTTGCAATGTGAATTAAACATTTGGCACCATATAATTCACAAGGCACTTTTAAGGCCTATATTACTAATGTATAGTGCAAATGTTTTAGTTAAGTTCTTTTAACGATAACAGACAAACCTTTTATTGGTTAACTGTTATACTTTTATTATTTACTTATTAGACTCTAATAAACATTTTGAGACGTGTTAGAACTTTTTGCAATGTGAATTAAACATTTGGCACCATATAGTTCACAAGGCACTTTTTAGGACCTATATAAATAATGTATAGTGCAAATGTTTTAGTTAAGTTCTTTTAACGATAACAGACAAACCTTTCATTGGTTAACTGTTATACTTTTATTATTTACTTATTAGACTCTAATAAACATTTTGAGACGTGTTAGAACTTTTTGCAATGTGAATTAAACATTTGGCACCATATAGTTTACAAGGCACTTTTTAGTACCTATATAACTAATGTATAGTGCAAATGTTTTAGTTAAGTTCTTTTAACGATAACAGACAAACCTTTCATTGGTTAACTGTTATACTTTTATTATTTACTTATTAGACTCTAATAAACATTTTGAGACCCGTTTGAACTTTTTGCAATGTGAATTAAACATTTGGCACCATATAGTTCACAAGGCACTTTTTAGGACCTAAATATTTAATGTATAGTGCAAATTTTTTAGTTAAGTTCTTTTAACGATAACAGACAAACCTTTTATTGGTTAACTGTTATACTTTTATTATTTACTTATTAGACTCTAATAAACATTTTGAGACCCGTTAGAACTTTTTGCAATGTGAATTAAACATTTGGCACCATATAGTTCACAAGGCACTTTTTAGGACCTATATAAATAATGTATAGTGCAAATGTCTTAGTTAAGTTCTTTTAACGATAACAGACAAACGCTTTATTGGTTAACTGTTATACTTTTATTATTTACTTATCAGACTCTAATAAACATTTTTAGACCCGTTAGAACTTTTTGCAATGTGAATTGCACATTTGGCACCATATAGTTCACAAGGCACTTTTTAGGACCTATATAACTAATGTAAAGTGCAAATGTTTTAGTTAAGTTCTTTTAACGATAACAGACAAACCTTTTATTGGTTAACTGTTATACTTTTATTATTTACTTTTTAGACTCTAATAAACATTTAGAGACCCGTTAGAACTTTTTGCAATGTGAATTAAACATTTGGCACCATATAGTTCACAAGGCACTTTTTAGGACCTATATAACTAATGTATAGTGCAAATTTTTTAGTTAAGTTCTTTTAACGATAACAGACAAACCTTTTATTGGTTAACTGTTATACTTTTATTATTTACTTATTAGACTCTAATAAACATTTTGAGACCCGTGAGAACTTTTTGCAATGTGAATTAAACATTTGGCACCATATAGTTCACAAGGCACTTTTTAGGACCTATATAACTAATGTATAGTGCAAATTTTTTAGTTAAGTTCTTTTAACGATAACAGACAAACCTTTTATTGGTTAACTGTTATACTTTTATTATTTACTTATTAGACTCTAATAAACATTTTGAGACCCGTAAGAACTTTTTGCAATGTGAATTAAACATTTGGCACCATATAGTTCACAAGGCACTTTTTAGGACCTATATAACTAATGTATAGTGCAAATGTTTTAGTTAAGTTCTTTTAACGATAACAGACAAACGCTTTATTGGTTAAGTATTATACTTTTATTATTTACTTATTAGACTCTAATAAACATTTTGAGACCCGTTAGAACTTTTTGCAATGTGAATTAAACATTTGGCACCATATAGTTCACAAGGCACTTTTTAGGACCTATATAACTAATGTATAGTGCAAATGTCTTAGTAAAGATCTTTTAACGATAACAGACAAACGCTTTATTGGTTAACTGTTATACTTTTATTATTTACTTATTAGACTCTAATAAACATTTTGAGACCCGTTAGAAATTTTTGCAATGTGAATTAAACACTTGGCACCATATAGTTCACAAGGCACTTTTTAGGACCTATATAACTAATGTTTAGTGCAAATGTTTTAGTTAAGTTTTTTTAACGATAACAGACAAACCTTTTATTGGTTAACTGTTATACTTTTATTATTAAATTATTAGACTCTAATAAACATTTTGAGACCCGTTAGAACTTTTTGCAATGTGAATTAAACATTTGGCACCATATAGTTCACAAGGCACTTTTTAGGACCTATATAACTAATGTAAAGTGCAAATGTTTTAGTTAAGTTCTTTTAACGATAACAGACAAACCTTTTATTGGTTAACTGTTATACTTTTATTATTTACTTATTAGACTCTAATAAACATTTTGAGACTCGTTAGAACTTTTTGCAATGTGAATTAAACATTTGGCACCATATAATTCACAAGGCACTTTTAAGGCCTATATTACTAATGTATAGTGCAAATGTTTTAGTTAAGTTCTTTTAACGATAACAGACAAACCATTCATTGGTTAACTGTTATACTTTTATTATTTACTTATTAGACTCTAATAAACATTTTGAGACGTGTTAGAACTTTTTGCAATGTGAATTAAACATTTGGCACCATATAGTTTACAAGGCACTTTTTAGTACCTATATAACTAATGTATAGTGCAAATGTTTTAGTTAAGTTCTTTTAACGATAACAGACAAACCTTTCATTGGTTAACTGTTATACTTTTATTATTTACTTATTAGACTCTAATAAACATTTTGAGACCCGTTTGAACTTTTTGCAATGTGAATTAAACATTTGGCACCATATAGTTCACAAGGCACTTTTTAGGACCTAAATATTTAATGTATAGTGCAAATTTTTTAGTTAAGTTCTTTTAACGATAACAGACAAACCTTTTATTGGTTAACTGTTATACTTTTATTATTTACTTATTAGACTCTAATAAACATTTTGAGACCCGTTAGAACTTTTTGCAATGTGAATTAAACATTTGGCACCATATAGTTCACAAGGCACTTTTTAGGACCTATATAAATAATGTATAGTGCAAATGTCTTAGTTAAGTTCTTTTAACGATAACAGACAAACGCTTTATTGGTTAACTGTTATACTTTTATTATTTACTTATCAGACTCTAATAAACATTTTTAGACCCATTAGAACTTTTTGCAATGTGAATTGCACATTTGGCACCATATAGTTCACAAGGCACTTTTTAGGACCTATATAACTAATGTAAAGTGCAAATGTTTTAGTTAAGTTCTTTTAACGATAACAGACAAACCTTTTATTGGTTAACTGTTATACTTTTATTATTTACTTTTTAGACTCTAATAAACATTTAGAGACCCGTTAGAACTTTTTGCAATGTGAATTAAACATTTGGCACCATATAGTTCACAAGGCACTTTTTAGGACCTATATAACTAATGTATAGTGCAAATTTTTTAGTTAAGTTCTTTTAACGATAACAGACAAACCTTTTATTGGTTAACTGTTATACTTTTATTATTTACTTATTAGACTCTAATAAACATTTTGAGACCCGTGAGAACTTTTTGCAATGTGAATTAAACATTTGGCACCATATAGTTCACAAGGCACTTTTTAGGACCTATATAACTAATGTATAGTGCAAATTTTTTAGTTAAGTTCTTTTAACGATAACAGACAAACCTTTTATTGGTTAACTGTTATACTTTTATTATTTACTTATTAGACTCTAATAAACATTTTGAGACCCGTAAGAACTTTTTGCAATGTGAATTAAACATTTGGCACCATATAGTTCACAAGGCACTTTTTAGGACCTATATAACTAATGTATAGTGCAAATGTTTTAGTTAAGTTCTTTTAACGATAACAGACAAACGCTTTATTGGTTAAGTATTATACTTTTATTATTTACTTATTAGACTCTAATAAACATTTTGAGACCCGTTAGAACTTTTTGCAATGTGAATTAAACATTTGGCACCATATAGTTCACAAGGCACTTTTTAGGACCTATATAACTAATGTATAGTGCAAATGTCTTAGTAAAGATCTTTTAACGATAACAGACAAACGCTTTATTGGTTAACTGTTATACTTTTATTATTTACTTATTAGACTCTAATAAACATTTTGAGACCCGTTAGAAATTTTTGCAATGTGAATTAAACACTTGGCACCATATAGTTCACAAGGCACTTTTTAGGACCTATATAACTAATGTATAGTGCAAATGTTTTAGTTAAGTTTTTTTAACGATAACAGACAAACCTTTTATTGGTTAACTGTTATACTTTTATTATTAAATTATTAGACTCCAATAAACATTTTGAGACCCGTTAGAACTTTTTGCAATGTGAATTAAACATTTGGCACCATATAGTTCACAAGGCACTTTTTAGGACCTATATAACTAATGTAAAGTGCAAATGTTTTAGTTAAGTTCTTTTAACGATAACAGACAAACCTTTTATTGGTTAACTGTTATACTTTTATTATTTACTTATTAGACTCTAATAAACATTTTGAGACTCGTTAGAACTTTTTGCAATGTGAATTAAACATTTGGCACCATATAGTTCACAAGGCACTTTTTAGGACCTATATAACTAATGTATAGTGCAAATTTTTTAGTTAAGTTCTTTTAACGATAACAGACAAACCTTTTATTGGTTAACTGTTATACTTTTATTATTTACTTATTAGACTCTAATAAACATTTTGAGACCCGTTAGAACTTTTTGCAATGTGAATTAAACATTTGGCACCATATAGTTCACAAGGCACTTTTTAGGACCTATATTACTAATGTATAGTGCAAATGTTTTAGTTAAGTTCTTTTAACAATAACAGACAAATCTTTTATTGGTTAACTATTATACTTTTATTATTTACTTATCAGACTCTAATAAACATTTTTAGACCCCTTAGAACTTTTTGCAATGTGAATTGCACATTTGGCACCATATAGTTCACAAGGCACTTTTTAGGACCTATATAACTAATGTAAAGTGCAAATGTTTTAGTTAAGTTCTTTTAACGATAACAGACAAACCTTTTA
This sequence comes from Clavelina lepadiformis, assembly GCF_947623445.1. Lineage (NCBI taxonomy): Eukaryota > Metazoa > Chordata > Ascidiacea > Aplousobranchia > Clavelinidae > Clavelina > Clavelina lepadiformis. Next base: position 11,851,336 of record NC_135245.1, on the reverse strand, counting down.
TTGGTTAACTGTTATACTTTTATTATTTACTTATTAGACTCTAATAAACATTTTGAGACGTGTTAGAACTTTTTGCAATGTGAATTAAACATTTGGCACCATATAGTTCACAAGGCACTTTTTAGGACCTATATAACTAATGTATAGTGCAAATGTTTTAGTTAAGTTCTTTTAACGATAACAGACAAACCTTTTATTGGTTAACTGTTATACTTTTATTATTTACTTATTAGACTCTAATAAACATTTTGAGACCCGTTAGAACTTTTTGCAATGTGAATTGCACATTTGGCACCATATAGTTCACAAGGCACTTTTTAGGACCTATATAACTAATGTAAAGTGCAAATGTTTTAGTTAAGTTCTTTTAACGATAACAGACAAACCTTTTATTGGTTAACTGTTATACTTTTATTATTTACTTATTAGACTCTAATAAACATTTTGAGACGTGTTAGAACTTTTTGCAATGTGAATTAAACATTTGGCACCATATAGTTCACAAGGCACTTTTTAGGACCTATATAACTAATGTATAGTGCAAATGTTTTAGTTAAGTTCTTTTAACGATAACAGACAAACCTTTTATTGGTTAACTGTTATACTTTTATTATTTACTTATTAGACTCCAATAAACATTTTGAGACCCGTTAGAACTTTTTGCAATTTGAATTAAACATTTGGCACCATATAGTTCACAAGGCACTTTTTAGAACCTATATAACTAATGTATAGTGCAAATGTTTTAGTTAAGTTCTTTTAACGATAACAGACAAACCATTTATTGGTTAACTGTTATACTTTTATTATTTACTTATCAGACTCTAATAAACATTTTTAGACCCGTTAGATCTTTTTGCAATGTGAATTGCACATTTGGCACCATATAGTTCACAAGGCACTTTTTAGGACCTATATAACTAATGTAAAGTGCAAATGTTTTAGTTAAGTTCTTTTAACGATAACAGACAAACCTTTTATTGGTTAACTGTTATACTTTTATTATTTACTTTTTAGACTCTAATAAACATTTTGAGACCCGTTAGAACTTTTTGCAATGTGAATTAAACATTTGGCACCATATAGTTCACAAGGCACTTTTTAGGACCTATATAACTAATGTATAGTGCAAATTTTTTAGTTAAGTTCTTTTAACGATAATAGACAAACCTTTTATTGGTTAACTGTTATACTTTTATTATTTACTTATTAGACTCTAATAAACATTTTGAGACCCGTTAGAACTTTTTGCAATGTGAATTAAACATTTGGCACCATATAGTTCACAAGGCACTTTTTAGGATCTATATTACTAATGTATAGTGCAAATGTTTTAGTTAAGTTCTTTTAACAATAACAGACAAATCTTTTATTGGTTAACTATTATACTTTTATTATTTACTTATCAGACTCTAATAAACATTTTTAGACCCCTTAGAACTTTTTGCAATGTGAATTGCACATTTGGCACCATATAGTTCACAAGGCACTTTTTAGGACCTATATAACTAATGTAAAGTGCAAATGTTTTAGTTAAGTTCTTTTAACGATAACAGACAAACCTTTTATTGGTTAACTGTTATACTTTTATTATTTACTTATTAGACTCTAATAAACATTTTGAGACGTGTTAGAACTTTTTGCAATGTGAATTGAACATTTGGCACCATATAGTTCACAAGGCACTTTTTAGTACCTATATAACTAATGTATAGTGCAAATGTTTTAGTTAAGTTCTTTTAACGATAACAGACAAACCTTTTATTGGTTAACTGTTATACTTTTATTATTTACTTATTAGACTCTAATAAACATTTTGAGACGTGTTAGAACTTTTTGCAATGTGAATTGCACATTTGGCACCATATAGTTCACAAGGCACTTTTTAGGACCTATATAACTAATGTAAAGTGCAAATGTTTTAGTTAAGTTCTTTTAACGATAACAGACAAATCTTTTATTGGTTAACTGTTATACTTTTATTATTTACTTATTAGACTCTAATAAACATTTTGAGACGTGTTAGAACTTTTTGCAATGTGAATTAAACATTTGGCACCATATAGTTCACAAGGCACTTTTTAGGACCTATATAACTAATGTATAGTGCAAATGTTTTAGTTAAGTTCTTTTAACGATAACAGACAAACCTTTTATTGGTTAACTGTCATACTTTTATTATTTACTTATTAGACTCTAATAAACATTTTGAGACCCGTTAGAACTTTTTGCAATGTGAATTAAACATTTGGCACCATATAGTTCACAAGGCACTTTTTAGGACCTATATAACTAATGTATAGTGCAAATGTCTTAGTAAAGTTCTTTTAACGATAACAGACAAACGCTTTATTGGTTAACTGTTATACTTTTTTAATTACCTATTAGACTCTAATAAACATTTTGAGACCGGTTAGAACTTTTTGCAATGTGACTTAAAAATTTGGCACCATATAGTTCACAAGGCACTTTTTAGGACCTATATTACTAATGTATAGTGCAAATGTTTTAGTTAAGTTCTTTTAACAATAACAGACAAATCTTTTATTGGTTAACTATAATACTTTTATTATTTACTTATCAGACTCTAATAAACATTTTTAGACCCGTTAGAAATTTTTGCAATGTGAATTGCACATTTGGCACCATATAGTTCACAAGGCACTTTTTAGGACCTATATAACTAATGTAAAGTGCAAATGTTTTAGTTAAGTTCTTTTAACGATAACAGACAAACCTTTTATTGGTTAACTGTTATACTTTTATTATTTACTTATTAGACTCTAATAAACATTTTGAGACGTGTTAGAACTTTTTGCAATGTGAATTAAACATTTGGCACCATATAGTTCACAAGGCACTTTTTAGGACCTATATAACTAATGTATAGTGCAAATGTTTTAGTTAAGTTCTTTTAACGATAACAGACAAACCATTTATTGGTTAACTGTTATACTTTTATTATTTACTTATTAGACTCTAATAAACATTTTGAGACCCGTTAGAACTTTTTGCAAGGTGAATTAAACATTTTGCACTTTATAGTTCACAAGGCACTTTTTAGGACCTATATAACTAATGTATAGTGCAAATGTTTTAGTTAAGTTCTTTTAACGATAACAGACAAACCTTTTATTGGTTAACTGTTATACTTTTAATATTTACTTATTAGACTCTAATAAAACATTTTGAGACGGGTTAGAACTTTTGGGAATGTGAATTAAACATTTTGCACCAAATAGTTCAAAAGGCACTTTTTAGGACCTATATAACTAATGTATATTGCATATGTTGTATTTAAGATCTTTTAACGATAACAGAAAGTTCTTTTAACGATAACAGACAAACCTTTTATTGGTTAACTGTTATACTTTTATTATTTACTTATTAAACTCAAATAAACATTTTGAGACCCGTTAGAACTTTTTGCAATTTGAATTAAACATTTGGCACCATATAGTTCACAAGGCACTTTTTAGGACCTATATAACTAATGTATAGTGCAAATGTTTTAGTTAAGTTCTTTTAACGATAACAGACAAACCTTTTATTGGTTAACTGTTATACTTTTATTATTTACTTATTAGACTCTAATAAACAATTTGAGACCCGTTAGAACTTTTTGCAATGTGAATTAAACATTTGGCACCATATAGTTCACAAGGCACTTTTTAGGACCTATATAACTAATGTATAGTGCAAATGTTTTAGTTAAGTTCTTTTAACGATAACAGACAAACCTTTTATTGGTTAACTGTTATACTTTTATTATTTACTTATTAGACCCTAATAAACATTTTGAGATCCGTTAGAACTTTTTGCAATGTGAATTAAACATTTGGCACCATATAGTTCACAAGGCACTTTTTAAGACCTATATAACTAATGTATAGTGCAAATGTTTTAGTTAAGTTCTTTTAACGATAACAGACAAACCTTTTATTGGTTAACTGTTATACTTTTATTATTTACTTATTAGACTCTAATAAACATTTTGAGACGTGTTAGAACTTTTTGCAATGTGAATTAAACATTTGGCACCATATAGTTCACAAGGCACTTTTTAGTACCTATATAACTAATGTATAGTGCAAATGTCTTAGTAAAGTTCTTTATTACGATAACAGACAAACCTTTTATTGGTTAACTGTTATACTTTAATATTTACTTATTAAACTCTAATAAACATTTTCAGACCCGTTAGAATTTTTGCAATGTGAATTAAAATATTTGCACCATATAGTTCACAAAGCACTTTTTAGGACCTATATAACTAATGTATAGTGCAAATGTTGTATTTAAATTCTTTTAACGATAACAGACAAACCTTTTATTGGTTAATTGTTATACTTTGATTATTTACTTATTAGACTCTAATAAACATTTTGAGACCCGTTAGAAATTTTTGCAATGTGAATTAAACATTTGGCACCATATAGTTCACAAGGCACTTTTTAAGACCTATTTAACTAATGTATAGTGCAAATGTTTTAGTTAAGTTCTTTTAACGATAACAGACAAACCATTTATTGTTTAACTGTTATACTTTTATTATTTACTTATTAGACTCTAATAAACATTTTGAGACCCGTTAGAACTTTTTGCAATGTGAATTAAACATTTTGCACCTTATAGTTCACAAGGCACTTTTTAGGACCTATATAACTAATGTATAATGCAAATGTTTTAGTTAAGTTCTTTTAACGATAACAGACAAACCTTTTATTGGTTAACTGTTATACTTTTAATATTTACTTATTAGACTCTAATAAAACATTTTGAGACGGGTTAGAACTTTTGGGAATGTGAATTAAACATTTTGCACCAAATAGTTCAAAAGGCACTTTTTAGGACCTATATAACTAATGTAAAGTGCATATGTTGTAGTTAAGTTCTTTTAACGATAAAAGACAAACCTTTTATTGGTTAAATGTTATACTTTTAATATTTACTTATTAGACTCTAATAAACATTTTGAGACGCGTTAGAACTTTTGGCAATGTGAATTAAACATTTTGCACCAAATAGTTCACAAGGACTTTTTAGGACCTATATAACTAATGTATAGTGCAAATGTTGTATTTAAGTTCTTTTAACGATAACAGACAAATCTTTTATTGGTTAACTGTTATACTTTTATTATTTAATTATTAGACTCTAATAAACATTTAGAGACGCGTTAGAAATTTTGGGAATGTGAATTAAACATTTTGCACAATATAGTTCACAAGGCACATTTTAGGTCCTATATAACCTATGTATAGTACATATGTTGTAGTTAAGTTCTTTTAACGATAACAGACAAACCTTTTATTGGTTAACTGTTATACTTTTATTATTTACTTATTAGACTGTAATAAAACATTTTGAAACGCGTTGGAACTTTTGGGAATGTGAATTAAACATTTTGCACCAAATAGTTCACAAGGCACTTTTTAGGACCTATATAACTAATGTATAATGCAAATGTTGTAGTTAAGTTCTTTTAACGATAACAGACAAACCTTTTATTGGTTAACTGTTATACTTTTATTATTTACTTATTAGACTCTAATAAACATTTTGTGACGTGTTAGATTTTTTGGGATGGTGAATTAAGCATTTGGCACCAAATAGATCACAAGGCACTTTTTAGGTCCCTATATAACTAATGTATAGTGCAAATGTTGTAGTTAAGTTCTTTTAACGATAACAGACAAACCTTTTATTGGTTAACTGTTATACTTTTATTATTTACTTATTAGACTCTAATAAACATTTTGTGACACGTTAGAACTTTTGGGAATGTAAATTAAGCATTTTGCTCCATATAGTTCACAAGGCACTTTTTAGGACCTATATAACTAATGTATAGTGCAAATGTTTTAGTTAAGTTCTGTTTACGATAACACACAAACCTTTTATAGGTTAACAGTTATACTTTTAATACTTACTTATTAGACTCTAATAAACATTTAGAGACCCGTTAGAACTTTTGAGAATGTAAATTAAGCATTTTGCACTATATAGTTCACAAGGCACTTTTTAGGACCTATATAACTAATGTATAGTGCAAATGTTGTAGTTAAGTTCTGTTTACGATAACAGACAAACCTTTTATAGGTTAACGGTTATACTTTTATTATTTACTTATTAGACTCTAATAAACATTTTGAGACCCGTTAGAACTTTTTGCAATGTGAATTAAAAATTTTGCACAATATAGTTCACAAGGCACTTTCTAGGACCTATATAACTAATGTATATTGCATATGTTGTAGTTAAGATCTTTTAACGATAACAGAAAGTTCTTTTAACGATAACAGACAAACCTTTTATTGGTTAACTGTTATACTTTTATTATTTACTTATTAGACACTAATAAACAATTTGAGACCCGTTAGAACTTTTTGCAATGTGAATTAAACATTTGGCACCATATAGTTCACAAGGCACTTTTTAGGACCTATATAACTAATGTATAGTGCAAATGTTTTAGTTAAGTTCTTTATTACGATAACAGACAAACCTTTTATTGGTTAACTGTTATACTTTAATATTTACTTATTAAACTCTAATAAACATTTTCAGACCCGTTAGAATTTTTGCAATGTGAATTAAAATATTTGCACCATATAGTTCACAAAGCACTTTTTAGGACCTATATAACTAATGTATAGTGCAAATGTTGTATTTAAGTTCTTTTAACGATAACAGACAAACCTTTTATTGGTTAATTGTTATACTTTGATTATTTACTTATTAGACTCTAATAAACATTTTGAGACCCGTTAGAAATTTTTGCAATGTGAATTAAACATTTGGCACCATATAGTTCACAAGGCACTTTTTAAGACCTATTTAACTAATGTATAGTGCAAATGTTTTAGTTAAGTTCTTTTAACGATAACAGACAAACCATTTATTGTTTAACTGTTATACTTTTATTATTTACTTATTAGACTCTAATAAACATTTTGAGACCCGTTAGAACTTTTTGCAATGTGAATTAAACGTTTTGCACCTTATAGTTCACAAGGCACTTTTTAGGACCTATATAACTAATGTATAATGCAAATGTTTTAGTTAAGTTCTTTTAACGATAACAGACAAACCTTTTATTGGTTAACTGTTATACTTTTAATATTTACTTATTAGACTCTAATAAAACATTTTGAGACGGGTTAGAACTTTTGGGAATGTGAATTAAACATTTTGCACCAAATAGTTCAAAAGGCACTTTTTAGGACCTATATAACTAATGTAAAGTGCATATGTTGTAGTTAAGTTCTTTTAACGATAAAAGACAAACCTTTTATTGGTTAAATGTTATACTTTTAATATTTACTTATTAGACTCTAATAAACATTTTGAGACGCGTTAGAACTTTTGGCAATGTGAATTAAACATTTTGCACCAAATAGTTCACAAGGACTTTTTAGGACCTATATAACTAATGTATAGTGCAAATGTTGTATTTAAGTTCTTTTAACGATAACAGACAAATCTTTTATTGGTTAACTGTTATACTTTTATTATTTAATTATTAGACTCTAATAAACATTTAGAGACGCGTTAGAAATTTTGGGAATGTGAATTAAACATTTTGCACAATATAGTTCACAAGGCACATTTTAGGTCCTATATAATCTATGTATAGTACATATGTTGTAGTTAAGTTCTTTTAACGATAACAGACAAACCTTTTATTGGTTAACTGTTATACTTTTATTATTTACTTATTAGACTGTAATAAAACATTTTGAAACGCGTTGGAACTTTTGGGAATGTGAATTAAACATTTTGCACCAAATAGTTCACAAGGCACTTTTTAGGACCTATATAACTAATGTATAATGCAAATGTTGTAGTTAAGTTCTTTTAACGATAACAGACAAACCTTTTATTGGTTAACTGTTATACTTTTATTATTTACTTATTAGACTCTAATAAACATTTTGTGACGTGTTAGATTTTTTGGGATGGTGAATTAAGCATTTGGCACCAAATAGATCACAAGGCACTTTTTAGGTCCCTATATAACTAATGTATAGTGCAAATGTTGTAGTTAAGTTCTTTTAACGATAACAGACAAACCTTTTATTGGTTAACTGTTATACTTTTATTATTTACTTATTAGACTCTAATAAACATTTTGTGACACGTTAGAACTTTTGGGAATGTAAATTAAGCATTTTGCTCCATATAGTTCACAAGGCACTTTTTAGGACCTATATAACTAATGTATAGTGCAAATGTTTTAGTTAAGTTCTGTTTACGATAACACACAAACCTTTTATAGGTTAACAGTTATACTTTTATTATTTACTTATTAGACTCTAATAAACATTTTGAGACCCGTTAGAACTTTTGAGAATGTAAATTAAGCATTTTGCACCATATAGTTCACAAGGCACACTTTAGGACCTATATAACTAATGTATAGTGCAAATGTTGTAGTTAAGTTCTGTTTACGATAACAGACAAACCTTTTATAGGTTAACAGTTATACTTTTATTATTTACTTATTAGACTCTAATAAACATTTTGAGACCCGTTAGAACTTTTTGCAATGTGAATTAAAAATTTTGCTCAATATAGTTCACAAAGCACTTTCTAGGACCTATATAACTAATGTATATTGCATATGTTGTAGTTAAGATCTTTTAACGATAACAGAAAGTTCTTTTAACGATAACAGACAAACCTTTTATTGGTTAACTGTTATACTTTTATTATTTACTTATTAAACTCTAATAAACATTTTGAGACCCGTTAGAACTTTTTGCAATTTGAATTAAACATTTGGCACCATATAGTTCACAAGGCACTTTTTAGGTCCTATATAACTAATGTATAGTGCAAATGTTTTAGTTAAGTTCTTTTAACGATAACAGACAAACCTTTTATTGGTTAATTGTTATACTTTGATTATTTACTTATTAGACTCTAATAAACATTTTGAGACCCGTTAGAAATTTTTGCAATGTGAATTAAACATTTGGCACCATATAGTTCACAAGGCACTTTTTAAGACCTATTTAACTAATGTATAGTGCAAATGTTTTAGTTAAGTTCTTTTAACGATAACAGACAAACCATTTATTGTTTAACTGTTATACTTTTATTATTTACTTATTAGACTCTAATAAACATTTTGAGACCCGTTAGAACTTTTTGCAATGTGAATTAAACATTTTGCACCTTATAGTTCACAAGGCACTTTTTAGGACCTATATAACTAATGTATAATGCAAATGTTTTAGTTAAGTTCTTTTAACGATAACAGACAAACCTTTTATTGGTTAACTGTTATACTTTTAATATTTACTTATTAGACTCTAATAAAACATTTTGAGACGGGTTAGAACTTTTGGGAATGTGAATTAAACATTTTGCACCAAATAGTTCAAAAGGCACTTTTTAGGACCTATATAACTAATGTAAAGTGCATATGTTGTAGTTAAGTTCTTTTAACGATAAAAGACAAACCTTTTATTGGTTAAATGTTATACTTTTAATATTTACTTATTAGACTCTAATAAACATTTTGAGACGCGTTAGAACTTTTGGCAATGTGAATTAAACATTTTGCACCAAATAGTTCACAAGGACTTTTTAGGACCTATATAACTAATGTATAGTGCAAATGTTGTATTTAAGTTCTTTTAACGATAACAGACAAATCTTTTATTGGTTAACTGTTATACTTTTATTATTTAATTATTAGACTCTAATAAACATTTAGAGACGCGTTAGAAATTTTGGGAATGTGAATTAAACATTTTGCACAATATAGTTCACAAGGCACATTTTAGGTCCTATATAACCTATGTATAGTACATATGTTGTAGTTAAGTTCTTTTAACGATAACAGACAAACCTTTTATTGGTTAACTGTTATACTTTTATTATTTACTTATTAGACTGTAATAAAACATTTTGAAACGCGTTGGAACTTTTGGGAATGTGAATTAAACATTTTGCACCAAATAGTTCACAAGGCACTTTTTAGGACCTATATAACTAATGTATAATGCAAATGTTGTAGTTAAGTTCTTTTAACGATAACAGACAAACCTTTTATTGGTTAACTGTTATACTTTTATTATTTACTTATTAGACTCTAATAAACATTTTGTGACGTGTTAGATTTTTTGGGATGGTGAATTAAGCATTTGGCACCAAATAGATCACAAGGCACTTTTTAGGTCCCTATATAACTAATGTATAGTGCAAATGTTGTAGTTAAGTTCTTTTAACGATAACAGACAAACCTTTTATTGGTTAACTGTTATACTTTTATTATTTACTTATTAGACTCTAATAAACATTTTGTGACCCGTTAGAACTTTTGGGAATGTAAATTAAGCATTTTGCTCCATATAGTTCACAAGGCACTTTTTAGGACCTATATAACTAATGTATAGTGCAAATGTTTTAGTTAAGTTTTGTTTACGATAACACAGAAACCTTTTATAGGTTAACAGTTATACTTTTATTATTTACTTATTAGACTCTAATAAACATTTAGAGACCCGTTAGAACTTTTGAGAATGTAAATTAAGCATTTTGCACCATATAGTTCACAAGGCACACTTTAGGACCTATATAACTAATGTATAGTGCAAATGTTGTAGTTAAGTTCTGTTTACGATAACAGACAAACATTTTATAGGTTAACAGTTATACTTTTATTATTTACTTATTAGACTCTAATAAACATTTTGAGACCCGTTAGAACTTTTTGCAATGTGAATTAAAAATTTTGCTCAATATAGTTCACAAAGCACTTTCTAGGACCTATATAACTAATGTATATTGCATATGTTGTAGTTAAGATCTTTTAACGATAACAGAAAGTTCTTTTAACGATAACAGACAAACCTTTTATTGGTTAACTGTTATACTTTTATTATTTACTTATTAAACTCTAATAAACATTTTGAGACCCGTTAGAACTTTTTGCAATTTGAATTAAACATTTGGCACCATATAGTTCACAAGGCACTTTTTAGGTCCTATATAACTAATGTATAGTGCAAATGTTTTAGTTAAGTTCTTTTAACGATAACAGACAAACCTTTTATTGGTTAACTGTTATACTTTTATTATTTACTTATTAGACTCTAATAAACAATTTGAGACCCGTTAGAACGTTTTGCAATGTGAATTAAACATTTGGCACCATATAGTTCACAAGGCACTTTTTAGGACCTATATAACTAATGTATAGTGCAAATGTTTTAGTTAAGTTCTTTTAACGATAACAGACAAACCTTTCATTGGTTAACTGTTATACTTTTATTATTTACTTATTAGACTCTAATAAACATTTTGTGACGTGTTAGATTTTTTGGGATGGTGAATTAAGCATTTGGCACCAAATAGATCACAAGGCACTTTTTAGGTCCCTATATAACTAATGTATAGTGCAAATGTTGTAGTTAAGTTCTTTTAACGATAACAGACAAACCTTTTATTGGTTAACTGTTATACTTTTATTATTTACTTATTAGACTCTAATAAACATTTTGTGACACGTTAGAACTTTTGGGAATGTAAATTAAGCATTTTGCTCCATATAGTTCACAAGGCACTTTTTAGGACCTATATAACTAATGTATAGTGCAAATGTTTTAGTTAAGTTCTGTTTACGATAACACACAAACCTTTTATAGGTTAACAGTTATACTTTTAATACTTACTTATTAGACTCTAATAAACATTTAGAGACCCGTTAGAACTTTTGAGAATGTAAATTAAGCATTTTGCACTATATAGTTCACAAGGCACTTTTTAGGACCTATATAACTAATGTATAGTGCAAATGTTGTAGTTAAGTTCTGTTTACGATAACAGACAAACCTTTTATAGGTTAACGGTTATACTTTTATTATTTACTTATTAGACTCTAATAAACATTTTGAGACCCGTTAGAACTTTTTGCAATGTGAATTAAAAATTTTGCACAATATAGTTCACAAGGCACTTTCTAGGACCTATATAACTAATGTATATTGCATATGTTGTAGTTAAGATCTTTTAACGATAACAGAAAGTTCTTTTAACGATAACAGACAAACCTTTTATTGGTTAACTGTTATACTTTTATTATTTACTTATTAGACACTAATAAACAATTTGAGACCCGTTAGAACTTTTTGCAATGTGAATTAAACATTTGGCACCATATAGTTCACAAGGCACTTTTTAGGACCTATATAACTAATGTATAGTGCAAATGTTTTAGTTAAGTTCTTTATTACGATAACAGACAAACCTTTTATTGGTTAACTGTTATACTTTAATATTTACTTATTAAACTCTAATAAACATTTTCAGACCCGTTAGAATTTTTGCAATGTGAATTAAAATATTTGCACCATATAGTTCACAAAGCACTTTTTAGGACCTATATAACTAATGTATAGTGCAAATGTTGTATTTAAGTTCTTTTAACGATAACAGACAAACCTTTTATTGGTTAATTGTTATACTTTGATTATTTACTTATTAGACTCTAATAAACATTTTGAGACCCGTTAGAAATTTTTGCAATGTGAATTAAACATTTGGCACCATATAGTTCACAAGGCACTTTTTAAGACCTATTTAACTAATGTATAGTGCAAATGTTTTAGTTAAGTTCTTTTAACGATAACAGACAAACCATTTATTGTTTAACTGTTATACTTTTATTATTTACTTATTAGACTCTAATAAACATTTTGAGACCCGTTAGAACTTTTTGCAATGTGAATTAAACGTTTTGCACCTTATAGTTCACAAGGCACTTTTTAGGACCTATATAACTAATGTATAATGCAAATGTTTTAGTTAAGTTCTTTTAACGATAACAGACAAACCTTTTATTGGTTAACTGTTATACTTTTAATATTTACTTATTAGACTCTAATAAAACATTTTGAGACGGGTTAGAACTTTTGGGAATGTGAATTAAACATTTTGCACCAAATAGTTCAAAAGGCACTTTTTAGGACCTATATAACTAATGTAAAGTGCATATGTTGTAGTTAAGTTCTTTTAACGATAAAAGACAAACCTTTTATTGGTTAAATGTTATACTTTTAATATTTACTTATTAGACTCTAATAAACATTTTGAGACGCGTTAGAACTTTTGGCAATGTGAATTAAACATTTTGCACCAAATAGTTCACAAGGACTTTTTAGGACCTATATAACTAATGTATAGTGCAAATGTTGTATTTAAGTTCTTTTAACGATAACAGACAAATCTTTTATTGGTTAACTGTTATACTTTTATTATTTAATTATTAGACTCTAATAAACATTTAGAGACGCGTTAGAAATTTTGGGAATGTGAATTAAACATTTTGCACAATATAGTTCACAAGGCACATTTTAGGTCCTATATAATCTATGTATAGTACATATGTTGTAGTTAAGTTCTTTTAACGATAACAGACAAACCTTTTATTGGTTAACTGTTATACTTTTATTATTTACTTATTAGACTGTAATAAAACATTTTGAAACGCGTTGGAACTTTTGGGAATGTGAATTAAACATTTTGCACCAAATAGTTCACAAGGCACTTTTTAGGACCTATATAACTAATGTATAATGCAAATGTTGTAGTTAAGTTCTTTTAACGATAACAGACAAACCTTTTATTGGTTAACTGTTATACTTTTATTATTTACTTATTAGACTCTAATAAACATTTTGTGACGTGTTAGATTTTTTGGGATGGTGAATTAAGCATTTGGCACCAAATAGATCACAAGGCACTTTTTAGGTCCCTATATAACTAATGTATAGTGCAAATGTTGTAGTTAAGTTCTTTTAACGATAACAGACAAACCTTTTATTGGTTAACTGTTATACTTTTATTATTTACTTATTAGACTCTAATAAACATTTTGTGACACGTTAGAACTTTTGGGAATGTAAATTAAGCATTTTGCTCCATATAGTTCACAAGGCACTTTTTAGGACCTATATAACTAATGTATAGTGCAAATGTTTTAGTTAAGTTCTGTTTACGATAACACACAAACCTTTTATAGGTTAACAGTTATACTTTTATTATTTACTTATTAGACTCTAATAAACATTTTGAGACCCGTTAGAACTTTTGAGAATGTAAATTAAGCATTTTGCACCATATAGTTCACAAGGCACACTTTAGGACCTATATAACTAATGTATAGTGCAAATGTTGTAGTTAAGTTCTGTTTACGATAACAGACAAACCTTTTATAGGTTAACAGTTATACTTTTATTATTTACTTATTAGACTCTAATAAACATTTTGAGACCCGTTAGAACTTTTTGCAATGTGAATTAAAAATTTTGCTCAATATAGTTCACAAAGCACTTTCTAGGACCTATATAACTAACGTATATTGCATATGTTGTAGTTAAGATCTTTTAACGATAACAGAAAGTTCTTTTAACGATAACAGACAAACCTTTTATTGGTTAACTGTTATACTTTTATTATTTACTTATTAAACTCTAATAAACATTTTGAGACCCGTTAGAACTTTTTGCAATTTGAATTAAACATTTGGCACCATATAGTTCACAAGGCACTTTTTAGGTCCTATATAACTAATGTATAGTGCAAATGTTTTAGTTAAGTTCTTTTAACGATAACAGACAAACCTTTTATTGGTTAATTGTTATACTTTGATTATTTACTTATTAGACTCTAATAAACATTTTGAGACCCGTTAGAAATTTTTGCAATGTGAATTAAACATTTGGCACCATATAGTTCACAAGGCACTTTTTAAGACCTATTTAACTAATGTATAGTGCAAATGTTTTAGTTAAGTTCTTTTAACGATAACAGACAAACCATTTATTGTTTAACTGTTATACTTTTATTATTTACTTATTAGACTCTAATAAACATTTTGAGACCCGTTAGAACTTTTTGCAATGTGAATTAAACATTTTGCACCTTATAGTTCACAAGGCACTTTTTAGGACCTATATAACTAATGTATAATGCAAATGTTTTAGTTAAGTTCTTTTAACGATAACAGACAAACCTTTTATTGGTTAACTGTTATACTTTTAATATTTACTTATTAGACTCTAATAAAACATTTTGAGACGGGTTAGAACTTTTGGGAATGTGAATTAAACATTTTGCACCAAATAGTTCAAAAGGCACTTTTTAGGACCTATATAACTAATGTAAAGTGCATATGTTGTAGTTAAGTTCTTTTAACGATAAAAGACAAACCTTTTATTGGTTAAATGTTATACTTTTAATATTTACTTATTAGACTCTAATAAACATTTTGAGACGCGTTAGAACTTTTGGCAATGTGAATTAAACATTTTGCACCAAATAGTTCACAAGGACTTTTTAGGACCTATATAACTAATGTATAGTGCAAATGTTGTATTTAAGTTCTTTTAACGATAACAGACAAATCTTTTATTGGTTAACTGTTATACTTTTATTATTTAATTATTAGACTCTAATAAACATTTAGAGACGCGTTAGAAATTTTGGGAATGTGAATTAAACATTTTGCACAATATAGTTCACAAGGCACATTTTAGGTCCTATATAACCTATGTATAGTACATATGTTGTAGTTAAGTTCTTTTAACGATAACAGACAAACCTTTTATTGGTTAACTGTTATACTTTTATTATTTACTTATTAGACTGTAATAAAACATTTTGAAACGCGTTGGAACTTTTGGGAATGTGAATTAAACATTTTGCACCAAATAGTTCACAAGGCACTTTTTAGGACCTATATAACTAATGTATAATGCAAATGTTGTAGTTAAGTTCTTTTAACGATAACAGACAAACCTTTTATTGGTTAACTGTTATACTTTTATTATTTACTTATTAGACTCTAATAAACATTTTGTGACGTGTTAGATTTTTTGGGATGGTGAATTAAGCATTTGGCACCAAATAGATCACAAGGCACTTTTTAGGTCCCTATATAACTAATGTATAGTGCAAATGTTGTAGTTAAGTTCTTTTAACGATAACAGACAAACCTTTTATTGGTTAACTGTTATACTTTTATTATTTACTTATTAGACTCTAATAAACATTTTGTGACCCGTTAGAACTTTTGGGAATGTAAATTAAGCATTTTGCTCCATATAGTTCACAAGGCACTTTTTAGGACCTATATAACTAATGTATAGTGCAAATGTTTTAGTTAAGTTTTGTTTACGATAACACAGAAACCTTTTATAGGTTAACAGTTATACTTTTATTATTTACTTATTAGACTCTAATAAACATTTAGAGACCCGTTAGAACTTTTGAGAATGTAAATTAAGCATTTTGCACCATATAGTTCACAAGGCACACTTTAGGACCTATATAACTAATGTATAGTGCAAATGTTGTAGTTAAGTTCTGTTTACGATAACAGACAAACCTTTTATAGGTTAACAGTTATACTTTTATTATTTACTTATTAGACTCTAATAAACATTTTGAGACCCGTTAGAACTTTTTGCAATGTGAATTAAAAATTTTGCTCAATATAGTTCACAAAGCACTTTCTAGGACCTATATAACTAATGTATATTGCATATGTTGTAGTTAAGATCTTTTAACGATAACAGAAAGTTCTTTTAACGATAACAGACAAACCTTTTATTGGTTAACTGTTATACTTTTATTATTTACTTATTAAACTCTAATAAACATTTTGAGACCCGTTAGAACTTTTTGCAATTTGAATTAAACATTTGGCACCATATAGTTCACAAGGCACTTTTTAGGTCCTATATAACTAATGTATAGTGCAAATGTTTTAGTTAAGTTCTTTTAACGATAACAGACAAACCTTTTATTGGTTAACTGTTATACTTTTATTATTTACTTATTAGACTCTAATAAACAATTTGAGACCCGTTAGAACTTTTTGCAATGTGAATTAAACATTTGGCACCATATAGTTCACAAGGCACTTGTTAGGACCTATATAACTAATGTATAGTGCAAATGTTTTAGTTAAGTTCTTTTAACGATAACAGACAAACCTTTCATTGGTTAACTGTTATACTTTTATTATTTACTTATTAGACTCTAATAAACATTTTGTGACGTGTTAGATTTTTTGGGATGGTGAATTAAGCATTTGGCACCAAATAGATCACAAGGCACTTTTTAGGTCCCTATATAACTAATGTATAGTGCAAATGTTGTAGTTAAGTTCTTTTAACGATAACAGACAAACCTTTTATTGGTTAACTGTTATACTTTTATTATTTACTTATTAGACTCTAATAAACATTTTGTGACACGTTAGAACTTTTGGGAATGTAAATTAAGCATTTTGCTCCATATAGTTCACAAGGCACTTTTTAGGACCTATATAACTAATGTATAGTGCAAATGTTTTAGTTAAGTTCTGTTTACGATAACACACAAACCTTTTATAGGTTAACAGTTATACTTTTATTATTTACTTATTAGACTCTAATAAACATTTAGAGACCCGTTAGAACTTTTGAGAATGTAAATTAAGCATTTTGCACCATATAGTTCACATGGCACACTTTAGGACCTATATAACTAATGTATAGTGCAAATGTTGTAGTTAAGTTCTGTTTACGATAACAGACAAACCTTTTATAGGTTAACAGTTATACTTTTATTATTTACTTATTAGACTCTAATAAACATTTTGAGACCCGTTAGAACTTTTTGCAATGTGAATTAAAAATTTTGCTCAATATAGTTCACAAAGCACTTTCTAGGACCTATATAACTAATGTATATTGCATATGTTGTAGTTAAGATCTTTTAACGATAACAGAAAGTTCTTTTAACGATAACAGACAAACCTTTTATTGGTTAACTGTTATACTTTTATTATTTACTTATTAAACTCTAATAAACATTTTGAGACCCGGTAGAACTTTTTGCAATTTGAATTAAACATTTGGCACCATATAGTTCACAAGGCACTTTTTAGGTCCTATATAACTAATGTATAGTGCAAATGTTTTAGTTAAGTTCTTTTAACGATAACAGACAAACCTTTTATTGGTTAACTGTTATACTTTTATTATTTACTTATTAGACTCTAATAAACAATTTGAGACCCGTTAGAACTTTTTGCAATTTGAATTAAACATTTGGCACCATATAGTTCACAAGGCACTTTTTAGGACCTATATAACTAATGTATAGTGCAAATGTTTTAGTTAAGTTCTTTTAACAATAACAGACAAACCTTTTATTTGTTAAATGCTATACTTTTATTATTTACTTATTAGACTCTAATAAAAATTTTGAGACCCGTTAGAATTTTTTGCAATGTGAATTAAACATTTGGCACCATATAGTTCAAAAGGCACTTTTTAGGACCTATATAACTAATGTATGGTGCAAATGTTTCAGTTAAGTGCTTTTAACGATAACAGACAAACCTTTTATTGGTTAACTGTTATACTTTTATTATTTACTTATTAGACTCTAATAAACATTTTGAGACCCGTTAGAACTTTTTGCAATGTGAATTAAACATTTGGCACCATATAGTTCACAAGGCACTTTTTAGGACCTATATTACTAATGTATAGTGCAAATATTTTAGTTAAGTTCTTTTAACGATAACAGACAAACCTTTTATTGGTTAACTGTTATACTTTTATTACTTACTTATTAGACTCCAATAAACATTTTGAGACCCGTTAGAACTTTTTGCAATGTGAATTAAACATTTGGCACCATATAGTTCACAAGGCACTTTTTAGGACCTATATTACTAATGTATAGTGCAAATGTTTTAGTTAAGTTCTTTTAACGATAACAGACAAACCTTTCATTGGTTAACTGTTATACTTTTATTATTTACTTATTATACTCTAATAAACATTTTGAGACACGTTAGAACTTTTTGCAATGTGAATTAAACATTTGGCACCATATAGTTCACAAGGCACTTTTTAGGACCTATATAACTAATGTATAGTGCAAATGTTTTAGTTAAGTTCTTTTAACGATAACAGACAAACCTTTTATTGGTTAACTGTTATACTTTTATTATTTACTTATTAGACTCTAATAAACATTTTGAGACCCGTTAGAACTTTTAGCAATGTGAATTAAACATTTGGCACCATATAGTTCACAAGGCACTTTTTAGGACCTATATAACTAATGCATAGTGCAAATGTTTTAGTTAAGTTCTTTTAACAATAACAGACAAACCTTTTATTTGTTAAATGTTATACTTTTATTATTTACTTATTAGACGCTAATAAACATTTTGAAACCCATTAGAACTTTTTGCAATGTTAATTAAACATTTGGCACCATATAGTTCACAAGGCACTTTTTAGGACCTATATAACTAATGTATAGTGCAAATGTTTTAGTTAAGTTCTTTTAACGATAACAGACAAACCTTTTATTGGTTAACTGTTATACTTTTATTATTTACTTATTAGACTCTAATAAACATTTTGAGACCCGTTAGAACTTTTTGCAATGTGAATTAAACATTTGGCACCATATAGTTCACAAGGCACTTTTTAGGACCTATATAACTAATGTATAGTGCAAATGTTTTAGTTAAGTTCTTTTAACGATAACAGACAAACCTTTCATTGGTTAACTGTTATACTTTTATTATTTACTTATTAGACTCTAATAAACATTTTGTGACGTGTTAGATTTTTTGGGATGGTGAATTAAGCATTTGGCACCAAATAGATCACAAGGCACTTTTTAGGTCCCTATATAACTAATGTATAGTGCAAATGTTGTAGTTAAGTTCTTTTAACGATAACAGACAAACCTTTTATTGGTTAACTGTTATACTTTTATTATTTACTTATTAGACTCTAATAAACATTTTGTGACACGTTAGAACTTTTGGGAATGTAAATTAAGCATTTTGCTCCATATAGTTCACAAGGCACTTTTTAGGACCTATATAACTAATGTATAGTGCAAATTTTTTAGTTAAGTTCTGTTTACGATAACACACAAACCTTTTATAGGTTAACAGTTATACTTTTATTATTTACTTATTAGACTCTAATAAACATTTAGAGACCCGTTAGAACTTTTGAGAATGTAAATTAAGCATTTTGCACCATATAGTTCACAAGGCACACTTTAGGACCTATATAACTAATGTATAGTGCAAATGTTGTAGTTAAGTTCTGTTTACGATAACAGACAAACCTTTTATAGGTTAACAGTTATACTTTTATTATTTACTTATTAGACTCTAATAAACATTTTGAGACCCGTTAGAACTTTTTGCAATGTGAATTAAAAATTTTGCTCAATATAGTTCACAAAGCACTTTCTAGGACCTATATAACTAATGTATATTGCATATGTTGTAGTTAAGATCTTTTAACGATAACAGAAAGTTCTTTTAACGATAACAGACAAACCTTTTATTGGTTAACTGTTATACTTTTATTATTTACTTATTAAACTCTAATAAACATTTTGAGACCCGTTAGAACTTTTTGCAATTTGAATTAAACATTTGGCACCATATAGTTCACAAGGCACTTTTTAGGTCCTATATAACTAATGTATAGTGCAAATGTTTTAGTTAAGTTCTTTTAACGATAACAGACAAACCTTTTATTGGTTAACTGTTATACTTTTATTATTTACTTATTAGACTCTAATAAACAATTTGAGACCCGTTAGAACTTTTTGCAATGTGAATTAAACATTTGGCACCATATAGTTCACAAGGCACTTTTTAGGACCTATATAACTAATGTATAGTGCAAATGTTTTAGTTAAGTTCTTTTAACAATAACAGACAAACCTTTTATTTGTTAAATGCTATACTTTTATTATTTACTTATTAGACTCTAATAAAAATTTTGAGACCCGTTAGAATTTTTTGCAATGTGAATTAAACATTTGGCACCATATAGTTCACAAGGCACTTTTTAGGACCTATATAACTAATGTATGGTGCAAATGTTTCAGTTAAGTGCTTTTAACGATAACAGACAAACCTTTTATTGGTTAACTGTTATACTTTTATTATTTACTTATTAGACTCTAATAAACATTTTGAGACCCGTTAGAACTTTTTGCAATGTGAATTAAACATTTGGCACCATATAGTTCACAAGGCACTTTTTAGGACCTATATTACTAATGTATAGTGCAAATATTTTAGTTAAGTTCTTTTAACGATAACAGACAAACCTTTTATTGGTTAACTGTTATACTTTTATTACTTACTTATTAGACTCCAATAAACATTTTGAGACCCGTTAGAACTTTTTGCAATGTGAATTAAACATTTGGCACCATATAGTTCACAAGGCACTTTTTAGGACCTATATTACTAATGTATAGTGCAAATGTTTTAGTTAAGTTCTTTTAACGATAACAGACAAACCTTTTATTGGTTAACTGTTATATATTTATTATTTACTTATTAGACTCTAATAAAAATTTTTAGACCCGTTAGAACTTTTTGCAATGTGAATTAAACATTTGGCACCATATAGTTCACAAGGCACTTTTTAGGACCTAAATAACTAATGTATAGTGCAAATGTTTTAGTTAAGTTCTTTTAACGATAACAGACAAACCTTTCATTGGTTAACTGTTATACTTTTATTATTTACTTATTATACTCTAATAAACATTTTGAGACACGTTAGAACTTTTTGCAATGTGAATTAAACATTTGGCACCATATAGTTCACAAGGCACTTTTTAGGACCTATATAACTAATGTATAGTGCAAATGTTTTAGTTAAGTTCTTTTAACGATAACAGACAAACCTTTTATTGGTTAACTGTTATACTTTTATTATTTACTTATTAGACTCTAATAAACATTTTGAGACCCGTTAGAACTTTTAGCAATGTGAATTAAACATTTGGCACCATATAGTTCACAAGGCACTTTTTAGGACCTATATAACTAATGCATAGTGCAAATGTTTTAGTTAAGTTCTTTTAACAATAACAGACAAACCTTTTATTTGTTAAATGTTATACTTTTATTATTTACTTATTAGACGCTAATAAACATTTTGAAACCTGTTAGAACTTTTTGCAATGTTAATTAAACATTTGGCACCATATAGTTCACAAGGCACTTTTTAGGACCTATATAACTAATGTATAGTGCAAATGTTTTAGTTAAGTTCTTTTAACGATAACAGACAAACCTTTTATTGGTTAACTGTTATACTTTTATTATTTACTTATTAGACTCTAATAAACATTTTGAGACCGGTCAGAACTTTTTGCAATGTGAATTAAACAATTGGCACCATATAGTTCACAAGGCACTTTTTAGGACCTATATAACTAATGTATAGTGCAAATGTTTTAGTTAAGTTCTTTTAACGATAACAGACAAACCTTTTATTGGTTAACTGTTATACTTTTATTATTTACCTATTAGACTCTAATAAACATTTTGAGACCCGTTAAAACTTTTTGCAATGTGAATTAAACATTTTACACCATATAGTTCACAAAGCACTTTTTAGGACCTATATAACTAATGTATAGTGCAAATGTTTTAGTTAAGTTCTTTTAACGATAACAAACAAACCTTTTATTGGTTAACTGTTATACTTTTATTATTTACTTATTAGACTCTAATAAACATTTTGAGACCCGTTAAAACTTTTTGCAATGTGAATTAAACATTTGGCACCATATAGTTCACAAGGCACTTTTTAGGACCTATATAACTAATTTATAGTGCAAATGTTTTAGTTAAGTTCTTTTAACGATAACAGACAAATATTTTATTGGTTAACTGTTATACTTTTATTATTTACTTATTAGACTCTAATAAACAATTTGAGATTTGTTAGAACTTTTTGCAAAGTGAATTAAACATTTGGCACCATATAGTTCACAAGGCACTTTTTAGGACCTATATAACTAATGTATAGTGCAAATGTTTTAGTTAAGTCCTTTTAACGATAACAGACAAACCTTTTATTGGTTAACTGTTATACTTTTATTATTTACTTATTAGACTCTAATAAACATTTTGAGACCCGTTAGAACTTTTTGCAATGTGAATTAAACATTTGGCACCATATAGTTCACAAGGCACTTTTTAGGACCTATATTACTAATGTATAGTGCAAATGTTTTAGTTAAGTTCTTTTAACAATAACAGGCAAACCTTTTATTGGTTAACTGTTATACTTTTATTATTTACTTATTAGACTCTAATAAACATTTTGAGACCCGTTAGAACTTTTAGCAATGTGAATTAAACATTTGGCACCATATAGGTCACAAGGCACTTTTTAGGACCTATATAACTAATGCATAGTGCAAATGTTTTAGTTAAGTTCTTTTAACGATAACAGACAAACCTTTTATTGGTTAACTGTTATACTTTTATTATTTACTTATTAGACTCTAATAAACATTTTGAGACCCGTCAGAACTTTTTGCAATGTGAATTAAACATTTGGCACCATATAGTTCACAAGGCACTTTTTAGGACCTATATAACTAATGTATAGTGCAAATGTTTTAGTTAAGTTCTTTTAACGATAACAGACAAACCTTTTATTGGTTAACTGTTATACTTTTATTATTTACCTATTAGACTCTAATAAACATTTTGAGACCCGTTAGAACTTTTTGCAATGTGAATTAAACATTTTACACCATATAGTTCACAAGGCACCTTTTAGGACCTATATAACTAATGTATAGTGCAAATTTTTTAGTTAAGTTCTTTTAACGATAACAGACAAACCTTATATTGGTTAACTGTTATACTTTTATTATTTACTTATTAGACTCTAATAAACATTTTGAGACCCGTTAGAACTTTTTGCAATGTGAATTGCACATTTGGCACCATATAGTTCACAAGGCAATTTTTAGGACCTCAATTACTAATGTATAGTGCAAATGTTTTAGTTAAGTTCTTTTAACGAAAACAGACAAATCTTTTATTGGTTAACTATTATAATTTTATTATTTACTTATCAGACTCTAATAAACATTTTTAGACCCGTTAGAACTTTTTGCAATGTGAATTAAACATTTGGCACCATATAGTTCACAAGGCACTTTTTAGGACCTATATAACTAATGTATAGTGCAAATGTTTTAGTTAAGTTCTTTTAACGATAAAAGACAAACCTTTTATTGGTTAACTGTTATACTTTTATTATTTACTTATTAGACTCTAATAAACATTATGAGATCTGTTAGAACTTTTTGCAATGTGAATTAAACATTTGGCAACATATAGTTCACAAGGCACTTTTTAGGACCTATATAACTAATGTATAGTGCAAATGTTTTAGTTAAGTTCTTTTAACGATAACAGACAAACCTTTTATTGGTTAACTGTTATACTTCTATTATTTACTTATTAGACTCTAATAAACATTTTGAGACACGTTAGAACTTTTTGCAATGTGAATTAAACATTTGGCACCATATAGTTCACAAGGCACTTTTTAGGTCCTATATAACTAATGTATAGTGCAAATGTTTTAGTTAAGTTCTTTTAACGATAACAGACAAACCTTTTATTGGTTAACTGTTATACTTCTATTATTTACTTATTAGACTCTAATAAACATTATGAGACCTGTTAGAACTTTTTGCAATGTGAATTAAACATTTGGCACCATATAGTTCACAAGGCACTTTTTAGGACCTATATAACTAATGTATAGTGCAAATGTTTTAGTTAAGTTCTTTTAACGATAACAGACAAATCTTTTATTGGTTAACTGTTATACTTCTATAATTTACTTATTAGACTCTAATAAACATTTTGAGACACGTTAGAACTTTTTGCAATGTGAATTAAACTTTTGGCACCATATAGTTCACAAGGCACTTTTTAGGACCTATATAACTAATGTATAGTGCAAATGTTTTAGTTAAGTTCTTTTAACGATAACAGACAAACCTTTCATTGGTTAACTGTTATACTTTTATTATTTACTTATTAGACTCTAATAAACATTTTGAGACCCGTTAGAACTTTTTGCAATGTGAATTAAACATTTGGCACCATATAGTTCACAAGGCACTTTTTAGGACCTATATTACTAATGTATAGTGCAAATGTTTTAGCTAAGTTCTTTTAACGATAACAGACAAACCTTTTATTGGTTAACCGTTATATATTTATTATTTACTTATTAGACTCTAATAAACATTTTTAGACCCGTTAGAACTTTTTGCAATGTGAATTAAACATTTGGCACCATATAGTTCACAAGGCACTTTTTAGGACCTATATTACCAATGTATAGTGCAAATATTTTAGTTAAGTTCTTTTAACGATAACAGACAAACCTTTTATTGGTTAACTGTTATACTTTTATTATTTACTTATTAGACTCTAATAAACATTTTGAAACCCGTTAGAACTTTTTGCAATGTGAATTAAACATTTGGCACCATATAGTTCACAAGGCACATTTTAGGACCTAAATAACTAATGTATAGTGCAAATGTTTTAGTTAAGTTCTTTTAACGATAACAGACAAACCTTTTATTGGTTAACTGTTATACTTTTATTATTTACTTATTAGACTCTATTAAACATTTTGAGACACGTTAGAACTTTTTGCAATGTGAATTAAACATTTGGCACCATATAGTTCACAAGGCACTTTTTAGGACCTATATTACTAATGTATAGTGCAAATGTTTTAGCTAAGTTCTTTTAACGATAACAGACAAACCTTTTATTGGTTAACTGTTATATATTTATTATTTACTTATCAGACACTAATAAACATTTTTAGACCCGTTAGAACTTTTTGCAATGTGAATTAAACATTTGGCACCATATAGTTCACAAGGCACTTTTTAGGACCTAAATAACTAATGTATAGTGCAAATGTTTTAGTTAAGTTCTTTTAACGATAACAGACAAACCTTTTATTGGTTAACTGTTATACTTTTATTATTTACTTATCAGTCTCTAATAAACATTTTGAAACCCGTTAAAATTTTTGCAATGTGAATTAAACATTTGGCACCATATAGTTCACAAGGCACTTTTTAGGACCTATATAACTAATGTATAGTGCAAATGTTTTAGTTAAGTTCTTTTAACGATAACAGACAAAACTTTTATTGGTTAACTGTCATACTTTTATTATTTACTTATTAGACTCTAATAAACATTTTGAGACCCGTTAGAACTTTTTGCAATGTGAATTAAACATTTGGCACCATATAGTTCACAAGGCACTTTTTAGGACCTATATAACTAATGTATAGTGCAAATGTTTTAGTTAAGTTCTTTTAACGATAACAGACAAACCTTTTATTGGTTAACTGTTATAATTTTATTATTTACTTATTAGACTCTAATAAAAATTTTGAGACCCGTTAGAACTTTTTGCAATGTGAATTAAACATTTGGCACCATATAGTTCACAAGACACTTTTTAGGACCTATATAACTAATGTATAGTGCAAATGTTTTAGTTAAGTTCTTTTAACGATAACAGACAAACCTTTTATTGGTTAACTGTTATACTTTTATTATTTACTTATTAGACTCTAATAAACATTTTGAGACCCGTTAGAACTTTTTGCAATGTGAATTAAACATTTGGCACCATATAGTTCACAAGGCACTTTTATGACCTATATAACTAATGTATAGTGCAAATGTTTTAGTTAAGTTCTTTTAACGATAACAGACAAACCTTTTATTGGTTAAATGTTATACTTTTGTTATTTACTTATTAGACTCTAATAAAAATTTTGAGACCCGTTAGAACTTTTTGCAATGTGAATTAAACATTTGGCACCATATAGTTCACAAGGCATGTTTTAGGACCTATATAACTAATGTATAGTGCAAATTTTTTAGTTAAGTTCTTTTAACGATAACAGACAAACCTTTTATTGGTTAGCTGTCATACTTTTATTATTTACTTATTAGACTCTAATAAACATTTTGAGACCCGTTAGAACTTTTTGCTAGGTGAATTGCACATTTGGCACCATATAGTTCACAAGGCACTTTTTAGGACCTATATAACTAATGTATAGTGCAAATTTTTTAGTTAAGTTCTTTTAACGATAACAGACAAACCTTTTATTGGTTAACTGTTATACTTTTATTATTTACTTATTAGACTCTAATAAACATTTTGAGACCCGTTAGAACTTTTTGCAATGTGAATTGCACATTTGGCACCATATAGTTCACAAGGCACTTTTTAGGACCTATATAACTAATGTATAGTGCAAATTTTTTAGTTAAGTTCTTTTAACGATAACAGACAAACCTTTTATTGGTTAACTGTTATACTTTTATTATTTACTTATTAGGCTCTAATAAACATTTTGAGACCCGTTAGAACTTTTTGCAATGTGAATTGCACATTTGGCACCATATAGTTCACAAGGCACTTTTTAGGACCTATATAACTAATGTATAGTGCAAATGTTTTAGTTAAGTTCTTATAACGATAACAGACAAACCTTTTATTGGTTAACTGTTATACTTTTATTATTTACTTATTAGGCTCTAATAAACATTTTGAGACCCGTTAGAACTTTTTGCAATGTGAATTGCACATTTGGCACCATATAGTTCACAAGACACTTTTTAGGACCTATATAACTAATGTATAGTGCAAATGTTTTAGTTAAGTTCTTTTAACGATAACAGACAAACCTTTTATTGGTTAACTGTTATACTTTTATTATTTACTTATTAGGCTCTAATAAACATTTTGAGACCCGTTAGAACTTTTTGCAATGTGAATTGCACATTTGGCACCATATAGTTCACAAGACACTTTTTAGGACCTATATAACTAATGTATAGTGCAAATTTTTTAGTTAAGTTCTTATAACGATAACAGACAAACCTTTTATTGGTTAACTGTTATACTTTTATTATTTACTTATTAGACTCTAATAAACATTTTGAGACCCGTTAGAACTTTTTGCAATGTGAATTAAACATTTGGCACCATATAGTTCACAAGGCACTTTTTAGGACCTATATTACTAATGTATAGTGCAAATGTTTTAGCTAAGTTCTTTTAACGATAACAGACAAACCTTTTATTGGTTAACTGTTATACTTTTATTATTTACTTATCAGTCTCTAATAAACATTTTGAAACCCGTTAAAATTTTTGCAATGTGAATTAAACATTTGGCACCATATAGTTCACAAGGCACTTTTTAGGACCTATATAACTAATGTATAGTGCAAATGTTTTAGTTAAGTTCTTTTAACGATAACAGACAAAACTTTTATTGGTTAACTGTCATACTTTTATTATTTACTTATTAGACTCTAATAAACATTTTGAGACCCGTTAGAACTTTTTGCAATGTGAATTAAACATTTGGCACCATATAGTTCACAAGGCACTTTTTAGGACCTATATAACTAATGTATAGTGCAAATGTTTTAGTTAAGTTCTTTTAACGATAACAGACAAACCTTTTATTGGTTAACTGTTATAATTTTATTATTTACTTATTAGACTCTAATAAAAATTTTGAGACCCGTTAGAACTTTTTGCAATGTGAATTAAACATTTGGCACCATATAGTTCACAAGACACTTTTTAGGACCTATATAACTAATGTATAGTGCAAATGTTTTAGTTAAGTTCTTTTAACGATAACAGACAAACCTTTTATTGGTTAACTGTTATACTTTTATTATTTACTTATTAGACTCTAATAAACATTTTGAGACCCGTTAGAATTTTTTGCAATGTGAATTAAACATTTGGCACCATATAGTTCACAAGGCACTTTTATGACCTATATAACTAATGTATAGTGCAAATGTTTTAGTTAAGTTCTTTTAACGATAACAGACAAACCTTTTATTGGTTAAATGTTATACTTTTGTTATTTACTTATTAGACTCTAATAAAAATTTTGAGACCCGTTAGAACTTTTTGCAATGTGAATTAAACATTTGGCACCATATAGTTCACAAGGCATGTTTTAGGACCTATATAACTAATGTATAGTGCAAATTTTTTAGTTAAGTTCTTTTAACGATAACAGACAAACCTTTTATTGGTTAGCTGTCATACTTTTATTATTTACTTATTAGACTCTAATAAACATTTTGAGACCCGTTAGAACTTTTTGCTAGGTGAATTGCACATTTGGCACCATATAGTTCACAAGGCACTTTTTAGGACCTATATAACTAATGTATAGTGCAAATTTTTTAGTTAAGTTCTTTTAACGATAACAGACAAACCTTTTATTGGTTAACTGTTATACTTTTATTATTTACTTATTAGACTCTAATAAACATTTTGAGACCCGTTAGAACTTTTTGCAATGTGAATTGCACATTTGGCACCATATAGTTCACAAGGCACTTTTTAGGACCTATATAACTAATGTATAGTGCAAATTTTTTAGTTAAGTTCTTTTAACGATAACAGACAAACCTTTTATTGGTTAACTGTTATACTTTTATTATTTACTTATTAGACTCTAATAAACATTTTGAGACCCGTTAGAACTTTTTGCAATGTGATCTGCACATTTGGAACCATAAAGTTCACAAGGCACTTTTTAGGACCTATATAACTAATGTATAGTGCAAATTTTTTAGTTAAGTTCTTTTAACGATAACAGACAAACCTTTTATTGGTTAACTGTTATACTTTTATTATTTACTTATTAGACTCTAATAAACATTTTGAGACCCGTTAGAACTTTTTGCAATGTGAATTGCACATTTGGCACCATATAGTTCACAAGGCACTTTTTAGGACCTATATAACTAATGTATAGTGCAAATGTTTTAGTTAAGTTCTTTTAACGATAACAGACAAACCTTTTATTGGTTAACTGTTATACTTTTATTATTTACTTATTAGGCTCTAATAAACATTTTGAGACCCGTTAGAACTTTTTGCAATGTGAATTGCACATTTGGCACCATATAGTTCACAAGGCACTTTTTAGGACCTATATAACTAATGTATAGTGCAAATTTTTTAGTTAAGTTCTTATAACGATAACAGACAAACCTTTTATTGGTTAACTGTTATACTTTTATTATTTACTTATTAGGCTCTAATAAACATTTTGAGACCCGTTAGAACTTTTTGCAATGTGAATTGCACATTTGGCACCATATAGTTCACAAGACACTTTTTAGGACCTATATAACTAATGTATAGTGCAAATGTTTTAGTTAAGTTCTTTTAACGATAACAGACAAACCTTTTATTGGTTAACTGTTATACTTTTATTATTTACTTATTAGGCTCTAATAAACATTTTGAGACCCGTTAGAACTTTTTGCAATGTGAATTGCACATTTGGCACCATATAGTTCACAAGACACTTTTTAGGACCTATATAACTAATGTATAGTGCAAATTTTTTAGTTAAGTTCTTATAACGATAACAGACAAACCTTTTATTGGTTAACTGTTATACTTTTATTATTTACTTATTAGACTCTAATAAACATTTTGAGACCCGTTAGAACTTTTTGCAATGTGAATTGCACATTTGGCACCATATAGTTCACAAGGCACTTTCTAGGACCTATATAACTAATGTATAGTGCAAATTTTTTAGTTAAGTTCTTTTAACGATAACAGACAAACCTTTTATTGGTTAACTGTTATACTTTTATTATTTACTTATTAGACTTTAATAAACATTTTGAGACCCGTTAGAACTTTTTGCAATGTGAATTGCACATTTGGCACCATATAGTTCACAAGGCACTTTTTAGGACCTATATAACTAATGTATAGTGCAAATGTTTTAGTTAAGTTCTTTTAACGATAACAGACAAACCTTTTATTGGTTAACTGTTATACTTTTATTATTTACTTATTAGGCTCTAATAAACATTTTGAGACCCGTTAGAACTTTTTGCAATGTGAATTGCACATTTGGCACCATATAGTTCACAAGGCACTTTTTAGGACCTATATAACTAATGTATAGTGCAAATGTTTTAGTTAAGTTCTTATAACGATAACAGACAAACCTTTTATTGGTTAACTGTTATACTTTTATTATTTACTTATTAGGCTCTAATAAACATTTTGAGACCCGTTAGAACTTTTTGCAATGTGAATTGCACATTTGGCACCATATAGTTCACAAGACACTTTTTAGGACCTATATAACTAATGTATAGTGCAAATGTTTTAGTTAAGTTCTTTTAACGATAACAGACAAACCTTTTATTGGTTAACTGTTATACTTTCATTATTTACTTATTAGGCTCTAATAAACATTTTGAGACCCGTTAGAACTTTTTGCAATGTGAATTGCACATTTGGCACCATATAGTTCACAAGACACTTTTTAGGACCTATATAACTAATGTATAGTGCAAATTTTTTAGTTAAGTTCTTATAACGATAACAGACAAACCTTTCATTGGTTAACTGTTATACTTTTATTATTTACTTATTAGACTCTAATAAACATTTTGAGACCCGTTAGAACTTTTTGCAATGTGAATTGCACATTTGGCACCATATAGTTCACAAGGCACTTTCTAGGACCTATATAACTAATGTATAGTGCAAATTTTTTAGTTAAGTTCTTTTAACGATAACAGACAAACCTTTTATTGGTTAACTTTTATACTTTTATTATTTACTTATTAGACTCTAATAAACATTTTGAGAACAGTTATAACTTTTTGCAATGTGAATTGCACATTTGGCACCATATAGTTCACAAGGCACTTTCTAGGACCTATATAACTAATGTATAGTGCAAATATTTTAGTTAAGTTCTTTTAACGATAACAGACAAACCTTTTATTGGTTAACTGTTATACTTTTATTATTTACTTATTAGACTCTAATAAACATTTTGAGACCCGTTAGAACTTTTTGCAATGTGAATTGCACATTTGGCACCATATAGTTCACAAGGCACTTTTTAGGACCTATATAACTAATGTATAGTGCAAATTTTTTAGTTAAGTTCTTATAACGATAACAGACAAACCTTTTATTGGTTAACTGTTATACTTTTATTATTTACTTATTAGGCTCTAATAAACATTTTGAGACCCGTTAGAACTTTTTGCAATGTGAATTGCACATTTGGCACCATATAGTTCACAAGGCACTTTTTAGGACCTATATAACTAATGTATAGTGCAAATGTTTTAGTTAAGTTCTTTTAACGATAACAGACAAACCTTTTATTGGTTAACTGTTATACTTTTATTATTTACTTATTAGGCTCTAATAAACATTTTGAGACCCGTTAGAACTTTTTGCAATGTGAATTGCACATTTGGCACCATATAGTTCACAAGGCACTTTTTAGGACCTATATAACTAATGTATAGTGCAAATTTTTTAGTTAAGTTCTTATAACGATAACAGACAAACCTTTTATTGGTTAACTGTTATACTTTTATTATTTACTTATTAGACTCTAATAAACATTTTGAGACCCGTTAGAACTTTTTGCAATGTGAATTGCACATTTGGCACCATATAGTTCACAAGGCACTTTCTAGGACCTATATAACTAATGTATAGTGCAAATTTTTTAGTTAAGTTCTTTTAACGATAACAGACAAACCTTTTATTGGTTAACTGTTATACTTTTATTATTTACTTATTAGACTCTAATAAACATTTTGAGAACAGTTATAACTTTTTGCAATGTGAATTGCACATTTGGCACCATATAGTTCACAAGGCACTTTCTAGGACCTATATAACTAATGTATAGTGCAAATATTTTAGTTAAGTTCTTTTAACGATAACAGACAAACCTTTTATTGGTTAACTGTTATACTTTTATTATTTACTTATTAGACTCTAATAAACATTTTGAGACCCGCTAGAACTTTTTGCAATGTGAATTGCACATTTGGCACCATATAGTTCACAAGGCACTTTTTAGGACCTATATAACTAATGTATAGTGCAAATGTTTTAGTTAAGTTCTTTTAACGATAACAGACAAACCTTTTATTGGTTAACTGTTATACTTTTATTATTTACTTATTAGACTCTAATAAACATTTTGAGACCCGTTAGAACTTTTTGCAATGTGAATTGCACATTTGGCACCATATAGTTCACAAGGCACTTTTTAGGACCTATATAACTAATGTATAGTCTAAATTTTTTAGTTAAATGCTTTTAACGATAACAGACAAACCTTTTATTGGTTAACTTTTATACTTTTATTATTTACTTATTAGATTCTAATAAACATTTTGAGACCCGTTAGAACTTTTTGCTAGGTGAATTGCACATTTGGCACCATATAGTTCACAAGGCACTTTTTAGGACCTATATAACTAATGTATAGTGCAAATTTTTTAGTTAAGTTCTTTTAACGATAACAGACAAACCTTTTATTGGTTAACTGTTATACTTTTATTATTTACTTATTAGACTCTAATAAACATTTTGAGACCCGTTAGAACTTTTTGCAATGTGAATTGCACATTTGGCACCATATAGTTCACAAGGCACTTTTTAGGGCCTATATAACTAATGTATAGTCCAAATTTTTTAGTTAAGTTCTTTTAACGATAACAGACAAACCTTTTATTGGTTAACTGTTATACTTTTATTATTTACTTATTAGACTCTAATAAACATTTTGAGACCCGTTAGAAATTTTTGCAATGTGAATTGCACATTTGGCACCATATAGTTCACAAGGCACTTTTTAGGACCTATATAACTAATGTAAAGTGCAAATTTTTTAGTTAAGTTCTTTTAACGATAACAGACAAACCTTTTATTGGTTAACTGTTATACTTTTATTATTTACTTATTAGACTCTAATAAACATTTTGAGACCCGTTAGAACTTTTTGCAATGTGAATTGCACATTTGGCACCATATAGTTCACAAGGCACTTTTTAGGACCTATATAACTAATGTATAGTGCAAATTTTTTAGTTAAGTTCTTTTAACGATAACAGACAAACCTTTTATTGGTTAACTGTTATACTTTTATTATTTACTTATTAGACTCTAATAAACATTTTGAGACCCGTTAGAACTTTTTGCAATGTGAATTGCACATTTGGCACCATATAGTTCACAATGCACTTTTTAGGACCTAATAACTAATGTATAGTGCAAATTTTTAGTTAAGTTCTTTTAACGATAACAGACAAACCTTTTATTGGTTAACTGTTATACTTTTATTATTTACTTATTAGATTCTAATAAACATTTTGAGACCCGTTAGAACTTTTTGCAATGTGAATTGCACATTTGGCAACATATAGTTCACAAGGCACTTTTTAGGACCTATATAACTAATGTATAGTGCAAATTTTTTAGTTAAGTTCTTTTAACGATAACAGACAAACCTTTTATTGGTTAACTGTTATACTTTTATTATTTACTTATTAGACTCTAATAAACATTTTGAGACCCGTTAGAACTTTTTACAATGTGATCTGCACATTTGGAACCATATAGTTCACAAGGCACTTTTTAGGACCTATATAACTAATGTATAGTGTAAATTTTTTAGTTAAGTTCTTTTAACGATAACAGACAAACCTTTTAATGGTTAACTGTTATACTTTTATTATTTACTTATTAGACTCTAATAAACATTTTGAGACCCGTTAGAACTTTTTGCAATGTGAATTAAACATTTGGCACCATATAGTTCACAAGGCACTTTTTAGGACCTATATTACTAATGTATAGTGCAAATGTTTTAGCTAAGTTCTTTTAACGATAACAGACAAACCTTTTATTGGTTAACCGTTATATATTTATTATTTACTTATTAGACTCTAATAAACATTTTTAGACCCGTTAGAACTTTTTGCAATGTGAATTAAACATTTGGCACCATATAGTTCACAAGGCACTTTTTAGGACCTATATTACCAATGTATAGTGCAAATATTTTAGTTAAGTTCTTTTAACGATAACAGACAAACCTTTTATTGGTTAACTGTTATACTTTTATTATTTACTTATTAGACTCTAATAAACATTTTGAAACCCGTTAGAACTTTTTGCAATGTGAATTAAACATTTGGCACCATATAGTTCACAAGGCACATTTTAGGACCTAAATAACTAATGTATAGTGCAAATGTTTTAGTTAAGTTCTTTTAACGATAACAGACAAACCTTTTATTGGTTAACTGTTATACTTTTATTATTTACTTATTAGACTCTATTAAACATTTTGAGACCCGTTAGAACTTTTTGCAATGTGAATTAAACATTTGGCACCATATAGTTCACAAGGCACTTTTTAGGACCTATATTACTAATGTATAGTGCAAATGTTTTAGCTAAGTTCTTTTAACGATAACAGACAAACCTTTTATTGGTTAACTGTTATATATTTATTATTTACTTATTAGACACTAATAAACATTTTTAGACCCGTTAGAACTTTTTGCAATGTGAATTAAACATTTGGCACCATATAGTTCACAAGGCACTTTTTAGGACCTAAATAACTAATGTATAGTGCAAATGTTTTAGTTAAGTTCTTTTAACGATAACAGACAAACCTTTCATTGGTTAACTGTTATACTTTTATTATTTACTTATTAGACTCTAATAAACATTTTGAGACCCGTTAGAACTTTTTGCAATGTGAATTAAACATTTGGCACCATATAGTTCACAAGGCACTTTTTAGGACCTATATTACTAATGTATAGTGCAAATGTTTTAGCTAAGTTCTTTTAACGATAACAGACAAACCTTTTATTGGTTAACTGTTATACTTTTATTATTTACTTATCAGTCTCTAATAAACATTTTGAAACCCGTTAAAATTTTTGCAATGTGAATTAAACATTTGGCACCATATAGTTCACAAGGCACTTTTTAGGACCTATATAACTAATGTATAGTGCAAATGTTTTAGTTAAGTCCTTTTAACGATAACAGACAAAACTTTTATTGGTTAACTGTCATACTTTTATTATTTACTTATTAGACTCTAATAAACATTTTGAGACCCGTTAGAACTTTTTGCAATGTGAATTAAACATTTGGCACCATATAGTTCACAAGGCACTTTTTAGGACCTATATAACTAATGTATAGTGCAAATGTTTTAGTTAAGTTCTTTTAACGATAACAGACAAACCTTTTATTGGTTAACTGTTATAATTTTATTATTTACTTATTAGACTCTAATAAAAATTTTGAGACCCGTTAGAACTTTTTGCAATGTGAATTAAACATTTGGCACCATATAGTTCACAAGACACTTTTTAGGACCTATATAACTAATGTATAGTGCAAATGTTTTAGTTAAGTTCTTTTAACGATAACAGACAAACCTTTTATTGGTTAACTGTTATACTTTTATTATTTACTTATTAGACTCTAATAAACATTTTGAGACCCGTTAGAACTT
This sequence comes from Clavelina lepadiformis, assembly GCF_947623445.1. Lineage (NCBI taxonomy): Eukaryota > Metazoa > Chordata > Ascidiacea > Aplousobranchia > Clavelinidae > Clavelina > Clavelina lepadiformis. The sequence continues at coordinate 11,815,000 of NC_135245.1, read as the reverse complement.
TTTGCAATGTGAATTAAACATTTGGCACCATATAGTTCACAAGGCACTTTTATGACCTATATAACTAATGTATAGTGCAAATGTTTTAGTTAAGTTCTTTTAACGATAACAGACAAACCTTTTATTGGTTAAATGTTATACTTTTGTTATTTACTTATTAGACTCTAATAAAAATTTTGAGACCCGTTAGAACTTTTTGCAATGTGAATTAAACATTTGGCACCATATAGTTCACAAGGCATGTTTTAGGACCTATATAACTAATGTATAGTGCAAATTTTTTAGTTAAGTTCTTTTAACGATAACAGACAAACCTTTTATTGGTTAGCTGTCATACTTTTATTATTTACTTATTAGACTCTAATAAACATTTTGAGACCCGTTAGAACTTTTTGCTAGGTGAATTGCACATTTGGCACCATATAGTTCACAAGGCACTTTTTAGGACCTATATAACTAATGTATAGTGCAAATTTTTTAGTTAAGTTCTTTTAACGATAACAGACAAACCTTTTATTGGTTAACTGTTATACTTTTATTATTTACTTATTAGACTCTAATAAACATTTTGAGACCCGTTAGAACTTTTTGCAATGTGAATTGCACATTTGGCACCATATAGTTCACAAGGCACTTTTTAGGACCTATATAACTAATGTATAGTGCAAATTTTTTAGTTAAGTTCTTTTAACGATAACAGACAAACCTTTTATTGGTTAACTGTTATACTTTTATTATTTACTTATTAGACTCTAATAAACATTTTGAGACCCGTTAGAACTTTTTGCAATGTGATCTGCACATTTGGCACCATAAAGTTCACAAGGCACTTTTTAGGACCTATATAACTAATGTATAGTGCAAATTTTTTAGTTAAGTTCTTTTAACGATAACAGACAAACCTTTTATTGGTTAACTGTTATACTTTTATTATTTACTTATTAGACTCTAATAAACATTTTGAGACCCGTTAGAACTTTTTGCAATGTGAATTGCACATTTGGCACCATATAGTTCACAAGGCACTTTTTAGGACCTATATAACTAATGTATAGTGCAAATGTTTTAGTTAAGTTCTTTTAACGATAACAGACAAACCTTTTATTGGTTAACTGTTATACTTTTATTATTTACTTATTAGGCTCTAATAAACATTTTGAGACCCGTTAGAACTTTTTGCAATGTGAATTGCACATTTGGCACCATATAGTTCACAAGGCACTTTTTAGGACCTATATAACTAATGTATAGTGCAAATTTTTTAGTTAAGTTCTTATAACGATAACAGACAAACCTTTTATTGGTTAACTGTTATACTTTTATTATTTACTTATTAGGCTCTAATAAACATTTTGAGACCCGTTAGAACTTTTTGCAATGTGAATTGCACATTTGGCACCATATAGTTCACAAGACACTTTTTAGGACCTATATAACTAATGTATAGTGCAAATGTTTTAGTTAAGTTCTTTTAACGATAACAGACAAACCTTTTATTGGTTAACTGTTATACTTTTATTATTTACTTATTAGGCTCTAATAAACATTTTGAGACCCGTTAGAACTTTTTGCAATGTGAATTGCACATTTGGCACCATATAGTTCACAAGACACTTTTTAGGACCTATATAACTAATGTATAGTGCAAATTTTTTAGTTAAGTTCTTATAACGATAACAGACAAACCTTTTATTGGTTAACTGTTATACTTTTATTATTTACTTATTAGACTGTAATAAACATTTTGAGACCCGTTAGAACTTTTTGCAATGTGAATTGCACATTTGGCACCATATAGTTCACAAGGCACTTTCTAGGACCTATATAACTAATGTATAGTGCAAATTTTTTAGTTAAGTTCTTTTAACGATAACAGACAAACCTTTTATTGGTTAACTGTTATACTTTTATTATTTACTTATTAGACTCTAATAAACATTTTGAGACCCGTTAGAACTTTTTGCAATGTGAATTGCACATTTGGCACCATATAGTTCACAAGGCACTTTTTAGGACCTATATAACTAATGTATAGTGCAAATGTTTTAGTTAAGTTCTTTTAACGATAACAGACAAACCTTTTATTGGTTAACTGTTATACTTTTATTATTTACTTATTAGGCTCTAATAAACATTTTGAGACCCGTTAGAACTTTTTGCAATGTGAATTGCACATTTGGCACCATATAGTTCACAAGGCACTTTTTAGGACCTATATAACTAATGTATAGTGCAAATTTTTTAGTTAAGTTCTTATAACGATAACAGACAAACCTTTTATTGGTTAACTGTTATACTTTTATTATTTACTTATTAGGCTCTAATAAACATTTTGAGACCCGTTAGAACTTTTTGCAATGTGAATTGCACATTTGGCACCATATAGTTCACAAGACACTTTTTAGGACCTATATAACTAATGTATAGTGCAAATGTTTTAGTTAAGTTCTTTTAACGATAACAGACAAACCTTTTATTGGTTAATTGTTATACTTTTATTATTTACTTATTAGGCTCTAATAAACATTTTGAGACCCGTTAGAACTTTTTGCAATGTGAATTGCACATTTGGCACCATATAGTTCACAAGACACTTTTTAGGACCTATATAACTAATGTATAGTGCAAATTTTTTAGTTAAGTTCTTATAACGATAACAGACAAACCTTTTATTGGTTAACTGTTATACTTTTATTATTTACTTATTAGACTCTAATAAACATTTTGAGACCCGTTAGAACTTTTTGCAATGTGAATTGCACATTTGGCACCATATAGTTCACAAGGCACTTTCTAGGACCTATATAACTAATGTATAGTGCAAATTTTTTAGTTAAGTTCTTTTAACGATAACAGACAAACCTTTTATTGGTTAACTTTTATACTTTTATTATTTACTTATTAGACTCTAATAAACATTTTGAGAACAGTTATAACTTTTTGCAATGTGAATTGCACATTTGGCACCATATAGTTCACAAGGCACTTTCTAGGACCTATATAACTAATGTATAGTGCAAATATTTTAGTTAAGTTCTTTTAACGATAACAGACAAACCTTTTATTGGTTAACTGTTATACTTTTATTATTTACTTATTAGACTCTAATAAACATTTTGAGACCCGTTAGAACTTTTTGCAATGTGAATTAAACATTTGGCACCATATAGTTCACAAGGCACTTTTTAGGACCTATATTACTAATGTATAGTGCAAATGTTTTAGCTAAGTTCTTTTAACGATAACAGACAAACCTTTTATTGGTTAACTGTTATACTTTTATTATTTACTTATCAGTCTCTAATAAACATTTTGAAACCCGTTAAAATTTTTGCAATGTGAATTAAACATTTGGCACCATATAGTTCACAAGGCACTTTTTAGGACCTATATAACTAATGTATAGTGCAAATGTTTTAGTTAAGTCCTTTTAACGATAACAGACAAAACTTTTATTGGTTAACTGTCATACTTTTATTATTTACTTATTAGACTCTAATAAACATTTTGAGACCCGTTAGAACTTTTTGCAATGTGAATTAAACATTTGGCACCATATAGTTCACAAGGCACTTTTTAGGACCTATATAACTAATGTATAGTGCAAATGTTTTAGTTAAGTTCTTTTAACGATAACAGACAAACCTTTTATTGGTTAACTGTTATAATTTTATTATTTACTTATTAGACTCTAATAAAAATTTTGAGACCCGTTAGAACTTTTTGCAATGTGAATTAAACATTTGGCACCATATAGTTCACAAGACACTTTTTAGGACCTATATAACTAATGTATAGTGCAAATGTTTTAGTTAAGTTCTTTTAACGATAACAGACAAACCTTTTATTGGTTAACTGTTATACTTTTATTATTTACTTATTAGACTCTAATAAACATTTTGAGACCCGTTAGAACTTTTTGCAATGTGAATTAAACATTTGGCACCATATAGTTCACAAGGCACTTTTATGACCTATATAACTAATGTATAGTGCAAATGTTTTAGTTAAGTTCTTTTAACGATAACAGACAAACCTTTTATTGGTTAAATGTTATACTTTTGTTATTTACTTATTAGACTCTAATAAAAATTTTGAGACCCGTTAGAACTTTTTGCAATGTGAATTAAACATTTGGCACCATATAGTTCACAAGGCATGTTTTAGGACCTATATAACTAATGTATAGTGCAAATTTTTTAGTTAAGTTCTTTTAACGATAACAGACAAACCTTTTATTGGTTAGCTGTCATACTTTTATTATTTACTTATTAGACTCTAATAAACATTTTGAGACCCGTTAGAACTTTTTGCTAGGTGAATTGCACATTTGGCACCATATAGTTCACAAGGCACTTTTTAGGACCTATATAACTAATGTATAGTGCAAATTTTTTAGTTAAGTTCTTTTAACGATAACAGACAAACCTTTTATTGGTTAACTGTTATACTTTTATTATTTACTTATTAGACTCTAATAAACATTTTGAGACCCGTTAGAACTTTTTGCAATGTGAATTGCACATTTGGCACCATATAGTTCACAAGGCACTTTTTAGGACCTATATAACTAATGTATAGTGCAAATTTTTTAGTTAAGTTCTTTTAACGATAACAGACAAACCTTTTATTGGTTAACTGTTATACTTTTATTATTTACTTATTAGACTCTAATAAACATTTTGAGACCCGTTAGAACTTTTTGCAATGTGATCTGCACATTTGGCACCATAAAGTTCACAAGGCACTTTTTAGGACCTATATAACTAATGTATAGTGCAAATTTTTTAGTTAAGTTCTTTTAACGATAACAGACAAACCTTTTATTGGTTAACTGTTATACTTTTATTATTTACTTATTAGACTCTAATAAACATTTTGAGACCCGTTAGAACTTTTTGCAATGTGAATTGCACATTTGGCACCATATAGTTCACAAGGCACTTTTTAGGACCTATATAACTAATGTATAGTGCAAATGTTTTAGTTAAGTTCTTTTAACGATAACAGACAAACCTTTTATTGGTTAACTGTTATAATTTTATTATTTACTTATTAGACTCTAATAAAAATTTTGAGACCCGTTAGAACTTTTTGCAATGTGAATTAAACATTTGGCACCATATAGTTCACAAGACACTTTTTAGGACCTATATAACTAATGTATAGTGCAAATGTTTTAGTTAAGTTCTTTTAACGATAACAGACAAACCTTTTATTGGTTAACTGTTATACTTTTATTATTTACTTATTAGACTCTAATAAACATTTTGAGACCCGTTAGAACTTTTTGCAATGTGAATTAAACATTTGGCACCATATAGTTCACAAGGCACTTTTATGACCTATATAACTAATGTATAGTGCAAATGTTTTAGTTAAGTTCTTTTAACGATAACAGACAAACCTTTTATTGGTTAAATGTTATACTTTTGTTATTTACTTATTAGACTCTAATAAAAATTTTGAGACCCGTTAGAACTTTTTGCAATGTGAATTAAACATTTGGCACCATATAGTTCACAAGGCATGTTTTAGGACCTATATAACTAATGTATAGTGCAAATTTTTTAGTTAAGTTCTTTTAACGATAACAGACAAACCTTTTATTGGTTAGCTGTCATACTTTTATTATTTACTTATTAGACTCTAATAAACATTTTGAGACCCGTTAGAACTTTTTGCTAGGTGAATTGCACATTTGGCACCATATAGTTCACAAGGCACTTTTTAGGACCTATATAACTAATGTATAGTGCAAATTTTTTAGTTAAGTTCTTTTAACGATAACAGACAAACCTTTTATTGGTTAACTGTTATACTTTTATTATTTACTTATTAGACTCTAATAAACATTTTGAGACCCGTTAGAACTTTTTGCAATGTGAATTGCACATTTGGCACCATATAGTTCACAAGGCACTTTTTAGGACCTATATAACTAATGTATAGTGCAAATTTTTTAGTTAAGTTCTTTTAACGATAACAGACAAACCTTTTATTGGTTAACTGTTATACTTTTATTATTTACTTATTAGACTCTAATAAACATTTTGAGACCCGTTAGAACTTTTTGCAATGTGATCTGCACATTTGGCACCATAAAGTTCACAAGGCACTTTTTAGGACCTATATAACTAATGTATAGTGCAAATTTTTTAGTTAAGTTCTTTTAACGATAACAGACAAACCTTTTATTGGTTAACTGTTATACTTTTATTATTTACTTATTAGACTCTAATAAACATTTTGAGACCCGTTAGAACTTTTTGCAATGTGAATTGCACATTTGGCACCATATAGTTCACAAGGCACTTTTTAGGACCTATATAACTAATGTATAGTGCAAATGTTTTAGTTAAGTTCTTTTAACGATAACAGACAAACCTTTTATTGGTTAACTGTTATACTTTTATTATTTACTTATTAGGCTCTAATAAACATTTTGAGACCCGTTAGAACTTTTTGCAATGTGAATTGCACATTTGGCACCATATAGTTCACAAGGCACTTTTTAGGACCTATATAACTAATGTATAGTGCAAATTTTTTAGTTAAGTTCTTATAACGATAACAGACAAACCTTTTATTGGTTAACTGTTATACTTTTATTATTTACTTATTAGGCTCTAATAAACATTTTGAGACCCGTTAGAACTTTTTGCAATGTGAATTGCACATTTGGCACCATATAGTTCACAAGACACTTTTTAGGACCTATATAACTAATGTATAGTGCAAATGTTTTAGTTAAGTTCTTTTAACGATAACAGACAAACCTTTTATTGGTTAACTGTTATACTTTTATTATTTACTTATTAGGCTCTAATAAACATTTTGAGACCCGTTAGAACTTTTTGCAATGTGAATTGCACATTTGGCACCATATAGTTCACAAGACACTTTTTAGGACCTATATAACTAATGTATAGTGCAAATTTTTTAGTTAAGTTCTTATAACGATAACAGACAAACCTTTTATTGGTTAACTGTTATACTTTTATTATTTACTTATTAGACTGTAATAAACATTTTGAGACCCGTTAGAACTTTTTGCAATGTGAATTGCACATTTGGCACCATATAGTTCACAAGGCACTTTCTAGGACCTATATAACTAATGTATAGTGCAAATTTTTTAGTTAAGTTCTTTTAACGATAACAGACAAACCTTTTATTGGTTAACTGTTATACTTTTATTATTTACTTATTAGACTCTAATAAACATTTTGAGACCCGTTAGAACTTTTTGCAATGTGAATTGCACATTTGGCACCATATAGTTCACAAGGCACTTTTTAGGACCTATATAACTAATGTATAGTGCAAATGTTTTAGTTAAGTTCTTTTAACGATAACAGACAAACCTTTTATTGGTTAACTGTTATACTTTTATTATTTACTTATTAGGCTCTAATAAACATTTTGAGACCCGTTAGAACTTTTTGCAATGTGAATTGCACATTTGGCACCATATAGTTCACAAGGCACTTTTTAGGACCTATATAACTAATGTATAGTGCAAATTTTTTAGTTAAGTTCTTATAACGATAACAGACAAACCTTTTATTGGTTAACTGTTATACTTTTATTATTTACTTATTAGGCTCTAATAAACATTTTGAGACCCGTTAGAACTTTTTGCAATGTGAATTGCACATTTGGCACCATATAGTTCACAAGACACTTTTTAGGACCTATATAACTAATGTATAGTGCAAATGTTTTAGTTAAGTTCTTTTAACGATAACAGACAAACCTTTTATTGGTTAATTGTTATACTTTTATTATTTACTTATTAGGCTCTAATAAACATTTTGAGACCCGTTAGAACTTTTTGCAATGTGAATTGCACATTTGGCACCATATAGTTCACAAGACACTTTTTAGGACCTATATAACTAATGTATAGTGCAAATTTTTTAGTTAAGTTCTTATAACGATAACAGACAAACCTTTTATTGGTTAACTGTTATACTTTTATTATTTACTTATTAGACTCTAATAAACATTTTGAGACCCGTTAGAACTTTTTGCAATCTGAATTGCACATTTGGCACCATATAGTTCACAAGGCACTTTCTAGGACCTATATAACTAATGTATAGTGCAAATTTTTTAGTTAAGTTCTTTTAACGATAACAGACAAACCTTTTTTTGGTTAACTTTTATACTTTTATTATTTACTTATTAGACTCTAATAAACATTTTGAGAACAGTTATAACTTTTTGCAATGTGAATTGCACATTTGGCACCATATAGTTCACAAGGCACTTTCTAGGACCTATATAACTAATGTATAGTGCAAATATTTTAGTTAAGTTCTTTTAACGATAACAGACAAACCTTTTATTGGTTAACTGTTATACTTTTATTATTTACTTATTAGACTCTAATAAACATTTTGAGACCCATTAGAACTTTTTGCAATGTGAATTGCACATTTGGCACCATATAGTTCACAAGGCACTTTTTAGGACCTATATAACTAATGTATAGTGCAAATTTTTTAGTTAAGTTCTTATAACGATAACAGACAAACCTTTTATTGGTTAACTGTTATACTTTTATTATTTACTTATTAGGCTCTAATAAACATTTTGAGACCCGTTAGAACTTTTTGCAATGTGAATTGCACATTTGGCACCATATAGTTCACAAGGCACTTTTTAGGACCTATATAACTAATGTATAGTGCAAATGTTTTAGTTAAGTTCTTTTAACGATAACAGACAAACCTTTTATTGGTTAACTGTTATACTTTTATTATTTACTTATTAGGCTCTAATAAACATTTTGAGACCCGTTAGAACTTTTTGCAATGTGAATTGCACATTTGGCACCATATAGTTCACAAGGCACTTTTTAGGACCTATATAACTAATGTATAGTGCAAATTTTTTAGTTAAGTTCTTATAACGATAACAGACAAACCTTTTATTGGTTAACTGTTATACTTTTATTATTTACTTATTAGACTCTAATAAACATTTTGAGACCCGTTAGAACTTTTTGCAATGTGAATTGCACATTTGGCACCATATAGTTCACAAGGCACTTTCTAGGACCTATATAACTAATGTATAGTGCAAATTTTTTAGTTAAGTTCTTTTAACGATAACAGACAAACCTTTTATTGGTTAACTTTTATACTTTTATTATTTACTTATTAGACTCTAATAAACATTTTGAGAACAGTTATAACTTTTTGCAATGTGAATTGCACATTTGGCACCATATAGTTCACAAGGCACTTTCTAGGACCTATATAACTAATGTATAGTGCAAATATTTTAGTTAAGTTCTTTTAACGATAACAGACAAACCTTTTATTGGTTAACTGTTATACTTTTATTATTTACTTATTAGACTCTAATAAACATTTTGAGACCCGCTAGAACTTTTTGCAATTTGAATTGCACATTTGGCACCATATAGTTCACAAGGCACTTTTTAGGACCTATATAACTAATGTATAGTGCAAATGTTTTAGTTAAGTTCTTTTAACGATAACAGACAAACCTTTTATTGGTTAACTGTTATACTTTTATTATTTACTTATTAGACTCTAATAAACATTTTGAGACCCGTTAGAACTTTTTGCAATGTGAATTGCACATTTGGCACCATATAGTTCACAAGGCACTTTTTAGGACCTATATAACTAATGTATAGTCTAAATTTTTTAGTTAAATGCTTTTAACGATAACAGACAAACCTTTTATTGGTTAACTTTTATACTTTTATTATTTACTTATTAGATTCTAATAAACATTTTGAGACCCGTTAGAACTTTTTGCTAGGTGAATTGCACATTTGGCACCATATAGTTCACAAGGCACTTTTTAGGACCTATATAACTAATGTATAGTGCAAATTTTTTAGTTAAGTTCTTTTAACGATAACAGACAAACCTTTTATTGGTTAACTGTTATACTTTTATTATTTACTTATTAGACTCTAATAAACATTTTGAGACCCGTTAGAACTTTTTGCAATGTGAATTGCACATTTGGCACCATATAGTTCACAAGGCACTTTTTAGGGCCTATATAACTAATGTATAGTCCAAATTTTTTAGTTAAGTTCTTTTAACGATAACAGACAAACCTTTTATTGGTTAACTGTTATACTTTTATTATTTACTTATTAGACTCTAATAAACATTTTGAGACCCGTTAGAACTTTTTGCAATGTGAATTGCACATTTGGCACCATATAGTTCACAAGGCACTTTTTAGGACCTATATAACTAATGTAAAGTGCAAATTTTTTAGTTAAGTTCTTTTAACGATAACAGACAAACCTTTTATTGGTTAACTGTTATACTTTTATTATTTACTTATTAGACTCTAATAAACATTTTGAGACCCGTTAGAACTTTTTGCAATGTGAATTGCACATTTGGCACCATATAGTTCACAAGGCACTTTTTAGGACCTATATAACTAATGTATAGTGCAAATTTTTTAGTTAAGTTCTTTTAACGATAACAGACAAATCTTTTATTGGTTAACTGTTATACTTTTATTATTTACTTATTAGACTCTAATAAACATTTTGAGACCCGTTAGAACTTTTTGCAATGTGAATTGCACATTTGGCACCATATAGTTCACAATGCACTTTTTAGGACCTAATAACTAATGTATAGTGCAAATTTTTAGTTAAGTTCTTTTAACGATAACAGACAAACCTTTTATTGGTTAACTGTTATACTTTTATTATTTACTTATTAGATTCTAATAAACATTTTGAGACCCGTTAGAACTTTTTGCAATGTGAATTGCACATTTGGCAACATATAGTTCACAAGGCACTTTTTAGGACCTATATAACTAATGTATAGTGCAAATTTTTTAGTTAAGTTCTTTTAACGATAACAGACAAACCTTTTATTGGTTAACTGTTATACTTTTATTATTTACTTATTAGACTCTAATAAACATTTTGAGACCCGTTAGAACTTTTTACAATGTGATCTGCACATTTGGAACCATATAGTTCACAAGGCACTTTTTAGGACCTATATAACTAATGTATAGTGTAAATTTTTTAGTTAAGTTCTTTTAACGATAACAGACAAACCTTTTAATGGTTAACTGTTATACTTTTATTATTTACTTATTAGACTCTATTAAACATTTTGAGACCCGTTAGAACTTTTTGCAATGTGAATTGCACATTTGGCACCATATAGTTCACAAGGCACTTTTTAGGACCTATATAACTAATGTATAGTGCAAATTTTTTAGTTAAGTTCTTTTAACGATAACAGACAAACCTTTTATTGGTTAACTGTTATACTTTTATTATTTACTTATTAGACTCTAATAAACATTTTGAGACCCGTTAGAACTTTTTGCAATGTGATCTGCACATTTGGAACCATAAAGTTCACAAGGCACTTTTTAGGACCTATATAACTAATGTATAGTGCAAATTTTTTAGTTAAGTTCTTTTAACGATAACAGACAAACCTTTTATTGGTTAACTGTTATACTTTTATTATTTACTTATTAGACTCTAATAAACATTTTGAGACCCGTTAGAACTTTTTGCAATGTGAATTGCACATTTGGCACCATATAGTTCACAAGGCACTTTTTAGGACCTATATAACTAATGTATAGTGCAAATGTTTTAGTTAAGTTCTTTTAACGATAACAGACAAACCTTTTATTGGTTAACTGTTATACTTTTATTATTTACTTATTAGGCTCTAATAAACATTTTGAGACCCGTTAGAACTTTTTGCAATGTGAATTGCACATTTGGCACCATATAGTTCACAAGGCACTTTTTAGGACCTATATAACTAATGTATAGTGCAAATTTTTTAGTTAAGTTCTTATAACGATAACAGACAAACCTTTTATTGGTTAACTGTTATACTTTTATTATTTACTTATTGGGCTCTAATAAACATTTTGAGACCCGTTAGAACTTTTTGCAATGTGAATTGCACATTTGGCACCATATAGTTCACAAGGCACTTTTTAGGACCTATATAACTAATGTATAGTGCAAATGTTTTAGTTAAGTTCTTTTAACGATAACAGACAAACCTTTTATTGGTTAACTGTTATACTTTTATTATTTACTTATTAGGCTCTAATAAACATTTTGAGACCCGTTAGAACTTTTTGCAATGTGAATTGCACATTTGGCACCATATAGTTCACAAGGCACTTTTTAGGACCTATATAACTAATGTATAGTGCAAATTTTTTAGTTAAGTTCTTATAACGATAACAGACAAACCTTTTATTGGTTAACTGTTATACTTTTATTATTTACTTATTAGACTCTAATAAACATTTTGAGACCCGTTAGAACTTTTTGCAATGTGAATTGCACATTTGGCACCATATAGTTCACAAGGCACTTTCTAGGACCTATATAACTAATGTATAGTGCAAATTTTTTAGTTAAGTTCTTTTAACGATAACAGACAAACCTTTTATTGGTTAACTTTTATACTTTTATTATTTACTTATTAGACTCTAATAAACATTTTGAGAACAGTTATAACTTTTTGCAATGTGAATTGCACATTTGGCACCATATAGTTCACAAGGCACTTTTTAGGACCTATATAACTAATGTATAGTGCAAATTTTTTAGTTAAGTTCTTTTAACGATAACAGACAAACCTTTTATTGGTTAACTGTTATACTTTTATTATTTACTTATTAGACTCTAATAAACATTTTGAGACCCGTTAGAACTTTTTGCAATGTGCATTGCACATTTGGCACCATATAGTTCACAAGGCACTTTCTAGGACCTATATAACTAATGTATAGTGCAAATTTTTTAGTTAAGTTCTTTTAACGATAAAAGACAAACCTTTTATTGGTTAACTGTTATACTTTTATTATTTACTTATTAGACTCTAATAAACATTTTGAGACCAGTTAGAACTTTTTGCAATGTGAATTGCACATTTGGCACCATATAGTTCACAAGGCACTTTTTAGGACCTATATAACTAATGTATAGTGCAAATTTTTTAGTTAAGTTCTTTTAACGATAACAGACAAACCTTTTATTGGTTAACTGTTATACTTTTATTATTTACTTATTAGACTCTAATAAACATTTTGAGACCCGTTAGAACTTTTTGCTAGGTGAATTGCACATTTGGCACCATATAGTTCACAAGGCACTTTTTAGGACCTATATAACTAATGTATAGTGCAAATTTTTTAGTTAAGTTCTTATAACGATAACAGACAAACCTTTTATTGGTTAACTGTTATACTTTTATTATTTACTTATTAGACTCTAATAAACATTTTGAGACCCGTTAGAACTTTTTGCAATGTGAATTGCACATTTGGCACCATATAGTTCACAAGGCACTTTTTAGGACCTATATAACTAATGTACTGTATAGTGCAAATTTTTTAGTTAAATTTTTTTAACGATAACAGACAAACCTTTTATTGGTTAACTGTTATACTTTTATTATTTACTTATTAGACTCTAATAAACATTTTGAGACCCGTTAGAACTTTTTGCAATGTGATCTGCACATTTGGAACCATAAAGTTCACAAGGCACTTTTTAGGACCTATATAACTAATGTATAGTGCAAATTTTTTAGTTAAGTTCTTTTAACGATAACAGACAAACCTTTTATTGGTTAACTGTTATACTTTTATTATTTACTTATTAGACTCTAATAAACATTTTGAGACCCGTTAGAACTTTTTGCAATGTGAATTGCACATTTGGCACCATATAGTTCACAAGGCACTTTTTAGGACCTATATAACTAATGTATAGTGCAAATGTTTTAGTTAAGTTCTTTTAACGATAACAGACAAACCTTTTATTGGTTAACTGTTATACTTTTATTATTTACTTATTAGGCTCTAATAAACATTTTGAGACCCGTTAGAACTTTTTGCAATGTGAATTGCACATTTGGCACCATATAGTTCACAAGGCACTTTTTAGGACCTATATAACTAATGTATAGTGCAAATTTTTTAGTTAAGTTCTTATAACGATAACAGACAAACCTTTTATTGGTTAACTGTTATACTTTTATTATTTACTTATTAGGCTCTAATAAACATTTTGAGACCCGTTAGAACTTTTTGCAATGTGAATTGCACATTTGGCACCATATAGTTCACAAGGCACTTTTTAGGACCTATATAACTAATGTATAGTGCAAATGTTTTAGTTAAGTTCTTTTAACGATAACAGACAAACCTTTTATTGGTTAACTGTTATACTTTTATTATTTACTTATTAGGCTCTAATAAACATTTTGAGACCCGTTAGAACTTTTTGCAATGTGAATTGCACATTTGGCACCATATAGTTCACAAGGCACTTTTTAGGACCTATATAACTAATGTATAGTGCAAATTTTTTAGTTAAGTTCTTATAACGATAACAGACAAACCTTTTATTGGTTAACTGTTATACTTTTATTATTTACTTATTAGACTCTAATAAACATTTTGAGACCCGTTAGAACTTTTTGCAATGTGAATTGCACATTTGGCACCATATAGTTCACAAGGCACTTTCTAGGACCTATATAACTAATGTATAGTGCAAATGTTTTAGTTAAGTTCTTTTAACGATAACAGACAAACCTTTTATTGGTTAACTTTTATACTTTTATTATTTACTTATTAGACTCTAATAAACATTTTGAGAACAGTTATAACTTTTTGCAATGTGAATTGCACATTTGGCACCATATAGTTCACAAGGCACTTTTTAGGACCTATATAACTAATGTATAGTGCAAATTTTTTAGTTAAGTTCTTTTAACGATAACAGACAAACCTTTTATTGGTTAACTGTTATACTTTTATTATTTACTTATTAGACTCTAATAAACATTTTGAGACCCGTTAGAACTTTTTGCAATGTGCATTGCACATTTGGCACCATATAGTTCACAAGGCACTTTCTAGGACCTATATAACTAATGTATAGTGCAAATTTTTTAGTTAAGTTCTTTTAACGATAACAGACAAACCTTTTATTGGTTAACTGTTATACTTTTATTATTTACTTATTAGACTCTAATAAACATTTTGAGACCAGTTAGAACTTTTTGCAATGTGAATTGCACATTTGGCACCATATAGTTCACAAGGCACTTTTTAGGACCTATATAACTAATGTATAGTGCAAATTTTTTAGTTAAGTTCTTTTAACGATAACAGACAAACCTTTTATTGGTTAACTGTTATACTTTTATTATTTACTTATTAGACTCTAATAAACATTTTGAGACCCGTTAGAACTTTTTGCTAGGTGAATTGCACATTTGGCACCATATAGTTCACAAGGCACTTTTTAGGACCTATATAACTAATGTATAGTGCAAATTTTTTAGTTAAGTTCTTATAACGATAACAGACAAACCTTTTATTGGTTAACAGTTATACTTTTATTATTTACTTATTAGACTCTAATAAACATTTTGAGACCCGTTAGAACTTTTTGCAATGTGAATTGCACATTTGGCACCATATAGTTCACAAGGCACTTTTTAGGACCTATATAACTAATGTACTGTATAGTGCAAATTTTTTAGTTAAGTTCTTTTAACGATAACAGACAAACCTTTTATTGGTTAACTGTTATACTTTTATTATTTACTTATTAGACTCTAATAAACATTTTGAGACCCGTTAGAACTTTTTGCAATGTGAATTGCACATTTGGCACCATATAGTTCACAAGGCACTTTTTAGTACCTATATAACTAATGTATAGTCCAAATTTTTTAGTTAAGTTCTTTTAACGATAACAGACAAACCTTTTATTGGTTAACTGTTATACTTTTATTATTTACTTATTAGACTCTAATAAACATTTTGAGACCCGTCAGAACTTTTTGCAATGTGAATTGCACATTTGGCACCATATAGTTCACAAGGCACTTTTTAGGACCTATATAACTAATGTATAGTGCAAATTTTTTAGTTAAGTTCTTTTAACGATAACAGACAAACCTTTTATTGGTTAACTGTTATACTTTTATTATTTACTTATTAGACTCTAATAAACATTTTGAGACCCGTTAGAACTTTTTGCAATGTGAATTGCACATTTGGCACCATATAGTTCACAAGGCACTTTTTAGGACCTATATAACTAATGTATAGTCCAAATTTTTTAGTTAAGTTCTTTTAACGATAACAGACAAACCTTTTATTGGTTAACTGTTATACTTTTATTATTTACTTATTAGACTCTAATAAACATTTTGAGACCCGTTAGAACTTTTTGCAATGTGAACTGCACATTTGGCACCATATAGTTCACAAGGCACTTTTTAGGACCTATATAACTAATGTATAGTGCAACTTTTTTGGTTAAGTTCTTTTAACGATAACAGACAAACCTTTTATTGGTTAACTGTTATACTTTTATTATTTACTTATTAGACTCTAATAAACATTTTGAGACCCGTTAGAACTTTTTGCAATGTGAATTGCACATTTGGCACCATATAGTTCACAAGGCACTTTTTAGGACCTATATAACTAATGTATAGTGCAAATTTTTAGTTAAGTTCTTTTAACGATAACAGACAAACCTTTTATTGGTTAACTGTTATACTTTTATTATTTACTTATTAGACTCTAATAAACATTTTGAGACCCGTTAGAACTTTTTGCAATGTGATCTGCACATTTGGCACCATATAGTTCACAAGGCACTTTTTAGGACCTATATAACTAATGTATAGTGCAAATGTTTTAGTTAAGTTCTTTTAACGATAACAGACAAACCTTTTATTGGTTAACTGTTATACTTTTATTATTTACTTATTAGACTCTAATAAACATTTTGAGACCCGTTAGAACTTTTTGCAATGTGAATTGCACATTTGGCACCATATAGTTCACAAGGCACTTTTTAGGACCTATATAACTAATGTATAGTCCAAATTTTTTAGTTAAGTTCTTTTAACGATAACAGACAAACCTTTTATTGGTTAACTGTTATACTTTTATTATTTACTTATTAGACTCTAATAAACATTTTGAGACCCGTTAGAACTTTTTGCAATGTGATCTGCACATTTGGCACCATATAGTTCACAAGGCACTTTTTAGGACCTATATAACTAATGTATAGTGCAACTTTTTTGGTTAAGTTCTTTTAACGATAACAGACAAACCTTTTATTGGTTAACTGTTATACTTTTATTATTTACTTATTAGACTCTAATAAACATTTTAAGACCCGTTAGAACTTTTTGCAATGTGAATTGCACATTTGGCACCATATAGTTCACAAGGCACTTTTTAGGACCTATATAACTAATGTATAGTGCAAATTTTTAGTTAAGTTCTTTTAACGATAACAGACAAACCTTTTATTGGTTAACTGTTATACTTTTATTATTTACTTATTAGACTCTAATAAACATTTTGAGACCCGTTAGAACTTTTTGCAATGTGATCTGCACATTTGGCACCATATAGTTCACAAGGCACTTTTTAGGACCTATATAACTAATGTATAGTGCAAATGTTTTAGTTAAGTTCTTTTAACGATAACAGACAAACCTTTTATTGGTTAACTGTTATACTTTTATTATTTACTTATTAGACTCTAATAAACATTTTGAGACCCGTTAGAACTTTTTGCAATGTGAATTGCACATTTGGCACCATATAGTTCACAAGGCACTTTTTAGGACCTATATAACTAATGTATAGTGCAAATTTTTTAGTTAAGTTCTTTTAACGATAACAGACAAACCTTTTATTGGTTAACTTTTATACTTTTATTATTTACTTATTAGACTCTAATAAACATTTTGAGACCCGTTAGAACTTTTTGCAATGTGAATTGCACATTTGGCACCATATAGTTCACAAGGCACTTTTTAGGACCTATATAACTAATGTATAGTCCAAATTTTTTAGTTAAGTTCTTTTAACGATAACAGACAAACATTTTATTGGTTAACTTTTATACTTTTATTATTTACTTATTAGACTCTAATAAACATTTTGAGACCCGTTAGAACTTTTTGCAATGTGAATTGCACATTTGGCACCATATAGTTCACAAGGCACTTTTTAGGACCTATATAACTAATGTATAGTGCAAATTTTTTAGTTAAGTTCTTTTAACGATAACAGACAAACCTTTCATTGGTTAACTGTTATACTTTTATTATTTACTTATTAGACTCTAATAAACATTTTGAGACCCGTTAAAACTTTTTGCAATGTGAATTGCACATTTGGCACCATATAGTTCACAAGGCACTTTTTAGGACCTATATAACTAATGTATAGTGCAAATTTTTTAGTTAAGTTCTTTTAACGATAACAAACAAACCTTTTATTGGTTAACTGTTATACTTTTATTATTTACTCATTAGACTCTAATAAACATTTTGAGACCCGTTAGAACTTTTTGCAATGTGAATTGCACATTTGGCACCATATAGTTCACAAGGCACTTTTTAGGACCTATATAACTAATGTATAGTGCAACTTTTTTAGTTAAGTTCTTTTAACGATAACAGACAAACCTTTTATTGGTTAACTGTTATACTTTTATTATTTACTTATTAGACTCTAATAAACATTTTGAGACCCGTTAGAACTTTTTGCAATGTGAATTGCACATTTGGCACCATATAGTTCACAAGGCACTTTTTAGGACCTATATAACTAATGTATAGTGCAAATGTTTTAGTTAAGTTCTTTTAACGATAACAGACAAACCTTTTATTGGTTAACTGTTATACTTTTATTATTTACTTATTAGACTCTAATAAACATTTTGAGACCCGTTAGAACTTTTTGCAATGTGAATTGCACATTTGGCACCATATAGTTCACAAGGCACTTTCTAGGACCTATATAACTAATGTATAGTGCAAATTTTTTAGTTAAGTTCTTTTAACGATAACAGACAAACCTTTTATTGGTTAACTGTTATACTTTTTTTTTTTACTTATTAGACTCTAATAAACATTTTGAGACCAGTTAGAACTTTTTGCAATGTGAATTGCACATTTGGCACCATATAGTTCACAAGGCACTTTTTAGGACCTATATAACTAATGTATAGTGCAAATGTTTTAGTTAAGTTCTTTTAACGATAACAGACAAACCTTTTATTGGTTAACTGTTATACTTTTATTATTTACTTATTAGACTCTAATAAACATTTTGAGACCCGTTAGAACTTTTTGCAATGTGAATTGCACATTTGGCACCATATAGTTCACAAGGCACTTTTTAGGACCTATATAACTAATGTATAGTCCAAATTTTTTAGTTAAGTTCTTTTAACGATAACAGACAAACCTTTTATTGGTTAACTTTTATACTTTTATTATTTACTTATTAGACTCTAATAAACATTTTGAGACCCGTTAGAACTTTTTGCAATGTGAATTGCACATTTGGCACCATATAGTTCACAAGGCACTTTTTAGGACCTATATAACTAATGTATAGTGCAAATTTTTTAGTTAAGTTCTTTTAACGATAACAGACAAACCTTTTATTGGTTAACTGTTATACTTTTATTATTTACTTATTAGACTCTAATAAACATTTTGAGACCCGTTAAAACTTTTTGCAATGTGAATTGCACATTTGGCACCATATAGTTCACAAGGCACTTTTTAGGACCTATAAAACTAATGTATAGTGCAAATTTTTTAGTTAAGTTCTTTTAACGATAACAAACAAACCTTTTATTGGTTAACTGTTATACTTTTATTATTTACTCATTAGACTCTAATAAACATTTTGAGACCCGTTAGAACTTTTTGCAATGTGAATTGCACATTTGGCACCATATAGTTCACAAGGCACTTTTTAGGACCTATATAACTAATGTATAGTGCAACTTTTTTAGTTAAGTTCTTTTAACGATAACAGACAAACCTTTTATTGGTTAACTGTTATACTTTTATTATTTACTTATTAGACTCTAATAAACATTTTGAGACCCGTTAGAACTTTTTGCAATGTGAATTGCACATTTGGCACCATATAGTTCACAAGGCACTTTTTAGGACCTATATAACTAATGTATAGTGCAAATGTTTTAGTTAAGTTCTTTTAACGATAACAGACAAACCTTTTATTGGTTAACTGTTATACTTTTATTATTTACTTATTAGACTCTAATAAACATTTTGAGACCCGTTAGAACTTTTTGCAATGTGAATTGCACATTTGGCACCATATAGTTCACAAGGCACTTTTTAGGACCTATATAACTAATGTATAGTGCAAACTTTTTAGTTAAGTTCTTTTAACGATAACAGACAAACCTTTTATTGGTTAACTTTTATACTTTTATTATTTACTTATTAGACTCTAATAAACATTTTGAGACCCGTTAGAACTTTTTGCAATGTGAATTGCACATTTGGCACCATATAGTTCACAAGGCACTTTTTAGGACCTATATAACTAATGTATAGTCCAAATTTTTTAGTTAAGTTCTTTTAACGATAACAGACAAACATTTTATTGGTTAACTTTTATACTTTTATTATTTACTTATTAGACTCTAATAAACATTTTGAGACCCGTTAGAACTTTTTGCAATGTGAATTGCACATTTGGCACCATATAGTTCACAAGGCACTTTTTAGGACCTATATAACTAATGTATAGTGCAAATTTTTTAGTTAAGTTCTTTTAACGATAACAGACAAACCTTTCATTGGTTAACTGTTATACTTTTATTATTTACTTATTAGACTCTAATAAACATTTTGAGACCCGTTAAAACTTTTTGCAATGTGAATTGCACATTTGGCACCATATAGTTCACAAGGCACTTTTTAGGACCTATA
Source organism: Clavelina lepadiformis (assembly GCF_947623445.1). Classification (NCBI taxonomy): domain Eukaryota; kingdom Metazoa; phylum Chordata; class Ascidiacea; order Aplousobranchia; family Clavelinidae; genus Clavelina; species Clavelina lepadiformis. The sequence continues at coordinate 11,794,160 of NC_135245.1, read as the reverse complement.
TAACTAATGTATAGTGCAAATTTTTTAGTTAAGTTCTTTTAACGATAACAAACAAACCTTTTATTGGTTAACTGTTATACTTTTATTATTTACTCATTAGACTCTAATAAACATTTTGAGACCCGTTAGAACTTTTTGCAATGTGAATTGCACATTTGGCACCATATAGTTCACAAGGCACTTTTTAGGACCTATATAACTAATGTATAGTGCAACTTTTTTAGTTAAGTTCTTTTAACGATAACAGACAAACCTTTTATTGGTTAACTGTTATACTTTTATTATTTACTTATTAGACTCTAATAAACATTTTGAGACCCGTTAGAACTTTTTGCAATGTGAATTGCACATTTGGCACCATATAGTTCACAAGGCACTTTTTAGGACCTATATAACTAATGTATAGTGCAAATGTTTTAGTTAAGTTCTTTTAACGATAACAGACAAACCTTTTATTGGTTAACTGTTATACTTTTATTATTTACTTATTAGACTCTAATAAACATTTTGAGACCCGTTAGAACTTTTTGCAATGTGAATTGCACATTTGGCACCATATAGTTCACAAGGCACTTTCTAGGACCTATATAACTAATGTATAGTGCAAATTTTTTAGTTAAGTTCTTTTAACGATAACAGACAAACCTTTTATTGGTTAACTGTTATACTTTTATTATTTACTTATTAGACTCTAATAAACATTTTGAGACCAGTTAGAACTTTTTGCAATGTGAATTGCACATTTGGCACCATATAGTTCACAAGGCACTTTTTAGGACCTATATAACTAATGTATAGTGCAAATTTTTTAGTTAAGTTCTTTTAACGATAACAGACAAACCTTTTATTGGTTAACTGTTATACTTTTATTATTTACTTATTAGACTCTAATAAACATTTTGAGACCCGTTAGAACTTTTTGCAATGTGAATTGCACATTTGGCACCATATAGTTCACAAGGCACTTTTTAGGACCTATATAACTAATGTATAGTGCAAATGTTTTAGTTAAGTTCTTTTAACGATAACAGACAAACCTTTTATTGGTTAACTGTTATACTTTTATTATTTACTTATTAGACTCTAATAAACATTTTGAGACCCGTTAGAACTTTTTGCAATGTGAATTGCACATTTGGCACCATATAGTTCACAAGGCACTTTTTAGGACCTATATAACTAATGTATAGTCCAAATTTTTTAGTTAAGTTCTTTTAACGATAACAGACAAACCTTTTATTGGTTAACTTTTATACTTTTATTATTTACTTATTAGACTCTAATAAACATTTTGAGACCCGTTAGAACTTTTTGCAATGTGAATTGCACATTTGGCACCATATAGTTCACAAGGCACTTTTTAGGACCTATATAACTAATGTATAGTGCAAATTTTTTAGTTAAGTTCTTTTAACGATAACAGACAAACCTTTTATTGGTTAACTGTTATACTTTTATTATTTACTTATTAGACTCTAATAAACATTTTGAGACCCGTTAAAACTTTTTGCAATGTGAATTGCACATTTGGCACCATATAGTTCACAAGGCACTTTTTAGGACCTATAAAACTAATGTATAGTGCAAATTTTTTAGTTAAGTTCTTTTAACGATAACAAACAAACCTTTTATTGGTTAACTGTTATACTTTTATTATTTACTCATTAGACTCTAATAAACATTTTGAGACCCGTTAGAACTTTTTGCAATGTGAATTGCACATTTGGCACCATATAGTTCACAAGGCACTTTTTAGGACCTATATAACTAATGTATAGTGCAACTTTTTTAGTTAAGTTCTTTTAACGATAACAGACAAACCTTTTATTGGTTAACTGTTATACTTTTATTATTTACTTATTAGACTCTAATAAACATTTTGAGACCCGTTAGAACTTTTTGCAATGTGAATTGCACATTTGGCACCATATAGTTCACAAGGCACTTTTTAGGACCTATATAACTAATGTATAGTGCAAATGTTTTAGTTAAGTTCTTTTAACGATAACAGACAAACCTTTTATTGGTTAACTGTTATACTTTTATTATTTACTTATTAGACTCTAATAAACATTTTGAGACCCGTTAGAACTTTTTGCAATGTGAATTGCACATTTGGCACCATATAGTTCACAAGGCACTTTTTAGGACCTATATAACTAATGTATAGTGCAAACTTTTTAGTTAAGTTCTTTTAACGATAACAGACAAACCTTTTATTGGTTAACTTTTATACTTTTATTATTTACTTATTAGACTCTAATAAACATTTTGAGACCCGTTAGAACTTTTTGCAATGTGAATTGCACATTTGGCACCATATAGTTCACAAGGCACTTTTTAGGACCTATATAACTAATGTATAGTCCAAATTTTTTAGTTAAGTTCTTTTAACGATAACAGACAAACATTTTATTGGTTAACTTTTATACTTTTATTATTTACTTATTAGACTCTAATAAACATTTTGAGACCCGTTAGAACTTTTTGCAATGTGAATTGCACATTTGGCACCATATAGTTCACAAGGCACTTTTTAGGACCTATATAACTAATGTATAGTGCAAATTTTTTAGTTAAGTTCTTTTAACGATAACAGACAAACCTTTCATTGGTTAACTGTTATACTTTTATTATTTACTTATTAGACTCTAATAAACATTTTGAGACCCGTTAAAACTTTTTGCAATGTGAATTGCACATTTGGCACCATATAGTTCACAAGGCACTTTTTAGGACCTATATAACTAATGTATAGTGCAAATTTTTTAGTTAAGTTCTTTTAACGATAACAAACAAACCTTTTATTGGTTAACTGTTATACTTTTATTATTTACTCATTAGACTCTAATAAACATTTTGAGACCCGTTAGAACTTTTTGCAATGTGAATTGCACATTTGGCACCATATAGTTCACAAGGCACTTTTTAGGACCTATATAACTAATGTATAGTGCAACTTTTTTAGTTAAGTTCTTTTAACGATAACAGACAAACCTTTTATTGGTTAACTGTTATACTTTTATTATTTACTTATTAGACTCTAATAAACATTTTGAGACCCGTTAGAACTTTTTGCAATGTGAATTGCACATTTGGCACCATATAGTTCACAAGGCACTTTTTAGGACCTATATAACTAATGTATAGTGCAAATGTTTTAGTTAAGTTCTTTTAACGATAACAGACAAACCTTTTATTGGTTAACTGTTATACTTTTATTATTTACTTATTAGACTCTAATAAACATTTTGAGACCCGTTAGAACTTTTTGCAATGTGAATTGCACATTTGGCACCATATAGTTCACAAGGCACTTTCTAGGACCTATATAACTAATGTATAGTGCAAATTTTTTAGTTAAGTTCTTTTAACGATAACAGACAAACCTTTTATTGGTTAACTGTTATACTTTTATTATTTACTTATTAGACTCTAATAAACATTTTGAGACCAGTTAGAACTTTTTGCAATGTGAATTGCACATTTGGCACCATATAGTTCACAAGGCACTTTTTAGGACCTATATAACTAATGTATAGTGCAAATGTTTTAGTTAAGTTCTTTTAACGATAACAGACAAACCTTTTATTGGTTAACTGTTATACTTTTATTATTTACTTATTAGACTCTAATAAACATTTTGAGACCCGTTAGAACTTTTTGCAATGTGAATTGCACATTTGGCACCATATAGTTCACAAGGCACTTTTTAGGACCTATATAACTAATGTATAGTCCAAATTTTTTAGTTAAGTTCTTTTAACGATAACAGACAAACCTTTTATTGGTTAACTTTTATACTTTTATTATTTACTTATTAGACTCTAATAAACATTTTGAGACCCGTTAGAACTTTTTGCAATGTGAATTGCACATTTGGCACCATATAGTTCACAAGGCACTTTTTAGGACCTATATAACTAATGTATAGTGCAAATTTTTTAGTTAAGTTCTTTTAACGATAACAGACAAACCTTTTATTGGTTAACTGTTATACTTTTATTATTTACTTATTAGACTCTAATAAACATTTTGAGACCCGTTAAAACTTTTTGCAATGTGAATTGCACATTTGGCACCATATAGTTCACAAGGCACTTTTTAGGACCTATAAAACTAATGTATAGTGCAAATGTTTTAGTTAAGTTCTTTTAACGATAACAAACAAACCTTTTATTGGTTAACTGTTATACTTTTATTGTTTACTCATTAGACTCTAATAAACATTTTGAGACCCGTTAGAACTTTTTGCAATGTGAATTGCACATTTGGCACCATATAGTTCACAAGGCACTTTTTAGGACCTATATAACTAATGTATAGTGCAACTTTTTTAGTTAAGTTCTTTTAACGATAACAGACAAACCTTTTATTGGTTAACTGTTATACTTTTATTATTTACTTATTAGACTCTAATAAACATTTTGAGACCCGTTAGAACTTTTTGCAATGTGAATTGCACATTTGGCACCATATAGTTCACAAGGCACTTTTTAGGACCTATATAACTAATGTATAGTGCAAATGTTTTAGTTAAGTTCTTTTAACGATAACAGACAAACCTTTTATTGGTTAACTGTTATACTTTTATTATTTACTTATTAGACTCTAATAAACATTTTGAGACCCGTTAGAACTTTTTGCAATGTGAATTGCACATTTGGCACCATATAGTTCACAAGGCACTTTCTAGGACCTATATAACTAATGTATAGTGCAAATTTTTTAGTTAAGTTCTTTTAACGATAACAGACAAACCTTTTATTGGTTAACTGTTATACTTTTATTATTTACTTATTAGACTCTAATAAACATTTTGAGACCAGTTAGAACTTTTTGCAATGTGAATTGCACATTTGGCACCATATAGTTCACAAGGCACTTTTTAGGACCTATATAACTAATGTATAGTGCAAATGTTTTAGTTAAGTTCTTTTAACGATAACAGACAAACCTTTTATTGGTTAACTGTTATACTTTTATTATTTACTTATTAGACTCTAATAAACATTTTGAGACCCGTTAGAACTTTTTGCTAGGTGAATTGCACATTTGGCACCATATAGTTCACAAGGCACTTTTTAGGACCTATATAACTAATGTATAGTGCAAATTTTTTAGTTAAGTTCTTTTAACGATAACAGACAAACCTTTTATTGGTTAACTGTTATACTTTTATTATTTACTTATTAGACTCTAATAAACATTTTGAGACCCGTTAGAACTTTTTGCAATGTGAATTGCACATTTGGCACCATATAGTTCACAAGGCACTTTTTAGGACCTATATAACTAATGTATAGTCCAAATTTTTTAGTTAAGTTCTTTTAACGATAACAGACAAACCTTTTATTGGTTAACTGTTATACTTTTATCATTTACTCATTAGACTCTAATAAACATTTTGAGACCCGTTAGAACTTTTTGCAATGTGAATTGCACATTTGGCACCATATAGTTCACAAGGCACTTTTTAGGACCTATATAACTAATGTATAGTGCAACTTTTTTAGTTAAGTTCTTTTAACGATAACAGACAAACCTTTTATTGGTTAACTGTTATACTTTTATTATTTACTTATTAGACTCTAATAAACATTTTGAGACCCGTTAGAACTTTTTGCAATGTGAATTGCACATTTGGCACCATATAGTTCACAAGGCACTTTTTAGGACCTATATAACTAATGTATAGTGCAAATGTTTTAGTTAAGTTCTTTTAACGATAACAGACAAACCTTTTATTGGTTAACTGTTATACTTTTATTATTTACTTATTAGACTCTAATAAACATTTTGAGACCCGTTAGAACTTTTTGCAATGTGAATTGCACATTTGGCACCATATAGTTCACAAGGCACTTTCTAGGACCTATATAACTAATGTATAGTGCAAATGTTTTAGTTAAGTTCTTTTAACGATAACAGACAAACCTTTTATTGGTTAACTGTTATACTTTTATTATTTACTTATTAGACTCTAATAAACATTTTGAGACCAGTTAGAACTTTTTGCAATGTGAATTGCACATTTGGCACCATATAGTTCACAAGGCACTTTTTAGGACCTATATAACTAATGTACTGTATAGTGCAAATTTTTTAGTTAAGTTCTTTTAACGATAACAGACAAACCTTTTATTGGTTAACTGTTATACTTTTATTATTTACTTATTAGACTCTAATAAACATTTTGAGACCCGTTAGAACTTTTTGCTAGGTGAATTAAACATTTGGCACCATATAGTTCACAAGGCACTTTTTAGGACCTATATAACTAATGTATAGTGCAAATTTTTTAGTTAAGTTCTTTTAACGATAACAGACAAACCTTTTATTGGTTAACTGTTATACTTTTATTATTTACTTATTAGACTCTAATAAACATTTTGAGACCCGTTAGAACTTTTTGCAATGTGAATTGCACATTTGGCACCATATAGTTCACAAGGCACTTTTTAGGACCTATATAACTAATGTACTGTATAGTGCAAATTTTTTAGTTAAGTTCTTTTAACGATAACAGACAAACCTTTTATTGGTTAACTGTTATACTTTTATTATTTACTTATTAGACTCTAATAAACATTTTGAGACCCGTTAGAACTTTTTGCTAGGTGAATTGCACATTTGGCACCATATAGTTCACAAGGCACTTTTTAGGACCTATATAACTAATGTATAGTGCAAATTTTTTAGTTAAGTTCTTTTAACGATAACAGACAAACCTTTTATTGGTTAACTGTTATACTTTTATTATTTACTTATTAGACTCTAATAAACATTTTGAGACCCGTTAGAACTTTTTGCAATGTGAATTGCACATTTGGCACCATATAGTTCACAAGGCACTTTTTAGGACCTATATAACTAATGTACTGTATAGTGCAAATTTTTTAGTTAAGTTCTTTTAACGATAACAGACAAACCTTTTATTGGTTAACTGTTATACTTTTATTATTTACTTATTAGACTCTAATAAACATTTTGAGACCCGTTAGAACTTTTTGCAATGTGAATTGCACATTTGGCACCATATAGTTCACAAGGCACTTTTTAGTACCTATATAACTAATGTATAGTGCAAAATTTTTAGTTAAGTTCTTTTAACGATAACAGACAAACCTTTTATTCCTTAACTTTTATACTTTTAGTATTTACTTATTAGACTCTAATAAACATTTTGAGACCCGTTAGAACTTTTTTCTAGGTGAATTGCACATTTGGCACCATATAGTTCACAAGGCACTTTTTAGGACCTATATAACTAATGTATAGTGCAAATTTTTTAGTTAAGTTCTTTTAACGATAACAGACAAACCTTTTATTGGTTAACTGTTATACTTTTATTATTTACTTATTAGACTCTAATAAACATTTTGAGACCCGTTAGAACTTTTTGCAATGTGAATTGCACATTTGGCACCATATAGTTCACAAGGCACTTTTTAGGACCTATATAACTAATGTATGGTCCAAATTTTTTAGTTAAGTTCTTTTAACGATAACAGACAAACCTTTTATTGGTTAACTGTTATACTTTTATCATTTACTTATTAGACTCTAATAAACATTTTGAGACCCGTTAGAACTTTTTGCAATGTGATCTGCACATTTGGCACCATATAGTTCACAAAGCACTTTTTAGGACCTATATAACTAATGTATAGTGCAACTTTTTTGGTTAAGTTCTTTTAACGATAACAGACAAACCTTTTATTGGTTAACTGTTATACTTTTATTATTTACTTATTAGACTCTAATAAACATTTTGAGACCCGTTAGAACTTTTTGCCATGTGATCTGCACATTTGGCACCATATAGTTCACAAGGCACTTTTTAGGACCTATATAACTAATGTATAGTGCAAATTTTTTAGTTAAGTTCTTTTAACGATAACAGACAAACCTTTTATTGGTTAACTGTTATACTTTTATTATTTACTTATTAGACTCTAATAAACATTTTGAGACCCGTTAGAACTTTTTGCAATGTGTATTAAACATTTGGCACCATATAGTTCACAAGGCACTTTTTAGGACCTATATAACTAATGTATAGTCCAAATTTTTTAGTTAAGTTCTTTTAACGATAACAGACAAACCTTTTATTGGTTAACTTTTATACTTTTATTATTTACTTATTAGACTCTAATAAACATTTTGAGACCCGTTAGAACTTTTTGCAATGTGAATTGCACATTTGGCACCATATAGTTCACAAGGCACTTTTTAGGACCTATATAACTAATGTATAGTCCAAATTTTTTAGTTAAGTTCTTTTAACGATAACAGACAAACCTTTTATTGGTTAACTGTTATACTTTTATTATTTACTTATTAGACTCTAATAAACATTTTGAGACCCGTTAGAACTTTTTGCAATGTGAATTGCACATTTGGCACCATATAGTTCACAAGGCACTTTTTAGGACCTATATAACTAATGTATAGTCCAAATTTTTTAGTTAAGTTCTTTTAACGATAACAGACAAACCTTTTATTGGTTAACTGTTATACTTTTATTATTTACTCATTAGACTCTAATAAACATTTTGAGACCCGTTAGAACTTTTTGCAATGTGAATTGCACATTTGGCACCATATAGTTCACAAGGCACTTTTTAGGACCTATATAACTAATGTATAGTGCAACTTTTTTAGTTAAGTTCTTTTAACGATAACAGACAAACCTTTTATTGGTTAACTGTTATACTTTTATTATTTACTTATTAGACTCTAATAAACATTTTGAGACCCGTTAGAACTTTTTGCAATGTGAATTGCACATTTGGCACCATATAGTTCACAAGGCACTTTTTAGGACCTATATAACTAATGTATAGTGCAAATGTTTTAGTTAAGTTATTTTAACGATAACAGACAAACCTTTTATTGGTTAACTGTTATACTTTTATTATTTACTTATTAGACTCTAATAAACATTTTGAGACCCGTTAGAACTTTTTGCAATGTGAATTGCACATTTGGCACCATATAGTTCACAAGGCACTTTTTATGACCTATATAACTAATGTATAGTCCAAATTTTTTAGTTAAGTTCTTTTAACGATAACAGACAAACCTTTTATTGGTTAACTGTTATACTTTTATTATTTACTTATTAGACTCTAATAAACATTTTGAGACCCGTTAGAACTTTTTGCAATGTGAATTGCACATTTGGCACCATATAGTTCACAAGGCACTTTTTAGGACCTATATAACTAATGTATAGTGCAAATGTTTTAGTTAAGTTCTTTTAACGATAACAGACAAACCTTTTATTGGTTAACTGTTATACTTTTATTATTTACTTATTAGACTCTAATAAACATTTTGAGACCCGTTAGAACTTTTTGCAATGTGAATTGCACATTTGGCACTTTATAGTTCACAAGGCACTTTTTAGGACCTATATAACTAATGTATAGTCCAAATTTTTTAGTTAAGTTCTTTTAACGATAACAGACAAACCTTTTATTGGTTAACTGTTATACTTTTATTATTTACTTATTAGACTCTAATAAACATTTTGAGATCCGTTAGAACTTTTTGCAATGTGAATTGCACATTTGGCACCATATAGTTCACAAGGCACTTTTTAGGACCTATATAACTAATGTATAGTCCAAATTTTTTAGTTAAGTTCTTTTAACGATAACAGACAAACCTTTTATTGGTTAACTGTTATACTTTTATTATTTACTTATTAGACTCTAATAAACATTTTGAGACCCGTTAGAACTTTTTGCAATGTGAATTGCACATTTGGCACCATATAGTTCACAAGGCACTTTTTAGGACCTATATAACTAATGTATAGTGCAAATGTTTTAGTTAAGTTCTTTTAACGATAACAGACAAACCTTTTATTGGTTAACTGTTATACTTTTATTATTTACTTATTAGACTCTAATAAACATTTTGAGACCCGCTAGAACTTTTTGCAATGTGAATTGCACATTTGGCACCATATAGTTCACAAGGCACTTTTTAGGACCTATATAACTAATGTATAGTGCAACTTTTTTAGTTAAGTTCTTTTAACGATAACAGACAAACCTTTTATTGGTTAACTGTTATACTTTTATTATTTACTTATTAGACTCTAATAAACATTTTGAGACCCGTTAGAACTTTTTGCAATGTGAATTAAACATTTGGCACCATATAGTTCACAAGGCACTTTTTATGACCTATATAACTAATGTATAGTGCAAATGTTTTAGTTAAGTTCTTTTAACGATAACAGACAAACCTTTTATTGGTTAACTGTTATACTTTTATTATTTACTTATTAGACTCTAATAAACATTTTGAGACCCGTTAGAACTTTTTGCAATGTGATCTGCACATTTGGAACCATATAGTTCACAAGGCACTTTTTAGGACCTATATAACTAATGTATAGTGTAAATTTTTTAGTTAAGTTCTTTTAACGATAACAGACAAACCTTTTAATGGTTAACTGTTATACTTTTATTATTTACTTATTAGACTCTATTAAACATTTTGAGACCCGTTAGAACTTTTTGCAATGTGAATTGCACATTTGGCACCATATAGTTCACAAGGCACTTTTTAGGACCTATATAACTAATGTATAGTGCAAATTTTTTAGTTAAGTTCTTTTAACGATAACAGACAAATCTTTTATTGGTTAACTGTTATACTTTTATTATTTACTTATTAGGCTCTAATAAACATTTTGAGACCCGTTAGAACTTTTTGCAATGTGAATTGCACATTTGGCACCATATAGTTCACAAGGCACTTTTTAGGACCTATATAACTAATGTATAGTGCAAATTTTTTAGTTAAGTTCTTATAACGATAACAGACAAACCTTTTATTGGTTAACTGTTATACTTTTATTATTTACTTATTAGGCTCTAATAAACATTTTGAGACCCGTTAGAACTTTTTGCAATGTGAATTGCACATTTGGCACCATATAGTTCACAAGGCACTTTTTAGGACCTATATAACTAATGTATAGTGCAAATGTTTTAGTTAAGTTCTTTTAACGATAACAGACAAACATTTTATTGGTTAACTGTTATACTTTTATTAGTTACTTATTAGACTCTAATAAACATTTTGAGACCCGTTAGAACTTTTTGCAATGTGAATTGCACATTTGGCACCATATAGTTCACAAGGCACTTTTTAGGACCTATATAACTAATGTATAGTGCAACTTTTTTAGTTAAGTTCTTTTAACGATAACAGACAAACCTTTTATTGGTTAACTGTTATACTTTTATTATTTACTTATTAAACTCTAATAAACATTTTGAGACCCGTTAGAACTTTTTGCAATGTGAATTGCACATTTGGCACCATATAGTTCACAAGGCACTTTTTAGGACCTATATAACTAATGTATAGTGCAAATGTTTTAGTTAAGTTCTTTTAACGATAACAGACAAACCTTTTATTGGTTAACTGTTATACTTTTATTATTTACTTATTAGACTCTAATAAACATTTTGAGACCCGTTAGAACTTTTTGCAATGTGAATTGCACATTTGGCACCATATAGTTCACAAGGCACTTTTTAGGACCTATATAACTAATGTATAGTCCAAATTTTTTAGTTAAGTTCTTTTAACGATAACAGACAAACCTTTTATTGGTTAACTGTTATACTTTTATTATTTACCTATTAGACTCTAATAAACATTTTGAGACCCGTTAGAACTTTTTGCAATGTGAATTGCACATTTGGCACCATATAGTTCACAAGGCACTTTTTAGGACCTATATAACTAATGTATAGTCCAAATTTTTTAGTTAAGTTCTTTTAACGATAACAGACAAACCTTTTATTGGTTAACTGTTATACTTTTATTATTTACTTATTAGACTCTAATAAACATTTTGAGACCCGCTAGAACTTTTTGCAATGTGAATTGCACATTTGGCACCATATAGTTCACAAGGCACTTTTTAGGACCTATATAACTAATGTATAGTGCAACTTTTTTAGTTAAGTTCTTTTAACGATAACAGACAAACCTTTCATTGGTTAACTGTTATACTTTTATTATTTACTTATTAGACTCTAATAAACATTTTGAGACCCGTTAGAACTTTTTGCAATGTGAATTAAACATTTGGCACCATATAGTTCACAAGGCACTTTTTAGGACCTATATAACTAATGTATAGTGCAAATGTTTTAGTTAAGTTCTTTTAACGATAACAGACAAACATTTTATTGGTTAACTGTTATACTTTTATTATTTACTTATTAGACTCTAATAAACATTTTGAGACCCGTTAGAACTTTTTGCAATGTGATCTGCACATTTGGAACCATATAGTTCACAAGGCACTTTTTAGGACCTATATAACTAATGTATAGTGTAAATTTTTTAGTTAAGTTCTTTTAACGATAACAGACAAACCTTTTAATGGTTAACTGTTATACTTTTATTATTTACTTATTAGACTCTATTAAACATTTTGAGACCCGTTAGAACTTTTTGCAATGTGAATTGCACATTTGGCACCATATAGTTCACAAGGCACTTTTTAGGACCTATATAACTAATGTATAGTGCAAATTTTTTAGTTAAGTTCTTTTAACGATAACAGACAAATCTTTTATTGGTTAACTGTTATACTTTTATTATTTACTTATTAGGCTCTAATAAACATTTTGAGACCCGTTAGAACTTTTTGCAATGTGAATTGCACATTTGGCACCATATAGTTCACAAGGCACTTTTTAGGACCTATATAACTAATGTATAGTGCAAATTTTTTAGTTAAGTTCTTATAACGATAACAGACAAACCTTTTATTGGTTAACTGTTATACTTTTATTATTTACTTATTAGGCTCTAATAAACATTTTGAGACCCGTTAGAACTTTTTGCAATGTGAATTGCACATTTGGCACCATATAGTTCACAAGGCACTTTTTAGGACCTATATAACTAATGTATAGTGCAAATGTTTTAGTTAAGTTCTTTTAACGATAACAGACAAACATTTTATTGGTTAACTGTTATACTTTTATTAGTTACTTATTAGACTCTAATAAACATTTTGAGACCCGTTAGAACTTTTTGCAATGTGAATTGCACATTTGGCACCATATAGTTCACAAGGCACTTTTTAGGACCTATATAACTAATGTATAGTGCAACTTTTTTAGTTAAGTTCTTTTAACGATAACAGACAAACCTTTTATTGGTTAACTGTTATACTTTTATTATTTACTTATTAGACTCTAATAAACATTTTGAGACCCGTTAGAACTTTTTGCAATGTGAATTGCACATTTGGCACCATATAGTTCACAAGGCACTTTTAGGACCTATATAACTAATGTATAGTGCAACTTTTTTAGTTAAGTTCTTTTAACGATAACAGACAAACCTTTTATTGGTTAACTGATATACTTTTATTATTTACTTATTAGACTCTAATAAACATTTTGAGACCCGTTAGAACTTTTTGCAATGTGAATTAAACATTTGGCACCATATAGTTCACAAGGCACTTTTTAGGACCTATATAACTAATGTATAGTGCAAATGTTTTAGTTAAGTTCTTTTAACGATAACAGACAAACATTTTATTGGTTAACTGTTATACTTTTATTATTTACTTATTAGACTCTAATAAACATTTTGAGACCCGTTAGAACTTTTTGCAATGTGAATTGCACATTTGGCACCATATAGTTCACAAGGCACTTTTTAGGACCTATATAACTAATGTATAGTGCAAATTTTTTAGTTAAGTTCTTATAACGATAACAGACAAACCTTTTATTGGTTAACTGTTATACTTTTATTAGTTACTTATTAGACTCTAATAAACATTTTGAGACCCGTTAGAACTTTTTGCAATGTGAATTGCACATTTGGCACCATATAGTTCACAAGGCACTTTTTAGGACCTATATAACTAATATATAGTCCAAATTTTTTAGTTAAGTTCTTTTAACGATAACAGACAAACCTTTTATTGGTTAACTGTTATACTTTTATTATTTACTTATTAGACTCTAATAAACATTTTGAGACCCGTTAGAACTTTTTGCTAGGTGAATTGCACATTTGGCACCATATAGTTCACAAGGCACTTTTTAGGACCTATATAACTAATGTATAGTGCAAATTTTTTAGTTAAGTTCTTTTAACGATAACAGACAAACCTTTTATTGGTTAAGTGTTATACTTTTATTATTTACTTATTAGACTCTAATAAACATTTTGAGACCCGTTAGAACTTTTTGCAATGTGAATTGCACATTTGGCACCATATAGTTCACAAGGCACTTTTTAGGACCTATATAACTAATGTATAGTCCAAATTTTTTAGTTAAGTTCTTTTAACGATAACAGACAAACCTTTTATTGGTTAACTGTTATACTTTTATTATTTACTTATTAGACTCTAATAAACATTATGAGACCCGTTATAACTTTTTGCAATGTGAATTAAACATTTGGCACCATATAGTTCACAAGGCACTTTTTAGGACCTATATAACTAATGTATAGTGTAAATTTTTTAGTTAAGTTCTTTTAACGATAACAGACAAACCTTTTAATGGTTAACTGTTATACTTTTATTATTTACTTATTAGACTCTATTAAACATTTTGAGACCCGTTAGAACTTTTTGCAATGTGAATTGCACATTTGGCACCATATAGTTCACAAGGCACTTTTTAGGACCTATATAACTAATGTATAGTGCAAATTTTTTAGTTAAGTTCTTTTAACGATAACAGACAAATCTTTTATTGGTTAACTGTTATACTTTTATTATTTACTTATTAGGCTCTAATAAACATTTTGAGACCCGTTAGAACTTTTTGCAATGTGAATTGCACATTTGGCACCATATAGTTCACAAGGCACTTTTTAGGACCTATATAACTAATGTATAGTGCAAATTTTTTAGTTAAGTTCTTATAACGATAACAGACAAACCTTTTATTGGTTAACTGTTATACTTTTATTATTTACTTATTAGGCTCTAATAAACATTTTGAGACCCGTTAGAACTTTTTGCAATGTGAATTGCACATTTGGCACCATATAGTTCACAAGGCACTTTTTAGGACCTATATAACTAATGTATAGTGCAAATGTTTTAGTTAAGTTCTTTTAACGATAACAGACAAACATTTTATTGGTTAACTGTTATACTTTTATTAGTTACTTATTAGACTCTAATAAACATTTTGAGACCCGTTAGAACTTTTTGCAATGTGAATTGCACATTTGGCACCATATAGTTCACAAGGCACTTTTTAGGACCTATATAACTAATGTATAGTGCAACTTTTTTAGTTAAGTTCTTTTAACGATAACAGACAAACCTTTTATTGGTTAACTGTTATACTTTTATTATTTACTTATTAAACTCTAATAAACATTTTGAGACCCGTTAGAACTTTTTGCAATGTGAATTGCACATTTGGCACCATATAGTTCACAAGGCACTTTTTAGGACCTATATAACTAATGTATAGTGCAAATGTTTTAGTTAAGTTCTTTTAACGATAACAGACAAACCTTTTATTGGTTAACTGTTATACTTTTATTATTTACTTATTAGACTCTAATAAACATTTTGAGACCCGTTAGAACTTTTTGCAATGTGAATTGCACATTTGGCACCATATAGTTCACAAGGCACTTTTTAGGACCTATATAACTAATGTATAGTGCAAATTTTTTAGTTAAGTTCTTATAACGATAACAGACAAACCTTTTATTGGTTAACTGTTATACTTTTATTATTTACTTATTAGGCTCTAATAAACATTTTGAGACCCGTTAGAACTTTTTGCAATGTGAATTGCACATTTGGCACCATATAGTTCACAAGGCACTTTTTAGGACCTATATAACTAATGTATAGTGCAAATGTTTTAGTTAAGTTCTTTTAACGATAACAGACAAACATTTTATTGGTTAACTGTTATACTTTTATTAGTTACTTATTAGACTCTAATAAACATTTTGAGACCCGTTAGAACTTTTTGCAATGTGAATTGCACATTTGGCACCATATAGTTCACAAGGCACTTTTTAGGACCTATATAACTAATGTATAGTGCAACTTTTTTAGTTAAGTTCTTTTAACGATAACAGACAAACCTTTTATTGGTTAACTGTTATACTTTTATTATTTACTTATTAAACTCTAATAAACATTTTGAGACCCGTTAGAACTTTTTGCAATGTGAATTGCACATTTGGCACCATATAGTTCACAAGGCACTTTTTAGGACCTATATAACTAATGTATAGTGCAAATGTTTTAGTTAAGTTCTTTTAACGATAACAGACAAACCTTTTATTGGTTAACTGTTATACTTTTATTATTTACTTATTAGACTCTAATAAACATTTTGAGACCCGTTAGAACTTTTTGCAATGTGAATTGCACATTTGGCACCATATAGTTCACAAGGCACTTTTTAGGACCTATATAACTAATGTATAGTCCAAATTTTTTAGTTAAGTTCTTTTAACGATAACAGACAAACCTTTTATTGGTTAACTGTTATACTTTTATTATTTACTTATTAGACTCTAATAAACATTTTGAGACCCGTTAGAACTTTTTGCAATGTGAATTGCACATTTGGCACCATATAGTTCACAAGGCACTTTTAGGACCTATATAACTAATGTATAGTGCAACTTTTTTAGTTAAGTTCTTTTAACGATAACAGACAAACCTTTTATTGGTTAACTGATATACTTTTATTATTTACTTATTAGACTCTAATAAACATTTTGAGACCCGTTAGAACTTTTTGCAATGTGAATTAAACATTTGGCACCATATAGTTCACAAGGCACTTTTTAGGACCTATATAACTAATGTATAGTGCAAATGTTTTAGTTAAGTTCTTTTAACGATAACAGACAAACATTTTATTGGTTAACTGTTATACTTTTATTATTTACTTATTAGACTCTAATAAACATTTTGAGACCCGTTAGAACTTTTTGCAATGTGAATTGCACATTTGGCACCATATAGTTCACAAGGCACTTTTTAGGACCTATATAACTAATGTATAGTGCAAATTTTTTAGTTAAGTTCTTATAACGATAACAGACAAACCTTTTATTGGTTAACTGTTATACTTTTATTAGTTACTTATTAGACTCTAATAAACATTTTGAGACCCGTTAGAACTTTTTGCAATGTGAATTGCACATTTGGCACCATATAGTTCACAAGGCACTTTTTAGGACCTATATAACTAATATATAGTGCAAATTTTTTAGTTAAGTTCTTTTAACGATAACAGACAAACCTTTTATTGGTTAACTGTTATACTTTTATTATTTACTTATTAGACTCTAATAAACATTTTGAGACCCGTTAGAACTTTTTGCTAGGTGAATTGCACATTTGGCACCATATAGTTCACAAGGCACTTTTTAGGACCTATATAACTAATGTATAGTGCAAATTTTTTAGTTAAGTTCTTTTAACGATAACAGACAAACCTTTTATTGGTTAACTGTTATACTTTTATTATTTACTTATTAGACTCTAATAAACATTTTGAGACCCGTTAGAACTTTTTGCAATGTGATCTGCACATTTGGAACCATATAGTTCACAAGGCACTTTTTAGGACCTATATAACTAATGTATAGTGTAAATTTTTTAGTTAAGTTCTTTTAACGATAACAGACAAACCTTTTAATGGTTAACTGTTATACTTTTATTATTTACTTATTAGACTCTATTAAACATTTTGAGACCCGTTGGAACTTTTTGCAATGTGAATTGCACATTTGGCACCATATAGTTCACAAGGCACTTTTTAGGACCTATATAACTAATGTATAGTGCAAATTTTTTAGTTAAGTTCTTTTAACGATAACAGACAAATCTTTTATTGGTTAACTGTTATACTTTTATTATTTACTTATTAGGCTCTAATAAACATTTTGAGACCCGTTAGAACTTTTTGCAATGTGAATTGCACATTTGGCACCATATAGTTCACAAGGCACTTTTTAGGACCTATATAACTAATGTATAGTGCAAATTTTTTAGTTAAGTTCTTATAACGATAACAAACAAACCTTTTATTGGTTAACTGTTATACTTTTATTATTTACTTATTAGGCTCTAATAAACATTTTGAGACCCGTTAGAACTTTTTGCAATGTGAATTGCACATTTGGCACCATATAGTTCACAAGGCACTGTTTAGGACCTATATAACTAATGTATAGTGCAAATGTTTTAGTTAAGTTCTTTTAACGATAACAGACAAACATTTTATTGGTTAACTGTTATACTTTTATTAGTTACTTATTAGACTCTAATAAACATTTTGAGACCCGTTAGAACTTTTTGCAATGTGAATTGCACATTTGGCACCATATAGTTCACAAGGCACTTTTTAGGACCTATATAACTAATGTATAGTGCAACTTTTTTAGTTAAGTTCTTTTAACGATAACAGACAAACCTTTTATTGGTTAACTGTTATACTTTTATTATTTACTTATTAAACTCTAATAAACATTTTGAGACCCGTTAGAACTTTTTGCAATGTGAATTGCACATTTGGCACCATATAGTTCACAAGGCACTTTTTAGGACCTATATAACTAATGTATAGTGCAAATGTTTTAGTTAAGTTCTTTTAACGATAACAGACAAACCTTTTATTGGTTAACTGTTATACTTTTATTATTTACTTATTAGACTCTAATAAACATTTTGAGACCCGTTAGAACTTTTTGCAATGTGAATTGCACATTTGGCACCATATAGTTCACAAGGCACTTTTTAGGACCTATATAACTAATGTATAGTCCAAATTTTTTAGTTAAGTTCTTTTAACGATAACAGACAAACCTTTTATTGGTTAACTGTTATACTTTTATTATTTACTTATTAGACTCTAATAAACATTTTGAGACCCGTTAGAACTTTTTGCAATGTGAATTGCACATTTGGCACCATATAGTTCACAAGGCACTTTTAGGACCTATATAACTAATGTATAGTGCAACTTTTTTAGTTAAGTTCTTTTAACGATAACAGACAAACCTTTTATTGGTTAACTGATATACTTTTATTATTTACTTATTAGACTCTAATAAACATTTTGAGACCCGTTAGAACTTTTTGCAATGTGAATTAAACATTTGGCACCATATAGTTCACAAGGCACTTTTTAGGACCTATATAACTAATGTATAGTGCAAATGTTTTAGTTAAGTTCTTTTAACGATAACAGACAAACATTTTATTGGTTAACTGTTATACTTTTATTATTTACTTATTAGACTCTAATAAACATTTTGAGACCCGTTAGAACTTTTTACAATGTGATCTGCACATTTGGAACCATATAGTTCACAAGGCACTTTTTAGGACCTATATAACTAATGTATAGTGTAAATTTTTTAGTTAAGTTCTTTTAACGATAACAGACAAACCTTTTAATGGTTAACTGTTATACTTTTATTATTTACTTATTAGACTCTATTAAACATTTTGAGACCCGTTAGAACTTTTTGCAATGTGAATTGCACATTTGGCACCATATAGTTCACAAGGCACTTTTTAGGACCTATATAACTAATGTATAGTGCAAATTTTTTAGTTAAGTTCTTTTAACGATAACAGACAAATCTTTTATTGGTTAACTGTTATACTTTTATTATTTACTTATTAGGCTCTAATAAACATTTTGAGACCCGTTAGAACTTTTTGCAATGTGAATTGCACATTTGGCACCATATAGTTCACAAGGCACTTTTTAGGACCTATATAACTAATGTATAGTGCAAATTTTTTAGTTAAGTTCTTATAACGATAACAGACAAACCTTTTATTGGTTAACTGTTATACTTTTATTAGTTACTTATTAGACTCTAATAAACATTTTGAGACCCGTTAGAACTTTTTGCAATGTGAATTGCACATTTGGCACCATATAGTTCACAAGGCACTTTTTAGGACCTATATAACTAATATATAGTCCAAATTTTTTAGTAAAGTTCTTTTAACGATAACAGACAAACCTTTTATTGGTTAACTGTTATACTTTTATTATTTACTTATTAGACTCTAATAAACATTTTGAGACCCGTTAGAACTTTTTGCTAGGTGAATTGCACATTTGGCACCATATAGTTCACAAGGCACTTTTTAGGACCTATATAACTAATGTATAGTGCAAATTTTTTAGTTAAGTTCTTTTAACGATAACAGACAAACCTTTTATTGGTTAAGTGTTATACTTTTATTATTTACTTATTAGACTCTAATAAACATTTTGAGACCCGTTAGAACTTTTTGCAATGTGAATTGCACATTTGGCACCATATAGTTCACAAGGCACTTTTTAGGACCTATATAACTAATGTATAGTCCAAATTTTTTAGTTAAGTTCTTTTAACGATAACAGACAAACCTTTTATTGGTTAACTGTTATACTTTTATTATTTACTTATTAGACTCTAATAAACATTATGAGACCCGTTATAACTTTTTGCAATGTGAATTAAACATTTGGCACCATATAGTTCACAAGGCACTTTTTAGGACCTATATAACTAATGTATAGTGCAAATTTTTTAGTTAAGTTCTTTTAACGATAACAGACAAACCTTTTATTGGTTAACTGTTATACTTTTATTATTTACTTATTAGACTCTAATAAACATTTTGAGACCCGTTAGAACTTTTTGCAATGTGAATTGCACATTTGGCACCATATAGTTCACAAGGCACTTTTTAGGACCTATATAACTAATGTATAGTGCAAATTTTTTAGTTAAGTTCTTTTAACGATAACAGAAAAACCTTTTATTGGTTAACTGTTATACTTTTATTATTTACTTATTAGACTCTAATAAACATTTTGAGACCCGTTAGAACTTTTTGCAATGTGAATTGCACATTTGGCACCATATAGTTCACAAGGCACTTTTTAGGACCTATATAACTAATGTATAGTGCAAATTTTTTAGTTAAGTTCTTTTAACGATAACAGACAAACCTTTTATTGGTTAAGTGTTATACTTATATTATTTACTTATTAGACTCTAATAAACATTTTGAGACCCGTTAGAACTTTTTGCAATGTGAATTGCACATTTGGCACCATATAGTTCACAAGGCACTTTTTAGGACCTATATAACTAATGTATAGTGCAAATTTTTTAGTTAAGTTCTTTTAACCATAACAGACAAACCTTTTATTGGTTAACTGTTATACTTTTATTATTTACTTATTAGACTCTAATAAACATTTTGAGACCCGTTAGAACTTTTTGCAATGTGAATTGCACATTTGGCACCATATAGTTCACAAGGCACTTTTTAGGACCTATATAACTAATGTATAGTGCAAATTTTTTTAGTTAAGTTCTTTTTACGATAACAGACAAACCTTTTATTGGTTAACTGTTATACTTTTATTATTTACTTATTAGACTCTAATAAACATTTTGAGACCCGTTAGAACTTTTTGCAATGTGATCTGCACATTTGGCACCATATAGTTCACAAGGCACTTTTTAGGACCTATATAACTAATGTATAGTGCAAATTTTTTTAGTTAAGTTCTTTTAACGATAACAGACAAACCTTTTATTGGTTAACTGTTATACTTTTATTATTTACTTATTAGACTCTAATAAACATTTTGAGACCCGTTAAAACTTTTTGCAATGTGAATTGCACATTTGGCACCATATAGTTCACAAGGCACTTTTTAGGACCTATAAAACTAATGTATAGTGCAAATTTTTTAGTTAAGTTCTTTTAACGATAACAAACAAACCTTTTATTGGTTAACTGTTATACTTTTATTATTTACTCATTAGACTCTAATAAACATTTTGAGACCCGTTAGAACTTTTTGCAATGTGAATTGCACATTTGGCACCATATAGTTCACAAGGCACTTTTTAGGACCTATATAACTAATGTATAGTGCAACTTTTTTAGTTAAGTTCTTTTAACGATAACAGACAAACCTTTTATTGGTTAACTGTTATACTTTTATTATTTACTTATTAGACTCTAATAAACATTTTGAGACCCGTTAGAACTTTTTGCAATGTGAATTGCACATTTGGCACCATATAGTTCACAAGGCACTTTCTAGGACCTATATAACTAATGTATAGTGCAAATTTTTTAGTTAAGTTCTTTTAACGATAACAGACAAACCTTCTATTGGTTAACTGTTATACTTTTATTATTTACTTATTAGACTCTAATAAACATTTTGAGACCAGTTAGAACTTTTTGCAATGTGAATTGCACATTTGGCACCATATAGTTCACAAGGCACTTTTTAGGACCTATATAACTAATGTATAGTGCAAATGTTTTAGTTAAGTTCTTTTAACGATAACAGACAAACCTTTTATTGGTTAACTGTTATACTTTTAATATTTACTTATTAGACTCTAATAAACATTTTGAGACCCGTTAGAACTTTTTGCTAGGTGAATTGCACATTTGGCACCATATAGTTCACAAGGCACTTTTTAGGACCTATATAACTAATGTATAGTGCAAATTTTTTAGTTAAGTTCTTTTAACGATAACAGACAAACCTTTTATTGGTTAACTGTTATACTTTTATTATTTATTTATTAGACTCTAATAAACATTTTGAGACCCGTTAGAACTTTTTGCAATGTGAATTGCACATTTGGCACCATATAGTTCACAAGGCACTTTTTAGGACCTATATAACTAATGTATAGTCCAAATTTTTTAGTTAAGTTCTTTTAACGATAACAGACAAACCTTTTATTGGTTAACTGTTATACTTTCATCATTTACTCATTAGACTCTAATAAACATTTTGAGACCCGTTAGAACTTTTTGCAATGTGAATTGCACATTTGGCACCATATAGTTCACAAGGCACTTTTTAGGACCTATATAACTAATGTATAGTGCAACTTTTTTAGTTAAGTTCTTTTAACGATAACAGACAAACCTTTTATTGGTTAACTGTTATACTTTTATTATTTACTTATTAGACTCTAATAAACATTTTGAGACCCGTTAGAAGTTTTTGCAATGTGAATTGCACATTTGGCACCATATAGTTCACAAGGCACTTTTTAGGACCTATATAACTAATGTATAGTGCAAATGTTTTAGTTAAGTTCTTTTAACGATAACAGACAAACCTTTTATTGGTTAACTGTTATACTTTTATTATTTACTTATTAGACTCTAATAAACATTTTGAGACCCGTTAGAACTTTTTGCAATGTGAATTGCACATTTGGCACCATATAGTTCACAAGGCACTTTCTAGGACCTATATAACTAATGTATAGTGCAAATGTTTTAGTTAAGTTCTTTTAACGATAACAGACAAACCTTTTATTGGTTAACTGTTATACTTTTATTATTTACTTATTAGACTCTAATAAACATTTTGAGACCAGTTAGAACTTTTTGCAATGTGAATTGCACATTTGGCACCATATAGTTCACAAGGCACTTTTTAGGACCTATATAACTAATGTACTGTATAGTGCAAATTTTTTAGTTAAGTTCTTTTAACGATAACAGACAAACCTTTTATTGGTTAACTGTTATACTTTTATTATTTACTTATTAGACTCTAATAAACATTTTGAGACCCGTTAGAACTTTTTGCTAGGTGAATTGCACATTTGGCACCATATAGTTCACAAGGCACTTTTTAGGACCTATATAACTAATGTATAGTGCAAATTTTTTAGTTAAGTTCTTTTAACGATAACAGACAAACCTTTTATTGGTTAACTGTTATACTTTTATTATTTACTTATTAGACTCTAATAAACATTTTGAGACCCGTTAGAACTTTTTGCAATGTGAATTGCACATTTGGCACCATATAGTTCACAAGGCACTTTTTAGGACCTATATAACTAATGTTCTGTATAGTGCAAATTTTTTAGTTAAGTTCTTTTAACGATAACAGACAAACCTTTTATTGGTTAACTGTTATACTTTTATTATTTACTTATTAGACTCTAATAAACATTTTGAGACCCGTTAGAACTTTTTGCTAGGTGAATTGCACATTTGGCACCATATAGTTCACAAGGCACTTTTTAGGACCTATATAACTAATGTATAGTGCAAATTTTTTAGTTAAGTTCTTTTAACGATAACAGACAAACCTTTTATTGGTTAACTGTTATACTTTTATTATTTACTTATTAGACTCTAATAAACATTTTGAGACCCGTTAGAACTTTTTGCAATGTGAATTGCACATTTGGCACCATATAGTTCACAAGGCAATTTTTAGGACCTATATAACTAATGTACTGTATAGTGCAAATTTTTTAGTTAAGTTCTTTTAACGATAACAGACAAACCTTTTATTGGTTAACTGTTATACTTTTATTATTTACTTATTAGACTCTAATAAACATTTTGAGACCCGTTAGAACTTTTTGCAATGTGAATTGCACATTTGGCACCATATAGTTCACAAGGCACTTTTTAGTACCTATATAACTAATGTATAGTCCAAAATTTTTAGTTAAGTTCTTTTAACGATAACAGACAAACCTTTTATTCCTTAACTTTTATACTTTTATTATTTACTTATTAGACTCTAATAAACATTTTGAGACCCGTTAGAACTTTTTTCTAGGTGAATTGCACATTTGGCACCATATAGTTCACAAGGCACTTTTTAGGACCTATATAACTAATGTATAGTGCAAATTTTTTAGTTAAGTTCTTTTAACGATAACAGACAAACCTTTTATTGGTTAACTGTTATACTTTTATTATTTACTTATTAGACTCTAATAAACATTTTGAGACCCGTTAGAACTTTTTGCAATGTGAATTGCACATTTGGCACCATATAGTTCACAAGGCACTTTTTAGGACCTATATAACTAATGTATAGTGCAAATGTTTTAGTTAAGTTCTTTTAACGATAACAGACAAACCTTTTATTGGTTAACTGTTATACTTTTATTATTTACTTATTAGACTCTAATAAACATTTTGAGACCAGTTAGAACTTTTTGCAATGTGAATTGCACATTTGGCACCATATAGTTCACAAGGCACTTTTTAGGACCTATATAACTAATGTACTGTATAGTGCAAATTTTTTAGTTAAGTTCTTTTAACGATAACAGACAAACCTTTTATTGGTTAACTGTTATACTTTTATTATTTACTTATTAGACTCTAATAAACATTTTGAGACCCGTTAGAACTTTTTGCTAGGTGAATTGCACATTTGGCACCATATAGTTCACAAGGCACTTTTTAGGACCTATATAACTAATGTATAGTGCAAATTTTTTAGTTAAGTTCTTTTAACGATAACAGACAAACCTTTTATTGGTTAACTGTTATACTTTTATTATTTACTTATTAGACTCTAATAAACATTTTGAGACCCGTTAGAACTTTTTGCAATGTGAATTGCACATTTGGCACCATATAGTTCACAAGGCACTTTTTAGGACCTATATAACTAATGTTCTGTATAGTGCAAATTTTTTAGTTAAGTTCTTTTAACGATAACAGACAAACCTTTTATTGGTTAACTGTTATACTTTTATTATTTACTTATTAGACTCTAATAAACATTTTGAGACCCGTTAGAACTTTTTGCTAGGTGAATTGCACATTTGGCACCATATAGTTCACAAGGCACTTTTTAGGACCTATATAACTAATGTATAGTGCAAATTTTTTAGTTAAGTTCTTTTAACGATAACAGACAAACCTTTTATTGGTTAACTGTTATACTTTTATTATTTACTTATTAGACTCTAATAAACATTTTGAGACCCGTTAGAACTTTTTGCAATGTGAATTGCACATTTGGCACCATATAGTTCACAAGGCACTTTTTAGGACCTATATAACTAATGTACTGTATAGTGCAAATTTTTTAGTTAAGTTCTTTTAACGATAACAGACAAACCTTTTATTGGTTAACTGTTATACTTTTATTATTTACTTATTAGACTCTAATAAACATTTTGAGACCCGTTAGAACTTTTTGCAATGTGAATTGCACATTTGGCACCATATAGTTCACAAGGCACTTTTTAGTACCTATATAACTAATGTATAGTCCAAAATTTTTAGTTAAGTTCTTTTAACGATAACAGACAAACCTTTTATTCCTTAACTTTTATACTTTTATTATTTACTTATTAGACTCTAATAAACATTTTGAGACCCGTTAGAACTTTTTTCTAGGTGAATTGCACATTTGGCACCATATAGTTCACAAGGCACTTTTTAGGACCTATATAACTAATGTATAGTGCAAATTTTTTAGTTAAGTTCTTTTAACGATAACAGACAAACCTTTTATTGGTTAACTGTTATACTTTTATTATTTACTTATTAGACTCTAATAAACATTTTGAGACCCGTTAGAACTTTTTGCAATGTGAATTGCACATTTGGCACCATATAGTTCACAAGGCACTTTTTAGGACCTATATAACTAATGTATAGTCCAAATTTTTTAGTTAAGTTCTTTTAACGATAACAGACAAACCTTTTATTGGTTAACTGTTATACTTTTATCATTTACTTATTAGACTCTAATAAACATTTTGAGACCCGTTAGAACTTTTTGCAATGTGATCTGCACATTTGGCACCATATAGTTCACAAAGCACTTTTTAGGACCTATATAACTAATGTATAGTGCAACTTTTTTGGTTAAGTTCTTTTAACGATAACAGACAAACCTTTTATTGGTTAACTGTTATACTTTTATTATTTACTTATTAGACTCTAATAAACATTTTGAGACCCGTTAGAACTTTTTGCAATGTGAATTGCACATTTGGCACCATATAGTTCACAAGGCACTTTTTAGGACCTATATAACTAATGTATAGTGCAAATTTTTTAGTTAAGTTCTTTTAACGATAACAGACAAACCTTTTATTGGTTAACTGTTATACTTTTATTATTTACTTATTAGACTCTAATAAACATTTTGAGACCCGTTAGAACTTTTTGCAATGTGTATTAAACATTTGGCACCATATAGTTCACAAGGCACTTTTTAGGACCTATATAACTAATGTATAGTCCAAATTTTTTAGTTAAGTTCTTTTAACGATAACAGACAAACCTTTTATTGGTTAACTTTTATACTTTTATTATTTACTTATTAGACTCTAATAAACATTTTGAGACCCGTTAGAACTTTTTGCAATGTGAATTGCACATTTGGCACCATATAGTTCACAAGGCACTTTTTAGGACCTATATAACTAATGTATAGTCCAAATTTTTTAGTTAAGTTCTTTTAACGATAACAGACAAACCTTTTATTGGTTAACTGTTATACTTTTATTATTTACTTATTAGACTCTAATAAACATTTTGAGACCCGTTAGAACTTTTTGCAATGTGAATTGCACATTTGGCACCATATAGTTCACAAGGCACTTTTTAGGACCTATATAACTAATGTATAGTCCAAATTTTTTAGTTAAGTTCTTTTAACGATAACAGACAAACCTTTTATTGGTTAACTGTTATACTTTTATTATTTACTCATTAGACTCTAATAAACATTTTGAGACCCGTTAGAACTTTTTGCAATGTGAATTGCACATTTGGCACCATATAGTTCACAAGGCACTTTTTAGGACCTATATAACTAATGTATAGTGCAACTTTTTTAGTTAAGTTCTTTTAACGATAACAGACAAACCTTTTATTGGTTAACTGTTATACTTTTATTATTTACTTATTAGACTCTAATAAACATTTTGAGACCCGTTAGAACTTTTTGCAATGTGAATTGCACATTTGGCACCATATAGTTCACAAGGCACTTTTTAGGACCTATATAACTAATGTATAGTGCAAATGTTTTAGTTAAGTTATTTTAACGATAACAGACAAACCTTTTATTGGTTAACTGTTATACTTTTATTATTTACTTATTAGACTCTAATAAACATTTTGAGACCCGTTAGAACTTTTTGCAATGTGAATTGCACATTTGGCACCATATAGTTCACAAGGCACTTTTTATGACCTATATAACTAATGTATAGTCCAAATTTTTTAGTTAAGTTCTTTTAACGATAACAGACAAACCTTTTATTGGTTAACTGTTATACTTTTATTATTTACTTATTAGACTCTAATAAACATTTTGAGACCCGTTAGAACTTTTTGCAATGTGAATTGCACATTTGGCACCATATAGTTCACAAGGCACTTTTTAGGACCTATATAACTAATGTATAGTGCAAATGTTTTAGTTAAGTTCTTTTAACGATAACAGACAAACATTTTATTGGTTAACTGTTATACTTTTATTATTTACTTATTAGACTCTAATAAACATTTTGAGACCCGTTAGAACTTTTTGCAATGTGATCTGCACATTTGGAACCATATAGTTCACAAGGCACTTTTTAGGACCTATATAACTAATGTATAGTGTAAATTTTTTAGTTAAGTTCTTTTAACGATAACAGACAAACCTTTTAATGGTTAACTGTTATACTTTTATTATTTACTTATTAGACTCTATTAAACATTTTGAGACCCGTTAGAACTTTTTGCAATGTGAATTGCACATTTGGCACCATATAGTTCACAAGGCACTTTTTAGGACCTATATAACTAATGTATAGTGCAAATTTTTTAGTTAAGTTCTTTTAACGATAACAGACAAATCTTTTATTGGTTAACTGTTATACTTTTATTATTTACTTATTAGGCTCTAATAAACATTTTGAGACCCGTTAGAACTTTTTGCAATGTGAATTGCACATTTGGCACCATATAGTTCACAAGGCACTTTTTAGTACCTATATAACTAATGTATAGTCCAAAATTTTTAGTTAAGTTCTTTTAACGATAACAGACAAACCTTTTATTCCTTAACTTTTATACTTTTATTATTTACTTATTAGACTCTAATAAACATTTTGAGACCCGTTAGAACTTTTTTCTAGGTGAATTGCACATTTGGCACCATATAGTTCACAAGGCACTTTTTAGGACCTATATAACTAATGTATAGTGCAAATTTTTTAGTTAAGTTCTTTTAACGATAACAGACAAACCTTTTATTGGTTAACTGTTATACTTTTATTATTTACTTATTAGACTCTAATAAACATTTTGAGACCCGTTAGAACTTTTTGCAATGTGAATTGCACATTTGGCACCATATAGTTCACAAGGCACTTTTTAGGACCTATATAACTAATGTATAGTCCAAATTTTTTAGTTAAGTTCTTTTAACGATAACAGACAAACCTTTTATTGGTTAACTGTTATACTTTTATCATTTACTTATTAGACTCTAATAAACATTTTGAGACCCGTTAGAACTTTTTGCAATGTGATCTGCACATTTGGCACCATATAGTTCACAAAGCACTTTTTAGGACCTATATAACTAATGTATAGTGCAACTTTTTTGGTTAAGTTCTTTTAACGATAACAGACAAACCTTTTATTGGTTAACTGTTATACTTTTATTATTTACTTATTAGACTCTAATAAACATTTTGAGACCCGTTAGAACTTTTTGCAATGTGAATTGCACATTTGGCACCATATAGTTCACAAGGCACTTTTTAGGACCTATATAACTAATGTATAGTGCAAATTTTTTAGTTAAGTTCTTTTAACGATAACAGACAAACCTTTTATTGGTTAACTGTTATACTTTTATTATTTACTTATTAGACTCTAATAAACATTTTGAGACCCGTTAGAACTTTTTGCAATGTGTATTAAACATTTGGCACCATATAGTTCACAAGGCACTTTTTAGGACCTATATAACTAATGTATAGTCCAAATTTTTTAGTTAAGTTCTTTTAACGATAACAGACAAACCTTTTATTGGTTAACTTTTATACTTTTATTATTTACTTATTAGACTCTAATAAACATTTTGAGACCCGTTAGAACTTTTTGCAATGTGAATTGCACATTTGGCACCATATAGTTCACAAGGCACTTTTTAGGACCTATATAACTAATGTATAGTCCAAATTTTTTAGTTAAGTTCTTTTAACGATAACAGACAAACCTTTTATTGGTTAACTGTTATACTTTTATTATTTACTTATTAGACTCTAATAAACATTTTGAGACCCGTTAGAACTTTTTGCAATGTGAATTGCACATTTGGCACCATATAGTTCACAAGGCACTTTTTAGGACCTATATAACTAATGTATAGTCCAAATTTTTTAGTTAAGTTCTTTTAACGATAACAGACAAACCTTTTATTGGTTAACTGTTATACTTTTATTATTTACTCATTAGACTCTAATAAACATTTTGAGACCCGTTAGAACTTTTTGCAATGTGAATTGCACATTTGGCACCATATAGTTCACAAGGCACTTTTTAGGACCTATATAACTAATGTATAGTGCAACTTTTTTAGTTAAGTTCTTTTAACGATAACAGACAAACCTTTTATTGGTTAACTGTTATACTTTTATTATTTACTTATTAGACTCTAATAAACATTTTGAGACCCGTTAGAACTTTTTGCAATGTGAATTGCACATTTGGCACCATATAGTTCACAAGGCACTTTTTAGGACCTATATAACTAATGTATAGTGCAAATGTTTTAGTTAAGTTATTTTAACGATAACAGACAAACCTTTTATTGGTTAACTGTTATACTTTTATTATTTACTTATTAGACTCTAATAAACATTTTGAGACCCGTTAGAACTTTTTGCAATGTGAATTGCACATTTGGCACCATATAGTTCACAAGGCACTTTTTATGACCTATATAACTAATGTATAGTCCAAATTTTTTAGTTAAGTTCTTTTAACGATAACAGACAAACCTTTTATTGGTTAACTGTTATACTTTTATTATTTACTTATTAGACTCTAATAAACATTTTGAGACCCGTTAGAACTTTTTGCAATGTGAATTGCACATTTGGCACCATATAGTTCACAAGGCACTTTTTAGGACCTATATAACTAATGTATAGTGCAAATGTTTTAGTTAAGTTCTTTTAACGATAACAGACAAACATTTTATTGGTTAACTGTTATACTTTTATTATTTACTTATTAGACTCTAATAAACATTTTGAGACCCGTTAGAACTTTTTGCAATGTGATCTGCACATTTGGAACCATATAGTTCACAAGGCACTTTTTAGGACCTATATAACTAATGTATAGTGTAAATTTTTTAGTTAAGTTCTTTTAACGATAACAGACAAACCTTTTAATGGTTAACTGTTATACTTTTATTATTTACTTATTAGACTCTATTAAACATTTTGAGACCCGTTAGAACTTTTTGCAATGTGAATTGCACATTTGGCACCATATAGTTCACAAGGCACTTTTTAGGACCTATATAACTAATGTATAGTGCAAATTTTTTAGTTAAGTTCTTTTAACGATAACAGACAAATCTTTTATTGGTTAACTGTTATACTTTTATTATTTACTTATTAGGCTCTAATAAACATTTTGAGACCCGTTAGAACTTTTTGCAATGTGAATTGCACATTTGGCACCATATAGTTCACAAGGCACTTTTTAGGACCTATATAACTAATGTATAGTGCAAATTTTTTAGTTAAGTTCTTATAACGATAACAGACAAACCTTTTATTGGTTAACTGTTATACTTTTATTATTTACTTATTAGGCTCTAATAA
This sequence comes from Clavelina lepadiformis, assembly GCF_947623445.1. Classification (NCBI taxonomy): domain Eukaryota; kingdom Metazoa; phylum Chordata; class Ascidiacea; order Aplousobranchia; family Clavelinidae; genus Clavelina; species Clavelina lepadiformis. The sequence goes on along the minus strand of NC_135245.1, from coordinate 11,762,450 downwards.
ACATTTTGAGACCCGTTAGAACTTTTTGCAATGTGAATTGCACATTTGGCACCATATAGTTCACAAGGCACTTTTTAGGACCTATATAACTAATGTATAGTGCAAATGTTTTAGTTAAGTTCTTTTAACGATAACAGACAAACATTTTATTGGTTAACTGTTATACTTTTATTAGTTACTTATTAGACTCTAATAAACATTTTGAGACCCGTTAGAACTTTTTGCAATGTGAATTGCACATTTGGCACCATATAGTTCACAAGGCACTTTTTAGGACCTATATAACTAATGTATAGTGCAAATTTTTTAGTTAAGTTCTTTTAACGATAACAGACAAATCTTTTATTGGTTAACTGTTATACTTTTATTATTTACTTATTAGGCTCTAATAAACATTTTGAGACCCGTTAGAACTTTTTGCAATGTGAATTGCACATTTGGCACCATATAGTTCACAAGGCACTTTTTAGGACCTATATAACTAATGTATAGTGCAAATTTTTTAGTTAAGTTCTTATAACGATAACAGACAAACCTTTTATTGGTTAACTGTTATACTTTTATTATTTACTTATTAGGCTCTAATAAACATTTTGAGACCCGTTAGAACTTTTTGCAATGTGAATTGCACATTTGGCACCATATAGTTCACAAGGCACTTTTTAGGACCTATATAACTAATGTATAGTGCAAATGTTTTAGTTAAGTTCTTTTAACGATAACAGACAAACATTTTATTGGTTAACTGTTATACTTTTATTAGTTACTTATTAGACTCTAATAAACATTTTGAGACCCGTTAGAACTTTTTGCAATGTGAATTGCACATTTGGCACCATATAGTTCACAAGGCACTTTTTAGGACCTATATAACTAATGTATAGTGCAACTTTTTTAGTTAAGTTCTTTTAACGATAACAGACAAACCTTTTATTGGTTAACTGTTATACTTTTATTATTTACTTATTAAACTCTAATAAACATTTTGAGACCCGTTAGAACTTTTTGCAATGTGAATTGCACATTTGGCACCATATAGTTCACAAGGCACTTTTTAGGACCTATATAACTAATGTATAGTGCAAATGTTTTAGTTAAGTTCTTTTAACGATAACAGACAAATCTTTTATTGGTTAACTGTTATACTTTTATTATTTACTTATTAGACTCTAATAAACATTTTGAGACCCGTTAGAACTTTTTGCAATGTGAATTGCACATTTGGCACCATATAGTTCACAAGGCACTTTTTAGGACCTATATAACTAATGTATAGTCCAAATTTTTTAGTTAAGTTCTTTTAACGATAACAGACAAACCTTTTATTGGTTAACTGTTATACTTTTATTATTTACTTATTAGACTCTAATAAACATTTTGAGACCCGTTAGAACTTTTTGCAATGTGAATTGCACATTTGGCACCATATAGTTCACAAGGCACTTTTAGGACCTATATAACTAATGTATAGTGCAACTTTTTTAGTTAAGTTCTTTTAACGATAACAGACAAACCTTTTATTGGTTAACTGATATACTTTTATTATTTACTTATTAGACTCTAATAAACATTTTGAGACCCGTTAGAACTTTTTGCAATGTGAATTAAACATTTGGCACCATATAGTTCACAAGGCACTTTTTAGGACCTATATAACTAATGTATAGTGCAAATGTTTTAGTTAAGTTCTTTTAACGATAACAGACAAACATTTTATTGGTTAACTGTTATACTTTTATTATTTACTTATTAGACTCTAATAAACATTTTGAGACCCGTTAGAACTTTTTACAATGTGATCTGCACATTTGGAACCATATAGTTCACAAGGCACTTTTTAGGACCTATATAACTAATGTATAGTGTAAATTTTTTAGTTAAGTTCTTTTAACGATAACAGACAAACCTTTTAATGGTTAACTGTTATACTTTTATTATTTACTTATTAGACTCTATTAAACATTTTGAGACCCGTTAGAACTTTTTGCAATGTGAATTGCACATTTGGCACCATATAGTTCACAAGGCACTTTTTAGGACCTATATAACTAATGTATAGTGCAAATGTTTTAGTTAAGTTCTTATAACGATAACAGACAAACCTTTTATTGGTTAACTGTTATACTTTTATTATTTACTTAATAGGCTCTAATAAACATTTTGAGACCCGTTAGAACTTTTTGCAATGTGAATTGCACATTTGGCACCATATAGTTCACAAGGCACTTTTTAGGACCTATATAACTAATGTATAGTGCAAATGTTTTAGTTAAGTTCTTTTAACGATAACAGACAAACCTTTTATTGGTTAACTGTTATACTTTTATTAGTTACTTATTAGACTCTAATAAACATTTTGAGACCCGTTAGAACTTTTTGCAATGTGAATTGCACATTTGGCATCATATAGTTCACAAGGCACTTTTTAGGACCTATATAACTAATATATAGTCCAAATTTTTTAGTTAAGTTCTTTTAACGATAACAGACAAACCTTTTATTGGTTAACTGTTATACTTTTATTATTTACTTATTAGACTCTAATAAACATTTTGAGACCCGTTAGAACTTTTTGCTAGGTGAATTGCACATTTGGCACCATATAGTTCACAAGGCACTTTTTAGGACCTATATAACTAATGTATAGTGCAAATTTTTTAGTTAAGTTCTTTTAACGATAACAGACAAACCTTTTATTGGTTAAGTGTTATACTTTTATTATTTACTTATTAGACTCTAATAAACATTTTGAGACCCGTTAGAACTTTTTGCAATGTGAATTGCACATTTGGCACCATATAGTTCACAAGGCACTTTTTAGGACCTATATAACTAATGTATAGTCCAAATTTTTTAGTTAAGTTCTTTTAACGATAACAGACAAACCTTTTATTGGTTAACTGTTATACTTTTATTATTTACTTATTAGACTCTAATAAACATTTTGAGACCCGTTAGAACTTTTTGCAATGTGAATTAAACATTTGGCACCATATAGTTCACAAGGCACTTTTTAGGACCTATATAACTAATGTATAGTGCAAATGTTTTAGTTAAGTTCTTTTAACGATAACAGACAAACATTTTATTGGTTAACTGTTATACTTTTATTATTTACTTATTAGACTCTAATAAACATTTTGAGACCCGTTAGAACTTTTTACAATGTGATCTGCACATTTGGAACCATATAGTTCACAAGGCACTTTTTAGGACCTATATAACTAATGTATAGTGTAAATTTTTTAGTTAAGTTCTTTTAACGATAACAGACAAACCTTTTAATGGTTAACTGTTATACTTTTATTATTTACTTATTAGACTCTATTAAACATTTTGAGACCCGTTAGAACTTTTTGCAATGTGAATTGCACATTTGGCACCATATAGTTCACAAGGCACTTTTTAGGACCTATATAACTAATGTATAGTGCAAATTTTTTAGTTAAGTTCTTTTAACGATAACAGACAAATCTTTTATTGGTTAACTGTTATACTTTTATTATTTACTTATTAGGCTCTAATAAACATTTTGAGACCCGTTAGAACTTTTTGCAATGTGAATTGCACATTTGGCACCATATAGTTCACAAGGCACTTTTTAGGACCTATATAACTAATGTATAGTGCAAATGTTTTAGTTAAGTTCTTATAACGATAACAGACAAACCTTTTATTGGTTAACTGTTATACTTTTATTATTTACTTATTAGGCTCTAATAAACATTTTGAGACCCGTTAGAACTTTTTGCAATGTGAATTGCACATTTGGCACCATATAGTTCACAAGGCACTTTTTAGGACCTATATAACTAATGTATAGTGCAAATGTTTTAGTTAAGTTCTTTTAACGATAACAGACAAACCTTTTATTGGTTAACTGTTATACTTTTATTAGTTACTTATTAGACTCTAATAAACATTTTGAGACCCGTTAGAACTTTTTGCAATGTGAATTGCACATTTGGCACCATATAGTTCACAAGGCACTTTTTAGGACCTATATAACTAATATATAGTCCAAATTTTTTAGTTAAGTTCTTTTAACGATAACAGACAAACCTTTTATTGGTTAACTGTTATACTTTTATTATTTACTTATTAGACTCTAATAAACATTTTGAGACCCGTTAGAACTTTTTGCTAGGTGAATTGCACATTTGGCACCATATAGTTCACAAGGCACTTTTTAGGACCTATATAACTAATGTATAGTGCAAATTTTTTAGTTAAGTTCTTTTAACGATAACAGACAAACCTTTTATTGGTTAAGTGTTATACTTTTATTATTTACTTATTAGACTCTAATAAACATTTTGAGACCCGTTAGAACTTTTTGCAATGTGAATTGCACATTTGGCACCATATAGTTCACAAGGCACTTTTTAGGACCTATATAACTAATGTATAGTCCAAATTTTTTAGTTAAGTTCTTTTAACGATAACAGACAAACCTTTTATTGGTTAACTGTTATACTTTTATTATTTACTTATTAGACTCTAATAAACATTATGAGACCCGTTATAACTTTTTGCAATGTGAATTAAACATTTGGCACCATATAGTTCACAAGGCACTTTTTAGGACCTATATAACTAATGTATAGTGCAAATTTTTTAGTTAAGTTCTTTTAACGATAACAGACAAACCTTTTATTGGTTAACTGTTATACTTTTATTATTTACTTATTAGACTCTAATAAACATTTTGAGACCCGTTAGAACTTTTTGCAATGTGAATTGCACATTTGGCACCATATAGTTCACAAGGCACTTTTTAGGACCTATATAACTAATGTATAGTGCAAATTTTTTAGTTAAGTTCTTTTAACGATAACAGAAAAACCTTTTATTGGTTAACTGTTATACTTTTATTATTTACTTATTAGACTCTAATAAACATTTTGAGACCCGTTAGAACTTTTTGCAATGTGAATTGCACATTTGGCACCATATAGTTCACAAGGCACTTTTTAGGACCTATATAACTAATGTATAGTGCAAATTTTTTAGTTAAGTTCTTTTAACGATAACAGACAAACCTTTTATTGGTTAAGTGTTATACTTATATTATTTACTTATTAGACTCTAATAAACATTTTGAGACCCGTTAGAACTTTTTGCAATGTGAATTGCACATTTGGCACCATATAGTTCACAAGGCACTTTTTAGGACCTATATAACTAATGTATAGTGCAAATGTTTTAGTTAAGTTCTTTTAACGATAACAGACAAACCTTTTATTGGTTAACTGTTATACTTTTATTATTTACCTATTAGACTCTAATAAACATTTTGAGACCCGTTAGAACTTTTTGCAATGTGAATTGCACATTTGGCACCATATAGTTCACAAGGCACTTTTTAGGACCTATATAACTAATGTATAGTGCAAATGTTTTAGTTAAGTTCTTTTAACGATAACAGACAAACCTTTTATTGGTTAACTGTTATACTTTTATTATTTACTTATTAGACTCTAATAAACATTTTGAGACCCGCTAGAACTTTTTGCAATGTGAATTGCACATTTGGCACCATATAGTTCACAAGGCACTTTTTAGGACCTATATAACTAATGTATAGTGCAACTTTTTTAGTTAAGTTCTTTTAACGATAACAGACAAACCTTTTATTGGTTAACTGTTATACTTTTATTATTTACTTATTAGACTCTAATAAACATTTTGAGACCCGTTAGAACTTTTTGCAATGTGAATTAAACATTTGGCACCATATAGTTCACAAGGCACTTTTTAGGACCTATATAACTAATGTATAGTGCAAATGTTTTAGTTAAGTTCTTTTAACGATAACAGACAAACATTTTATTGGTTAACTGTTATACTTTTATTATTTACTTATTAGACTCTAATAAACATTTTGAGACCCGTTAGAACTTTTTGCAATGTGATCTGCACATTTGGAACCATATAGTTCACAAGGCACTTTTTAGGACCTATATAACTAATGTATAGTGTAAATTTTTTAGTTAAGTTCTTTTAACGATAACAGACAAACCTTTTAATGGTTAACTGTTATACTTTTATTATTTACTTATTAGACTCTATTAAACATTTTGAGACCCGTTAGAACTTTTTGCAATGTGAATTGCACATTTGGCACCATATAGTTCACAAGGCACTTTTTAGGACCTATATAACTAATGTATAGTGCAAATTTTTTAGTTAAGTTCTTTTAACGATAACAGACAAATCTTTTATTGGTTAACTGTTATACTTTTATTATTTACTTATTAGGCTCTAATAAACATTTTGAGACCCGTTAGAACTTTTTGCAATGTGAATTGCACATTTGGCACCATATAGTTCACAAGGCACTTTTTAGGACCTATATAACTAATGTATAGTGCAAATTTTTTAGTTAAGTTCTTATAACGATAACAGACAAACCTTTTATTGGTTAACTGTTATACTTTTATTATTTACTTATTAGGCTCTAATAAACATTTTGAGACCCGTTAGAACTTTTTGCAATGTGAATTGCACATTTGGCACCATATAGTTCACAAGGCACTTTTTAGGACCTATATAACTAATGTATAGTGCAAATGTTTTAGTTAAGTTCTTTTAACGATAACAGACAAACATTTTATTGGTTAACTGTTATACTTTTATTAGTTACTTATTAGACTCTAATAAACATTTTGAGACCCGTTAGAACTTTTTGCAATGTGAATTGCACATTTGGCACCATATAGTTCACAAGGCACTTTTTAGGACCTATATAACTAATGTATAGTGCAACTTTTTTAGTTAAGTTCTTTTAACGATAACAGACAAACCTTTTATTGGTTAACTGTTATACTTTTATTATTTACTTATTAAACTCTAATAAACATTTTGAGACCCGTTAGAACTTTTTGCAATGTGAATTGCACATTTGGCACCATATAGTTCACAAGGCACTTTTTAGGACCTATATAACTAATGTATAGTGCAAATGTTTTAGTTAAGTTCTTTTAACGATAACAGACAAACCTTTTATTGGTTAACTGTTATACTTTTATTATTTAATTATTAGACTCTAATAAACATTTTGAGACCCGTTAGAACTTTTTGCAATGTGAATTGCACATTTGGCACCATATAGTTCACAAGGCACTTTTTAGGACCTATATAACTAATGTATAGTCCAAATTTTTTAGTTAAGTTCTTTTAACGATAACAGACAAACCTTTTATTGGTTAACTGTTATACTTTTATTATTTACTTATTAGACTCTAATAAACATTTTGAGACCCGTTAGAACTTTTTGCAATGTGAATTGCACATTTGGCACCATATAGTTCACAAGGCACTTTTAGGACCTATATAACTAATGTATAGTGCAACTTTTTTAGTTAAGTTCTTTTAACGATAACAGACAAACCTTTTATTGGTTAACTGATATACTTTTATTATTTACTTATTAGACTCTAATAAACATTTTGAGACCCGTTAGAACTTTTTGCAATGTGAATTAAACATTTGGCACCATATAGTTCACAAGGCACTTTTTAGGACCTATATAACTAATGTATAGTGCAAATGTTTTAGTTAAGTTCTTTTAACGATAACAGACAAACATTTTATTGGTTAACTGTTATACTTTTATTATTTACTTATTAGACTCTAATAAACATTTTGAGACCCGTTAGAACTTTTTACAATGTGATCTGCACATTTGGAACCATATAGTTCACAAGGCACTTTTTAGGACCTATATAACTAATGTATAGTGTAAATTTTTTAGTTAAGTTCTTTTAACGATAACAGACAAACCTTTTAATGGTTAACTGTTATACTTTTATTATTTACTTATTAGACTCTATTAAACATTTTGAGACCCGTTAGAACTTTTTGCAATGTGAATTGCACATTTGGCACCATATAGTTCACAAGGCACTTTTTAGGACCTATATAACTAATGTATAGTGCAAATTTTTTAGTTAAGTTCTTTTAACGATAACAGACAAATCTTTTATTGGTTAACTGTTATACTTTTATTATTTACTTATTAGGCTCTAATAAACATTTTGAGACCCGTTAGAACTTTTTGCAATGTGAATTGCACATTTGGCACCATATAGTTCACAAGGCACTTTTTAGGACCTATATAACTAATGTATAGTGCAAATGTTTTAGTTAAGTTCTTATAACGATAACAGACAAACCTTTTATTGGTTAACTGTTATACTTTTATTATTTACTTATTAGGCTCTAATAAACATTTTGAGACCCGTTAGAACTTTTTGCAATGTGAATTGCACATTTGGCACCATATAGTTCACAAGGCACTTTTTAGGACCTATATAACTAATGTATAGTGCAAATGTTTTAGTTAAGTTCTTTTAACGATAACAGACAAACCTTTTATTGGTTAACTGTTATACTTTTATTAGTTACTTATTAGACTCTAATAAACATTTTGAGACCCGTTAGAACTTTTTGCAATGTGAATTGCACATTTGGCACCATATAGTTCACAAGGCACTTTTTAGGACCTATATAACTAATATATAGTCCAAATTTTTTAGTTAAGTTCTTTTAACGATAACAGACAAACCTTTTATTGGTTAACTGTTATACTTTTATTATTTACTTATTAGACTCTAATAAACATTTTGAGACCCGTTAGAACTTTTTGCTAGGTGAATTGCACATTTGGCACCATATAGTTCACAAGGCACTTTTTAGGACCTATATAACTAATGTATAGTGCAAATTTTTTAGTTAAGTTCTTTTAACGATAACAGACAAACCTTTTATTGGTTAAGTGTTATACTTTTATTATTTACTTATTAGACTCTAATAAACATTTTGAGACCCGTTAGAACTTTTTGCAATGTGAATTGCACATTTGGCACCATATAGTTCACAAGGCACTTTTTAGGACCTATATAACTAATGTATAGTCCAAATTTTTTAGTTAAGTTCTTTTAACGATAACAGACAAACCTTTTATTGGTTAACTGTTATACTTTTATTATTTACTTATTAGACTCTAATAAACATTATGAGACCCGTTATAACTTTTTGCAATGTGAATTAAACATTTGGCACCATATAGTTCACAAGGCACTTTTTAGGACCTATATAACTAATGTATAGTGCAAATTTTTTAGTTAAGTTCTTTTAACGATAACAGACAAACCTTTTATTGGTTAACTGTTATACTTTTATTATTTACTTATTAGACTCTAATAAACATTTTGAGACCCGTTAGAACTTTTTGCAATGTGAATTGCACATTTGGCACCATATAGTTCACAAGGCACTTTTTAGGACCTATATAACTAATGTATAGTGCAAATTTTTTAGTTAAGTTCTTTTAACGATAACAGAAAAACCTTTTATTGGTTAACTGTTATACTTTTATTATTTACTTATTAGACTCTAATAAACATTTTGAGACCCGTTAGAACTTTTTGCAATGTGAATTGCACATTTGGCACCATATAGTTCACAAGGCACTTTTTAGGACCTATATAACTAATGTATAGTGCAAATTTTTTAGTTAAGTTCTTTTAACGATAACAGACAAACCTTTTATTGGTTAAGTGTTATACTTATATTATTTACTTATTAGACTCTAATAAACATTTTGAGACCCGTTAGAACTTTTTGCAATGTGAATTGCACATTTGGCACCATATAGTTCACAAGGCACTTTTTAGGACCTATATAACTAATGTATAGTGCAAATGTTTTAGTTAAGTTCTTTTAACGATAACAGACAAACCTTTTATTGGTTAACTGTTATACTTTTATTATTTACCTATTAGACTCTAATAAACATTTTGAGACCCGTTAGAACTTTTTGCAATGTGAATTGCACATTTGGCACCATATAGTTCACAAGGCACTTTTTAGGACCTATATAACTAATGTATAGTCCAAATTTTTTAGTTAAGTTCTTTTAACGATAACAGACAAACCTTTTATTGGTTAACTGTTATACTTTTATTATTTACTTATTAGACTCTAATAAACATTTTGAGACCCGCTAGAACTTTTTGCAATGTGAATTGCACATTTGGCACCATATAGTTCACAAGGCACTTTTTAGGACCTATATAACTAATGTATAGTGCAACTTTTTTAGTTAAGTTCTTTTAACGATAACAGACAAACCTTTTATTGGTTAACTGTTATACTTTTATTATTTACTTATTAGAGTCTAATAAACATTTTGAGACCCGTTAGAACTTTTTGCAATGTGAATTAAACATTTGGCACCATATAGTTCACAAGGCACTTTTTAGGACCTATATAACTAATGTATAGTGCAAATGTTTTAGTTAAGTTCTTTTAAAGATAACAGACAAACCTTTTATTGGTTAACTGTTATACTTTTATTATTTACTTATTAGACTCTAATAAACATTTTGAGACCCGTTAGAACTTTTTGCAATGTGATCTGCACATTTGGAACCATATAGTTCACAAGGCACTTTTTAGGACCTATATAACTAATGTATAGTGTAAATTTTTTAGTTAAGTTCTTTTAACGATAACAGACAAACCTTTTAATGGTTAACTGTTATACTTTTATTATTTACTTATTAGACTCTATTAAACATTTTGAGACCCGTTAGAACTTTTTGCAATGTGAATTGCACATTTGGCACCATATAGTTCACAAGGCACTTTTTAGGACCTATATAACTAATGTATAGTGCAAATTTTTTAGTTAAGTTCTTATAACGATAACAGACAAACCTTTTATTGGTTAACTGTTATACTTTTATTATTTACTTATTAGGCTCTAATAAACATTTTGAGACCCGTTAGAACTTTTTGCAATGTGAATTGCACATTTGGCACCATATAGTTCACAAGGCACTTTTTAGGACCTATATAACTAATGTATAGTGCAAATGTTTTAGTTAAGTTCTTTTAACGATAACAGACAAACCTTTTATTGGTTAACTGTTATACTTTTATTAGTTACTTATTAGACTCTAATAAACATTTTGAGACCCGTTAGAACTTTTTGCAATGTGAATTGCACATTTGGCACCATATAGTTCACAAGGCACTTTTTAGGACCTATATAACTAATGTATAGTGCAACTTTTTTAGTTAAGTTCTTTTAACGATAACAGACAAACCTTTTATTGGTTAACTGTTATACTTTTATTATTTACTTATTAAACTCTAATAAACATTTTGAGACCCGTTAGAACTTTTTGCAATGTGAATTGCACATTTGGCACCATATAGTTCACAAGGCACTTTTTAGGACCTATATAACTAATGTATAGTGCAAATGTTTTAGTTAAGTTCTTTTAACGATAACAGACAAACCTTTTATTGGTTAACTGTTATACTTTTATTATTTACTTATTAGACTCTAATAAACATTTTGAGACCCGTTAGAACTTTTTGCAATGTGAATTGCACATTTGGCACCATATAGTTCACAAGGCACTTTTTAGGACCTATATAACTAATGTATAGTCCAAATTTTTTAGTTAAGTTCTTTTAACGATAACAGACAAACCTTTTATTGGTTAACTGTTATACTTTTATTATTTACTTATTAGACTCTAATAAACATTTTGAGACCCGTTAGAACTTTTTGCAATGTGAATTGCACATTTGGCACCATATAGTTCACAAGGCACTTTTAGGACCTATATAACTAATGTATAGTGCAACTTTTTTAGTTAAGTTCTTTTAACGATAACAGACAAACCTTTTATTGGTTAACTGATATACTTTTATTATTTACTTATTAGACTCTAATAAACATTTTGAGACCCGTTAGAACTTTTTGCAATGTGAATTAAACATTTGGCACCATATAGTTCACAAGGCACTTTTTAGGACCTATATAACTAATGTATAGTGCAAATTTTTTAGTTAAGTTCTTTTAACGATAACAGACAAATCGTTTATTGGTTAACTGTTATACTTTTATTATTTACTTATTAGACTCTAATAAACATTTTGAGACCCGTTAGAACTTTTTGCTAGGTGAATTGCACATTTGGCACCATATAGTTCACAAGGCACTTTTTAGGACCTATATAACTAATGTATAGTGCAAATGTTTTAGTTAAGTTCTTTTAACGATAACAGACAAACCTTTTATTGGTTAACTGTTATACTTTTATTATTTAATTATTAGACTCTAATAAACATTTTGAGACCCGTTAGAACTTTTTACAATGTGATCTGCACATTTGGATCCATATAGTTCACAAGGCACTTTTTAGGACCTATATAACTAATGTATAGTGTAAATTTTTTAGTTAAGTTCTTTTAACGATAACAGACAAACCTTTTAATGGTTAACTGTTATACTTTTATTATTTACTTATTAGACTCTATTAAACATTTTGAGACCCGTTAGAACTTTTTGCAATGTGAATTGCACATTTGGCACCATATAGTTCACAAGGCACTTTTTAGGACCTATATAACTAATGTATAGTGCAAATTTTTTAGTTAAGTTCTTTTAACGATAACAGACAAATCTTTTATTGGTTAACTGTTATACTTTTATTATTTACTTATTAGGCTCTAATAAACATTTTGAGACCCGTTAGAACTTTTTGCAATGTGAATTGCACATTTGGCACCATATAGTTCACAAGGCACTTTTTAGGACCTATATAACTAATGTATAGTGCAAATTTTTTAGTTAAGTTCTTATAACGATAACAGACAAACCTTTTATTGGTTAACTGTTATACTTTTATTATTTACTTATTAGGCTCTAATAAACATTTTGAGACCCGTTAGAACTTTTTGCAATGTGAATTGCACATTTGGCACCATATAGTTCACAAGGCACTTTTTAGGACCTATATAACTAATGTATAGTGCAAATGTTTTAGTTAAGTTCTTTTAACGATAACAGACAAACCTTTTATTGGTTAACTGTTATACTTTTATTAGTTACTTATTAGACTCTAATAAACATTTTGAGACCCGTTAGAACTTTTTGCAATGTGAATTGCACATTTGGCACCATATAGTTCACAAGGCACTTTTTAGGACCTATATAACTAATATATAGTCCAAATTTTTTAGTTAAGTTCTTTTAACGATAACAGACAAACCTTTTATTGGTTAACTGTTATACTTTTATTATTTACTTATTAGACTCTAATAAACATTTTGAGACCCGTTAGAACTTTTTGCTAGGTGAATTGCACATTTGGCACCATATAGTTCACAAGGCACTTTTTAGGACCTATATAACTAATGTATAGTGCAAATTTTTTAGTTAAGTTCTTTTAACGATAACAGACAAACCTTTTATTGGTTAAGTGTTATACTTTTATTATTTACTTATTAGACTCTAATAAACATTTTGAGACCCGTTAGAACTTTTTGCAATGTGAATTGCACATTTGGCACCATATAGTTCACAAGGCACTTTTTAGGACCTATATAACTAATGTATAGTCCAAATTTTTTAGTTAAGTTCTTTTAACGATAACAGACAAACCTTTTATTGGTTAACTGTTATACTTTTATTATTTACTTATTAGACTCTAATAAACATTATGAGACCCGTTATAACTTTTTGCAATGTGAATTAAACATTTGGCACCATATAGTTCACAAGGCACTTTTTAGGACCTATATAACTAATGTATAGTGCAAATTTTTTAGTTAAGTTCTTTTAACGATAACAGACAAACCTTTTATTGGTTAACTGTTATACTTTTATTATTTACTTATTAGACTCTAATAAACATTTTGAGACCCGTTAGAACTTTTTGCTAGGTGAATTGCACATTTGGCACCATATAGTTCACAAGGCACTTTTTAGGACCTATATAACTAATGTATAGTGCAAATTTTTTAGTTAAGTTCTTTTAACGATAACAGACAAACCTTTTATTGGTTAAGTGTTATACTTTTATTATTTACTTATTAGACTCTAATAAACATTTTGAGACCCGTTAGAACTTTTTGCAATGTGAATTGCACATTTGGCACCATATAGTTCACAAGGCACTTTTTAGGACCTATATAACTAATGTATAGTCCAAATTTTTTAGTTAAGTTCTTTTAACGATAACAGACAAACCTTTTATTGGTTAACTGTTATACTTTTATTATTTACTTATTAGACTCTAATAAACATTATGAGACCCGTTATAACTTTTTGCAATGTGAATTAAACATTTGGCACCATATAGTTCACAAGGCACTTTTTAGGACCTATATAACTAATGTATAGTGCAAATTTTTTAGTTAAGTTCTTTTAACGATAACAGACAAACCTTTTATTGGTTAACTGTTATACTTTTATTATTTACTTATTAGACTCTAATAAACATTTTGAGACCCGTTAGAACTTTTTGCAATGTGAATTGCACATTTGGCACCATATAGTTCACAAGGCACTTTTTAGGACCTATATAACTAATGTATAGTGCAAATTTTTTAGTTAAGTTCTTTTAACGATAACAGAAAAACCTTTTATTGGTTAACTGTTATACTTTTATTATTTACTTATTAGGCTCTAATAAACATTTTGAGACCCGTTAGAACTTTTTGCAATGTGAATTGCACATTTGGCACCATATAGTTCACAAGGCACTTTTTAGGACCTATATAACTAATGTATAGTGCAAATTTTTTAGTTAAGTTCTTTTAACGATAACAGACAAACCTTTTATTGGTTAAGTGTTATACTTATATTATTTACTTATTAGACTCTAATAAACATTTTGAGACCCGTTAGAACTTTTTGCAATGTGAATTGCACATTTGGCACCATATAGTTCACAAGGCACTTTTTAGGACCTATATAACTAATGTATAGTGCAAATGTTTTAGTTAAGTTCTTTTAACCATAACAGACAAACCTTTTATTGGTTAACTGTTATACTTTTATTATTTACTTATTAGACTCTAATAAACATTTTGAGACCCGTTAGAACTTTTTGCAATGTGAATTGCACATTTGGCACCATATAGTTCACAAGGCACTTTTTAGGACCTATATAACTAATGTATAGTGCAAATTTTTTTAGTTAAGTTCTTTTAACGATAACAGACAAACCTTTTATTGGTTAACTGTTATACTTTTATTATTTACTTATTAGACTCTAATAAACATTTTGAGACCCGTTAGAACTTTTTGCAATGTGATCTGCACATTTGGCACCATATAGTTCACAAGGCACTTTTTAGGACCTATATAACTAATGTATAGTGCAAATTTTTTTAGTTAAGTTCTTTTAACGATAACAGACAAACCTTTTATTGGTTAACTGTTATACTTTTATTATTTACTTATTAGACTCTAATAAACATTTTGAGACCCGTTAGAACTTTTTGCAATGTGATCTGCACATTTGGCACCATATAGTTCACAAGGCACTTTTTAGGACCTATATAACTAATGTATAGTGCAAATTTTTTAGTTAAGTTCTTTTAACGATAACAGACAAACCTTTTATTGGTTAACTGTTATACTTTTATTATTTACTTACTAGACTCTAATAAACATTTTGAGACCCGTTAGAACTTTTTGCAATGTGAATTGCACATTTGGCACCATATAGTTCACAAGGCACTTTTTAGGACCTATATAACTAATGTATAGTGCAAATTTTTTAGTTAAGTTCTTTTAACGATAACAGACAAACCTTTTATTGGTTAACTGTTATACTTTTATTATTTACTTATTAGACTCTAATAAACATTTTGAGACCCGTTAGAACTTTTTGCAATGTGAATTGCACATTTGGCACCATATAGTTCACAAGGCACTTTTTAGGACCTATATAACTAATGTATAGTGCAAATTTTTTAGTTAAGTTCTTTTAACGATAACAGACAAACCTTTTATTGGTTAAGTGTTATACTTTTATTATTTACTTATTAGACTCTAATAAACATTTTGAGACTCGTTAGAACTTTTTGCAATGTGAATTGCACATTTGGCACCATATAGTTCACAAGGCACTTTTTAGGACCTATATAACTAATGTATAGTGCAAATTTTTTAGTTAAGTTCTTTTAACCATAACAGACAAACCTTTTATTGGTTAACTGTTATACTTTTATTATTTACTTATTAGACTCTAATAAACATTTTGAGACCCGTTAGAACTTTTTGCAATGTGAATTGCACATTTGGCACCATATAGTTCACAAGGCACTTTTTAGGACCTATATAACTAATGTATAGTGAAAATTTTTTTAGTTAAGTTCTTTTAACGATAACAGACAAACCTTTTATTGGTTAACTGTTATACTTTTATTATTTACTTATTAGACTCTAATAAACATTTTGAGACCCGTTAGAACTTTTTGCAATGTGATCTGCACATTTGGCACCATATAGTTCACAAGGCACTTTTTAGGACCTATATAACTAATGTATAGTGCAAATTTTTTTAGTTAAGTTCTTTTAACGATAACAGACAAACCTTTTATTGGTTAACTGTTATACTTTTATTATTTACTTATTAGACTCTAATAAACATTTTGAGACCCGTTAGAACTTTTTGCAATGTGATCTGCACATTTGGCACCATATAGTTCACAAGGCACTTTTTAGGACCTATATAACTAATGTATAGTGCAAATTTTTTAGTTAAGTTCTTTTAACGATAACAGACAAACCTTTTATTGGTTAACTGTTATACTTTTATTATTTACTTATTAGACTCTAATAAACATTTTGAGACCCGTTAGAACTTTTTGCAATGTGAATTGCACATTTGGCACCATATAGTTCACAAGGCACTTTTTAGGACCTATATAACTAATGTATAGTCCAAATTTTTTAGTTAAGTTCTTTTAACGATAACAGACAAATCGTTTATTGGTTAACTGTTATACTTTTATTATTTACTTATTAGACTCTAATAAACATTTTGAGACCCGTTAGAACTTTTTGCTAGGTGAATTGCACATTTGGCACCATATAGTTCACAAGGCACTTTTTAGGACCTATATAACTAATGTATAGTGCAAATGTTTTAGTTAAGTTCTTTTAACGATAACAGACAAACCTTTTATTGGTTAACTGTTATACTTTTTTTATTTACTTATTAGACTCTAATAAACATTTTGAGACCCGTTAGAACTTTTTGCAATGTGAATTAAACATTTGGCACCATATAGTTCACAAGGCACTTTTTAGGACCTATATAACTAATGTATAGTGCAAATGTTTTAGTTAAGTTCTTTTAACGATAACAGACAAACCTTTTATTGGTTAACTGTTATACTTTTATTATTTACTTATTAGACTCTAATAAACATTTTGAGACCCGTTAGAACTTTTTGCAATGTGAATTGCACATTTGGCACCATATAGTTCACAAGGCACTTTTTAGGACCTATATAACTAATGTATAGTGCAAATGTTTTAGTTAAGTTCTTTTAACGATAACAGACAAATCTTTTATTGGTTAACTTTTATACTTTTACTATTTAATTATTAGACTCTAGTAAACATTTTGAGACCCGTTAGAACTTTTTGCAATGTGAATTGCACATTTGGCACCATATAGTTCACAAGGCACTTTTTAGGACCTATATAACCAATGTATAGTGCAAATGTTTTAGTTAAGTTCTTTTAACGATAACAGACAAACCTTTATTGGTTAACTGTTATACTTTTATTATTTACTTATTAGACTCTAATAAACATTTTGAGACCCGTTAGAACTTTTTGCAATGTGAATTAAACATTTGGCACCATATAGTTCACAAGGCACTTTTTATGACCTATATAACTAATGTATAGTGCAAATGTTTTAGTTAAGTTCTTTTAACGATAACAGACAAATCTTTTATTAGTTAACTGTTATAGTTTTATTATTTACTTATTAGACTCTAATAAACATTTTGAGACCCGTTAGAACTTTTTGCAATGTGAATTGCACATTTGGCACCATATAGTTCACAAGGCACTTTTTAGGACCTATATAACCAATGTATAGTGCAAATGTTTTAGTTAAGTTCTTTTAACGATAACAGACAAACCTTTTATTGGTTAACTGTTATACTTTTATTATTTACTTATTAGACTCTAATAAACATTTTGAGACCCGTTAGAACTTCTTGCAATGTGAATTAAACGTTTGGCACCATATAGTTCACAAGGCACTTTTTATGACCTATATAACTAATGTATAGTGCAAATGTTTTAGTTAAGTTCTTTTAACGATAACAGACAAACCTTTATTGGTTAACTGTTATACTTTTATTATTTACTTATTAGACTCTAATAAACATTTTGAGACCCGTTAGAACTTTTTGCAATGTGAATTAAACATTTGGCACCATATAGTTCACAAGGCACTTTTTATGACCTATATAAATAATGTATAGTGCAAATGTTTTAGTTAAGTTCTTTTAACGATAACAGACAAACCTTTTATTGGTTAACTGTTATACTTTTATTATTTACTTATTAGACTCTAATAAACATTTTGAGACCCGTTAGAACTTTTTGCAATGTGAATTAAACATTTGGCACCATATAGTTCACAAAGCACTTTTTAGGACCTATATAACTAATGTATAGTGCAAATGTTTTAGTTAAGTTCTTTTAACGATAACAGACAAACCTTTTATTGGTTAACTGTTATACTTTTATTATTTACTTATTAGACTCTAATAAACATTTTGAGACCCGTTAGAACATTTTGCAATGTGTATTAAACATTTGGCACCATATAGTTCACAAGGCACTTTTTAGGACCTATATAACTAATGTATAGTGCAAATGTTTTAGTTAAGTTCTTTTAACGATAACAGACAAACCTTTTATTAGTTAACTGTTATAGTTTTATTATTTACTTATTAGACTCTAATAAACATTTTTAGACCCGTTAGAACTTTTTGCAATGTGTATTAAACATTTGGCACCATATAGTTCACAAGGCACTTTTTAGGACCTATATAACTAATGTATAGTGCAAATGTTTTAGTTAAGTTCTTTTAACGATAACAGACAAACCTTTTATTGGTTAACTGTTATACTTTTATTATTTACTTATTAGACTCTAATAAACATTTTGAGACCCGTTAGAACTTTTTGCTAGGTGAATTAAACATTTGGCACCATATAGTTCACAAGGCACTTTTTAGGACCTATATAACTAATGTATAGTGCAAATGTTTTAGTTAAGTTCTTTTAACGATAACAGACAAACCTTTTATTGGTTAACTGTTATACTTTTATTATTTACTTATTAGACTCTAATAAACATTTTGAGACCCGTTAGAACTTTTTGCAATGTGAATTGCACATTTGGCACCATATAGTTCACAAGGCACTTTTTAGGACCTATATAACTAATGTATAGTGCAAATTTTTTTAGTTAAGTTCTTTTAACGATAACAGACAAACCTTTTATTGGTTAACTGTTATACTTTTATTATTTACTTATTAGACTCTAATAAACATTTTGAGACCCGTTAGAACTTTTTGCAATGTGATCTGCACATTTGGCACCATATAGTTCACAAGGTACTTTTTAGGACCTATATAACTAATGTATAGTGCAAATTTTTTAGTTAAGTTCTTTTAACGATAACAGACAAACCTTTTATTGGTTAACTGTTATACTTTTATTATTTACTTATTAGACTCTAATAAACATTTTGAGACCCGTTAGAACTTTTTGCAATGTGAATTGCACATTTGGCACCATATAGTTCACAAGGCACTTTTTAGGACCTATATAACTAATGTATAGTCCAAATTTTTTAGTTAAGTTCTTTTAACGATAACAGACAAATCGTTTATTGGTTAACTGTTATACTTTTATTATTTACTTATTAGACTCTAATAAACATTTTGAGACCCGTTAGAACTTTTTGCTAGGTGAATTGCACATTTGGCACCATATAGTTCACAAGGCACTTTTTAGGACCTATATAACTAATGTATAGTGCAAATGTTTTAGTTAAGTTCTTTTAACGATAACAGACAAACCTTTTATTGGTTAACTGTTATACTTTTATTATTTAATTATTAGACTCTAATAAACATTTTGAGACCCGTTAGAACTTTTTGCAATGTGAATTAAACATTTGGCACCATATAGTTCACAAGGCACTTTTTAGGACCTATATAACTAATGTATAGTGCAAATGTTTTAGTTAAGTTCTTTTAACGATAACAGACAAACCTTTTATTGGTTAACTGTTATACTTTTATTATTTACTTATTAGACTCTAATAAACATTTTGAGACCCGTTAGAACTTTTTGCAATGTGAATTGCACATTTGGCACCATATAGTTCACAAGGCACTTTTTAGGACCTATATAACTAATGTATGGTGCAAATGTTTTAGTTAAGTTCTTTTAACGATAACAGACAAATCTTTTATTGGTTAACTTTTATACTTTTACTATTTAATTATTAGACTCTAGTAAACATTTTGAGACCCGTTAGAACTTTTTGCAATGTGAATTGCACATTTGGCACCATATAGTTCACAAGGCACTTTTTAGGACCTATATAACTAATGTATAGTGCAAATTTTTTAGTTAAGTTCTTTTAACGATAACAGACAAACCTTTTATTGGTTAACTGTTATACTTTTATTATTTACTTATTAGACTCTAATAAACATTTTGAGACCCGTTAGAACTTTTTGCAATGTGAATTGCACATTTGGCACCATATAGTTCACAAGGCACTTTTTAGGACCTATATAACCAATGTATAGTGCAAATGTTTTAGTTAAGTTCTTTTAACGATAACAGACAAACCTTTTATTGGTTAACTGTTATACTTTTATTATTTACTTATTAGACTCTAATAAACATTTTGAGACCCGTTAGAACTTCTTGCAATGTGAATTAAACATTTGGCACCATATAGTTCACAAGGCACTTTTTATGACCTATATAACTAATGTATAGTGCAAATGTTTTAGTTAAGTTCTTTTAACGATAACAGACAAACCTTTATTGGTTAACTGTTATACTTTTATTATTTACTTATTAGACTCTAATAAACATTTTGAGACCCGTTAGAACTTTTTGCAATGTGATCTGCACATTTGGCACCATATAGTTCACAAGGTACTTTTTAGGACCTATATAACTAATGTATAGTGCAAATTTTTTAGTTAAGTTCTTTTAACGATAACAGACAAACCTTTTATTGGTTAACTGTTATACTTTTATTATTTACTTATTAGACTCTAATAAACATTTTGAGACCCGTTAGAACTTTTTGCAATGTGAATTGCACATTTGGCACCATATAGTTCACAAGGCACTTTTTAGGACCTATATAACTAATGTATAGTCCAAATTTTTTAGTTAAGTTCTTTTAACGATAACAGACAAATCGTTTATTGGTTAACTGTTATACTTTTATTATTTACTTATTAGACTCTAATAAACATTTTGAGACCCGTTAGAACTTTTTGCTAGGTGAATTGCACATTTGGCACCATATAGTTCACAAGGCACTTTTTAGGACCTATATAACTAATGTATAGTGCAAATGTTTTAGTTAAGTTCTTTTAACGATAACAGACAAACCTTTTATTGGTTAACTGTTATACTTTTTTTATTTAATTATTAGACTCTAATAAACATTTTGAGACCCGTTAGAACTTTTTGCAATGTGAATTAAACATTTGGCACCATATAGTTCACAAGGCACTTTTTAGGACCTATATAACTAATGTATAGTGCAAATGTTTTAGTTAAGTTCTTTTAACGATAACAGACAAACCTTTTATTGGTTAACTGTTATACTTTTATTATTTACTTATTAGACTCTAATAAACATTTTGAGACCCGTTAGAACTTTTTGCAATGTGAATTGCACATTTGGCACCATATAGTTCACAAGGCACTTTTTAGGACCTATATAACTAATGTATGGTGCAAATGTTTTAGTTAAGTTCTTTTAACGATAACAGACAAATCTTTTATTGGTTAACTTTTATACTTTTACTATTTAATTATTAGACTCTAGTAAACATTTTGAGACCCGTTAGAACTTTTTGCAATGTGAATTGCACATTTGGCACCATATAGTTCACAAGGCACTTTTTAGGACCTATATAACTAATGTATAGTGCAAATTTTTTAGTTAAGTTCTTTTAACGATAACAGACAAACCTTTTATTGGTTAACTGTTATACTTTTATTATTTACTTATTAGACTCTAATAAACATTTTGAGACCCGTTAGAACTTTTTGCAATGTGAATTGCACATTTGGCACCATATAGTTCACAAGGCACTTTTTAGGACCTATATAACCAATGTATAGTGCAAATGTTTTAGTTAAGTTCTTTTAACGATAACAGACAAACCTTTTATTGGTTAACTGTTATACTTTTATTATTTACTTATTAGACTCTAATAAACATTTTGAGACCCGTTAGAACTTCTTGCAATGTGAATTAAACATTTGGCATCATATAGTTCACAAGGCACTTTTTATGACCTATATAACTAATGTATAGTGCAAATGTTTTAGTTAAGTTCTTTTAACGATAACAGACAAACCTTTATTGGTTAACTGTTATACTTTTATTATTTACTTATTAGACTCTAATAAACATTTTGAGACCCGTTAGAACTTTTTGCAATGTGAATTAAACATTTGGCACCATATAGTTCACAAGGCACTTTTTATGACCTATATAAATAATGTATAGTGCAAATGTTTTAGTTAAGTTCTTTTAACGATAACAGACAAACCTTTTATTGGTTAACTGTTATACTTTTATTATTTACTTATTAGACTCTAATAAACATTTTGAGACCCGTTAGAACTTTTTGCAATGTGAATTAAACATTTGGCACCATATAGTTCACAAGGCACTTTTTAGGACCTATATAACTAATGTATAGTGCAAATGTTTTAGTTAAGTTCTTTTAACGATAACAGACAAACCTTTTATTGGTTAACTGTTATAGTTTTATTATTTACTTATTAGACTCTAATAAACATTTTGAGACCCGTTAGAACATTTTGCAATGTGTATTAAACATTTGGCACCATATAGTTCACAAGGCACTTTTTAGGACCTATAGAACTAATGTATAGTGCAAATGTTTTAGTTAAGTTCTTTTAACGATAACAGACAAACCTTTTATTAGTTAACTGTTATAGTTTTATTATTTACTTATTAGACTCTAATAAACATTTTGAGACCCGTTAGAACTTTTTGCAATGTGAATTGCACATTTGGCACCATATAGTTCACAAGGCACTTTTTAGGACCTATATAACTAATGTATAGTGCAAATTTTTTAGTTAAGTTCTTTTAACGATAACAGACAAACCTTTTATTGGTTAACTGTTATACTTTTATTATTTACTTATTAGACTCTAATAAACATTTTGAGACCCGTTAGAACTTTTTGCAATGTGAATTGCACATTTGGCACCATATAGTTCACAAGGCACTTTTTAGGACCTATATAACCAATGTATAGTGCAAATGTTTTAGTTAAGTTCTTTTAACGATAACAGACAAACCTTTTATTGGTTAACTGTTATACTTTTATTATTTACTTATTAGACTCTAATAAACATTTGAGACCCGTTAGAACTTCTTGCAATGTGAATTAAACATTTGGCACCATATAGTTCACAAGGCACTTTTTATGACCTATATAACTAATGTATAGTGCAAATGTTTTAGTTAAGTTCTTTTAACGATAACAGACAAACCTTTATTGGTTAACTGTTATACTTTTATTATTTACTTATTAGACTCTAATAAACATTTTGAGACCCGTTAGAACTTTTTGCAATGTGAATTAAACATTTGGCACCATATAGTTCACAAGGCACTTTTTATGACCTATATAAATAATGTATAGTGCAAATGTTTTAGTTAAGTTCTTTTAACGATAACAGACAAATCTTTTATTGGTTAACTGTTATACTTTTATTATTTACTTATTAGACTCTAATAAACATTTTGAGACCCGTTAGAACTTTTTGCAATGTGAATTAAACATTTGGCACCATATAGTTCACAAGGCACTTTTTAGGACCTATATAACTAATGAATAGTGCAAATGTTTTAGTTAAGTTCTTTTAACGATAACAGACAAACCTTTTATTGGTTAACTGTTATACTTTTATTATTTACTTATTAGACTCTATTAAACATTTTGAGACCCGTCAGAACTTTTTGCAATGTGAATTAAACATTTGGCACCATATAGTTCACAAGGCACTTTTTAGGACCTATATAATTAATGTATAGTGCAAATGTTTTAGTTAAGTTCTTTTAACGATAACAGACAAACCTTTTATTGATTAACTGTTATACTTTTATTATCTACTTATTAGACTCTAATAAACATTTTGAGACCCGTTAGAACTTTTTGCAATGTGAAATAAACATTTGGCACCATATAGTTCACAAGGCACTTTTTAGGACCTATATAACTAATGTATAGTGCAAATGTTTTAGTTAAGTTCTTTTAACGATAACAGACAAACCTTTTATTGGTTAACTGTTATACTTTTATTATTTACTTATTAGACTCTAATAAACATTTTGAGACCCGTTAGAACTTTTTGCAATGTGAATTAAACATTTGGCTCCATATAGTTCACAAGGCACTTTTTAAGACCTATATAACTAATGTATAGTGCAAATGTTTTAGTTAAGTTCTTTTAACGATAACAGACAAATCTTTTTTTGGTTAACTGTTATACTTTTATTATTTACCTATTAGACTCTAATAAACATTTTGAGACCCGTTAGAACTTTTTGCAATGTGAATTAAACATTTGGCACCATATAGTTCACAAGGCACTTTTTATGACCTATATAACTAATGTATAGTGCAAATGTTTTAGTTAAGTTCTTTTAACGATAAAAGACAAACCTTTTATTGGTTAACTGTTATACTTTTATTATTTACTTATTAGACTCTAATAAACATTTTGAGACCCGTTAGAACTTTTTGCAATGTGAATTGCACATTTGGCACCATATAGTTCACAAGGCACTTTTTAGGACCTATATAACTAATGTATGGTGCAAATGTTTTAGTTAAGTTCTTTTAACGATAACAGACAAACCTTTTATTGGTTAACTGTTATACTTTTATTATTTACTTATTAGACTCTAATAAACATTTTGAGACCCGTTAGAACTTTTTGCAATGTGAATTGCAAATTTGGCACCATATAGTTCACAAGGCACTTTTTATGACCTACATAACTAATGTATAGTGCAAATGTTTTAGTTAAGTTCTTTTAACGATAACAGACAAACCTTTTATTGGTTAACTGTTATACTTTTATTATTTACTTATTAGACTCTAATAAACATTTTGAGACCCGTTAGAACTTTTTGCAATGTGAATTGCACATTTGGCGCCATATAGTTCACAAGGCACTTTTTAGGACCTATATAACTAATGTATAGTGCAAATGTTTTAGTTAAGTTCTGTTAACGATAACAGACAAACCTTTTATTGGTTAACTGTTATACTTTTATTATTTACTTATTAGACTCTAATAAACATTTTGAGACCCGTTAAAACTTTTTGCAATGTGTATTAAACATTTGGCACCATATAGTTCACAAGGCACTTTTTAGGACCTATATAACTAATGTATAGTGCAAATGTTTTAGTTAAGTTCTTTTAACGATAACAGACAAACCTTTTATTGGTTAACTGTTATACTTTTATTATTTACTTATTAGACTCTAATAAACATTTTGAGACCCGTCAGAACTTTTTGCAATGTGAATTAAACATTTGGCATCATATAGTTCACAAGGCACTTTTTAGGACCTACATAACTAATGTATAGTGCAAATGTTTTAGTTAAGTTCTTTTAACGATAACAGACAAACATTTTATTGATTAACTGTTATACTTTTATTATTTACTTATTAGACTCTAATAAACATTTTGAGACCCGTCAGAACTTTTTGCAATGTGAAATAAACATTTGGCACCATATAGTTCACAAGGCACTTTTTAGGACCTATATAACTAATGTATAGTGCAAATGTTTTAGTTAAGTTCTTTTAACGATAACAGACAAATCTTTTATTGGTTAACTGTTATACTTTTATTATTTACCTATTAGACTCTAATAAACATTTTGAGACCCGTTAGAACTTTTTGCAATGTGAATTAAACATTTGGCACCATATAGTTCACAAGGCACTTTTTATGACCTATATAACTAATGTATAGTGCAAATGTTTTAGTTAAGTTCTTTTAACGATAAAAGACAAACCTTTTATTGGTTAACTGTTATACTTTTATTATTTACTTATTAGACTCTAATAAACATTTTGAGACCCGTTAGAACTTTTTGCAATGTGAATTGCACATTTGGCACCATATAGTTCACAAGGCACTTTTTAGGACCTATATAACTAATGTATGGTGCAAAAGTTTTAGTTAAGTTCTTTTAACGATAACAGACAAACCTTTTATTGGTTAACTGTTATACTTTTATTATTTACTTATTAGACTCTAATAAACATTTTGAGACCCGTTAGAACTTTTTGCAATGTGAATTGCAAATTTGGCACCATATAGTTCACAAGGCACTTTTAATGACCTACATAACTAATGTATAGTGCAAATGTTTTAGTTAAGTTCTTTTAACGATAACAGACAAACCTTTTATTGGTTAACTGTTATACTTTTATTATTTACTTATTAGACTCTAATAAACATTTTGAGACCCGTTAGAACTTTTTGCAATGTGAATTGCACATTTGGCACCATATAGTTCACAAGGCACTTTTTAGGACCTATATAACTAATGTATAGTGCAAATGTTTTAGTTAAGTTCTCTTAACGATAACAGACAAACCTTTTATTGGTTAACTGTTATACTTTTATTATTTACTTATTAGACTCTAATAAACATTTTGAGACCCGTTAGAACTTTTTGCAATGTGAATTAAACATTTGGCACCATATAGTTCACAAGGCACTTTTTAGGACCTATATAACTAATGTATAGTGCAAATGTTTTAGTTAAGTTCTTTTAACGATAACAGACAAACCTTTTATTGGTTAACTGTTATACTTTTAATATTTACTTATTAGACTCTAATAAACATTTTGAGACCCGTCAGAACTTTTTGCAATGTGAATTAAACATTTGGCATCATATAGTTCACAAGGCACTTTTTAGGACCTATATAACTAATGTATAGTGCAAATGTTTTAGTTAAGTTCTTTTAACGATAACAGACAAACCTTTTATTGATTAACTGTTATACTTTTATTATCTACTTATTAGACTCTAATAAACATTTTGAGACCCGTTAGAACTTTTTGCAATGTGAAATAAACATTTGGCACCATATAGTTCACAAGGCACTTTTTAGGACCTATATAACTAATGTATAGTGCAAATGTTTTAGTTAAGTTCTTTTAACGATAACTGACAAACCTTTTATTGGTTAACTGTTATACTTTTATTATTTACTTATTAGACTCTAATAAACATTTTGAGACCCGTTAGAACTTTTTGCAATGTGAATTAAACATTTGGCTCCATATAGTTCACAAGGCACTTTTTAGGATCTATATAACTAATGTATAGTGCAAATGTTTTAGTTAAGTTCTTTTAACGATAACAGACAAATCTTTTATTGGTTAACTGTTATACTTTTATTATTTACCTATTAGACTCTATTAAACATTTTGAGACCCGTTAGAACTTTTTGCAATGTGAATTAAACATTTGGCACCATATAGTTCACAAGGCACTTTTTATGACCTATATAACTAATGTATAGTGCAAATGTTTTAGTTAAGTTCTTTTAACGATAAAAGACAAACCTTTTATTGGTTAACTGTTATACTTTTATTATTTACTTATTAGACTCTAATAAACATTTTGAGACCCGTTAGAACTTTTTGCAATGTGAATTGCACATTTGGCACCATATAGTTCACAAGGCACTTTTTAGGACCTATATAACTAATGTATGGTGCAAATGTTTTAGTTAAGTTCTTTTAACGATAACAGACAAACCTTTTATTGGTTAACTGTTATATTTTTATTATTTATTTATTAGACTCTAATAAACATTTTGAGACCTGTTAGAACTTTTTGCAATGTGAATTGCAAATTTGGCACCATATAGTTCACAAGGCACTTTTTATGACCTACATAACTAATGTATAGTGCAAATGTTTTAGTTAAGTTCTTTTAACGATAACAGACAAACCTTTTATTGGTTAACTGTTATACTTTTATTATTTACTTATTAGACTCTAATAAACATTTTGAGACCCGTTAGAACTTTTTGCAATGTGAATTGCACATTTGGCACCATATAGTTCACAAGGCACTTTTTAGGACCTATATAACTAATGTATAGTGCAAATGTTTTAGTTAAGTTCTTTTAACGATAACAGACAAACCTTTTATTGGTTAACTGTTATACTTTTATTATTTACTTATTAGACTCTAGTAAACATTTTGAGACCCGTTAGAACTTTTTGCAATGTGTATTAAACATTTGGCACCATATAGTTCACAAGGCACTTTTTAGGACCTATATAACTAATGTATAGTGCAAATGTTTTAGTTAAGTTCTTTTAACGATAACAGACAAACCTTTTATTGGTTAACTGTTATACTTTTATTATTTACTTATTAGACTCTAATAAACATTTTGAGACCCGTCAGAACTTTTTGCAATGTGAATTAAACATTTGGCATCATATAGTTCACAAGGCACTTTTTAGGACCTACATAACTAATGTATAGTGCAAATGTTTTAGTTAAGTTCTTTTAACGATAACAGACAAACCTTTTATTGGTTAACTGTTATACTTTTATTATTTACTTATTAGACTCTAATAAACATTTTGAGACCCGTTAGAACTTTTTGCAATGTGAAATAAACATTTGGCACCATATAGTTCACAAGGCACTTTTTAGGACCTATATAACTAATGTATAGTGCAAATGTTTTAGTTAAGTTCTTTTAACGATAACAGACAAACCTTTTATTGGTTAACTGTTATACTTTTATTATTTACTTATTAGACTCTAATAAACATTTTGAGACCCGTTAGAACTTTTTGCAATGTGAATTAAACATTTGGCTCCATATAGTTCACAAGGCACTTTTTAGGACCTATATAACTAATGTATAGTGCAAATGTTTTAGTTAAGTTCTTTTAACGATAACAGACAAATCTTTTATTGGTTAACTGTTATACTTTTATTATTTACCTATTAGACTCTAATAAACATTTTGAGACCCGTTAGAACTTTTTGCAATGTGAATTAAACATTTGGCACCATATAGTTCACAAGGCACTTTTTATGACCTATATAACTAATGTATAGTGCAAATGTTTTAGTTAAGTTCTTTTAACGATAAAAGACAAACCTTTTATTGGTTAACTGTTATACTTTTATTATTTACTTATTAGACTCTAATAAACATTTTGAGACCCGTTAGAACTTTTTGCAATGTGAATTAAACATTTGGCACCATATAGTTCACAAGGCACTTTTTAGGACCTATATAACTAATGTATGGTGCAAATGTTTTAGTTAAGTTCTTTTAACGATAACAGACAAACCTTTTATTGGTTAACTGTTATACTTTTATTATTTACTTATTAGACTCTAATAAACATTTTGAGACCCGTTAGAACTTTTTGCAATGTGAATTGCAAATTTGGCACCATATAGTTCACAAGGCACTTTTTATGACCTACATAACTAATGTATAGTGCAAATGTTTTAGTTAAGTTCTTTTAACGATAACAGACAAACCTTTTATTGGTTAACTGTTATACTTTTATTATTTACTTATTAGACTCTAATAAACATTTTGAGACCCGTTAGAACTTTTTGCAATGTGAATTGCACATTTGGCACCATATAGTTCACAAGGCACTTTTTAGGACCTATATAACTAATGTATAGTGCAAATGTTTTAGTTAAGTTCTTTTAACGATAACAGACAAACCTTTTATTGGTTAACTGTTATACTTTTATTATTTACTTATTAGACTCTAATAAACATTTTGAGACCCGTTAGAACTTTTTGCAATGTGTATTAAACATTTGGCACCATATAGTTCACAAGGCACTTTTTAGGACCTATATAACTAATGTATAGTGCAAATGTTTTAGTTAAGTTCTTTTAACGATAACAGACAAACCTTTTATTGGTTAACTGTTATACTTTTATTATTTACTTATTAGACTCTAATAAACATTTTGAGACCCGTTAGAACATTTTGCAATGTGAATTGCACATTTGGCACCATATAGTTCACAAGGCACTTTTTAGGACCTATATAACTAATGTATAGTGCAAATGTTTCAGTTAAGTTCTTTTAACGATAACAGACAAACCTTTTATTGGTTAACTGTTATACTTTTGTTATTTACTTATTAGACTCTAATAAACATTTTGAGACCCGTTAGAACTTTTTGCAATGTGAATTGCACATTTGGCACCATATAGTTCACAAGGCACTTTTTAGGACCTATATAACTAATGTATAGTGCAAATGTTTTAGTTAAGTTCTTTTAACGATAACAGACAAACCTTTTATTGGTTAACTGTTATACTTTTATTATTTACTTATTAGACTCTAATAAACATTTTGAGACCCGTTAGAACTTTTTGCAATGTGAATTGCACTTTTGGCACCATATAGTTCACAAGGCACTTTTTAGGACCTATATAACTAATGTATAGTGCAAATTTTTTAGTTAAGTTCTTTTAACGATAACAGACAAACCTTTTATTGGTTAACTGTTATACTTTTATTATTTACTTATTAGACTCTAATAAACATTTTGAGACCCGTTAGAACTTTTTGCAATGTGAATTGCACATTTGGCACCATATAGTTCACAAGGCACTTTTTATGACCTATATAACTAATGTATAGTGCAAATGTTTTAGTTAAGTTCCTTTAACGATAACAGACAAACCTTTTATTGGTTAACTGTTATACTTTTATTATTTACTTATTAGACTCTATTAAACATTTTGAGACCCGTTAGAACTTTTTGCAATGTGAATTAAACATTTGGCACCATATAGTTCACAAGGCACTTTTTAGGACCTATATAACTAATGTATAGTGCAAATGTTTTAGTTAAGTTCTTTTAACGATAACAGACAAACCTTTTATTGGTTAACTGTTATACTTTTATTATTTACTTATTAGACTCTAATAAACATTTTGAGACCCGTTAGAAGTTTTTGCAATGTGTATTAAACATTTGGCACCATATAGTTCACAAGGCACTTTTTAGGACCTATATAACTAATGTATAGTGCAAATGTTTTAGTTAAGTTCTTTTAACGATAACAGACAAACCTTTTATTGGTTAACTGTTATACTTTTATTATCTACTTATTAGACTCTAATAAACATTTTGAGACCCGTTAGAACTTTTTGCAATGTGAATTGCACATTTGGCACCATATAGTTCACAAGTCACTTTTTAGGACCTATATAACTAATGTATAGTGCAAATGTTTTAGTTAAGTTCTTTTAACGATAACAGACAAACCTTTTATTGGTTAACTGTTATACTTTTATTATTTACTTATTAGACTCTAATAAACATTTTGAGACCCGTTAGAACTTTTTGCAATGTGAATTAAACATTTGGCTCCATATAGTTCACAAGGCACTTTTTAGGACCTATATAACTAATGTATAGTGCAAATGTTTTAGTTAAGTTCTTTTAACGATAACAGACAAATCTTTTATTGGTTAACTGTTATACTTTTATTATTTACCTATTAGACTCTAATAAACATTTTGAGACCCGTTGGAACTTTTTGCAATGTGAATTAAACATTTGGCACCATATAGTTCACAAGGCACTTTTTATGACCTATATAACTAATGTATAGTGCAAATGTTTTAGTTAAGTTCTTTTAACGATAACAGACAAACCTTTTATTGGTTAACTGTTATACTTTAAATATTTACTTATTAGACTCTAATAAACATTTTGAGACCCGTTAGAACTTTTTGCAATGTGAATTGCACATTTGGCACCATATAGTTCACAAGGCACTTTTTAGGACCTATATAACTAATGTATGGTGCAAATGTTTTAGTTAAGTTCTTTTAACGATAACAGACAAACCTTTTATTGGTTAACTGTTATACTTTTATTATTTACTTATTAGACTCTAATAAACATTTTGAGACCCGTTAGAACTTTTTGCAATGTGAATTGCAAATTTGGCACCATATAGTTCACAAGGCACTTTTTATGACCTACATAACTAATGTATAGTGCAAATGTTTTAGTTAAGTTCTTTTAACGATAACAGACAAACCTTTTATTGGTTAACTGTTATACTTTTATTATTTACTTATTAGACTCTAATAAACATTTTGAGACCCGTTAGAACTTTTTGCAATGTGAATTGCACATTTGGCACCATATAGTTCACAAGGCACTTTTTAGGACCTATATAACTAATGTATAGTGCAAATGTTTTAGTTAAGTTCTCTTAACGATAACAGACAAACCTTTTATTGGTTAACTGTTATACTTTTATTATTTACTTATTAGACTCTAATAAACATTTTGAGACCCGTTAGAACTTTTTGCAATGTGAATTAAACATTTGGCACCATATAGTTCACAAGGCACTTTTTAGGACCTATATAACTAATGTATAGTGCAAATGTTTTAGTTAAGTTCTTTTAACGATAACAGACAAACCTTTTATTGGTTAACTGTTATACTTTTAATATTTACTTATTAGACTCTAATAAACATTTTGAGACCCGTCAGAACTTTTTGCAATGTGAATTAAACATTTGGCATCATATAGTTCACAAGGCACTTTTTAGGACCTATATAACTAATGTATAGTGCAAATGTTTTAGTTAAGTTCTTTTAACGATAACAGACAAACCTTTTATTGATTAACTGTTATACTTTTATTATCTACTTATTAGACTCTAATAAACATTTTGAGACCCGTTAGAACTTTTTGCAATGTGAAATAAACATTTGGCACCATATAGTTCACAAGGCACTTTTTAGGACCTATATAACTAATGTATAGTGCAAATTTTTTAGTTAAGTTCTTTTAACGATAACAGACAAACATTTTATTGGTTAACTGTTATACTTTTATTATTTACTTATTAGACTCTAATAAACATTTTGAGACCCGTTAGAACTTTTTGCAATGTGAATTGCACATTTGGCACCATATAGTTCACAAGGCACTTTTTATGACCTATATAACTAATGTATAGTGCAAATGTTTTAGTTAAGTTCTTTTAACGATAACAGACAAACCTTTTATTGGTTAACTGTTATACTTTTATTATTTACTTATTAGACTCTATTAAACATTTTGAGACCCGTTAGAACTTTTTGCAATGTGAATTAAACATTTGGCACCATATAGTTCACAAGGCACTTTTTAGGACCTATATAACTAATGTATAGTGCAAATGTTTTAGTTAAGTTCTTTTAACGATAACAGACAAACCTTTTATTGGTTAACTGTTATACTTTTATTATTTACTTATTAGACTCTAATAAACATTTTGAGACCCGTTAGAACTTTTTGCAATGTGTATTAAACATTTGGCACCATATAGTTCACAAGGCACTTTTTAGGACCTATATAACTAATGTATAGTGCAAATGTTTTAGTTAAGTTCTTTTAACGATAACAGACAAACCTTTTATTGGTTAACTGTTATACTTTTATTATCTACTTATTAGACTCTAATAAACATTTTTAGACCCGTTAGAACTTTTTGCAATGTGAATTGCACATTTGGCACCATATAGTTCACAAGGCACTTTTTAGGACCTATATAACTAATGTATAGTGCAAATGTTTCAGTTAAGTTCTTTTTACGATAACAGACAAACCTTTTATTGGTTAACTGTTATACTTTTATTATTTACTTATTAGACTCTAATAAACATTTTGAGACTCGTTAGAACTTTTTGCAATGTGAATTAAACATTTGGCACCAAATAGTTCACAAGTCACTTTTTAGGACCTATATAACTAATGTATAGTGCAAATGTTTTAGTTAAGTTCTTTTAACGATAACAGACAAACCTTTTATTGGTTAACTGTTATACTTTTATTATTTACTTATTAGACTCTAATAAACATTTTGAGACCCGTTAGAACTTTTTGCAATGTGAATTAAACATTTGGCTCCATATAGTTCACAAGGCACTTTTTAGGACCTATATAACTAATGTATAGTGCAAATGTTTTAGTTAAGTTCTTTTAACGATAACAGACAAATCTTTTATTGGTTAATTGTTATACTTTTATTATTTACCTATTAGACTCTAATAAACATTTTGAGACCCGTTAGAACTTTTTGCAATGTGAATTAAACATTTGGCACCATATAGTTCACAAGGCACTTTTTATGACCTATATAACTAATGTATAGTGCAAATGTTTTAGTTAAGTTCTTTTAACGTTAAAAGACAAACCTTTTATTGGTTAACTGTTATACTTTTATTATTTACTTATTAGACTCTAATAAACATTTTGAGACCCGTTAGAACTTTTTGCAATGTGAATTGCACATTTGGCACCATATAGTTCACAAGGCACTTTTTAGGACCTATATAACTAATGTATGGTGCAAATGTTTTAGTTAAGTTCTTTTAACGATAACAGACAAACCTTTTATTGGTTAACTGTTATACTTTTATTATTTACTTATTAGACTCTAATAAACATTTTGAGACCCGTTAGAACATTTTGCAATGTGAATTGCACATTTGGCACCATATAGTTCACAAGGCACTTTTTAGGACCTATATAACTAATGTATAGTGCAAATGTTTCAGTTAAGTTCTTTTAACGATAACAGACAAACCTTTTATTGGTTAACTGTTATACTTTTATTATTTACTTATTAGACTCTAATAAACATTTTGAGACCCGTTAGAACTTTTTGCAATGTGAATTGCACATTTGGCACCATATAGTTCACAAGGCACTTTTTAGGACCTATATAACTAATGTATAGTGCAAATGTTTTAGTTAAGTTCTTTTAACGATAACAGACAAACCTTTTATTGGTTAACTGTTATACTTTTATTATTTACTTATTAGACTCTAATAAACATTTTGAGACCCGTTAGAACTTTTTGCAATGTGAATTGCACTTTTGGCACCATATAGTTCACAAGGCACTTTTTAGGACCTATATAACTAATGTATAGTGCAAATTTTTTAGTTAAGTTCTTTTAACGATAACAAACAAACCTTTTATTGGTTAACTGTTATACTTTTATTATTTACTTATTAGACTCTAATAAACATTTTGAGACCCGTTAGAACTTTTTGCAATGTGAATTGCACATTTGGCACCATATAGTTCACAAGGCACTTTTTATGACCTATATAACTAATGTATAGTGCAAATGTTTTAGTTAAGTTCTTTTAACGATAACAGACAAACCTTTTATTGGTTAACTGTTATACTTTTATTATTTACTTATTAGACTCTATTAAACATTTTGAGACCCATTAGAACTTTTTGCAATGTGAATTAAACATTTGGCACCATATAGTTCACAAGGCACTTTTTAGGACCTATATAACTAATGTATAGTGCAAATGTTTTAGTTAAGTTCTTTTAACGATAACAGACAAACCTTTTATTGGTTAACTGTTATACTTTTATTATTTACTTATTAGACTCTAATAAACATTTTGAGACCCGTTAGAACTTTTTGCAATGTGTATTAAACATTTGGCACCATATAGTTCACAAGGCACTTTTTATGACCTATATAACTAATGTATAGTGCAAATGTTTTAGTTAAGTTCTTTTAACGATAAAAGACAAACCTTTTATTGGTTAACTGTTATACTTTTATTATTTACTTATTAGACTCTAATAAACATTTTGAGACCCGTTAGAACTTTTTGCAATGTGAATTGCACATTTGGCACCATATAGTTCACAAGGCACTTTTTAGGACCTATATAACTAATGTATGGTGCAAAAGTTTTAGTTAAGTTCTTTTAACGATAACAGACAAACCTTTTATTGGTTAACTGTTATACTTTTATTATTTACTTATTAGACTCTAATAAACATTTTGAGACCCGTTAGAACTTTTTGCAATGTGAATTGCAAATTTGGCACCATATAGTTCACAAGGCACTTTTAATGACCTACATAACTAATGTATAGTGCAAATGTTTTAGTTAAGTTCTTTTAACGATAACAGACAAACCTTTTATTGGTTAACTGTTATACTTTTATTATTTACTTATTAGACTCTAATAAACATTTTGAGACCCGTTAGAACTTTTTGCAATGTGAATTGCACATTTGGCACCATATAGTTCACAAGGCACTTTTTAGGACCTATATAACTAATGTATAGTGCAAATGTTTTAGTTAAGTTCTCTTAACGATAACAGACAAACCTTTTATTGGTTAACTGTTATACTTTTATTATTTACTTATTAGACTCTAATAAACATTTTGAGACCCGTTAGAACTTTTTGCAATGTGAATTAAACATTTGGCACCATATAGTTCACAAGGCACTTTTAAGGACCTATATAACTAATGTATAGTGCAAATGTTTTAGTTAAGTTCTTTTAACGATAACAGACAAACCTTTTATTGGTTAACTGTTATACTTTTAATATTTACTTATTAGACTCTAATAAACATTTTGAGACCCGTCAGAACTTTTTGCAATGTGAATTAAACATTTGGCATCATATAGTTCACAAGGCACTTTTTAGGACCTATATAACTAATGTATAGTGCAAATGTTTTAGTTAAGTTCTTTTAACGATAACAGACAAACCTTTTATTGATTAACTGTTATACTTTTATTATCTACTTATTAGACTCTAATAAACATTTTGAGACCCGTTAGAACTTTTTGCAATGTGAAATAAACATTTGGCACCATATAGTTCACAAGGCACTTTTTAGGACCTATATAACTAATGTATAGTGCAAATGTTTTAGTTAAGTTCTTTTAACGATAACAGACAAATCTTTTATTGGTTAACTGTTATACTTTTATTATTTACCTATTAGACTCTAATAAACATTTTGAGACCCGTTAGAACTTTTTGCAATGTGAATTAAACATTTGGCACCATATAGTTCACAAGGCACTTTTTATGACCTATATAACTAATGTATAGTGCAAATGTTTTAGTTAAGTTCTTTTAACGATAAAAGACAAACCTTTTATTGGTTAACTGTTATACTTTTATTATTTACTTATTAGACTCTAATAAACATTTTGAGACCCGTTAGAACTTTTTGCAATGTGAATTGCACATTTGGCACCATATAGTTCACAAGGCACTTTTTAGGACCTATATAACTAATGTATGGTGCAAATGTTTTAGTTAAGTTCTTTTAACGATAACAGACAAACCTTTTATTGGTTAACTGTTATACTTTTATTATTTATTTATTAGACTCTAATAAACATTTTGAGACCCGTTAGAACTTTTTGCAATGTGAATTGCAAATTTGGCACCATATAGTTCACAAGGCACTTTTTATGACCTACATAACTAATGTATAGTGCAAATGTTTTAGTTAAGTTCTTTTAACGATAACAGACAAACCTTTTATTGGTTAACTGTTATACTTTTATTATTTACTTATTAGACTCTAATAAACATTTTGAGACCCGTTAGAACTTTTTGCAATGTGAATTGCACATTTGGCACCATATAGTTCACAAGGCACTTTTTAGGACCTATATAACTAATGTATAGTGCAAATGTTTTAGTTAAGTTCTTTTAACGATAACAGACAAACCTTTTATTGGTTAACTGTTATACTTTTATTATTTACTTATTAGACTCTAGTAAACATTTTGAGACCCGTTAGAACTTTTTGCAATGTGTATTAAACATTTGGCACCATATAGTTCACAAGGCACTTTTTAGGACCTATATAACTAATGTATAGTGCAAATGTTTTAGTTAAGTTCTTTTAACGATAACAGACAAACCTTTTATTGGTTAACTGTTATACTTTTATTATTTACTTATTAGACTCTAATAAACATTTTGAGACCCGTCAGAACTTTTTGCAATGTGAATTAAACATTTGGCATCATATAGTTCACAAGGCACTTTTTAGGACCTACATAACTAATGTATAGTGCAAATGTTTTAGTTAAGTTCTTTTAACGATAACAGACAAACCTTTTATTGGTTAACTGTTATACTTTTATTATTTACTTATTAGACTCTAATAAACATTTTGAGACCCGTTAGAACTTTTTGCAATGTGAAATAAACATTTGGCACCATATAGTTCACAAGGCACTTTTTAGGACCTATATAACTAATGTATAGTGCAAATGTTTTAGTTAAGTTCTTTTAACGATAACAGACAAACCTTTTATTGGTTAACTGTTATACTTTTATTATTTACTTATTAGACTCTAATAAACATTTTGAGACCCGTTAGAACTTTTTGCAATGTGAATTAAACATTTGGCTCCATATAGTTCACAAGGCACTTTTTAGGACCTATATAACTAATGTATAGTGCAAATGTTTTAGTTAAGTTCTTTTAACGATAACAGACAAATCTTTTATTGGTTAACTGTTATACTTTTATTATTTACCTATTAGACTCTAATAAACATTTTGAGACCCGTTAGAACTTTTTGCAATGTGAATTAAACATTTGGCACCATATAGTTCACAAGGCACTTTTTATGACCTATATAACTAATGTATAGTGCAAATGTTTTAGTTAAGTTCTTTTAACGATAAAAGACAAACCTTTTATTGGTTAACTGTTATACTTTTATTATTTACTTATTAGACTCTAATAAACATTTTGAGACCCGTTAGAACTTTTTGCAATGTGAATTAAACATTTGGCACCATATAGTTCACAAGGCACTTTTTAGGACCTATATAACTAATGTATGGTGCAAATGTTTTAGTTAAGTTCTTTTAACGATAACAGACAAACCTTTTATTGGTTAACTGTTATACTTTTATTATTTACTTATTAGACTCTAATAAACATTTTGAGACCCGTTAGAACTTTTTGCAATGTGAATTGCAAATTTGGCACCATATAGTTCACAAGGCACTTTTTATGACCTACATAACTAATGTATAGTGCAAATGTTTTAGT
Organism: Clavelina lepadiformis; assembly: GCF_947623445.1. Lineage (NCBI taxonomy): Eukaryota > Metazoa > Chordata > Ascidiacea > Aplousobranchia > Clavelinidae > Clavelina > Clavelina lepadiformis. The sequence continues at coordinate 11,723,335 of NC_135245.1, read as the reverse complement.
TAAGTTCTTTTAACGATAACAGACAAACCTTTTATTGGTTAACTGTTATACTTTTATTATTTACTTATTAGACTCTAATAAACATTTTGAGACCCGTTAGAACTTTTTGCAATGTGAATTGCACATTTGGCACCATATAGTTCACAAGGCACTTTTTAGGACCTATATAACTAATGTATAGTGCAAATGTTTTAGTTAAGTTCTTTTAACGATAACAGACAAACCTTTTATTGGTTAACTGTTATACTTTTATTATTTACTTATTAGACTCTAATAAACATTTTGAGACCCGTTAGAACTTTTTGCAATGTGTATTAAACATTTGGCACCATATAGTTCACAAGGCACTTTTTAGGACCTATATAACTAATGTATAGTGCAAATGTTTTAGTTAAGTTCTTTTAACGATAACAGACAAACCTTTTATTGGTTAACTGTTATACTTTTATTATTTACTTATTAGACTCTAATAAACATTTTGAGACCCGTTAGAACATTTTGCAATGTGAATTGCACATTTGGCACCATATAGTTCACAAGGCACTTTTTAGGACCTATATAACTAATGTATAGTGCAAATGTTTCAGTTAAGTTCTTTTAACGATAACAGACAAACCTTTTATTGGTTAACTGTTATACTTTTGTTATTTACTTATTAGACTCTAATAAACATTTTGAGACCCGTTAGAACTTTTTGCAATGTGAATTGCACATTTGGCACCATATAGTTCACAAGGCACTTTTTAGGACCTATATAACTAATGTATAGTGCAAATGTTTTAGTTAAGTTCTTTTAACGATAACAGACAAACCTTTTATTGGTTAACTGTTATACTTTTATTATTTACTTATTAGACTCTAATAAACATTTTGAGACCCGTTAGAACTTTTTGCAATGTGAATTGCACTTTTGGCACCATATAGTTCACAAGGCACTTTTTAGGACCTATATAACTAATGTATAGTGCAAATTTTTTAGTTAAGTTCTTTTAACGATAACAGACAAACCTTTTATTGGTTAACTGTTATACTTTTATTATTTACTTATTAGACTCTAATAAACATTTTGAGACCCGTTAGAACTTTTTGCAATGTGAATTGCACATTTGGCACCATATAGTTCACAAGGCACTTTTTATGACCTATATAACTAATGTATAGTGCAAATGTTTTAGTTAAGTTCTTTTAACGATAACAGACAAACCTTTTATTGGTTAACTGTTATACTTTTATTATTTACTTATTAGACTCTATTAAACATTTTGAGACCCGTTAGAACTTTTTGCAATGTGAATTAAACATTTGGCACCATATAGTTCACAAGGCACTTTTTAGGACCTATATAACTAATGTATAGTGCAAATGTTTTAGTTAAGTTCTTTTAACGATAACAGACAAACCTTTTATTGGTTAACTGTTATACTTTTATTATTTACTTATTAGACTCTAATAAACATTTTGAGACCCGTTAGAAGTTTTTGCAATGTGTATTAAACATTTGGCACCATATAGTTCACAAGGCACTTTTTAGGACCTATATAACTAATGTATAGTGCAAATGTTTTAGTTAAGTTCTTTTAACGATAACAGACAAACCTTTTATTGGTTAACTGTTATACTTTTATTATCTACTTATTAGACTCTAATAAACATTTTGAGACCCGTTAGAACTTTTTGCAATGTGAATTGCACATTTGGCACCATATAGTTCACAAGTCACTTTTTAGGACCTATATAACTAATGTATAGTGCAAATGTTTTAGTTAAGTTCTTTTAACGATAACAGACAAACCTTTTATTGGTTAACTGTTATACTTTTATTATTTACTTATTAGACTCTAATAAACATTTTGAGACCCGTTAGAACTTTTTGCAATGTGAATTAAACATTTGGCTCCATATAGTTCACAAGGCACTTTTTAGGACCTATATAACTAATGTATAGTGCAAATGTTTTAGTTAAGTTCTTTTAACGATAACAGACAAATCTTTTATTGGTTAACTGTTATACTTTTATTATTTACCTATTAGACTCTAATAAACATTTTGAGACCCGTTGGAACTTTTTGCAATGTGAATTAAACATTTGGCACCATATAGTTCACAAGGCACTTTTTATGACCTATATAACTAATGTATAGTGCAAATGTTTTAGTTAAGTTCTTTTAACGATAACAGACAAACCTTTTATTGGTTAACTGTTATACTTTTATTATTTACTTATTAGACTCTAATAAACATTTTGAGACCCGTTAGAACTTTTTGCAATGTGAATTGCACATTTGGCACCATATAGTTCACAAGGCACTTTTTAGGACCTATATAACTAATGTATGGTGCAAATGTTTTAGTTAAGTTCTTTTAACGATAACAGACAAACCTTTTATTGGTTAACTGTTATACTTTTATTATTTACTTATTAGACTCTAATAAACATTTTGAGACCCGTTAGAACTTTTTGCAATGTGAATTGCAAATTTGGCACCATATAGTTCACAAGGCACTTTTTATGACCTACATAACTAATGTATAGTGCAAATGTTTTAGTTAAGTTCTTTTAACGATAACAGACAAACCTTTTATTGGTTAACTGTTATACTTTTATTATTTACTTATTAGACTCTAATAAACATTTTGAGACCCGTTAGAACTTTTTGCAATGTGAATTGCACATTTGGCACCATATAGTTCACAAGGCACTTTTTAGGACCTATATAACTAATGTATAGTGCAAATGTTTTAGTTAAGTTCTCTTAACGATAACAGACAAACCTTTTATTGGTTAACTGTTATACTTTTATTATTTACTTATTAGACTCTAATAAACATTTTGAGACCCGTTAGAACTTTTTGCAATGTGAATTAAACATTTGGCACCATATAGTTCACAAGGCACTTTTTAGGACCTATATAACTAATGTATAGTGCAAATGTTTTAGTTAAGTTCTTTTAACGATAACAGACAAACCTTTTATTGGTTAACTGTTATACTTTTAATATTTACTTATTAGACTCTAATAAACATTTTGAGACCCGTCAGAACTTTTTGCAATGTGAATTAAACATTTGGCATCATATAGTTCACAAGGCACTTTTTAGGACCTATATAACTAATGTATAGTGCAAATGTTTTAGTTAAGTTCTTTTAACGATAACAGACAAACCTTTTATTGATTAACTGTTATACTTTTATTATCTACTTATTAGACTCTAATAAACATTTTGAGACCCGTTAGAACTTTTTGCAATGTGAAATAAACATTTGGCACCATATAGTTCACAAGGCACTTTTTAGGACCTATATAACTAATGTATAGTGCAAATTTTTTAGTTAAGTTCTTTTAACGATAACAGACAAACATTTTATTGGTTAACTGTTATACTTTTATTATTTACTTATTAGACTCTAATAAACATTTTGAGACCCGTTAGAACTTTTTGCAATGTGAATTGCACATTTGGCACCATATAGTTCACAAGGCACTTTTTATGACCTATATAACTAATGTATAGTGCAAATGTTTTAGTTAAGTTCTTTTAACGATAACAGACAAACCTTTTATTGGTTAACTGTTATACTTTTATTATTTACTTATTAGACTCTATTAAACATTTTGAGACCCGTTAGAACTTTTTGCAATGTGAATTAAACATTTGGCACCATATAGTTCACAAGGCACTTTTTAGGACCTATATAACTAATGTATAGTGCAAATGTTTTAGTTAAGTTCTTTTAACGATAACAGACAAACCTTTTATTGGTTAACTGTTATACTTTTATTATTTACTTATTAGACTCTAATAAACATTTTGAGACCCGTTAGAACTTTTTGCAATGTGTATTAAACATTTGGCACCATATAGTTCACAATACACTTTTTAGGACCTATATAACTAATGTATAGTGCAAATGTTTTAGTTAAGTTCTTTTAACGATAACAGACAAACCTTTTATTGGTTAACTGTTATACTTTTATTATCTACTTATTAGACTCTAATAAACATTTTGAGACCCGTTAGAACTTTTTGCAATGTGAATTGCACATTTGGCACCATATAGTTCACAAGGCACTTTTTAGGACCTATATAACTAATGTATAGTGCAAATGTTTCAGTTAAGTTCTTTTTACGATAACAGACAAACCTTTTATTGGTTAACTGTTATACTTTTATTATTTACTTATTAGACTCTAATAAACATTTTGAGACTCGTTAGAACTTTTTGCAATGTGAATTAAACATTTGGCACCAAATAGTTCACAAGGCACTTTTTAGGACCTATATAACTAATGTATAGTGCAAATGTTTTAGTTAAGTTCTTTTAACGATAACAGACAAACCTTTTATTGGTTAACTGTTATACTTTTATTATTTACTTATTAGACTCTAATAAACATTTTGAGACCCGTTAGAACTTTTTGCAATGTGAATTAAACATTTGGCTCCATATAGTTCACAAGGCACTTTTTAGGACCTATATAACTAATGTATAGTGCAAATGTTTTAGTTAAGTTCTTTTAACGATAACAGACAAATCTTTTATTGGTTAATTGTTATACTTTTATTATTTACCTATTAGACTCTAATAAACATTTTGAGACCCGTTAGAACTTTTTGCAATGTGAATTAAACATTTGGCACCATATAGTTCACAAGGCACTTTTTATGACCTATATAACTAATGTATAGTGCAAATGTTTTAGTTAAGTTCTTTTAACGTTAAAAGACAAACCTTTTATTGGTTAACTGTTATACTTTTATTATTTACTTATTAGACTCTAATAAACATTTTGAGACCCTTTAGAACTTTTTGCAATGTGAATTGCACATTTGGCACCATATAGTTCACAAGGCACTTTTTAGGACCTATATAACTAATGTATGGTGCAAATGTTTTAGTTAAGTTCTTTTAACGATAACAGACAAACCTTTTATTGGTTAACTGTTATACTTTTATTATTTACTTATTAGACTCTAATAAACATTTTGAGACCCGTTAGAACATTTTGCAATGTGAATTGCACATTTGGCACCATATAGTTCACAAGGCACTTTTTAGGACCTATATAACTAATGTATAGTGCAAATGTTTTAGTTAAGTTCTTTTAACGATAACAGACAAACCTTTTATTGGTTAACTGTTATACTTTTATTATTTACTTATTAGACTCTAATAAACATTTTGAGACCCGTTAGAACTTTTTGCAATGTGAATTGCACTTTTGGCACCATATAGTTCACAAGGCACTTTTTAGGACCTATATAACTAATGTATAGTGCAAATTTTTTAGTTAAGTTCTTTTAACGATAACAGACAAACCTTTTATTGGTTAACTGTTATACTTTTATTATTTACTTATTAGACTCTAATAAACATTTTGAGACTCGTTAGAACTTTTTGCAATGTGAATTGCACATTTGGCACCATATAGTTCACAAGGCACTTTTTATGACCTATATAACTAATGTATAGTGCAAATGTTTTAGTTAAGTTCTTTTAACGATAACAGACAAACCTTTTATTGGTTAACTGTTATACTTTTATTATTTACTTATTAGACTCTATTAAACATTTTGAGACCCATTAGAACTTTTTGCAATGTGAATTAAACATTTGGCACCATATAGTTCACAAGGCACTTTTTAGGACCTATATAACTAATGTATAGTGCAAATGTTTTAGTTAAGTTCTTTTAACGATAACAGACAAACCTTTTATTGGTTAACTGTTATACTTTTATTATTTACTTATTAGACTCTAATAAACATTTTGAGACCCGTTAGAACTTTTTGCAATGTGTATTAAACATTTGGCACCATATAGTTCACAAGGCACTTTTTAGGACCTATATAACTAATGTATAGTGCAAATGTTTTAGTTAAGTTCTTTTAACGATAACAGACAAACCTTTTATTGGTTAACTGTTATACTTTTATTATCTACTTAATAGACTCTAATAAACATTTTGAGACCCGTTAGAACTTTTTGCAATGTGAATTGCACATTTGGCACCATATAGTTCACAAGGCACTTTTTAGGACCTATATAACTAATGTATAGTGCAAATGTTTCAGTTAAGTTCTTTTTACGATAACAGACAAACCTTTTATTGGTTAACTGTTATACTTTTATTATTTACTTATTAGACTCTAATAAACATTTTGAGACTCGTTAGAACTTTTTGCAATGTGAATTAAACATTTGGCACCAAATAGTTTACAAGTCACTTTTTAGGACCTATATAACTAATGTATAGTGCAAATGTTTTAGTTAAGTTCTTTTAACGATAACAGACAAACCTTTTATTGGTTAACTGTTATACTTTTATTATTTACTTATTAGACTCTAATAAACATTTTGAGACCCGTTAGAACTTTTTGCAATGTGAATTAAACATTTGGCTCCATATAGTTCACAAGGCACTTTTTAGGACCTATATAACTAATGTATAGTGCAAATGTTTTAGTTAAGTTCTTTTAACGATAACAGACAAATCTTTTATTGGTTAACTGTTATACTTTTATTATTTACCTATTAGACTCTAATAAACATTTTGAGACCCGTTGGAACTTTTTGCAATGTGAATTAAACATTTGGCACCATATAGTTCACAAGGCACTTTTTATGACCTATATAACTAATGTATAGTGCAAATGTTTTAGTTAAGTTCTTTTAACGTTAAAAGACAAACCTTTTATTGGTTAACTGTTATACTTTTATTATTTACTTATTAGACTCTAATAAACATTTTGAGACCCGTTAGAACTTTTTGCAATGTGAATTGCACATTTGGCACCATATAGTTCACAAGGCACTTTTTAGGACCTATATAACTAATGTATGGTGCAAATGTTTTAGTTAAGTTCTTTTAACGATAACAGACAAACCTTTCATTGGTTAACTGTTATACTTTTATTATTTACTTATTAGACTCTAATAAACATTTTGAGACCCGTTAGAACTTTTTGCAATGTGAATTGCAAATTTGGCACCATATAGTTCACAAGGCACTTTTTATGACCTACATAACTAATGTATAGTGCAAATGTTTTAGTTAAGTTCTTTTAACGATAACAGACAAACCTTTTATTGGTTAACTGTTATACTTTTATTATTTACTTATTAGACTCTAATAAACATTTTGAGACCCGTTAGAACTTTTTGCAATGTGAATTGCACATTTGGCACCATATAGTTCACAAGGCACTTTTTAGGACCTATATAACTAATGTATAGTGCAAATGTTTTAGTTAAGTTCTCTTAACGATAACAGACAAACCTTTTATTGGTTAACTGTTATACTTTTATTATTTACTTATTAGACTCTAATAAACATTTTGAGACCCGTTAGAACTTTTTGCAATGTGAATTAAACATTTGGCACCATATAGTTCACAAGGCACTTTTTAGGACCTATATAACTAATGTATAGTGCAAATGTTTTAGTTAAGTTCTTTTAACGATAACAGACAAACCTTTTATTGGTTAACTGTTATACTTTTAATATTTACTTATTAGACTCTAATAAACATTTTGAGACCCGTCAGAACTTTTTGCAATGTGAATTAAACATTTGGCATCATATAGTTCACAAGGCACTTTTTAGGACCTATATAACTAATGTATAGTGCAAATGTTTTAGTTAAGTTCTTTTAACGATAACAGACAAACCTTTTATTGATTAACTGTTATACTTTTATTATCTACTTATTAGACTCTAATAAACATTTTGAGACCCGTTAGAACTTTTTGCAATGTGAAATAAACATTTGGCACCATATAGTTCACAAGGCACTTTTTAGGACCTATATAACTAATGTATAGTGCAAATGTTTTAGTTAAGTTCTTTTAACGATAACAGACAAACCTTTTATTGGTTAACTGTTATACTTTTATTATTTACTTATTAGACTCTAATAAACATTTTGAGACCCGTTAGAACTTTTTGCAATGTGTATTAAACATTTGGCACCATATAGTTCACAAGGCACTTTTTAGGACCTATATAACTAATGTATAGTGCAAATGTTTTAGTTAAGTTCTTTTAACGATAACAGACAAACCTTTTATTGGTTAACTGTTATACTTTTATTATCTACTTATTAGACTCTAATAAACATTTTTAGACCCGTTAGAACTTTTTGCAATGTGAATTGCACATTTGGCACCATATAGTTCACAAGGCACTTTTTAGGACCTATATAACTAATGTATAGTGCAAATGTTTCAGTTAAGTTCTTTTTACGATAACAGACAAACCTTTTATTGGTTAACTGTTATACTTTTATTATTTACTTATTAGACTCTAATAAACATTTTGAGACTCGTTAGAACTTTTTGCAATGTGAATTAAACATTTGGCACCAAATAGTTCACAAGTCACTTTTTAGGACCTATATAACTAATGTATAGTGCAAATGTTTTAGTTAAGTTCTTTTAACGATAACAGACAAACCTTTTATTGGTTAACTGTTATACTTTTATTATTTACTTATTAGACTCTAATAAACATTTTGAGACCCGTTAGAACTTTTTGCAATGTGAATTAAACATTTGGCTCCATATAGTTCACAAGGCACTTTTTAGGACCTATATAACTAATGTATAGTGCAAATGTTTTAGTTAAATTCTTTTAACGATAACAGACAAATCTTTTATTGGTTAATTGTTATACTTTTATTATTTACCTATTAGACTCTAATAAACATTTTGAGACCCGTTAGAACTTTTTGCAATGTGAATTAAACATTTGGCACCATATAGTTCACAAGGCACTTTTTATGACCTATATAACTAATGTATAGTGCAAATGTTTTAGTTAAGTTCTTTTAACGTTAAAAGACAAACCTTTTATTGGTTAACTGTTATACTTTTATTATTTACTTATTAGACTCTAATAAACATTTTGAGACCCGTTAGAACTTTTTGCAATGTGAATTGCACATTTGGCACCATATAGTTCACAAGGCACTTTTTAGGACCTATATAACTAATGTATGGTGCAAATGTTTTAGTTAAGTTCTTTTAACGATAACAGACAAACCTTTTATTGGTTAACTGTTATACTTTTATTATTTACTTATTAGACTCTAATAAACATTTTGAGACCCGTTAGAACATTTTGCAATGTGAATTGCACATTTGGCACCATATAGTTCACAAGGCACTTTTTAGGACCTATATAACTAATGTATAGTGCAAATGTTTCAGTTAAGTTCTTTTAACGATAACAGACAAACCTTTTATTGGTTAACTGTTATACTTTTATTATTTACTTATTAGACTCTAATAAACATTTTGAGACCCGTTAGAACTTTTTGCAATGTGAATTGCACATTTGGCACCATATAGTTCACAAGGCACTTTTTAGGACCTATATAACTAATGTATAGTGCAAATGTTTTAGTTAAGTTCTTTTAACGATAACAGACAAACCTTTTATTGGTTAACTGTTATACTTTTATTATTTACTTATTAGACTCTAATAAACATTTTGAGACCCGTTAGAACTTTTTGCAATGTGAATTGCACTTTTGGCACCATATAGTTCACAAGGCACTTTTTAGGACCTATATAACTAATGTATAGTGCAAATTTTTTAGTTAAGTTCTTTTAACGATAACAGACAAACCTTTTATTGGTTAACTGTTATACTTTTATTATTTACTTATTAGACTCTAATAAACATTTTGAGACCCGTTAGAACTTTTTGCAATGTGAATTGCACATTTGGCACCATATAGTTCACAAGGCACTTTTTATGACCTATATAACTAATGTATAGTGCAAATGTTTTAGTTAAGTTCTTTTAACGATAACAGACAAACCTTTTATTGGTTAACTGTTATACTTTTATTATTTACTTATTAGACTCTATTAAACATTTTGAGACCCATTAGAACTTTTTGCAATGTGAATTAAACATTTGGCACCATATAGTTCACAAGGCACTTTTTAGGACCTATATAACTAATGTATAGTGCAAATGTTTTAGTTAAGTTCTTTTAACGATAACAGACAAACCTTTTATTGGTTAACTGTTATACTTTTATTATTTACTTATTAGACTCTAATAAACATTTTGAGACCCGTTAGAACTTTTTGCAATGTGTATTAAACATTTGGCACCATATAGTTCACAAGGCACTTTTTAGGACCTATATAACTAATGTATAGTGCAAATGTTTTAGTTAAGTTCTTTTAACGATAACAGACAAACCTTTTATTGGTTAACTGTTATACTTTTATTATTTACTTAATAGACTCTAATAAACATTTTGAGACCCGTTAGAACTTTTTGCAATGTGAATTGCACATTTGGCACCATATAGTTCACAAGGCACTTTTTAGGACCTATATAACTAATGTATAGTGCAAATGTTTCAGTTAAGTTCTATTTACGATAACAGACAAACCTTTTATTGGTTAACTGTTATACTTTTATTATTTACTTATTAGACTCTAATAAACATTTTGAGACTCGTTAGAACTTTTTGCAATGTGAATTAAACATTTGGCACCAAATAGTTTACAAGTCACTTTTTAGGACCTATATAACTAATGTATAGTGCAAATGTTTTAGTTAAGTTCTTTTAACGATAACAGACAAACCTTTTATTGGTTAACTGTTATACTTTTATTATTTACTTATTAGACTCTAATAAACATTTTGAGACCCGTTAGAACTTTTTGCAATGTGAATTAAACATTTGGCTTCATATAGTTCACAAGGCACTTTTTAGGACCTATATAACTAATGTATAGTGCAAATGTTTTAGTTAAGTTCTTTTAACGATAACAGACAAATCTTTTATTGGTTAACTGTTATACTTTTATTATTTACCTATTAGACTCTAATAAACATTTTGAGACCCGTTGGAACTTTTTGCAATGTGAATTAAACATTTGGCACCATATAGTTCACAAGGCACTTTTTATGACCTATATAACTAATGTATAGTGCAAATGTTTTAGTTAAGTTCTTTTAACGTTAAAAGACAAACCTTTTATTGGTTAACTGTTATACTTTTATTATTTACTTATTAGACTCTAATAAACATTTTGAGACCCGTTAGAACTTTTTGCAATGTGAATTGCACATTTGGCACCATATAGTTCACAAGGCACTTTTTAGGACCTATATAACTAATGTATGGTGCAAATGTTTTAGTTAAGTTCTTTTAACGATAACAGACAAACCTTTCATTGGTTAACTGTTATACTTTTATTATTTACTTATTAGACTCTAATAAACATTTTGAGACCCGTTAGAACTTTTTGCAATGTGAATTGCAAATTTGGCACCATATAGTTCACAAGGCACTTTTTATGACCTACATAACTAATGTATAGTGCAAATGTTTTAGTTAAGTTCTTTTAACGATAACAGACAAACCTTTTATTGGTTAACTGTTATACTTTTATTATTTACTTATTAGACTCTAATAAACATTTTGAGACCCGTTAGAACTTTTTGCAATGTGAATTGCACATTTGGCACCATATAGTTCACAAGGCACTTTTTAGGACCTATATAACTAATGTATAGTGCAAATGTTTTAGTTAAGTTCTCTTAACGATAACAGACAAACCTTTTATTGGTTAACTGTTATACTTTTATTATTTACTTATTAGACTCTAATAAACATTTTGAGACCCGTTAGAACTTTTTGCAATGTGAATTAAACATTTGGCACCATATAGTTCACAAGGCACTTTTTAGGACCTATATAACTAATGTATAGTGCAAATGTTTTAGTTAAGTTCTTTTAACGATAACAGACAAACCTTTTATTGGTTAACTGTTATACTTTTAATATTTACTTATTAGACTCTAATAAACATTTTGAGACCCGTCAGAACTTTTTGCAATGTGAATTAAACATTTGGCATCATATAGTTCACAAGGCACTTTTTAGGACCTATATAACTAATGTATAGTGCAAATGTTTTAGTTAAGTTCTTTTAACGATAACAGACAAACCTTTTATTGATTAACTGTTATACTTTTATTATCTACTTATTAGACTCTAATAAACATTTTGAGACCCGTTAGAACTTTTTGCAATGTGAAATAAACATTTGGCACCATATAGTTCACAAGGCACTTTTTAGGACCTATATAACTAATGTATAGTGCAAATTTTTTAGTTAAGTTCTTTTAACGATAACAGACAAACCTTTTATTGGTTAACTGTTATACTTTTATTATTTACTTATTAGACTCTAATAAACATTTTGAGACCCGTTAGAACTTTTTGCAATGTGAATTGCACATTTGGCACCATATAGTTCACAAGGCACTTTTTATGACCTATATAACTAATGTATAGTGCAAATGTTTTAGTTAAGTTCTTTTAACGATAACAGACAAACCTTTTATTGGTTAACTGTTATACTTTTATTATTTACTTATTAGACTCTATTAAACATTTTGAGACCCGTTAGAACTTTTTGCAATGTGAATTAAACATTTGGCACCATATTGTTCACAAGGCACTTTTTAGGACCTATATAACTAATGTATAGTGCAAATGTTTTAGTTAAGTTCTTTTAACGATAACAGACAAACCTTTTATTGGTTAACTGTTATACTTTTATTATTTACTTATTAGACTCTAATAAACATTTTGAGACCCGTTAGAACTTTTTGAAATGTGAATTAAACATTTGGCACCATATAGTTCACAAGGCACTTTTTAGGACCTATATAACTAATGTATAGTGCAAATGTTTTAGTTAAGTTCTTTTAACGATAACAGACAAACCTTTTATTGGTTAACTGTTATACTTTTATTATCTACTTATTAGACTCTAATAAACATTTTGAGACCCGTTAGAACTTTTTGCAATGTGAATTGCACATTTGGCACCATATAGTTCACAAGGCACTTTTTAGGACCTATATAACTAATGTATAGTGCAAATGTTTCAGTTAAGTTCTTTTTACGATAACAGACAAACCTTTTATTGGTTAACTGTTATACTTTTATTATTTACTTATTAGACTCTAATAAACATTTTGAGACTCGTTAGAACTTTTTGCAATGTGAATTAAACATTTGGCACCAAATAGTTCACAAGTCACTTTTTAGGACCTATATAACTAATGTATAGTGCAAATGTTTTAGTTAAGTTCTTTTAACGATAACAGACAAACCTTTTATTGGTTAACTGTTATACTTTTATTATTTACTTATTAGACTCTAATAAACATTTTGAGACCCGTTAGAACTTTTTGCAATGTGAATTAAACATTTGGCTCCATATAGTTCACAAGGCACTTTTTAGGACCTATATAACTAATGTATAGTGCAAATGTTTTAGTTAAGTTCTTTTAACGATAACAGACAAATCTTTTATTGGTTAACTGTTATACTTTTATTATTTACCTATTAGACTCTAATAAACATTTTGAGACCCGTTAGAACTTTTTGCAATGTGAATTAAACATTTGGCACCATATAGTTCACAAGGCACTTTTTATGACCTATATAACTAATGTATAGTGCAAATGTTTTAGTTAAGTTCTTTTAACGTTAAAAGACAAACCTTTTATTGGTTAACTGTTATACTTTTATTATTTACTTATTAGACACTAATAAACATTTTGAGACCCGTCAGAACTTTTTGCAATGTGAATTGCACATTTGGCACCATATAGTTCACAAGGCACTTTTTAGGACCTATATAACTAATGTATGGTGCAAATGTTTTAGTTAAGTTCTTTTAACGATAACAGACAAACCTTTTATTGGTTAACTGTTATACTTTTATTATTTACTTATTAGACTCTAATAAACATTTTGAGACCCGTTAGAACTTTTTGCAATGTGAATTGCAAATTTGGCACCATATAGTTCACAAGGCACTTTTTAGGACCTACATAACTAATGTATAGTGCAAATGTTTTAGTTAAGTTCTTTTAACGATAACAGACAAACCTTTTATTGGTTAACTGTTATACTTTTATTATTTACTTATTAGACTCTAATAAACATTTTGAGACCCGTTAGAACTTTTTGCAATGTGAATTGCACATTTGGCACCATATAGTTCACAAGGCACTTTTTAGGACCTATATAACTAATGTTCTGTATAGTGCAAATTTTTTAGTTAAGTTCTTTTAACGATAACAGACAAACCTTTTATTGGTTAACTGTTATACTTTTATTATTTACTTATTAGACTCTAATAAACATTTTGAGACCCGTTAGAACTTTTTGCAATGTGAATTAAACATTTGGCTCCATATAGTTCACAAGGCACTTTTTAGGACCTATATAACTAATGTATAGTGCAAATGTTTTAGTTAAGTTCTTTTAACGATAACAGACAAATCTTTTATTGGTTAACTGTTATACTTTTATTATTTACCTATTAGACTCTAATAAACATTTTGAGACCCGTTAGAACTTTTTGCAATGTGAATTAAACATTTGGCACCATATAGTTCACAAGGCACTTTTTATGACCTATATAACTAATGTATAGTGCAAATGTTTTAGTTAAGTTCTTTTAACGTTAAAAGACAAACCTTTTATTGGTTAACTGTTATACTTTTATTATTTACTTATTAGACTCTAATAAACATTTTGAGACCCGTTAGAACTTTTTGCAATGTGAATTGCACATTTGGCACCATATAGTTCACAAGGCACTTTTTAGGACCTATATAACTAATGTATGGTGCAAATGTTTTAGTTAAGTTCTTTTAACGATAACAGACAAACCTTTTATTGGTTAACTGTTATACTTTTATTATTTACTTATTAGACTCTAATAAACATTTTGAGACCCGTTAGAACTTTTTGCAATGTGAATTGCAAATTTGGCACCATATAGTTCACAAGGCACTTTTTATGACCTACATAACTAATGTATAGTGCAAATGTTTTAGTTAAGTTCTTTTAACGATAACAGACAAACCTTTTATTGGTTAACTGTTATACTTTTATTATTTACTTATTAGACTCTAATAAACATTTTGAGACCCGTTAGAACTTTTTGCAATGTGAATTGCACATTTGGCACCATATAGTTCACAAGGCACTTTTTAGGACCTATATAACTAATGTATAGTGCAAATGTTTTAGTTAAGTTCTCCTAACGATAACAGACAAACCTTTTATTGGTTAACTGTTATACTTTTATTATTTACTTATTAGACTCTAATAAACATTTTGAGACCCGTTAGAACTTTTTGCAATGTGAATTAAACATTTGGCACCATATAGTTCACAAGGCACTTTTTAGGACCTATATAACTAATGTATAGTGCAAATGTTTTAGTTAAGTTCTTTTAACGATAACAGACAAACCTTTTATTGGTTAACTGTTATACTTTTAATATTTACTTATTAGACTCTAATAAACATTTTGAGACCCGTTAGAACTTTTTGCAATGTGAATTGCACATTTGGCACCATATAGTTCACAAGGCACTTTTTAGGACCTATATAACTAATGTATGGTGCAAATGTTTTAGTTAAGTTCTTTTAACGATAACAGACAAACCTTTTATTGGTTAACTGTTATACTTTTATTATTTACTTATTAGACTCTAATAAACATTTTGAGACCCGTTAGAACATTTTGCAATGTGAATTGCACATTTGGCACCATATAGTTCACAAGGCACTTTTTAGGACCTATATAACTAATGTATAGTGCAAATGTTTTAGTTAAGTTCTTTTAACGATAACAGACAAACCTTTTATTGGTTAACTGTTATACTTTTATTATTTACTTATTAGACTCTAATAAACATTTTGAGACCCGTTAGAACTTTTTGCAATGTGAATTGCACATTTGGCACCATATAGTTCACAAGGCACTTTTTAGGACCTATATAACTAATGTATAGTGCAAATGTTTTAGTTAAGTTCTTTTAACGATAACAGACAAACCTTTTATTGGTTAACTGTTATACTTTTATTATTTACTTATTAGACTCTAATAAACATTTTGAGACCCGTTAGAACTTTTTGCAATGTGAATTGCACTTTTGGCACCATATAGTTCACAAGGCACTTTTTAGGACCTATATAACTAATGTATAGTGCAAATTTTTTAGTTAAGTTCTTTTAACGATAACAGACAAACCTTTTATTGGTTAACTGTTATACTTTTATTATTTACTTATTAGACTCTAATAAACATTTTGAGACCCGTTAGAACTTTTTGCAATGTGAATTGCACATTTGGCACCATATAGTTCACAAGGCACTTTTTATGACCTATATAACTAATGTATAGTGCAAATGTTTTAGTTAAGTTCTTTTAACGATAACAGACAAACCTTTTATTGGTTAACTGTTATACTTTTATTATTTACTTATTAGACTCTATTAAACATTTTGAGACCCGTTAGAACTTTTTGCAATGTGAATTAAACATTTGGCACCATATAGTTCACAAGGCACTTTTTAGGACCTATATAACTAATGTATAGTGCAAATGTTTTAGTTAAGTTCTTTTAACGATAACAGACAAACCTTTTATTGGTTAACTGTTATACTTTTATTATTTACTTATTAGACTCTAATAAACATTTTGAGACCCGTTAGAACTTTTTGCAATGTGTATTAAACATTTGGCACCATATAGTTCACAAGGCACTTTTTAGGACCTATATAACTAATGTATAGTGCAAATGTTTTAGTTAAGTTCTTTTAACGATAACAGACAAACCTTTTATTGGTTAACTGTTATACTTTTATTATCTACTTATTAGACTCTAATAAACATTTTGAGACCCGTTAGAACTTTTTGCAATGTGAATTGCACATTTGGCACCATATAGTTCACAAGGCACTTTTTAGGACCTATATAACTAATGTATAGTGCAAATGTTTCAGTTAAGTTCTTTTTACGATAACAGACAAACCTTTTATTGGTTAACTGTTATACTTTTATTATTTACTTATTAGACTCTAATAAACATTTTGAGACTCGTTAGAACTTTTTGCAATGTGAATTAAACATTTGGCACCAAATAGTTCACAAGTCACTTTTTAGGACCTATATAACTAATGTATAGTGCAAATGTTTTAGTTAAGTTCTTTTAACGATAACAGACAAACCTTTTATTGGTTAACTGTTATACTTTTATTATTTACTTATTAGACTCTAATAAACATTTTGAGACCCGTTAGAACTTTTTGCAATGTGAATTAAACATTTGGCTCCATATAGTTCACAAGGCACTTTTTAGGACCTATATAACTAATGTATAGTGCAAATGTTTTAGTTAAGTTCTTTTAACGATAACAGACAAATCTTTTATTGGTTAACTGTTATACTTTTATTATTTACCTATTAGACTCTAATAAACATTTTGAGACCCGTTGGAACTTTTTGCAATGTGAATTAAACATTTGGCACCATATAGTTCACAAGGCACTTTTTATGACCTATATAACTAATGTATAGTGCAAATGTTTTAGTTAAGTTCTTTTAACGATAAAAGACAAACCTTTTATTGGTTAACTGTTATACTTTTATTATTTACTTATTAGACTCTAATAAACATTTTGAGACCCGTTAGAACTTTTTGCAATGTGAATTGCACATTTGGCACCATATAGTTCACAAGGCACTTTTTAGGACCTATATAACTAATGTATGGTGCAAATGTTTTAGTTAAGTTCTTTTAACGATAACAGACAAACCTTTTATTGGTTAACTGTTATACTTTTATTATTTACTTATTAGACTCTAATAAACATTTTGAGACCCGTTAGAACTTTTTGCAATGTGAATTGCAAATTTGGCACCATATAGTTCACAAGGCACTTTTTATGACCTACATAACTAATGTATAGTGCAAATGTTTTAGTTAAGTTCTTTTAACGATAACAGACAAACCTTTTATTGGTTAACTGTTATACTTTTATTATTTACTTATTAGACTCTAATAAACATTTTGAGACCCGTTAGAACTTTTTGCAATGTGAATTGCACATTTGGCACCATATAGTTCACAAGGCACTTTTTAGGACCTATATAACTAATGTATAGTGCAAATGTTTTAGTTAAGTTCTCTTAACGATAACAGACAAACCTTTTATTGGTTAACTGTTATACTTTTATTATTTACTTATTAGACTCTAATAAACATTTTGAGACCCGTTAGAACTTTTTGCAATGTGAATTAAACATTTGGCACCATATAGTTCACAAGGCACTTTTTAGGACCTATATAACTAATGTATAGTGCAAATGTTTTAGTTAAGTTCTTTTAACGATAACAGACAAACCTTTTATTGGTTAACTGTTATACTTTTAATATTTACTTATTAGACTCTAATAAACATTTTGAGACCCGTCAGAACTTTTTGCAATGTGAATTAAACATTTGGCATCATATAGTTCACAAGGCACTTTTTAGGACCTATATAACTAATGTATAGTGCAAATGTTTTAGTTAAGTTCTTTTAACGATAACAGACAAACCTTTTATTGATTAACTGTTATACTTTTATTATCTACTTATTAGACTCTAATAAACATTTTGAGACCCGTTAGAACTTTTTGCAATGTGAAATAAACATTTGGCACCATATAGTTCACAAGGCACTTTTTAGGACCTATATAACTAATGTATAGTGCAAATTTTTTAGTTAAGTTCTTATAACGATAACAGACAAACCTTTTATTGGTTAACTGTTATACTTTTATTATTTACTTATTAGACTCTAATAAACATTTTGAGACCCGTTAGAACTTTTTGCAATGTGAATTGCACATTTGGCACCATATAGTTCACAAGGCACTTTTTATGACCTATATAACTAATGTATAGTGCAAATGTTTTAGTTAAGTTCTTTTAACGATAACAGACAAACCTTTTATTGGTTAACTGTTATACTTTTATTATTTACTTATTAGACTCTATTAAACATTTTGAGACCCGTTAGAACTTTTTGCAATGTGAATTAAACATTTGGCACCATATAGTTCACAAGGCACTTTTTAGGACCTATATAACTAATGTATAGTGCAAATGTTTTAGTTAAGTTCTCCTAACGATAACAGACAAACCTTTTATTGGTTAACTGTTATACTTTTATTATTTACTTATTAGACTCTAATAAACATTTTGAGACCCGTTAGAACTTTTTGCAATGTGAATTAAACATTTGGCACCATATAGTTCACAAGGCACTTTTTATGACCTATATAACTAATGTATAGTGCAAATGTTTTAGTTAAGTTCTTTTAACGATAACAGACAAACCTTTTATTGGTTAACTGTTATACTTTTAATATTTACTTATTAGACTCTAATAAACATTTTGAGACCCGTTAGAACTTTTTGCAATGTGAATTGCACATTTGGCACCATATAGTTCACAAGGCACTTTTTAGGACCTATATAACTAATGTATGGTGCAAATGTTTTAGTTAAGTTCTTTTAACGATAACAGACAAACCTTTTATTGGTTAACTGTTATACTTTTATTATTTACTTATTAGACTCTAATAAACATTTTGAGACCCGTTAGAACATTTTGCAATGTGAATTGCACATTTGGCACCATATAGTTCACAAGGCACTTTTTAGGACCTATATAACTAATGTATAGTGCAAATGTTTCAGTTAAGTTCTTTTAACGATAACAGACAAACCTTTTATTGGTTAACTGTTATACTTTTATTATTTACTTATTAGACTCTAATAAACATTTTGAGACCCGTTAGAACTTTTTGCAATGTGAATTGCACATTTGGCACCATATAGTTCACAAGGCACTTTTTAGGACCTATATAACTAATGTATAGTGCAAATGTTTTAGTTAAGTTCTTTTAACGATAACAGACAAACCTTTTATTGGTTAACTGTTATACTTTTATTATTTACTTATTAGACTCTAATAAACATTTTGAGACCCGTTAGAACTTTTTGCAATGTGAATTGCACTTTTGGCACCATATAGTTCACAAGGCACTTTTTAGGACCTATATAACTAATGTATAGTGCAAATTTTTTAGTTAAGTTCTTTTAACGATAACAGACAAACCTTTTATTGGTTAACTGTTATACTTTTATTATTTACTTATTAGACTCTAATAAACATTTTGAGACCCGTTAGAACTTTTTGCAATGTGAATTGCACATTTGGCACCATATAGTTCACAAGGCACTTTTTATGACCTATATAACTAATGTATAGTGCAAATGTTTTAGTTAAGTTCTTTTAACGATAACAGACAAACCTTTTATTGGTTAACTGTTATACTTTTATTATTTACTTATTAGACTCTATTAAACATTTTGAGACCCGTTAGAACTTTTTGCAATGTGAATTAAACATTTGGCACCATATAGTTCACAAGGCACTTTTTAGGACCTATATAACTAATGTATAGTGCAAATGTTTTAGTTAAGTTCTTTTAACGATAACAGACAAACCTTTTATTGGTTAACTGTTATACTTTTATTATTTACTTATTAGACTCTAATAAACATTTTGAGACCCGTTAGAACTTTTTGCAATGTGTATTAAACATTTGGCACCATATAGTTCACAAGGCACTTTTTAGGACCTATATAACTAATGTATAGTGCAAATGTTTTAGTTAAGTTCTTTTAACGATAACAGACAAACCTTTTATTGGTTAACTGTTATACTTTTATTATTTACTTATTAGACTCTAATAAACATTTTGAGACCCGTTAGAACTTTTTGCAATGTGAATTAAACATTTGGCTCCATATAGTTCACAAGGCACTTTTTAGGACCTATATAACTAATGTATAGTGCAAATGTTTTAGTTAAGTTCTTTTAACGATAACAGACAAATCTTTTATTGGTTAACTGTTATACTTTTATTATTTACCTATTAGACTCTAATAAACATTTTGAGACCCGTTGGAACTTTTTGCAATGTAAATTAAACATTTGGCACCATATAGTTCACAAGGCACTTTTTATGACCTATATAACTAATGTATAGTGCAAATGTTTTAGTTAAGTTCTTTTAACGATAAAAGACAAACCTTTTATTGGTTAACTGTTATACTTTTATTATTTACTTATTAGACTCTAATAAACATTTTGAGACCCGTTAGAACTTTTTGCAATGTGAATTGCACATTTGGCACCATATAGTTCACAAGGCACTTTTTAGGACCTATATAACTAATGTATGGTGCAAATGTTTTAGTTAAGTTCTTTTAACGATAACAGACAAACCTTTTATTGGTTAACTGTTATACTTTTATTATTTACTTATTAGACTCTAATAAACATTTTGAGACCCGTTAGAACTTTTTGCAATGTGAATTGCAAATTTGGCACCTTATAGTTCACAAGGCACTTTTTATGACCTACATAACTAATGTATAGTGCAAATGTTTTAGTTAAGTTCTTTTAACGATAACAGACAAACCTTTTATTGGTTAACTGTTATACTTTTATTATTTACTTATTAGACTCTAATAAACATTTTGAGACCCGTTAGAACTTTTTGCAATGTGAATTGCACATTTGGCACCATATAGTTCACAAGGCACTTTTTAGGACCTATATAACTAATGTATAGTGCAAATGTTTTAGTTAAGTTCTCTTAACGATAACAGACAAACCTTTTATTGGTTAACTGTTATACTTTTATTATTTACTTATTAGACTCTAATAAACATTTTGAGACCCGTTAGAACTTTTTGCAATGTGAATTAAACATTTGGCACCATATAGTTCACAAGGCACTTTTTAGGACCTATATAACTAATGTATAGTGCAAATGTTTTAGTTAAGTTCTTTTAACGATAACAGACAAACCTTTTATTGGTTAACTGTTATACTTTTAATATTTACTTATTAGACTCTAATAAACATTTTGAGACCCGTCAGAACTTTTTGCAATGTGAATTAAACATTTGGCATCATATAGTTCACAAGGCACTTTTTAGGACCTATATAACTAATGTATAGTGCAAATGTTTTAGTTAAGTTCTTTTAACGATAACAGACAAACCTTTTATTGATTAACTGTTATACTTTTATTATCTACTTATTAGACTCTAATAAACATTTTGAGACCCGTTAGAACTTTTTGCAATGTGAAATAAACATTTGGCACCATATAGTTCACAAGGCACTTTTTAGGACCTATATAACTAATGTATAGTGCAAATTTTTTAGTTAAGTTCTTATAACGATAACAGACAAACCTTTTATTGGTTAACTGTTATACTTTTATTATTTACTTATTAGACTCTAATAAACATTTTGAGACCCGTTAGAACTTTTTGCAATGTGAATTGCACATTTGGCACCATATAGTTCACAAGGCACTTTTTATGACCTATATAACTAATGTATAGTGCAAATGTTTTAGTTAAGTTCTTTTAACGATAACAGACAAACCTTTTATTGGTTAACTGTTATACTTTTATTATTTACTTATTAGACTCTATTAAACATTTTGAGACCCGTTAGAACTTTTTGCAATGTGAATTAAACATTTGGCACCATATTGTTCACAAGGCACTTTTTAGGACCTATATAACTAATGTATAGTGCAAATGTTTTAGTTAAGTTCTTTTAACGATAACAGACAAACCTTTTATTGGTTAACTGTTATACTTTTATTATTTACTTATTAGACTCTAATAAACATTTTGAGACCCGTTAGAACTTTTTGCAATGTGTATTAAACATTTGGCACCATATAGTTCACAAGGCACTTTTTAGGACCTATATAACTAATGTATAGTGCAAATGTTTTAGTTAAGTTCTTTTAACGATAACAGACAAACCTTTTATTGGTTAACTGTTATACTTTTATTATCTACTTATTAGACTCTAATAAACATTTTGAGACCCGTTAGAACTTTTTGCAATGTGAATTGCACATTTGGCACCATATAGTTCACAAGGCACTTTTTAGGACCTATATAACTAATGTATAGTGCAAATGTTTCAGTTAAGTTCTTTTTACGATAACAGACAAACCTTTTATTGGTTAACTGTTATACTTTTATTATTTACTTATTAGACTCTAATAAACATTTTGAGACTCGTTAGAACTTTTTGCAATGTGAATTAAACATTTGGCACCAAATAGTTCACAAGTCACTTTTTAGGACCTATATAACTAATGTATAGTGCAAATGTTTTAGTTAAGTTCTTTTAACGATAACAGACAAACCTTTTATTGGTTAACTGTTATACTTTTATTATTTACTTATTAGACTCTAATAAACATTTTGAGACCCGTTAGAACTTTTTGCAATGTGAATTAAACATTTGGCTCCATATAGTTCACAAGGCACTTTTTAGGACCTATATAACTAATGTATAGTGCAAATGTTTTAGTTAAGTTCTTTTAACGATAACAGACAAATCTTTTATTGGTTAACTGTTATACTTTTATTATTTACCTATTAGACTCTAATAAACATTTTGAGACCCGTTAGAACTTTTTGCAATGTGAATTAAACATTTGGCACCATATAGTTCACAAGGCACTTTTTATGACCTATATAACTAATGTATAGTGCAAATGTTTTAGTTAAGTTCTTTTAACGTTAAAAGACAAACCTTTTATTGGTTAACTGTTATACTTTTATTATTTACTTATTAGACTCTAATAAACATTTTGAGACCCGTTAGAACTTTTTGCAATGTGAATTGCACATTTGGCACCATATAGTTCACAAGGCACTTTTTAGGACCTATATAACTAATGTATGGTGCAAATGTTTTAGTTAAGTTCTTTTAACGATAACAGACAAACCTTTTATTGGTTAACTGTTATACTTTTATTATTTACTTATTAGACTCTAATAAACATTTTGAGACCCGTTAGAACTTTTTGCAATGTGAATTGCAAATTTGGCACCATATAGTTCACAAGGCACTTTTTAGGACCTACATAACTAATGTATAGTGCAAATGTTTTAGTTAAGTTCTTTTAACGATAACAGACAAACCTTTTATTGGTTAACTGTTATACTTTTATTATTTACTTATTAGACTCTAATAAACATTTTGAGACCCGTTAGAACTTTTTGCAATGTGAATTGCACATTTGGCACCATATAGTTCACAAGGCACTTTTTAGGACCTATATAACTAATGTATAGTGCAAATGTTTTAGTTAAGTTCTCCTAACGATAACAGACAAACCTTTTATTGGTTAACTGTTATACTTTTATTATTTACTTATTAGACTCTAATAAACATTTTGAGACCCGTTAGAACTTTTTGCAATGTGAATTGCACATTTGGCACCATATAGTTCACAAGGCACTTTTTAGGACCTATATAACTAATGTATAGTGCAAATGTTTTAGTTAAGTTCTTTTAACGATAACAGACAAACCTTTTATTGGTTAACTGTTATACTTTTAATATTTACTTATTAGACTCTAATAAACATTTTGAGACCCGTCAGAACTTTTTGCAATGTGAATTAAACATTTGGCATCATATAGTTCACAAGGCACTTTTTAGGACCTATATAACTAATGTATAGTGCAAATGTTTTAGTTAAGTTCTTTTAACGATAACAGACAAACCTTTTATTGGTTAACTGTTATACTTTTATTATTTACTTATTAGACTCTAATAAACATTTTGAGACCCGTTAGAACATTTTGCAATGTGAATTTCACATTTGGCACCATATAGTTCACAAGGCACTTTTTAGGACCTATATAACTAATGTATAGTGCAAATGTTTTAGTTAAGTTCTTTTAACGATAACAGACAAACCTTTTATTGGTTAACTGTTATACTTTTATTATTTACTTATTAGACTCTAATAAACATTTTGAGACCCGTTAGAACTTTTTGCAATGTGAATTAAACATTTGGCTCCATATAGTTCACAAGGCACTTTTTAGGACCTATATAACTAATGTATAGTGCAAATGTTTTAGTTAAGTTCTTTTAACGATAACAGACAAATCTTTTATTGGTTAACTGTTATACTTTTATTATTTACCTATTAGACTCTAATAAACATTTTGAGACCCGTTAGAACTTTTTGCAATGTGAATTAAACATTTGGCACCATATAGTTCACAAGGCACTTTTTATGACCTATATAACTAATGTATAGTGCAAATGTTTTAGTTAAGTTCTTTTAACGTTAAAAGACAAAACTTTTATTGGTTAACTGTTATACTTTTATTATTTACTTATTAGACTCTAATAAACATTTTGAGACCCGTTAGAACTTTTTGCAATGTGAATTGCACATTTGGCACCATATAGTTCACAAGGCACTTTTTAGGACCTATATAACTAATGTATGGTGCAAATGTTTTAGTTAAGTTCTTTTAACGATAACAGACAAACCTTTTATTGGTTAACTGTTATACTTTTATTATTTACTTATTAGACTCTAATAAACATTTTGAGACCCGTTAGAACTTTTTGCAATGTGAATTGCAAATTTGGCACCATATAGTTCACAAGGCACTTTTTATGACCTACATAACTAATGTATAGTGCAAATGTTTTAGTTAAGTTCTTTTAACGATAACAGACAAACCTTTTATTGGTTAACTGTTATACTTTTATTATTTACTTATTAGACTCTAATAAACATTTTGAGACCCGTTAGAACTTTTTGCAATGTGAATTGCACATTTGGCACCATATAGTTCACAAGGCACTTTTTAGGACCTATATAACTAATGTATGGTGCAAATGTTTTAGTTAAGTTCTTTTAACGATAACAGACAAACCTTTTATTGGTTAACTGTTATACTTTTATTATTTACTTATTAGACTCTAATAAACATTTTGAGACCCGTTAGAACTTTTTGCAATGTGAATTGCAAATTTGGCACCATATAGTTTACAAGGCACTTTTTATGACCTACATAACTAATGTATAGTGCAAATGTTTTAGTTAAGTTCTTTTAACGATAACAGACAAACCTTTTATTGGTTAACTGTTATACTTTTATTATTTACTTATTAGACTCTAATAAACATTTTGAGACCCGTTAGAACTTTTTGCAATGTGAATTGCACATTTGGCACCATATAGTTCACAAGGCACTTTTTAGGACCTATATAACTAATGTATAGTGCAAATGTTTTAGTTAAGTTCTCCTAACGATAACAGACAAACCTTTTATTGGTTAACTGTTATACTTTTATTATTTACTTATTAGACTCTAATAAACATTTTGAGACCCGTTAGAACTTTTTGCAATGTGAATTAAACATTTGGCACCATATAGTTCACAAGGCACTTTTTAGGACCTATATAACTAATGTATAGTGCAAATGTTTTAGTTAAGTTCTTTTAACGATAACAGACAAACCTTTTATTGGTTAACTGTTATACTTTTAATATTTACTTATTAGACTCTAATAAACATTTTGAGACCCGTCAGAACTTTTTGCAATGTGAATTAAACATTTGGCATCATATAGTTCACAAGGCACTTTTTAGGACCTATATAACTAATGTATAGTGCAAATGTTTTAGTTAAGTTCTTTTAACGATAACAGACAAACCTTTTATTGATTAACTGTTACACTTTTATTATCTACTTATTAGACTCTAATAAACATTTTGAGACCCGTTAGAACTTTTTGCAATGTGAATTGCAAATTTGGCACCATATAGTTCACAAGGCACTTTTTATGACCTACATAACTAATGTATAGTGCAAATGTTTTAGTTAAGTTCTTTTAACGATAACAGACAAACCTTTTATTGGTTAACTGTTATACTTTTATTATTTACTTATTAGACTCTAATAAACATTTTGAGACCCGTTAGAACTTTTTGCAATGTGAATTGCACATTTGGCACCATATAGTTCACAAGGCACTTTTTAGGACCTATATAACTAATGTATGGTGCAAATGTTTTAGTTAAGTTCTTTTAACGATAACAGACAAACCTTTTATTGGTTAACTGTTATACTTTTATTATTTACTTATTAGACTCTAATAAACATTTTGAGACCCGTTAGAACTTTTTGCAATGTGAATTGCAAATTTGGCACCATATAGTTTACAAGGCACTTTTTATGACCTACATAACTAATGTATAGTGCAAATGTTTTAGTTAAGTTCTTTTAACGATAACAGACAAACCTTTTATTGGTTAACTGTTATACTTTTATTATTTACTTATTAGACTCTAATAAACATTTTGAGACCCGTTAGAACTTTTTGCAATGTGAATTGCACATTTGGCACCATATAGTTCACAAGGCACTTTTTAGGACCTATATAACTAATGTATAGTGCAAATGTTTTAGTTAAGTTCTCCTAACGATAACAGACAAACCTTTTATTGGTTAACTGTTATACTTTTATTATTTACTTATTAGACTCTAATAAACATTTTGAGACCCGTTAGAACTTTTTGCAATGTGAATTAAACATTTGGCACCATATAGTTCACAAGGCACTTTTTAGGACCTATATAACTAATGTATAGTGCAAATGTTTTAGTTAAGTTCTTTTAACGATAACAGACAAACCTTTTATTGGTTAACTGTTATACTTTTAATATTTACTTATTAGACTCTAATAAACATTTTGAGACCCGTCAGAACTTTTTGCAATGTGAATTAAACATTTGGCATCATATAGTTCACAAGGCACTTTTTAGGACCTATATAACTAATGTATAGTGCAAATGTTTTAGTTAAGTTCTTTTAACGATAACAGACAAACCTTTTATTGATTAACTGTTACACTTTTATTATCTACTTATTAGACTCTAATAAACATTTTGAGACCCGTTAGAACTTTTTGCAATGTGAAATAAACATTTGGCACCATATAGTTCACAAGGCACTTTTTAGGACCTATATAACTAATGTATAGTGCAAATGTTTTAGTTAAGTTCTTTTAACGATAAAAGACAAACCTTTTATTGGTTAACTGTTATACTTTTATTATTTACTTATTAGACTCTAATAAACATTTTGAGACCCGTTAGAACTTTTTGCAATGTGAATTAAACATTTGGCTCCATATAGTTCACAAGGCACTTTTTAGGACCTATATAACTAATGTATAGTGCAAATGTTTTAGTTAAGTTCTTTTAACGATAACAGACAAATCTTTTATTGGTTAACTGTTATACTTTTATTATTTACCTATTAGACTCTAATAAACATTTTGAGACCCGTTAGAACTTTTTGCAATGTGAATTAAACATTTGGCATCATATAGTTCACAAGGCACTTTTTATGACCTATATAACTAATGTATAGTGCAAATGTTTTAGTTAAGTTCTTTTAACGATAAAAGACAAACCTTTTATTGGTTAACTGTTATACTTTTATTATTTACTTATTGGACTCTAATAAACATTTTGAGACCCGTTAGAACTTTTTGCAATGTGAATTGCACATTTGGCACCATATAGTTCACAAGGCACTTTTTAGGACCTATATAACTAATGTATGGTGCAAATGTTTTAGTTAAGTTCTTTTAACGATAACAGACAAACCTTTTATTGGTTAACTGTTATACTTTTATTATTTACTTATTAGACTCTAATAAACATTTTGAGACCCGTTAGAACTTTTTGCAATGTGAATTGCACATTTGGCACCATATAGTTCACAAGGCACTTTTCAGGACCTATATAACTAATGTATAGTGCAAATGTTTTAGTTAAGTTCTTTTAACGATAACAGACAAACCTTTTATTGGTTAACTGTTATACTTTTATTATTTTCTTATTAGACTCTAATAAACATTTTGAGACCCGTTAGAACTTTTTGCAATGTGTATTAAACATTTGGCACCATATAGTTCACAAGGCACTTTTTAGGACCTATATAACTAATGTATAGTGCAAATGTTTTAGTTAAGTTCTTTTAACGATAACAGACAAACCTTTTATTGGTTAACTGTTATACTTTTATTATTTACTTATTAGACTCTAATAAACATTTTGAGACCCGTCAGAACTTTTTGCAATGTGATTTAAACATTTGGCATCATATAGTTCACAAGGCACTTTTTAGGACCTACATAACTAATGTATAGTGCAAATGTTTTAGTTAAGTTCTTTTAACGATAACAGACAAACCTTTTATTGATTAACTGTTATACTTTTATTATTTACTTATTAGACTCTAATAAACATTTTGGGACCCGTTAGAACTTTTTGCAATGTGAAATAAACATTTGGCACCATATAGTTCACAAGGCACTTTTTAGGACCTATATAACTAATGTATAGTGCAAATGTTTTAGTTAAGTTCTTTTAACGATAACAGACAAACCTTTTATTGGTTAACTGTTATACTTTTATTATTTACTTATTAGACTCTAATAAACATTTTGAGACCCGTTAGAACTTTTTGCAATGTGAATTGCAAATTTGGCACCATATAGTTCACAAGGCACTTTTTATGACCTACATAACTAATGTATAGTGCAAATGTTTTAGTTAAGTTCTTTTAACGATAACAGACAAACCTTTTATTGGTTAACTGTTATACTTTTATTATTTACTTATTAGACTCTAATAAACATTTTGAGACCCGTTAGAACTTTTTGCAATGTGAATTGCACATTTGGCACCATATAGTTCACAAGGCACTTTTTAGGACCTATATAACTAATGTATAGTGCAAATGTTTTAGTTAAGTTCTCCTAACGATAACAGACAAACCTTTTATTGGTTAACTGTTATACTTTTATTATTTACTTATTAGACTCTAATAAACATTTTGAGACCCGTTAGAACTTTTTGCAATGTGAATTAAACATTTGGCACCATATAGTTCACAAGGCACTTTTTAGGACCTATATAACTAATGTATAGTGCAAATGTTTTAGTTAAGTTCTTTTAACGATAACAGACAAACCTTTTATTGGTTAACTGTTATACTTTTAATATTTACTTATTAGACTCTAATAAACATTTTGAGACCCGTCAGAACTTTTTGCAATGTGAATTAAACATTTGGCATCATATAGTTCACAAGGCACTTTTTAGGACCTATATAACTAATGTATAGTGCAAATGTTTTAGTTAAGTTCTTTTAACGATAACAGACAAACCTTTTATTGATTAACTGTTACACTTTTATTATCTACTTATTAGACTCTAATAAACATTTTGAGACCCGTTAGAACTTTTTGCAATGTGAAATAAACATTTGGCACCATATAGTTCACAAGGCACTTTTTAGGACCTATATAACTAATGTATAGTGCAAATGTTTTAGTTAAGTTCTTTTAACGATAAAAGACAAACCTTTTATTGGTTAACTGTTATACTTTTATTATTTACTTATTAGACTCTAATAAACATTTTGAGACCCGTTAGAACTTTTTGCAATGTGAATTAAACATTTGGCTCCATATAGTTCACAAGGCACTTTTTAGGACCTATATAACTAATGTATAGTGCAAATGTTTTAGTTAAGTTCTTTTAACGATAACAGACAAATCTTTTATTGGTTAACTGTTATACTTTTATTATTTACCTATTAGACTCTAATAAACATTTTGAGACCCGTTAGAACTTTTTGCAATGTGAATTAAACATTTGGCATCATATAGTTCACAAGGCACTTTTTATGACCTATATAACTAATGTATAGTGCAAATGTTTTAGTTAAGTTCTTTTAACGATAAAAGACAAACCTTTTATTGGTTAACTGTTATACTTTTATTATTTACTTATTAGACTCTAATAAACATTTTGAGACCCGTTAGAACTTTTTGCAATGTGAATTGCACATTTGGCACCATATAGTTCACAAGGCACTTTTTAGGACCTATATAACTAATGTATGGTGCAAATGTTTTAGTTAAGTTCTTTTAACGATAACAGACAAACCTTTTATTGGTTAACTGTTATACTTTTATTATTTACTTATTAGACTCTAATAAACATTTTGAGACCCGTTAGAACTTTTTGCAATGTGAATTGCACATTTGGCACCATATAGTTCACAAGGCACTTTTCAGGACCTATATAACTAATGTATAGTGCAAATGTTTTAGTTAAGTTCTTTTAACGATAACAGACAAACCTTTTATTGGTTAACTGTTATACTTTTATTATTTTCTTATTAGACTCTAATAAACATTTTGAGACCCGTTAGAACTTTTTGCAATGTGTATTAAACATTTGGCACCATATAGTTCACAAGGCACTTTTTAGGACCTATATAACTAATGTATAGTGCAAATGTTTTAGTTAAGTTCTTTTAACGATAACAGACAAACCTTTTATTGGTTAACTGTTATACTTTTATTATTTACTTATTAGACTCTAATAAACATTTTGAGACCCGTCAGAACTTTTTGCAATGTGATTTAAACATTTGGCATCATATAGTTCACAAGGCACTTTTTAGGACCTACATAACTAATGTATAGTGCAAATGTTTTAGTTAAGTTCTTTTAACGATAACAGACAAACCTTTTATTGATTAACTGTTATACTTTTATTATTTACTTATTAGACTCTAATAAACATTTTGGGACCCGTTAGAACTTTTTGCAATGTGAAATAAACATTTGGCACCATATAGTTCACAAGGCACTTTTTAGGACCTATATAACTAATGTATAGTGCAAATGTTTTAGTTAAGTTCTTTTAACGATAACAGACAAACCTTTTATTGGTTAACTGTTATACTTTTATTATTTACTTATTAGACTCTAATAAACATTTTGAGACCCGTTAGAACTTTTTGCAATGTGAATTGCACATTTGGCACCATATAGTTCACAAGGCACTTTTTAGGACCTATATAACTAATGTATGGTGCAAATGTTTTAGTTAAGTTCTTTTAACGATAACAGACAAACCTTTTATTGGTTAACTGTTATACTTTTATTATTTACTTATTAGACTCTAATAAACATTTTGAGACCCGTTAGAACTTTTTGCAATGTGAATTGCAAATTTGGCACCATATAGTTCACAAGGCACTTTTCAGGACCTATATAACTAATGTATAGTGCAAATGTTTTAGTTAAGTTCTTTTAACGATAACAGACAAACCTTTTATTGGTTAACTGTTATACTTTTATTATTTTCTTATTAGACTCTAATAAACATTTTGAGACCCGTTAGAACTTTTTGCAATGTGTATTAAACATTTGGCACCATATAGTTCACAAGGCACTTTTTAGGACCTATATAACTAATGTATAGTGCAAATGTTTTAGTTAAGTTCTTTTAACGATAACAGACAAACCTTTTATTGGTTAACTGTTATACTTTTATTATTTACTTATTAGACTCTAATAAACATTTTGAGACCCGTCAGAACTTTTTGCAATGTGATTTAAACATTTGGCATCATATAGTTCACAAGGCACTTTTTAGGACCTACATAACTAATGTATAGTGCAAATGTTTTAGTTAAGTTCTTTTAACGATAACAGACAAACCTTTTATTGATTAACTGTTATACTTTTATTATTTACTTATTAGACTCTAATAAACATTTTGGGACCCGTTAGAACTTTTTGCAATGTGAAATAAACATTTGGCACCATATAGTTCACAAGGCACTTTTTAGGACCTATATAACTAATGTATAGTGCAAATGTTTTAGTTAAGTTCTTTTAACGATAACAGACAAACCTTTTATTGGTTAACTGTTATACTTTTATTATTTACTTATTAGACTCTAATAAACATTTTGAGACCCGTTAGAACTTTTTGCAATGTGAATTAAACATTTGGCTCCATATAGTTCACAAGGCACTTTTTAGGACCTATATAACTAATGTATAGTGCAAATGTTTTAGTTAAGTTCTTTTAACGATAACAGACAAATCTTTTATTGGTTAACTGTTATACTTTTATTATTTACCTATTAGACTCTAATAAACATTTTGAGACCCGTTAGAACTTTTTGCAATGTGAATTAAACATTTGGCACCATATAGTTCACAAGGCACTTTTTATGACCTATATAACTAATGTATAGTGCAAATGTTTTAGTTAAGTTCTTTTAACGATAAAAGACAAACCTTTTATTGGTTAACTGTTATACTTTTATTATTTACTTATTAGACTCTAATAAACATTTTGAGACCCGTTAGAACTTTTTGCAATGTGAATTGCACATTTGGCACCATATAGTTCACAAGGCACTTTTTAGGACCTATATAACTAATGTATGGTGCAAATGTTTTAGTTAAGTTCTTTTAACGATAACAGACAAACCTTTTATTGGTTAACTGTTATACTTTTATTATTTACTTATTAGACTCTAATAAACATTTTGAGACCCGTTAGAACTTTTTGCAATGTGTATTAAACATTTGGCACCATATAGTTCACAAGGCACTTTTTAGGACCTATATAACTAATGTATAGTGCAAATGTTTTAGTTAAGTTCTTTTAACGATAACAGACAAACCTTTTATTGGTTAACTGTTATACTTTTATTATTTACTTATTAGACTCTAATAAACATTTTGAGACCCGTCAGAACTTTTTGCAATGTGAATTAAACATTTGGCATCATATAGTTCACAAGGCACTTTTTAGGACCTACATAACTAATGTATAGTGCAAATGTTTTAGTTAAGTTCTTTCAACGATAACAGACAAACCTTTTATTGATTAACTGTTATACTTTTATTATTTACTTATTAGACTCTAATAAACATTTTGGGACCCGTTAGAACTTTTTGCAATGTGAAATAAACATTTGGCACCATATAGTTCACAAGGCACTTTTTAGGACCTATATAACTAATGTATAGTGCAAATGTTTTAGTTAAGTTCTTTTAACGATAACAGACAAACCTTTTATTGGTTAACTGTTATACTTTTATTATTTACTTATTAGACTCTAATAAACATTTTGAGACCCGTTAGAACTTTTTGCAATGTGAATTAAACATTTGGCTCCATATAGTTCACAAGGCACTTTTTAGGACCTATATAACTAATGTATAGTGCAAATGTTTTAGTTAAGTTCTTTTAACGATAACAGACAAATCTTTTATTGGTTAACTGTTATACTTTTATTATTTACCTATTAGACTCTAATAAACATTTTGAGACCCGTTA